>NC_084835.1:123157647-123757647 GCF_033115175.1 Lepus europaeus
AGTCAGTGGGGCGTCGCTGAGTGGGGACCTGAGACCTCAGACTCTCCCAGCAGTCAGTGGGGCGTCGCTGAGTGGGGACCTGAGACCTCAGACTCTCCCAGCAGTCAGTGGGGCGTCGCTGAGTGGGGACCTGAGACCTCAGACTCTCCCAGCAGTCAGTGGGGCGTCGCTGAGTGGGGACCTGAGACCTCAGACTCTCCCAGCAGTCAGTGGGGCGTCGCTGAGTGGGGAGGGGACCTGAGACTTCAGACTCTCCCAGCAGTCAGTGGGGCGTCGCTGAGTGGGGACCTGAGATCTCAGACTCTCCCAGCAGTCAGTGGGGCGTCGCTGAGTGGGGACCTGTGACTGGAAGCGGGTAGACGTCAGAGGACAACAGCATGAACAAAGTGTCCTCAGTACTGAGGGTGACATGTCCCGTGTCCCCAGAGAGACCCCAACAGCCGTGTGACATGTTCTCCGGTCTCCTTGTCTCCCTGCCTCTCTGCCAGGGATTTTCACAAGTACAGGTGGAATTCACGTGCAGTAAGTGAGACCCCCACTCTACAGAGCGGTCAGGGCTGCCGCCCACCCACACCCCCCAAACACGCTGACCCCAACGCCGGGGTCCCCGTGTACACAGCCACACCCCGAGTCCCCTGCAGTCTTCAGCACCCCCTCCCTCAGTCATGCCTGGGGAACACCCCCAGGGCGTGGTAGATCTACTTCTGTTCCAGGGGCCGTGCCGGAGCAGAGCCACGGACCCTGGA
Source organism: Lepus europaeus (assembly GCF_033115175.1). NCBI lineage: Eukaryota > Metazoa > Chordata > Mammalia > Lagomorpha > Leporidae > Lepus > Lepus europaeus. The sequence goes on from NC_084835.1 coordinate 123,158,394, forward strand.
AATGTCCCAGCTAAGCCCTGGCAAGGCTTTGCCTCTACGTCACCAAGGGCCATAGTGCCACCTGGTAGGTCCTCACATTCCCTCTACGTCACCAAGGGCCACAGTGCCACCTGGTAGGTCCTCACATTCCCTCTACGTCACCAAGGGCCATAGGACCAGCTGGTAGGTCCTCACATTCCCTCTAGGTCACCAAGGGCCATAGGACCAGCTGGTAGGTCCTCACATTCCCTCTAGGTCACCAAGGGCCATAGGACCAGCTGGTAGGTCCTCACATTCCCTCTAGGTCACCAAGGGCCATAGGACCAGCTGGTAGGTCCTCACATTCCCTCTACGTCACCAAGGGCCATAGGACCACCTGGTAGGTCCTCACATTCCCTCTACGTCACCAAGGGCCATAGGACCACCTGGTAGGTCCTCACATTCCCTCTACGTCACCAAGGGCCATAGTGCCACCTGGTAGGTCCTCACATTCCCTCTACGTCACCAAGGGCCATAGGACCACCTGGCAGGTCCTCACATTCCCTCTAGGTCACCAAGGGCCATAGGACCACCTGGCAGGTCCTCACATTCCCTCTACGTCACCAAGGGCCATAGTGCCACCTGGTAGGTCCTCACATTCCCTCTACGTCACCAAGGGCCATAGGACCACCTGGCAGGTCCTCACATTCCCTCTAGGTCACCAAGGGCCATAGGACCACCTGGCAGGTCCTCATATTCCCTCTACGTCACCAAGGGCCATAGTGCCACCTGGTAGGTCCTCACATTCCCTCTACGTCACCAAGGGCCATAGGACCACCTGGCAGGTCCTCACATTCCCTCTAGGTCACCAAGGGCCATAGTGCCACCTGGTAGGTCCTCACATTCCCTCTACGTCACCAAGGGCCATAGGACCACCTGGTAGGTCCTCACATTCCCTCTAGGTCACCAAGGGCCATAGTACCACCTGGCAGGTCCTCACATTCCCTCTACGTCACCAAGGGCCATAGTGCCACCTGGTAGGTCCTCACATTCCCTCTACGTCACCAAGGGCCATAGTGCCACCTGGTAGGTCCTCACATTCCCTCTACGTCACCAAGGGCCATAGGACCACCTGGTAGGTCCTCACATTCCCTCTAGGTCACCAAGGGTCATAGGACCACCTGGCAGGTCCTCACATTCCCTCTAGGTCACCAAGGGCCACAGTGCCACCTGGTAGGTCCTCACATTCCCTCTACGTCACCAAGGGCCATAGGACCACCTGGAAGGTCCTCACATTCCCTCTAGGTCACCAAGGGCCACAGTGCCACCTGGTAGGTCCTCACATTCCCTCTACGTCACCAAGGGCCACAGGACCACCTGGTAGGTCCTCACATTCCCTCTAGGTCACCAAGGGCCACAGGACCACCTGGTAGGTCCTCACATTCCCTCTACGTCACCAAGGGCCATAGTGCCACCTGGTAGGTCCTCACATTCCCTCTACGTCGCCAAGGGCCATAGGACCACCTGGCAGGTCCTCACATTCCCTCTAGGTCACCAAGGGCCATAGGACCACCTGGTAGGTCCTCACATTCCCTCTACGTCGCCAAGGGCCATAGTGCCACCTGGTAGGTCCTCACATTCCCTCTACGTCGCCAAGGGCCATAGGACCACCTGGTAGGTCCTCACATTCCCTCTAGGTCACCAAGGGCCATAGGACCACCTGGTAGGTCCTCACATTCTGGGACAGAGCCACTCACTGAAACTGACATGTGCCAAGGCATCTGTCCAGCGAGAGGAAGACAGGGCGTTTCCCAATGGACAGAAACCCTGACCCGGTAAGATGGACAGTGTGGAACCCCAACAACAGATACACGGGACTCCTCCGGCACTCGGCTCTTCGCTGACGCATGGCAGGCCCTGGCCCCCACGTGACAGGGACCACGGCAGTTCTCAACTCTCGCGGGGCACAGCGATTCTGTGTCCCTTCAACAACCAGGAGTCCAGCAGAGGAAGAGCCGCCAGGAGAGGGCGGGCTGACCGGGTCCCACCCCTCGGAGGACTCAGCTTTGGGGGGGGGGAGCAAGGAAGCACCTCCTCGGTGGGCGGAGCGGGCAGCGGCAGGGACTGTGCCACCCGCAGGGGAGGAGCCACACATACAGAGAGCCAGACTCTGGGCGAGGGGCCCCAGGTCATGCACGTCCCCGGGACACACACGGGCATCTGTGAAGCCGGGCGCACGGGTGGGAAACGTCTCTTACACGCCTGGGCCTTAGGCACACGGTCACCCCAGGTCCTCCTGGAAACACTCCTGCGAGTCACCGCCGGTGCCGAGCGCCCCAGCAGCACCTCGCCCAGTACCACCAACAGCCGCCGCCTGTGCCCACCTCCCCATGCTCACGCCTGGGATGGCCACGCCCTCTGGGGCTCCCGCAGGCTGCGTGGGGGCTGGGCACAGTCAAGGCGACAGAGAATTATTCACACTTCTGGAAGAACACGCCGCCTGTGTCTGGGGGCAGGGAGCAGCTCGGTGGGCACCAGAGTCCCCGAGGCCGCGGGAGCAGGGGCAGGCTCAGGGGGCAGCACCTGCACCTCAAGGTGTCCATGACAGACGGGGACAAGGAAGGCCAGGTCCCGGCCCGTGCTGGGGGAAGCCGCTCTCCCATCACACTTACCGTGGGGGACGATGGCCACACGGTGGCCTGGGGCACGCCCTTCCTCGCTCAGCTGACAACATTACGGACCAGCGGCAGCGGGACCTCTTCCTGCGCTACTTACCACGGGGCCCGTGTCACTCTGCACCAGCCCAGCCCACGCATACACCATCGGGCCTCTCGTGAGGACCCCGGCTGCTGCCCGTCTCCGCAGAGTGCCCATGGCACCCTGGCACACGGCACTCAGCCTCATGAGGGAGAGCCGGGCCTCTGCAGAGCGCCACTCTCTGTCCGGAGGGGTCCGAGGCTAGCCCAGGGCCAGGCGGGTCCCGGGGGATGCCAGGCAGGCGCGGGTTCCACTGTGCGGTGCCAGCAGCGTGGGGCACCCATCCTTCCTCATCTGACTGAGGGAGCATCGGCAAACAGGCTCATCTGGCTGCAACCTCGGGCACTCAGCCCAGGGGACCTGGGCCACAGGAGCCACAGTGGGCAGTGCTGCCGCCTGCCAGGGGCTCAAGTCTCTGTGTCCCCCCCCCCCGCCGTGTCCCCGAGTGTGGGGCCCTCCCCGGCAGTGGCAATACCTGTGTGCGCCCGCATGTGGGCCCTGAGGTGGCTGGGCTGGTGGAAGCTCTTCCCGCACTCGACACAGACGAAGTCCCCGGGGCGTGCCTGTGGCCGGAGCGTCCCTGTGGTGGAGGTGGCCGGGAGGTGTGCGGGGGAGGAGGGAAGGACGAGAGAAAACACCGTTAGTCTGTCTGACGCATCGCCGTGTGAGGACGCCGCAGGCCCCGTGACAACTGACAGCCTTCACCTGGGCGCCAGCTCTCGGGCCAGGCTCGCCCAGGACCGCGAGGACGCACACATTACAACAAACTCAAACCCGCTCCCCACGACGGGCTCGGGCTGCCACCCGGCTCTGCCAGGCAGCATGTCGGCCAAACCACAGTGCCACCACCGTGACAGCGACAGGCACGTGGATGATAGGAAGTGAGAGGGATCAGAGCCTGCCGTGCCCGGCTGGGTCCCAGGAGACGGTGCGGAGTGAGCACAGCCCTTGGCCGTGCCCCTGCCCCACCTGCTGTCCCCACGGCTCTGCCTGCGGCCCCCGGCCCAGACTCAGACTGGGAACACCTGTGACCCGCCCCGGGGAGCTAGTGACAGCAGCAGCCCCTGGTGGGTGCACGTACTACACCGCAGCAGTGGGGTGGGCACCAAACCAGGCTGCTCCCCTCACCAGACGCCAAGCCCTGGGCTTCCAGAGAGCCAGGAAAGGGACATGGGGGCGTGGATGCCGGGCCTGCGCCCCCTGTAGCTCCAGAACCTTCCCCCGGGCAGGCAAGTAAAGGCTTCCCTTTCACGTCACGGCAGTGCCGATGCCACCTCCCCGTCGGGCTCGGGGGTCACCCCACGGGGAGGAGGCAGAGCCACACTTGCAGCCGCTCCCTGGCTGAGCGGGTGTCAGGCCTGGTGTGTGATGGACACCCAGAGGCCCTGACTCAGGATGGCTCTGCAGATGACAGCCTGAGATCACGCCTGTGCCACAGTCAAGGGCACAGGACACGCGTGATTTATCACAGCGAGGAGCGTGGACTGCGAGGCAATGCTGCCCGCCCCGCGGGCCCTCGGGGCCCCACAAAGGAGACAAGCGGGAGCCGACGCTCAGCCCTCGGTCACTCACGAAAGCCACAGACGCCCCCATCCACGGCAGGTGCCCGGGTGACCCACGGGCCGCACACGTCCCCCCCAAAGCTGCAGTCCGGGCAGGGACTTGGGGGGCTAGGACGCCAGCAACACAGGCAGCGAAGGTACACAGGAGACTGAGCACATGAACCAGGGAGCAGCCGGGCCCTGCGAGCGGCGTCTACGTGCAGATGCGGCGTGCGACACGGGGCTGCCGCCCGGAACCCACGCGGAACCATGGCGTCCAGCCACACAGCAGCAGGGGAGAAAGGCAGCGTGGGGCCTGGCCCTGGACGACCAGCACAGCCGCGGCCGGGAGGGAGCCCGCCCAGCGGCCCGGAAGGCTCGTGCCCGCAGGGTCCGGGGCCGTCCAACGGCTGCCTTTTAACCCTCTAGGGACAGCTTCCCTCCTCGGAATTCCGCCTGGGGAACCTCAACACCCAAAGCCACCTTGGTCCGCTCATGCCACCGGGAGAACCATGCAGCCCCGCCCCCGTGAAACAGCCCAGACACTGGGACCGTCCACACCTCCCCGGGCGGCTCGGGCGCTAAGTGTGGACTCACAGTGCCGCCTCCTCGTGGCGAGGGCCAGGCTGTGTGTGCTTCCAAACACGAAGACAACCGCCTTCCGGGGACTGACCTGCTGCTTCCTATCAGAACGCTCACCACCCATGCTCACTCCTTCAGGGAAGCACGTGTCAGCACGCGTGTGCACACACACACACGCGCACAGGGTCCCACGCATTTTACCACAACGCTTTCTCTCTTCTTTTTAAAGAGAGGACTCCTGCCCTCGGCAGGCAGTATTAGGTCTCAACTACTCCAACACTCTGAGCTCATCACCACGGCTGCAGACGACCCCATGAGCAAAGGGCTCTGGCATTTGCTCCCGGAACCCAGGTTGTCTACAGAAAGTGCCTGGGAGGGAGGCTCGCCAGCCCGCCACCCTCTGCTGAATTAAACTGTGCCCCACCGCCCACAGGGAGAAAGGGGAGCTGAAAAAGCCGCCGTGAACAGCAGACATAACTGCTACCACACTAACGCACCATGGTCTAGGGGACTATGCACCCTCGGTCTAGGGGACTATGCACCCTCGGTCTAGGGGACTATGCACCCTCGGTCTAGGGGACTATGCACCCTCGGTCTAGGGGACTATGCACCCTCGGTCTAGGGGACTATGCACCCTCGGTCTAGGGGACTATGCACCCTGGGTCTAGGGGACTATGCACCCTCGGTCTAGGGGACTATGCACCCTGGGTCTAGGGGACTATGCACCCTCGGTCTAGGGGACTATGCACCCTCGGTCTAGGGGACTATGCACCCTCGGTCTAGGGGACTATGCACCCTCGGTCTAGGGGACTGCCTTATGGTCCCAGTAAGGAAACTCTGATACGTAGTTTATCCAGAATCACCGATCCCGCTATTTCCCATTTACTTTAAAATCCGTACTACCCTGTGATCCATGCGGGCTGCAGAGTCCGGGACCACGGACAACTGATGACACGAGAAGCCGGCTGTGGCCACAAGGCGCTCGGACCCTGGCCAGGCGTCTAGCTCGGTCGCCACGCTGCACCAGAGCACGCCAAGTGCAGGCTGCTCCCCGAGGGTGGGTGTGGGGCCCCCGGGGTTGCCTTCCTGGCCCGAGAGTTTCTGGCCGACTCCTTCCGTCAGAGACACCGTGCGGCCCCACACGGTGGGGAAAGTTCCCAAGCCGTATCTCTCTTCCCCTCGGGATGACACTTGGTGTCCCGCGGGCCAGCTCGCAGCCAGTTCTCTCTACAAACCGAACAAGCCCGCTGCAAAATCCATCACGCGTCCAGCACCACGACCGCTCCCTGCACACGGCGGACGGCTGACTGTTCTAGACGACGCTCGTCTGTCCCGACTGCAGGACGTGTGGGGTCAGGGCCGGCCCGAGGGAAGGGGCCGTGGTCCTTGGTCCTGCAGGCGGCCCCAGCACATGTGCGGGGCAGATCTGCAAGGAACCGGTCAACCCGAGTGAAGGCTACTCTGACGTCAGACGAAAAAAACCTCAGGACCGGATGGGATGTCCATGAAGGCAAAGGGGGGGGGGGGTGGCTGCGGGGATCATGGGAAAGCCACGCCTCAGCCAGCCTGGCCTGCAGTGCGCCCAGCCACGCGGCCCTGCCCTGGTGCTCTGGCGGCCTCCTCAGCAGGGTCTACGCCATCTGCTCAGCTCCCTGAGGCAGGGGGATGACAGCCGGCCTGGGAGGCCTCCCTCCAGCTCAAGCACCACGAACACGCAGCGCACAGGGAGAGACCCGGCACGGAGCGGCTGAGAACGGGGCGTCTGACGTGGACGGGGCTGTCCTGCAGAGGCACGCCCGGCTCTCGGCTCACTCCCATCGGCCAGCCACCACACGGGTGGCCAGTCCTGCCTGGCACTCGGCACTTCTCGGCTCGCCGACCCACGGGGATGGGCCCCGGGACAGAGATTCCAAAACTGCACCCAACAGAGGCATGAGGGGACCAGAGGTCATCAAGACGAACTTAGAAGCCATAAACGTGCCAGTGAGCCCAGAACACATCACCGAGGGAACACAGCATCGGTCACACTGGAAACAACATTCAACCTCTCTCTCTCAAAGGAAGATGCTCTGAGGACCAGCGAGGAAGACAACCTGCTAAGGAAAAGGAAAACATGGCGGGCTATTTTACGTGTCAGGCGGTGCCATCTGAAACTCTCAAGACCGTAACTTAAAACGTCTACTTCCTCGGGAAAAGCAGCAGCTGGGGCCCACGGGCGGCAGCCCACGGGCCTGCTCAAGCAGGTGACGTGGTGCGCACTGTGGGCGTGGAGCTGGATGGTGCGTGTGGCCACAGGCACACAAATGCCCAAGCCCCGTGTGCTCAGGGAAAGGCCGTGGAGCAGGCACACCTGCCCCGCTAGGGCCCAGCAGGCCCAGGACAATGCAAGCCAGGCTCCTCGCTCTCTGTGCATCTCCAGCCCCCACCCTGCAGGGCCCAAGGACACGGGCGTGGAAGGACTGTGGCTGGCTCAGCTCCAGGGGCCAGCAGCGCACCCGCGTTCCCTTCACGGAGCAGCAGGTGCACAGGTGCAAGGGGCCACAGAGGCCGAGCACGCCCTCGGTTCAACAGCAAACCACAAAGGGGGAGGCTCGGGGCTGCCTGGCCGGAGAACCCACCGGCCACTCCTGCCGCACAGCGCACGTACGGGCACGACACGGCCCTGCCCCCGTCAGGTCTCGAACACGCCCCACGTGGCTCACCTCACCCTAAGCAGCTACGGGGACTCGCCGGCCCTGCAGAGAACAGCCGGACGCCGCGGGAACGTCTCCCACTCGGAGAGCATCCTGACCAAGGGCGTCGCTTCACACCCAGGCCACCTACCAGTGGGAGACCCCAGTGCCCGCCACAGGCTGGCGCCACCCTGGGGTGCCAGGCCCCTCTCCAAAGGGCCCTGAAACCCCATCCCCCATCCACGCTTCCTACTTGCTGGCATCGGGGGCGTGAGATCAAAGGCCCTGCACACGGAAGCCCCTGGGGACAACGCAGGTTCGTGATGGGTGGGTCCCCCCGGAAGGCAGGGGCCACCAGCGGATGAGACAGGGACCCGTGGGGGTCTCCTCTGTCCCTAGTAACTTCTGATGGGGCCCAGAGGCCAGACTCTGGGCCTCTTAAGTGAGAGTGGCCGTTGAGCCACTGCGATCTGCGCATGTGCCGAGCAGGGACCGGGAGAACACTGGCCACTCCTCCTGAGCACCAGGCGGACATCCCGGACGCAAAACCCAAACCCCAAATGCGCCAAAGCCAGCACTTCCTGAGTGCCACAGATTCCCCACCGGAGCTCAGATGGGTCCACGTACAGAAACCTCGCTTCCTGCGCTTTATAAAACGCGCCAAGACTCCACGTACCAGACGTGCAGGGAACAGAACGTGACCCCTGCTCCCAAAGCACCCACCACATCCGTGCAAACACGTCCAGAACCCAAAAGCTGAGGCCCGTGACACTTCTGGTGGCAGGCGCTCCAGCCAGGGTCCCCGAGCTGCATCCCCGTCCCCGGTCCCGACAGCGTGGGGGGTGTCAGAGGACACGGTCCTCAGCCACGGCAGCAGAGCGTGGTCCTCCGGACTCAACACACGCTCGGGCGTACCCTCGGCCTGAGCGGGCCTGGGGCGTGTGCGGGAAGTGTAACCTCTTCAAATGACGCTCCTGTCTTCTGAGAGACGGACAAGGGGTTTCTGCTGATTGAGAGGACAAAGAGCGAGGCGCAGCCTAGAGCTTGGCTGCTCCCGTCCAATGTGCGGGTGCCCTGGGGCTCAGAGCTCTCCTCCTGGGCCAGCAAACGCAGCCACCGCTGAGCCAGGACCCCAGGGCCGGCCCGGGCAGGGGTGGTCAGGGGCTCTGCCCAGACGAGCTGGCCGTGAGCACCCTGGGGACTCGGGCTGGAGGGCGGGGGCCCGCCCCGCAGCGGTCTTACCTCTGTGCTCTGGCCCGGGGCTGCCACCCCAGCCCTGGTACAGCGTGGCCAGGTCCTTTGGAATGTATGTCTTGAAGACGCTGAGGATGTCCAAGCGCTTCTCGTGGCCCTCGGCGGCCGGCTCCTGCTTGATGGAGTGTAGGACGGGGGGCGCCCCGGCCGCGTCTCCCCGGGACCCCGCGGCACAGCTGGCCAGCGTCCTCAGCTCCTGGGCTGCCTTCAGAGGGGGCTCACAGGGAGGGAGAGGGGGGCCCCCGTCGGCGTTCGCGGGAGGCTGCCCCTGAGGCTGAGGGCTGCATTTGGCTTTCAGTGGTTCGGGGGTGATGTGCTTACTTGGGGGGGCCCCGTACTTCTCCAGTGGCTTGCTGCTGGCCGCGGGCTGGGCGCCCACCCGGGTAATCACAGTGGGCGTGGGGGTGGCGCTTCTACTGAGGCTCCCGCCGCTGCCCGGGGCGGGCGCCGGCCTGGAGCCAGCCTCCAGCTTGGGTTTCAGCAGGGGCTCCTGGCCGGGGCCGGGTTTGGTCTGTCGAGAGCCGTCGGCACCTGACGTCCACAGCGCACAGGGGCTGCTGGACTGGCTCTCTTTGCCCTTGGGCGGCCCAGGGGCTCTCGTGCTCGCGGCCAGGGGAGCAGAGCTGCCGCCTCGGGGTCCCGGCGCCCTGCCTGGCACCTGAGTGCGGGTGAAGCGCGCCAGGAGCAGCGGCTGGCACTCCTTGCCGCCCAGGGCAGGCGGGGGCCCCGTGCGCCCGCTCCGGGACAGGAACACCAGGCTGCTCCTTAGGCTGCGCTGGCCGTCGGGCTGAGTCCACTGCGGAGCCATGGAGTTGCAGCTGACCCTGTGCCAGATGCGCTTGTGCACCCACAGGACCTCCGGGTAGTAGGTCTTGTGGTCACAGTAAGGACACGGGTGGACGACCAGCGCGGCTTGCAGGGATGAGGCCGCGTCCTTACTGCTGGGGTCAGCCCGGCTCGACCTGGCGCTCAAATCCAGTGGGGTCAGGTCTGGGGCCGGCGCCCGTCTCCCGCCCGCAGGGTGCTCCCGGCGGTGCCCGGCGGATGGCTTTTCTCTGGGGTGGCCGGCCTGGCCCTCCGGCGCGAGCTGCGGGTCTGCTCCGGCCACGCTCGGAGGGGTGTCCACACCGTCAGGGGCACTGGGGTGAAGCGCTGGCGTCTTCCAGGAGGCAGAAGCCCGACACGGCTCGGGCCGCGTGCACGTCTCCCTGCCACAGTCTTCGAGGACGATCCCGGCCATGGGCACAGCGGCGTCTCTTTCGGAGGGGCTGGTTCTGAGCGCGCGAGCCTGGTCCCCGTTGGAGAGCACAGAGGAGGCCATCTCTCCGGGAAAGCAGCAGCCACGCGGCTGTCCCCCTGCAGGAGGCAAAACGTGAGAGGGGAGTTAGCATTTCTCACCGGCAGGAGCCAGACTGGGGGGTCTGGCAGGTACACGGGTGCCCGGCCAGGCACACAGAGCCCCCAGGACAGCGCCGCGTCTGTCGTCAGTGGCACGGGTGCGGCTGCTCTCGCCAACTCTGTGCCAAGCTCACCAAACAAGGGCAGGACAAGGCCACGGTGGGCAGTGGGCTAAAGTAACTCAGAGACGCAGGAAGGCACCAGGTCCACGTCGCTGCACTGCTGTTCTCAGAGCGCAGGCAGTGACGCCACAGTCGGGACCTTCCGCCGGCCTGGGTCTCTACAAGACTTCTTTTCCAAGTCCTCTCCATCCAAGGCTCTTGTGGGGTCATCGCGGTGACCCGGGTCATTTCAAGGGAAGAAATGGAGAGGCCGGGTGAGGCCCTGGACACACAGAGGTAAGGACAGCAGATGGCTCGCTCTGCCTGGAGGTGCCAGCGTCTGCACCCGCAAACCTCCCACGGGAGAGCCAGGCCTCAAGTCCAAATCCTCGGCCATAAGAGTCCGTGTGTGAGGGGTGGTCAAGCTCCCTCCCTCGACGCCAGCACTGCCGGGCGAGAGGAACAGAGCACAGCCTGGGCGCGGCCCCAAGCTCCGAGTCTCGGCAGGGCGGGGTCTGCCGAGGGTTGGGGCAGCCGGAGCCTCCACCTCCCGCGGGCCTGAGAGCCTGCTCATGTGGGGGAGACCACAGCACAACCTGACGACAGCTCTGCCTCGGGCTTGCATGTGACCCTAGAGTGCTTAAGCCTGGGGGCCAGGTGACCCCGGAGCACTTAAACCTGGGGACCAGGTGACCCCAGAGCACTTAAACCTGGGGGCCAGGTGACCCCGGGGTGCTTAAACCTGGGGACCAGGTGACCCCAGAGCACTTAAACCTGGGGACCAGGTGACCCCAGGGTGCTTAAACCTGGGAGCCAGGTGACCCCAGAGCACTTAAACCTGGGGGCCAGGTGACCCCAGAGCACTTAAACCTGGGGGCCAGGTGACCCCAGAGCACTTAAACCTAGGGACCAGGTGACCCCGAAGCCCTTAAACCTGGGGGCCAGGTGACCCGGAGACCTTAAACCTGGGGACCCGGTGACCCCAGAGCACTTAAACCTGGGGGCCAGGTGACCCCAGAACCCTTGAATCTGGGGGCCAGGTGACCCCGGGGTGCTTAAACCTGGGAGCCAGGTGACCCCGGAGCCCTTAAACCTGGGGGCCAGGTGAACCTGGGGTGCTTAAACCTGGGGACCAGGTGACCCCAGAGCACTTAAACCTGGGAGCCAGGTGACCCCAGAGCACTTAAACCTGGGGGCCAGGTGACCCCAGGCTGCTTAAACCTGGGAGCCAGGTGACCCCAGAACCCTTGAATCTGGGAGCCAGGTGACCCCAGAGCACTTAAACCTGGGGGCCAGGTGACCCCAGAGCACTTAAACCTAGGGGCCAGGTGACCCCGAAGCCCTTAAACCTGGGGGCCAGGTGACCCCAGAGCACTTAAACCTGGGGGCCAGGTGACCCTGGAACCCTTAAACCTGGGGACCAGCATTCAGACTTGTGCAGCTGCCTTTTACCTTTGGAGCCAGAGCACGTGGCCAGCTGGTATCTGTCCTACAGCCCAGCCACAGCAGGCACAGGAGGCCCCAGGGCACTCGTACTATTTTTTAAGACTTATTTGTTTGAGAGGTAGAGTTACAGACAGAGAGGGAGAGACAGAGAGAGATCTTCCATCTGCTGGTTCATTCCCCAAATGGCTGCAATGACTGGAGCTGCACTGATCCGAAGCCAGGAGCCAGGAGCTTCTTCCAGGTCTCCCATGTGGGTGCAGGGGCCCAAGCACTTGACCATCTTCCGCTGCTTTCCCAGGCCATAGCAGAGAGCTGGATCAGAAGAGGAGCAGCCGGGACTCGAACCAGCGCCCATATGAGATGTCTGCACCACAAGGAGCAGCTTTACCCGCTGCGCCACGGCACAGATCCCGGGGTCACGGGTCTTTAAGTAAGGCCCTGGGAGACTTCACCATGCAGTGGAACACAGCTATCCTCTCCAGAAGTTTACTGAAAACGTCCTAGGTCTACTCAGTCTATTTATGGGGTGAGACTTAGGAAGCACATCAAACTGGTAAACAAAATATCTATGTGAAAACGGTCCCTAGGGCCGGTGGGCAGCAGGCGCCTGTGCAGGCCAGGGGCTGAGCGAGCACAGCTACAAACGCTTACTTCTAGGGGGATGGGGGGCAGCGAGCGGTGACCCGAGCCACTCGCAGCAACAGTAAAGGACAATGTTCACGTGAACGTGGGGGTCCGCAGACTGGTGAGCAGGTGCACCGTGGGGAAAAGCCAAGTGTGAACAGAGGCGGGTGCGCGAGCCCATCACAGGGAGGCACAGGGACACGAGCCTCTCTCACGGGTACAGGTACGTGAGCCCATCACACAGGCACAGGTATGCGAGCCCATCACACAGGCACAGGTATGCGAGCCCATCACACAGGCACAGGGACACGAGCCTCTCACACAGGCACAGGTACATGAGCCTCTCACACAGGCACAGGTACGTGAGCCTCTCACACAGGCACAGGTACGTGAGCCCATCACACAGGTACAGGTACGTGAGCCTCTCACACAGGTACAGGACGTGAGCCTCACACACAGGTACAGGTACATGAGCCTCACACACAGGTACAGGTACGTGAGCCTCTCACACAGGTACAGGTACGTGAGCCCATCACACAGGCACAGGTACGCGAGCCCATCACACAGGCACAGGGACACGAGCCTCTCACACAGGCACAGGTACATGAGCCTCTCACACAGGCACAGGTACGTGAGCCTCTCACACAGGTACAGGTACGTGAGCCTCATACAGGCACAGGTACGCGAGCCCATCACACAGGCACAGGGACACGAGCCTCTCACACAGGCACAGGTACGTGAGCCTCTCACACAGGCACAGGTACGTGAGCCTCTCACAGGCACAGGTACGTGAGCCTCTCACACAGGCACAGGTATGCGAGCCCATCACACAGGCACAGGTATGCGAGCCTCTCACACACACAGGCACAGGTACGTGAGCCTCTCACACAGGCACAGGTACATGAACCTCTCACACAGGTACAGGTACGTGAGCCTCTCACAGGTACAGGTATGCGAGCCTCTCACACACAGGCACAGGTACGTGAGCCTCTCACACAGGCACAGGTATGCGAGCCCATCACACAGGTACAGGTATGCGAGCCTATCACAGAGAGGTACAGGTACGTGAGCCTCTCACACAGGCACAGGTACGTGAGCCTCTCACACAGGCACAGGTACGTGAGCCCATCACACAGGTACAGGTACGTGAGCCCATCACACAGGCACAGGTATGCGAGCCCATCACACAGGCACAGGTACGCGAGCCTCTCACACAGGCACAGGTACATGAGCCTCTCACACAGGCACAGGTACGTGAGCCCATCACACAGGTACAGGTACGTGAGCCTCACACACAGGCACAGGTACACGAGCCCATCACACAGGCACAGGTACGTGAGCCTCTCACACAGGCACAGGTATGTGAGCCTCTCACACACACAGGCACAGGTACGTGAGCCTCTCACACAGGCACAGGTATGCGAGCCCATCACACAGGCACAGGTATGCGAGCCTCTCACACAGGCACAGGTACGTGAGCCTCTCACACAGGTACAGGTATGCGAGCCTCTCACACACACAGGCACAGGTACGTGAGCCCATCACACAGGTACAGGTACGTGAGCCTCACACACAGGCACAGGTACGCGAGCCCATCACACAGGCACAGGGACACGAGCCTCTCACACAGGCACAGGTACGTGAGCCTCTCACACAGGCACAGGTATGTGAGCCTCTCACACACACAGGCACAGGTACGTGAGCCTCTCACACAGGCACAGGTACGTGAGCCTCTCACACAGGCACAGGTATGCGAGCCTCTCACACAGGCACAGGTATGCGAGCCTATCACACAGGCACAGGTATGCGAGCCTCTCACACACACAGGCACAGGTACGTGAGCCTCTCACACAGGCACAGGTACATGAACCTCTCACACAGGTACAGGTACGTGAGCCTCTCACAGGTACAGGTATGCGAGCCTCTCACACACAGGCACAGGTACGTGAGCCTCTCACACAGGCACAGGTATGCGAGCCCATCACAAAGGTACAGGTATGCGAGCCTATCACAGAGAGGTACAGGTACGTGAGCCTCTCACACAGGTACAGGACGTGAGCCCATCACACACAGGTACAGGTATGCGAGCCTCTCACAGAGAGGTACAGGTACGTGAGCCTCTCACACAGGCACAGGTACATGAGCCTCTCACACACAGGTACAGGTACGTGAGCCCATCACACACAGGTACAGGTATGCGAGCCTATCACAGAGAGGTACAGGTACGTGAGCCCATCACACACAGGTACAGGTATGTGAGCCCATCACAGAGAGGTATAGGTACGTGAGCCTCTCTCACACACAGGTACAGGATGTGAGTCTCTCACACACAGGTACAGGGACATGAGCCCATCACATAGGCACAGGTATGCGAGCCTCTCACACAGACACAAGTATGTGAACCTGTCATGAAAAATAAGAACTAGAGGCTGGCATTATGGTGTAGTGGGTAAAGCCACTGCCAGAGATGCTGTCATCCCATTTGGGCACCAATTCGTGTCCTGGCTGCTCTATTTCGGATCCAGCTCTCTGCTCGTGCACTTGGAACGCAGTGGAGTAAGGTGCAAGTGCCTGAACCCCTGCAACCACATTGGAGACCGGGATGAAGCTCCTGGCTCCTGGCTTCAGCCTGGCCCAGTCCAGGCTGTTGCGGCCTTCTGGGTAATGAAGCAGTGAGTGAAGATCTCTCTGTCTCTTTCTCTCTCTCTCTGTGTGTGTCCTTCTCTGTAATTCTGACTTTCAAGTAAATCAATAAATCTTTAAAAACAACAACAACAACAAAGACTCGGCAGATGAGACCTCCCTCCCCAGAGCAGCGGCGGGCACGCTGGAGACGGGGTCCGTGCAGCACGCTGGAGACGGGGTCCGTGCAGCACGCCGACACTGTAAAGGACTGAGGGAGTGTGGAGCGAGGGAGGAGCCGGAAGCTTCCCACCCCTCATCACCCAGCTCCACGACTCCACCAGGCCTTGCTTCTGAGTTACCCGAGCCCAGGCTACAAGAGCGCCCTGAACCCTGACCCTAAAGCACGTGGCTTTTCTTGCACACAAAGTGAGCTCAGAGATAAAAGCAGGAGTGAGACTTTGAAGAGAAGGCACACGGTGCCCTTCCTCTAGTAAAGGCAATTAACATGAGCACAACCCAGCATTTATCAGGATGAACGCTTTACTGTTGCAATGTGTGATTATCCAAAAACACAAGATCCAAATTCGACCAGCTTTACAAAGAACCTGCTAACAGCCCTTAAAAAAGAAAAAAACAACTCGTGAGCATTTCTTAGTCATCTCAGAGTTAAAGTCGGGCACGTGCTGGACTGGCGAACAAAGGCCATTTCATAAGACAGGCGTCCCCGGTCTCAGTTAACAGTGGAAGGCAGGGCTGGCTCCCAGCAGCGGCCTCCACGCCCGGGTGGCCAGTGCAAGACGTGGGCGCTGCCACTAGATGGCGCCGGTGGCCAATGTATGACCCTTCCCTCCCCCGCCCAGGGCTGCGTGTGTGGTCCCGGGATGGAGGAGGTCTCTGCTTTTGTACGCATTAGCACGAGATGCACAGTGGGAGCCCGCCTGAAGGGTCGCCCGCACACACGTGCCCATCGCTCCTGACAGCTGTCAGTACCGCGCACTGGTGTCTCGGTCTGCATATTCCTCAGTACGCCGAGGCCGGGTGCACAGACATGGGCACCAACAGTGGCCCGCACCACCGGACAGACAGGGACACAAATGGAATGCTGCATCTCCGCAGTGGGTGTGGGCGTTACGACTTCTCAGAAGAGGGTTCTGGAGTTGGCGCCCGACTTCAGGCACCAGCAGGTGAGTGACGGGTGACGGTGCTTTCCTGCCTACACGTGGTGCCTTCCAGGCCTGGCCTCCAGCTCTGGACCGCAGAGGCCTCGTCCCAGGGCCCGACCCTGTGCCTCCTGTAAAACCTCCTCTGCCATTCAGCCCCTCTGTCACTCAAGGAACAAGGACACGGCCCCGCAGGAGGAGGCCTGGGCCTCCCAGCAACCGCTGCCTAACGTTGCCGGTATGGAGGCCCCTGCGGAAATGGATGCTTCTGGCAGCTGGCTCTCCCCAGCTCCGGCTTTCCAGGGCCAGCGTGCGCCGAACCCACGGAGGGAGGGACAAGCGTCCCCAGAGAACTCCTCTACAAGCCGAGGCAGGAGGGCGGAGGGGCTGTCCAGCAACAAATGTGGGGTGGGGGGGGGACCGGCAGAGAAGGCACTTCCGGGAGACTGACTCGGGGGGCCAAGCAAGGGGAGGCTCTGTGTGCTCAGCAGGCGTGGGCAGGTCCCCACACAGAGCTTCCTCCCGGCCAAGGGTACCGGGTCAGGAAGGCAGCCCCTAGAGGGGTGACTCCAGGTCCCAACCCCCGGGCGGAGTGACGGAGCGGGGACAGCCGTGTCACCGGGGAGCCGCCCTGATCTGACCGCCCCACGGTCCACACCGTACTCCTCAAACACAACCACCACCCACCTAAAAGATGCTCTCAATGTTTTTAATAAAAATTAGTAAATTTTTAAAAATAAGTTCCAAGGCTGCTCTTCCCTCCTCGGGTGTCCGTGTATCTCTGGGGAAGCAGACCGAGCAGCTCTGGAACGCGGCTCTGAGCACCTGCTGGGCCACGCGGCCCCAACGCCCCCGGGGTTAAACCCTGGGCATTCTAAGGAAGCCAAATATGTAAAGCACCCCGCACCCGCCCGGCCGGGGACGGCCCCCTGCAGCCCCACAGCCAGCTCTGCCACCACGGCCAGCTCTGCCACCACACCAGTGCTGAGCCCAGCGGGAGATCCGGCCGTGGAGCAGCCGGAGGCCACGACCCCAGCCACAGCAGGAGCGGGCCCGGCCGTGGCGTTCACAGACACGCGGACGGAGGCCACTGGGCACGGCCACACAGCGCCCACCCACACGAGGAGCCCACTTGGGGCACGGGGCTGCTTGTGTTTGACTCCAGACTATTCCAGGACCCTGCCCACCCCATGTGGGTCCCAGCCCCCCATGACCCGGGCAGGGCTCCAGCTGCAGAACCCATCAGGACCATCAGGACGCCCCGAGGTCACCACACCCGACCCCGAGGTCACCATCAGGACGCCCCGAGGTCACCACCCCCGACCCCTGAGGTCACCATCAGGACGCCCCGAGGTCACCACCCCCGACCCCGAGGTCACCATCAGGACGCCCCGAGGTCACCACCCCCGACCCCTGAGGTCACCATCAGGACGCCCCGAGGTCACCACCCCCGACCCCCTGAGGTCACCATCAGGACACCCTGAGGTCACCACCCCCGACCCCTGAGGTCACCATCAGGACGCCCCGAGGTCACCACCCCCCAAAGTCACCACCCCCGACCCCCTGAGGTCACCATCAGGACGCCCCGAGGTCACTACCCCCGACCCCTAGGGTCACCATCAGGACACCCTGAGGTCACCACCCCCAACCCCTGAGGTCACCATCAGGATCCCCCAAGGTCACCACCCCCAACCCTGAGGTCACCATCAGGACGCCCCGAGGTCACCACCCCCGACCCCTGAGGTCACCATCAGGACGCCCCGAGGTCACCACCCCCGACCCCTGAGGTCACCATCAGGACGCCCCGAGGTCACCACCCCCGACCCCTGAGGTCACCATCAGGATCCCCCAAGGTCACCACCCCCAACCCTGAGGTCACCATCAGGACGCCCCGAGGTCACCACCCCCGACCCCTGAGGTCACCATCAGGACGCCCTGAGGTCACCACCCCCAACCCCTGAGGTCACCATCAGGATCCCCCAAGGTCACCACCCCCGACCCCTGAGGTCACCACCTGGATGCCCGAGGTCACCACCCCCGACCCCTGAGGTCACCACCTGGACGCCCCGAGGTCACCACCCCCAACCCCCGAGGTCACCACCTGGACGCCCTGAGGTCACCACCCCCGACCCCCGAGGTCTAGGATGGCTGGCCCGCTCCAGGGATGTCACCGAAGTCCTCAACAATTGAACACTGGGACAAACATTGTTCTGTTTTCCTGAGAAACCCTAATGCTAACAGAGCACGAGACGGCATCTCCAGGAGAAACTGAGGGTTCACCCGGACGCCGGGCGGGAGCGGAGCCCCTCACCGCTGCGGGCAGCGGCTGGCTTTCTGCTCCCAGCTTTCTTACTCTCATACAAGCTGTCTGCCTTGCCCCTTGCACTCGCAGCTCCCAACACCTTCTTCAGCCACGTGTGCCTTCTGCAAGCCTGCAAGTCTGAGGGTGCAGAACAGTCTTAGGACCCCTCGGTCTCCATGGACCCCACCCCGAGGAGTGGGAGTAGGTGTGAAGACCCCCTTGGTCCAGGACAACACCACGGTCCGTGGAACCCCCAGGAGTGGGAGTGGGTGTGAAGACCCCCTTGGTCCAGGACAACACCACGGTCCGTGGAACCCCCAGGAGTGGGAGTGGGTGTGAAGACCCCCTTGGTCCCAGGACAACACCACAGTCTCCGTGGACCCCCCGAGCAGTGGGAGTGGGTGTGAAGATCCCCTTGGTCACAAGACAACACCACGGTCTCCGTGGACCCCCCCCAGGAGTGGGAGTGGGTGTGAAGACCCCCTTGGTCCCAGGACAACACCATGGTCTCCGTGGACCCCCCAGGAGTGTGAGTGTGAAGACCCCCTTGGTCCCAGGACAACACCACAGTCTCCGTGGACCCCCCGAGCAGTGGGAGTGGGTGTGAAGACCCCCTTGGTCACAAGACAACACCACGGTCTCCATGGACCCCCCGAGGAGTGGGAGTAGGTATGAAGACCCCCTTGGTCCCAGGACAACACCACGGTCTCCGTGGACCCCCCGAGCAGTGGGAGTGGGTGTGAAGACCCCCTTGGTCACAGGACAACACTACGGTCTCCGTGGACCCCCCGAGGAGTGGGAGTGGGTGTGCAGTGTCTCAGAGACAGCGACTGTGACAAGGGCAGCCCACCTAGCGTGCAGGACCATGCACCTGCACACTCGGGGCCACAGGCCAGTCCCCGCAGCTCCTGGGGGTCCCCATGCTCACCACTGAGCCGGCCCCAGGTCTTCCTAGACCTTCTTCACCCGAAACAGCCAGGCCAGTGTGTCAGCACCAACGCCGCCGTTTAAAACACATTTCTTCTAACCAAATGGCTTGCGTAAGAACAACTGAATTCTGTGAAAGCTATAATAACCCAGGAAATTCTCAACGGTAGTCTTAACCTATGGTCTAGAATTTCTTTTTGTCAATGTTTATTTTAGTTTACTCGAAAGCAGGTTGACCCCTGCAGAGAGAGACAGAGAACACACGCACATACCAGGCAGGGAAATTTTCACGCCCCAAATGCCTGCCAACAATCAGGGCTGGGCCAGGCCAAAGCCAGCAACCAGGAACTCCATCAGGTCTCCCATGTGGATGGCCAGGGCCCAGGAACTTGAGCCAGCACCCACTGCCTTCCCAGGCCTGCACGAGCTGGGTCAGAAGCAGAGTAACCAAGCCTCACACCCACACCCTGACAGTGGTGGCTTACCCCATGGTGCCACAGCATGGACCCCGCGGTCCTAAATCTCTTACCCCATGGTGCCACAGCGTGGACCCCGCGGTCCTAACTCTCTTACCCCATGGTGCCACAGCGTGGACCCCGCGGTCCTAACTCTCTTACCCCATGGTGCCACAGCGTGGACCCCGCGGTCCTAAATCTCTTACCCCATGGTGCCACAGCGTGGACCCCGCGGTCCTAACTCTCTTACCCCATGGTGCCACAGCGTGGACCCCGCGGTCCTAACTCTCTTACCCCATGGTGCCACAGCGTGGACCCCGCGGTCCTAACTCTCTTACCCCATGGTGCCACAGTGAGGACCCCGTGGTCCTAAATTTCTTCAAACGTCTTGAGTCATGAGAAGAATGACACAGAAGTACACGCGCCAGTCATGTGCCCAGGAATCCTTGATACCAACTCCAGAGAACCTGGCTTTGCACCTGCCCTGTGATCGGGTGCCCCTGTACAGTGTGCACAGGCGCCTCCCGAGCGAAGCACGAGTGATCAAGGCTGTGACCCCTGGAGAAGGCAGCCGAGCAGCTCTCGGGGACCCAGGGCCACGGGACGGAGCGAGCGTGAGGCACGTGACAGCCACTGCAGCCCTGGCACACCCCGCCTGGTGCCTCACTCGCCTCACTACAGGTCAAGGGCACTTTCCCAAGCCGTGGCCCCGTAGCTGAGCAAGACATAGGTCTGCCTCGGGGGCTGGGCTCCACGGCGAAAGCCACACTGCAGGTGGGGGCCGAGCCCACGTCTGCCCCTGATGGGTGTGAGCGGCTCCGTTCTGCCGGTCCTGCATCGCAAAGGCTCTGATGGTGACAGCCAGGGTCTCAGTCCCACAGCCCCGGGAACGGAAGGGCTGTCCCATCCCAGCCAGGGCCTGTCCCGCCCGGCTCGGCGTCCCCGGCTCCCCTCCCATGCAGTGCTCAGGAGCTGGAGTCCAGCCTGGCCTTCAGGGGCAGGAGGGAAACAGTCGCTCCACTGCAGCCAGCGTGAGCTGCGGGGGTACGAGAGAGAGTACAGACAGTGCAAACGCGAAGCTGTTTTCAGTGACGGACGGACCGCGGGTTACATGATGGGGTGACAACTTGAAACACAAGTAACCAACCCACATCACTGATGGCCATGCCCACCGGAACGTGGGAAGCTCCAGGAAGCCCAAGGCAACGTGCAGCCAGAGCCCCTGGGCAGCGAGAGCCCCTGGGCGGCGACAGCCCCTGGGCAGCGAGAGCCCCAGGGCGGCGGGATGCTGGAGGGAACTAACCACAGCCCCACGGCTGGTCACCCCCTGAGTGCTCCCCAGAGGAGCCCCCACCTCAGCCTCAGATGGGCAGGCCCTGGGCAGGCCGCATGGCAGAGAGCAGGGGTATTAGAACAATCAAAACTCCAGAATGCTCTGTGAATGACAGGAGAGGTCTAAGCTTACAATACTGTCTGCAGATGCGGGGTCTTTAGTAAAATAGTCAGTCCTGGGCAATTCATAAAATGCAACCTGACAGCAAGTGTTACACTCAGGAAAAGGTGATTCTGAGTTGAGAAACCCACAATTCCTGAGACACCTCCTGTTTAGATAACCTTTACCCAAAAGTGAATATACCCACTGCTCTCTGCACACCTGAGCCTGTGCACACGGCCCCTGAGGACACAGCTCTGTGACCAGCACTGCTCACCTGTGCACACTGCCCCTGAGGACACAGCTCTGGGACCAGCACTGCTCACCTGTGCACACGGCCCCTGAGGACACAGCTCTGGGACCAGCACTGCTCCCCTGTGCACACTGCCCCTGAGGACACAGCTCCCGTGACCAGCACTGCTCCCCTGTGCACACGGCCCCTGAGGACACAGCTCTGTGACCAGCACTGCTCCCCTGTGCACACGGCCCCTGAGGACACAGCTCCCGTGACCAGCACTGCTCCCCTGTGCACACGGCCCCTGAGGACACAGCTCTGTGACCAGCACTGCTCCCCTGTGCACACGGCCCCTGAGGACACAGCTCTGTGACCAGCACTGCTCACCTGTGCACACGGCCCCTGAGGACACAGCTCCTGTGACCAGCACTGCTCCCCTGTGCACACGGCCCCTGAGGACACAGCTCCTGTGACCAGCACTGCTCCCCTGTGCACACGGCCCCTGAGGACACAGCTCCTGTGACCAGCACTGCTCCCCTGTGCACACGGCCCCCGAGGACACAGCTCTGTGACCAGCACTGCTCCCCTGTGCACACGGCCCCTGAGGACACAGCTCTGTGACCAGCACTGCTCCCCTGTGCACACTGCCCCTGAGGACACAGCTCCTGTGACCAGCACTGCTCCCCTGTGCACACGGCCCCTGAGGACACAGCTCTGTGACCAGCACTGCTCCCCTGTGCACACGGCCCCTGAGGACACAGCTCTGTGACCAGCACTGCTCCCCTGTGCACACGGCCCCTGAGGACACAGCTCCTGTGACCAGCACTGCTCCCCTGTGCACACGGCCCCTGAGGACACAGCTCTGTGACCAGCACTGCTCCCCTGTGCACACGGCCCCTGAGGACACAGCTCCTGTGACCAGCACTGCTCCCCTGTGCACACGGCCCCTGAGGACACAGCTCCTGTGACCAGCACTGCTCCCCTGTGCACACGGCCCCTGAGGACACAGCTCCTGTGACCAGCACTGCTCCCCTGTGCACACGGCCCCCGAGGACACAGCTCTGTGACCAGCACTGCTCCCCTGTGCACACGGCCCCTGAGGACATAGCCTCTGTGACCCAAGGCTTTGAAAGCTTTGCTATTAGAGGAAAAAGAAGGTTTTTTTTTTTTTTTTGACGATTCCTATTACACGCCCCCCCCCCCCCAGCCCCATCCACCGTCCCCACTGTCCCTTGCACGGCTGAGGCCAGAGCACAGGTAGATACTCCACTTCTCCATGTTGGGGGTGGGGGTGAGCGACTTCATCTCAAAGGATGGCCACTGTTCCCAGCAGACAAAGGGGAGGGATAGTGAATGCAGGCGTGTGTAGCCGCTCTCGGGCTGCGCAAACACAGCCCAAGGACCTCAGAAACACCCTGAGAGCGCAGGCCCCGCGGTCTGGAATGCCAGGACCTGAACAGACTTCCACAGTGCCTTCAGCTTGCAACCACTTGACAGCCGCTGTAAAGTTCGGAACCGAAGCTTGGCAAACGGCCTCAGCGAGACGGCTTTGAAACCCCAGGGCCCCTTCCCAGGAAGGGTGGCGGTGGGCGCTCCACCCTGCCCTCCTCCAGCTCTTTCAACATCTTATGAACCCGCAGACGTGGAAGCCAGAGCTCTGAGAACCAGGCCGGCGTCCTGAGATCGCCCCCGCCGTCAGCCAGCCCGGCCACGTTCGAGGACCTCTGGTCTTTATCGACGACGGCTGTGGGGCTGCGGCCACGTTTCTAACTCGCGCTCTGTACAACATGTGCAAAGATGCAGCAAGTCCCTGCTTAGCACAGGAACCCTCCCTGAAGCTGCCCGTGACACTGCCTGGATGCGCAACGACAGAGGCGGTGGCACCGGACGGCTCCTGCCTCCCCTTCCGACGCACTCCACTGTAGGACCTGCGCAGCGTCCCCGGAGGCCTGCCGCCCGTCGGCTAGCGCACGGCGCTCCCGGATGGAGCTGCTGCTCTCGCTGCGTTTCCAAACCAAAGGTTCAGAACCCCCAGCTGACCCCTGTCCACAGCATCTCAACCTCTGAGGACAAACAGCCTTGAGACACCCCCACAGCATGACGGGTCCCCGTGACGTGTGGGATCCCACACACAGGGGCAGTCGCCGCGCTGCGGAAGTCTTTCAGCTTTAGGGCAAACACGACTGTGCGTTTTAAAAACCAAATCAGAGGCAGATGTGTGGTGAAAACAACCTGTGCGCACCGCACACTGCTTCCCACTCTCCTCTCTGCTGCCTTCCGAGTCCCCCAGGGTATCATTCCAAAGAAGCCAACCTGGACACGCAAGCGAAACATGGGGGAACAAGATTGCCACTGAACGTGACGCATGAAGGTGGAAACGCGAACCCTTGGCAGAGCGAGAAGTCCGGCGTACCCACGATCAGCAGGCTCCACAGTCCGTCTGGGAGAGACCACAGCACTGCACGAGGCCAGAAGAAAACGCACGGCCTAAATATACAGCAGACTAAGCTTCGCGGCCAAAATCGAGGAAACAACACTACAGCCCGTGTGCCAGTGACAGGGAAACACAGCTGTCTTCCTGCCTGGGGAAACCCAACAAACAGCTGCACGGAAGTCGAGGGCTGTGCCGAGGGCGGCGGGCTCCGGCTCCCCCGGGCCCCACCGTCTCATGCCCCGGATGAAAGGTGACAGTCACGGCACCCGGGGTCTTCCTGTGTGTCCGGAGGCTCACAAAGGAGACGCATTGCTCAGGAGCTAAGTCCCAGCCACCCCCACCCACAAACCCCAGTCTCTACCTGCCAGAAATGAGTGACAGCGCCACCTACCGAGCCCCCAGGGGAATTCGGCCCGGCCCTGCACTAGGGCCTGCACGCAGTGAAGCTGAGAAGGCGACAAGGCCTCGGGTAAGAAAGGGGCTTGGGGAGCCATCGCTGTCCAGCTGTGCTTACGAGTGCGTGCACACCACACACCCCAAGGACGGGAACGGACAGAAACCAGGTACACAAGGGACACGCACCGAGAGGGGCGCCGGACTCCAGGTGGACGAGATCCGCCTCTGGCCAGTAACTCCATTTATTCTTTTCCCATCTGCATCTCCTACAATGACGACTCGGCACACAGCAAAACAATGCCAAATTAAACACTTGGATTTCCGAGCTTTTCATCAGAAGGTGCACGACAAACTGCTCGTCAGCTCGTACCCACGGCTTCTTTCAGTCACCCCACGCGCAACACCATGGGCCCTCCCCCCAAGCACAAGGCCCCACACGCATGGCCCAAAGGGGGAAGCCCCTGGTCTCCTGGGCCCCCGCCCAGCCAGTATGACGGACGTCCCCCTACAACCCCAGGAGCCGGCGTCTCCCACAACAGCCCCATGGCTACGAGACTTTCACCACACTCCTACAGTTTTTCGGGCGACACGGAAGGTCCCCACTCATCTGGCTCTCAGGGGTGGGCACAGGAGCTCCTGGCTCTGGACGCTGCTGGAGTCTTCAAAACACCCGAGCTCCAGAGAGCAAGGCTGACGGGGGATGCCCAGCGCCCAGGACTCCACGCCTCATGCAAGAATGAAACTGGTGACTTTGGCCATTGAAGTCCAGTGCCATGTCAGGAATTAAACGATGCACCTGGCTCCTGATGCTTCCTACTGTTATTTTAAATAAAGACCTGGAGGAAGAAGCACTCAAGTGAAACCAAGGCCGACTGTTCCGGACAAGCAGGGGCCGCTCTTTCTCAGCCACTGAGGCACCTGCCCACCGCCTCGGGTCCCCCCGCTCCCCAGACGTCACGGCCGGGGTGAAACCACGCAGCCCAGCAGGCTCTGCCCAGAAACAGCCAGCACGGGGCACCCACAGAAGGCTGTGCCCGAGCGCAAGCGACAGGCAGCTCCGTTCCAGAGGCTCAGCACGGGTCAGAGATGCAGGTCAGGGACGCGGGCCCAGCAGCAGGACTGTCCTGGAATGAGGGAGTCGGAGCCGTCCCAGACTGTCAGAACCAGGGATGCCGGAGACGTCCGAGGTCAAGAGGAAACCCCGGCTCAGGACACACAGTCCACGTCGAGCTGCCTCCCCCCATCCTTAAGAGGAGCAGGCCCAAGTCACCCTTGTCACCAGTCCCAGGGACGGAGGGGAGCCATGCTCACAGAGCGGGCGCATCCTGGGCTCTAAACAGCGAGGCCCCTGCGCCCCACCAGTGCCCGTCACTCATGTGGGGGGCTCACCTCAGACCCCCCAGGCGAGGGCAGGGCCCCCGGCTGGCTCAGCAAGGCCTGGCCTCCCAGCAAGTGCAGCTCCAGA
Organism: Lepus europaeus; assembly: GCF_033115175.1. NCBI lineage: Eukaryota > Metazoa > Chordata > Mammalia > Lagomorpha > Leporidae > Lepus > Lepus europaeus. The sequence continues at coordinate 123,184,158 of NC_084835.1, forward strand.
ACCTTCTGCCCCATTACAGACCCATCTCTCCAAGTCAACCTGACATCTCCGGATGTGCTGCTGGCTCCAGGAACGGGGGAGGTCCGATGTTTTCAAGACTTTCCCGTCCGCGACGTGCAGCCTACGATGAACGCATGCTGATTCCCGGTCAGTTCAAAAGCCGGACACAGAGTGCCCGTGAGAGCGGTGACTCGCGGGGACTTCTCCACACTTGGACCCAGAGGTTCTTTTCTTTTTTTTAATTTTTATTATTATTATTTTTATTTTTTGACAGGCAGAGTGGACAGTGAGAGAGAGAGAGACAGAGAGAAAGGTCTTCCCTTGCCGTTGGTTCACCCTCCAATGGCCGCCGCGGCCGGCACACTGCAGCCGGCACACCGCGCTGATCCGAAGGCAGGAGCCAGGTGCTTCTCCTGGTCTCCCACGGGGTGCAGGACCCAAGCACTTGGACCATCCTCCACTGCCCTCCCGGGCCACAGCAGAGAGCTGGACTGGAAGAGGGGCAACCGGGACAGAATCCGGCGCCCCGACTGGGACTAGAACCCGGGGTGCCGGCGCCGCAAGGCGGAGGATTAGCCTAGTGAGCCGCGGCGCTGGCCAGAGGTTCTTTTTTTAACCAAACTAAGGAAGCTTGGTTAGTGCACACACAGACAAGACGAGTTAGCACCAGGGGAAATCTGCCCACTAAACCACGTCACGGCCGGGTCTGGCTCCTCACCCAGACCTGGGGCGGCCCCCAACTTTACCATCACCGTGACCGTCACCGGTCGAGGCGCTCACCACCCACTGCTCGGCGTGATCCAAACCACTCCTCAGTCTCTCGTTTTGCATCCAGGAAAGGGGCCCACACTTGTAGCCGTCATCCCAGCAGTCAGGGCTGGCATCCTGTATGTTTTTTAAAAATTTATTTATTTGAAAGGCAGAGTTACAGAAAGAGAGAGAGAGAGAGGTTTTCTATCCAGTGATTCACTTCCCCAAATGACTGCAATGGCCAGAGCTGCGCCGATCCAAAGCCAGGAGCCAGGAGCTTCTGGGTCTCCCACACAGGTGCAGGGGCCTAAGGACTTGGGCCATCTTCCACTGCTTTCCCAGGCCATAGCAGAGAGCTGGATCAGAAGTGGAGCAGCCGAGATTCGAACCAGCGCCCGTATGGGATGCCGGCACTACAGGCAGCGGCTTTACCAGCTACGCCGTGGTGCTGGCCCCTGGCGTCCTTAACTCCCACCAACTGTTGTCTGGAATTTACCAGCGAGACGCCAGAGCCCGGAACTATGCCACAGAAAACTGACAGCTCACGACAGAACAGAGAACTGCACCCCAAAGCTCAGCACCCCACAGCCAGCCTCCTGCCCCACGCACTGGCACACATGCCACACACATGCCACACACATGCCATATACATGCTACATACACCACACATGCCACAATGCCATATACATGCTACATATACCATTCAAGCCACATGTGTCACACATACCATACACATGCCACACTGTCACATACTCGCCACATATGGCACACACATGCCACATATGGCACACACATGCCACACTCCACACACACTATGTGCTCACCATACACATGATACATAGACCTTGTGCGCCACACACCCACCACACACATGCTACATATACCATACACAAGTCACATGCTACACTCCACATCACACACAACACACACCACAAACACACACTACATACACCATACACACTACAATGCCACACTTCACACATGCCACGCACACCAGCCACAACACAAGTACCATACATATGCCACACACACCATATTCAAGCCACATGCCACACTCCACAATCACGCCACACACACACAATATACACAACTCCACATACGCCATACATGCCACACACATACATTTCACACATGCCACACGCCATACACATGCTGCATGCGTCATATACACCACACATGCCACATGCCACACACACGCGTGTGAACCCCATGAAGGGAAGCAGCTCAGCCGCACCTCTTCTCACCCGTGCAGTGCTGAGGGCCGAGGTCTCCCTGCGGGACGACACCCACGGAGCGCGGCACAGGGGCAGTGAGGCAGTTGCCGCACACCTGAATAACACCGGAGAGCCGACCGGAGAGGATCCACCCGCCAGAGACACTCGCCAGAAATCCCAGTCCATGAGCGTTTTCAGCCTGACCACGCAGGTATCGCGGGGCCAACCCTGCACTGTCTAAGCTCTGGCTTCAACCAGACACGCCCGCCTCAGCGCCGATCTGGAAGCCCTGCTTCCCACACACCTCATTCGAACAGGTCACTCCCAGCCAAGCGCTCCGAGAGGCAGACACACGGTCCCCAAGACGTGTACTACATACACCATACACACCACATGCCACAGTGTACTGCAGCGAGCCGCAGGGACAAAGCCGCACGCCCTCTCTCACCAAGAGGCAGGTGCACCATGGCAAACGGGTAAGCTGGGGAGAGGGCACCAAGACACAGGGCTCCCCGTCCACCTGCACTGGACTGGTCTCGGCCAGTGATCACCACCAGCAGTGGGCACAGCCATGATCTCTAGGAGGGTCCTGTGGGCACAGCCACCCCTCGCGGTTCCCAGGGGAGACCTCCCGCCTCCAGGCCCAGCCCGGGGCCTGCTGTGGGGCTGGCACTGGGGCAGAGCACTCCCAAGAAGGGGCTGCACAGAGACCAGGCCCACAGGAGGGAGCGGCCCGACTGCAGGGGTACAGAGTTCCAGGCTCGGCGCCTCTGACCTCCCGCCCCCTCCTGTCGGCACCGACACTGGAGCCCCTCTTTAGAGTGACCCTGAAAATATCTCCCAGACCCACACCTCACGGGGTCACGAGATACAGGCAAAGCACCCAGCTCACGGGAATTCAGAGCCGAGGAACCAGCCGGCTGCTGAATCGATCAATGGGATATCAATTTAGAAATAATTTTAAAACTCCTCCCAGAACACACAGAGTAATGCAAACTGGAAGATCAGAGTAAGGAATGTCTTCCTAAGTGGCATGTGACATCCAAACATAAAAAAGCAGAAAGTAGAACTGAAAAGCCATAAAGGAAAAAACAGACAAGTCGGATATTTCAGAACATCTACAATAAAAGGCTTCCTGAGGCGAGCAGAAAAAAGATAAAGTATCTGAAACGTACATAACGAAAGATTCAAACCCACGGTATATAAAGAGTTCCCATACGTTATTAAGAAAAGGACAAACAACACATTAGGAAAATGTGCAAAACCCATGAACAAGCAAATGCGAAAAACACAAATGCCTCATAAACGGGAACACCTGCTTACTCACAATAATTCAGAACAGAAACTGAAGTAATAAGCACACGGCAGTGGATAATTCACAGCACGAGGGAGGCGCTGGCGTTGGGGTGCAGCCTGCACCGTCAGCATCCCCTGTGAGCACCAGCTCAAGTCCTGGCTGCTCTGCTTCGGAGCAGCTCCCCGCTAATGCACCTGGGAAGGCAGCAGAAGATGGCCCTGCCACCCACATGGGAGGCCCAGGTGGAGTTCCTGGCTCCGCATGGCAAGCGTTGGGGGAGTGAACCACTGGATGGAAGAGCACTCAGTGTGTCTCTTCCTCTCTGTAACTGCCTTTCAAATGAATGAATCAGTCATTAAGAAATAAAAATAAATGCACAATAGCGGACCGCTGTCGAGGCCGCTCTGGGTCAGCTCTCGGGCTCCTCACTCACTCATGCACGGTGCCCTCCTGTGTGTCGGGTTCCAGAGCAACGTCTACGCAGGGTGGGCTATTCCCACGGAAACTGCCCATACTTCCTGCTCTGCTCGGTTTCCCAAGTTCCCAAGCGAGTACCCTGCAGCTGCTTTCCTCACACCTGAGGCTTGGATCTCCCGCGTCACCTCCTGGTGACACATCCCACAGCATTTCAGGGCTCTCGCCAGCACCTCCCTCCGACCCGGGTCTCATGCCCTGGCTTTAACCTCACGGCCGTGCCCTGCCATCCTCCTAAGTTATCTCTGAAAAAGCAATACTCTGTGACGCTTCTTAAAATGAAACATTTCAGAACAGGCTTTGGGTCCAGCAGTTCAGACACCGCGTGGGATAACCACACCCCACACTGGAGTGCACGGGGTTCACGGCCCCAGCTCCACTCAGGATTGTAACTTCCTGCTGATGTATATCTGGGAGGCAACGGGTGATGGCTCAAGTACTTGGGTCCTCGTCACCCAAGTGGGAGACCCAGACTGAAAATCTGACCATCATTCCAATATCAAAAACATTCTCCAGCCGCCCAGAACAATGCGGGAACCCTCTGGACGGCACTGGTGTTGGAACCGGGGCTGGGTCACCGCTCACGGAAACAACCTCATTCGAGGACTTGGAAGGTAGCCGCCACTCTGGTGGGTTTCAGACACGTGTGTGACTTCCCCCAGGGAGCCAGCCCATCGAGGGGACCACGGATTATCACCCTAGATGCTGCGTTTCAACAGCCAAGTAGTTACTAAGTGGAAACAGCAACCACATTAGATTTGGAATGGCGCTTATCCACAGTGGTGGCCGCGGTCGTTCATGAGTTGAGAGGTGAGTGGCACTCAGTGCTGGCGGCTCGTTAGCCCTCACGTCTCACTCATCTACGGAAACAACTTCCTCCAGACCAGTGGCTGTCTCTGTAAATGAACCAGGAGATGAGGCCTCCATCAAATGGCTGTGGCCACCTTAAAATTAACTCAGTCAAAATGTCTCTAACGCAGGGCCGGCGCTGTGGCGCAGCAGGTTAAGCCACCGCCTTGGAGGCCGGCATCCTGTACGGGTGCTGGTTCAAGTACCGGCTGCTCCACTTCCGATCCAGCTCTCGCGTAAGCGCCTGCAAAGGCAGCAGCTGCTGGCCCAACGCCACCCACATGGGCGACGCAATGCAGCTCCAGGCTCCTGGAGTCCCAGACAGTGAGCCAGTCAATGGAAGATCTCTGTCCCTCCCTCTGTCACTCAGAGCGTCTTTCAAATAAAAACATAAATCTTAATAAAATTCCTTGACTATGGAGACAAATGTTCCTAGCTCTTTTTTTTTCAATTCTAAGTAGAGCGCAGATCTAAAACTACAACCCATATTAATGTGTAAATGTTAATTAATATTAAGCAAACGCTCTCCTATCAGAACCCCCAGAAAAGCCGCCTTGAAACACCAGCCCCAGGCTGGGTCCAGCTTTGCCGCGGGCCTGCCGAGGGGGGCGGACCCTCGGCCAGCGCCATTCACCGCCAGAGCGAATTCTGCTCCCCAGACCGGGGGGCGGCGTCTCTAGAAACGCGGCATCAACCTCTGCTTCGCCAGCCTCCTCACCGCAGACGCCAGCGGCCCCGCCTGGGGGCTCTGATTTCTATCTTTCTGGAACTTTCCGTGCAAAGCAACACCTGCTAGCTGGCTCGCAGGGAGAAGGGAGGGGCATGCGTGGCTTCGTGGAGAAAATGAAAAGCTCCCTAACTGAAACCTCGCCTCCCGTGTAAAACAATCCCCCACAGCAAAAGAATGAAGATCTATCAAAGCATTTAAAATTTGTAAAAAGCAGGAAAATCTGTCAACAGAGAGGGCCAAGCCGTTTAACACTCTGCTGGCTGCTCTCTGGACGTCACCCATTAGCCGTCTCTAAACGCACAGGACCAGAGTTCCAGGAGTTATCACCACTGCACAATGACCGGAAGTTACTCCACCTGGCCGGCTGGCCTGAAGGAAAAGAGAGAGGTGTGTGTGCACAGGGGCGTGTGTGTCTGCTGTGTGCCTGTGTCCATGGTACTCACGTCTGCTTGTGTGTGCAGCACATGCACATGTGTGTGCATAACCAGGAGTCTGGCCTATCTACACATCCATGTTTGTGGTGTGTGCAGCCGTCCTGTGTATGTGAATACATGCATGTGGCATGGGCATAACGTGCTTGTGCGTGGTGTGTGTACGCATGTGTGTGTCACATGCATTCTCTGTGCGTGTGTCACACGGTGAGCACACCTCAGAGCAGCCCGCTACTGTGCCCTTGCTTACAAGTTCCTAATGCCCGGGGAGACACCATCAGCTTGAGGTCAAAGGTGTTAACTGATGCAAATACATATGGATAATTAGCAAAAAGGAATGGCCAGTGGCGCTGACAGGTGCCTGTGTCTGCGCCTGCCAGCAGGGGTCCCAGATACACCCCAGCTTCGGGACACCTGGACGTGGGGCCACCTGGGCACAGGGCCGGCCACGGGGGCCTGGGAACAAGGTTGCTCAGGTGTGGAGTCCCCGGATGACCTGGACCTCGGCCACCCAAGTACGCTCGCTCACCTGGTGCAGGTTCGGGGGCGGCCTCCTCGCTGCTGTCATCGCCGGCCTCGTCGGCCAATCCAGAGCCTGGGGAGTCGGCGGTGGCGCAGGCGGAGGCCGGGCTGCTGGGCTGGGAAGCCGAGTCCCCCTCGCTGAGGGAGCCGCAGCGGGCACGCACGGCCCGGTCGCCGTCCCTGTCTCTGCGAGCGCGGCGGTGCACACGGGAGTGCAGCACCATCTGGTGGTAGGTGCGGAAGATCTTGCCGCACTCAAAGCACTCAGAGGACTTGCCCTGGCCAGCGGCGGCCGCGGCCCGGCGGCTGGGACGTACGGTGGGCCGTGGGTCAAGGTGGCCAGGCAACATGGGGTCACCGGGCAGGCTGGCCCTCTTCCTGGGGGGACCCTGGGTAGCCGGCGCATCCTGCTCTCGCTTGCGCTTCTCCTGGCTCACCAAGATGTACTCGCGCCGGTCCTTGTCGAAGGCCACGTCCCCAGCCAGCGCCTCGTCCCAGGCTCCATACTTGAGGTACTCGGCGGGCTCGGCCACCTTGCCCCTGGTGGCCAGCTGCCAGGCCTGGTAACTGTTGACGGGGTCCAACTCGGCCACCCGCCGTCCAGCCGGCCCGCCGGGGAGCTTGTCGCTGGCCGCCGAGGGTCTCAGACTCAGGCACTGTAGGAAAAACTGCTTGGTGTCCGTGGGGCCCTCAGAGGCCCCGTCCTCGGCCGGCGCCCGCGTCCGGCTGGCTTCGACCCGGCGGTGGATGGCGTTGTGGGCGTTCAAGCTGTCCAGGTTTGTAAACAGGTTTCCGCACTTGGCGCACACCTCGTAGAGGGACAGGCCGGCGACAACGACCTCCTCCTGCACCACGTTGTTGATGGTGGCGATGGGGTCCAGCTCGCCGCGGGGCCGGTTCTTGCTCCCAGGTTTGGGCCCGTGTGCCTTCATGTGGTTCTTGAGGAACCACGGCTCCTTGAACCTCCGGCCACAGATGTGGCAGCCGTGGTCGAAGGAGCCGCGGTGCTTCTTCATGTGCGCCTTGAGGAACCAGGTCTGGCTGAAGGCCTGGCCGCACACCTCGCAGGGGAACTCCCCCGGGCCCAGCTCGGGCTTGCCGTTCTCCATGGAGACCCCTGCGCCGTTGGGCACCTGCACGGTGATGTGGTCCCGTTCGACATGGCTGAGCAGCGACTCCTCCCGCAGCGTCACGAAGCTGCACAGCCGGCACTTGAAGGGCTTGTGGGCCTGGTGCACGTGCAGCTCCAGGTCCTTCTTCCGCTCGAACTGGGTCCTGCAGAAGGAGCACTGGGCGGCGGGCTGGGCCTCCTCCGGGGCACTCGCGGCGCCCTCGGCCTCCCTGCGGCTGCTGCGCAGCAGGATCCTGCCGCTGTCCCCGGGCGCGGCCCCATTCAGCACCCCGTTGCAGGCCGACGTGCTCTTGGTGGGGCTGGCGCACCCGTCCAGGCCCTCGGCCGCACGCGGCTCGCCAGGCGGGGCCTCCCCGGCCTCGGGTTCGTGGCCCTGGATCAGGGTCCCCGGGCGGTGGCCGCGGATGTGGATCTTCAGGCTGCCCTTCTGCGAGGCCCTGTGCTCACAGTAGGGGCACTTGTAGGGCTTCTCCCCGGTGTGCTTGCGCATGTGCTGCGACAGCGAGCTCTGGAAGGCGAAGCTCTTGCCACAGAGGCAGCAGCTGTGGCACGCGGCCTTGTCCCCGTCCCCCTCGCGGCTCCGGCTAGCCCTGGGGGGGCTGGGGCCGCCCCTCGGCTCCGTCTCGGCCTCTCTATTTCGATCCATGAGGACGAGGGTGTAGGTGCAGCACGGGGTTCCGGCAGAGCCTGCGGTGACGGCGTCTTATCTCTCCATCCTCAGAGTGGCGTCTGGACTCCCGGGATGAGGCGGGAACCCGCGACGGGAAGGTACATATTCCACGCGGGGCACACGGCACGCGGCAGCCAGCACCTGGAACGGAGAGGGGAGATGTCACTCACAAGGCTCCCCACGCGGCAGGCAGGCTGCACCAGGCAAACATCATCCACCCCACAGCCAGAGAAGTAGTGACTGGGTCATCACCGAACTGTGTGCCAGGTAATTAAAACAAGTGCCTGGAGCTCAACATGGACCAAAACGATATATTTTTTTTTCCCACAATAGCACATTTTTAAGGAAAGACCGTGGCAACAGTCTGCAGGAGCCGAGAGGCACCAGAAGGGAGCTGGGAGGAGGCCGAGGCCGCGAGCCGAGGAACGTGCGGCCGTGTTGACACGCCAAGGCGGGCCATCCCCAGAGAGCCCGGGGGATCTAACAAGGAACAAACGAGGTATGAACACGCCCAGGGCTCCGGAAGAGGGCTGGGCCTCTGCCCAGCCTCACTTTCCCACCTGCGTGGCCAGAGGTCAGCCAGCCAACTGGACAAGCTCCCCGGCCTGGCTCACGACGCCCTCTCCCTCCTGGCCCAGCCTTGTTCTCTCCCAAACGCTCGGACCAGAGGACTCAGACCCAACTCTGATGTGAAGTCCGCCCCAGACCCCATGGGGCTCCATGTGTTCTGCCCGTCCTCCTTGTCCACGGGCCAGATTCCCATAGTGCCGGCCCAAACCTCAGAGGGGATGTCCCAGCATCGGGGGCACCGGCATCGGTCACACCATATGGTCACTGCCTCTTCAGGCCCATCCGCTGAGCCCCTCCCACCAGGTGCACAGGCAGAGGCCAGCCCTACTAAGGTGGTCTGTGTCAGTGACAGGACAGGGGACAGCAGGGACACACATCTGTGAGCACAGGGACAGGACAGGGGACAGCAGGGACACACATCTACAGTGAGCACAGGGACAGGACAGGGGACAGCAGGGGACACACATCTACAGTGAGCACAGGGACAGGACAGGGGACAGCAGGGACACACATCTGTGAGCACAGGGACAGGACAGGGGACGGCAGGGACACACATCTGTGAGCACAGGGACAGGACAGGGGACAGCAGGGACACACATCTGTGAGCACAGGGACAGGACAGGGGACAGCAGGGACACACATCTACTGTGAGCACAGGGACAGGACAGGGGACGGCAGGGACACACATCTGTGAGCACAGGGACAGGACAGGGGACAGCAGGGACACACATCTACAGTGAGCACAGGGACAGGACAGGGGACAGCAGGGACACACATCTGTGAGCACAGGGACAGGACAGGGGACAGCAGGGGACACACACCTACAGTGAGCACAGGGACAGGACAGGGGACAGCAGGGACACACATCTGTGAGCACAGGGACAGGACGGGGACACACATCTGTGAGCACAGGGACAGGACAGGGGACAGCAGGGACACACATCTACAGTGAGCACAGGGACAGGACAGGGGACAGCAGGGGACACACATCTACAGTGAGCACAGGGACAGGACAGGGGACAGCAGGGACACACATCTGTGAGCACAGGGACAGGACGGGGACACACATCTGTGAGCACAGGGACAGGACAGGGGACAGCAGGGACACACACCTACAGTGAGCACAGGGACAGGACAGGGGACGGCGGGGGACACACACCTACTGTGAGCACAGGGACAGGACAGGGGACAGCAGGGACACACATCTGTGAGCACAGGGACAGGACAGGGGACAGCAGGGACACACATCTGTGAGCACAGGGACAGGACAGGGGACAGCAGGGACACACATCTACTGTGAGCACAGGGACAGGACAGGGGACAGCAGGGGACACACACCTACAGTGAGCACAGGGACAGGACAGGGGACGGCAGGGACACACACCTACAGTGAGCACAGGGACAGGACAGGGGACAGCAGGGACACACACCTACAGTGAGCACAGGGACAGGACAGGGGACAGCAGGGGACACACACCTACTGTGAGCACAGGGACAGGACAGGGGACAGCAGGGACACACACCTACAGTGAGCACAGGGACAGGACAGGGGACAGCAGGGACACACACCTACAGTGAGCACAGGGACAGGACAGGGGACAGCAGGGGACACACACCTACTGTGAGCACAGGGACAGGACAGGGGACAGCAGGGACACACATCTGTGAGCACAGGGACAGGACAGGGGACAGCAGGGACACACATCTGTGAGCACAGGGACAGGACAGGGGACGGCAGGGACACACACCTACAGTGAGCACAGGGACAGGACAGGGGACAGCAGGGACACACACCTACAGTGAGCACAGGGACAGGACAGGGGACAGCAGGGGACACACACCTACTGTGAGCACAGGGACAGGACAGGGGACAGCAGGGACACACACCTACAGTGAGCACAGGGACAGGACAGGGGACAGCAGGGACACACACCTACAGTGAGCACAGGGACAGGACAGGGGACAGCAGGGACACACACCTACAGTGAGCACAGGGACAGGACAGGGGACAGCAGGGACACACATCTGTGAGCACAGGGACAGGACGGGGACACACATCTGTGAGCACAGGGACAGGACAGGGGACAGCAGGGACACACATCTGTGAGCACAGGGACAGGACAGGGGACAGCAGGGACACACACCTACAGTGAGCACAGGGACAGGACAGGGGACGGCGGGGGACACACACCTACTGTGAGCACAGGGACAGGACAGGGGACAGCAGGGACACACATCTGTGAGCACAGGGACAGGACAGGGGACAGCAGGGACACACATCTGTGAGCACAGGGACAGGACAGGGGACAGCAGGGACACACATCTGTGAGCACAGGGACAGGACAGGGGACAGCAGGGACACACATCTACTGTGAGCACAGGGACAGGACAGGGGACAGCAGGGGACACACACCTACAGTGAGCACAGGGACAGGACAGGGGACAGCAGGGACACACACCTACAGTGAGCACAGGGACAGGACAGGGGACAGCAGGGGACACACACCTACTGTGAGCACAGGGACAGGACAGGGGACAGCAGGGACACACATCTGTGAGCACAGGGACAGGACAGGGGACAGCAGGGACACACATCTGTGAGCACAGGGACAGGACAGGGGACAGCAGGGACACACATCTACAGTGAGCACAGGGACAGGACAGGGGACAGCAGGGACACACATCTACAGTGAGCACAGGGACAGGACAGGGGACAGCAGGGACACACATCTACTGTGAGCACAGGGACAGGACAGGGGACAGCAGGGACACACATCTGTGAGCACAGGGACAGGACAGGGGACAGCAGGGACACACATCTGTGAGCACAGGGACAGGACAGGGGACAGCAGGGACACACACCTACAGTGAGCACAGGGACAGGACAGGGGACAGCAGGGACACACATCTGTGAGCACAGGGACAGGACAGGGGACAGCAGGGGACACACATCTACAGTGAGCACAGGGACAGGACAGGGGACAGCAGGGACACACACCTACAGTGAGCACAGGGACAGGACAGGGGACAGCAGGGACACACATCTGTGAGCACAGGGACAGGACAGGGGACACACATCTGTGAGCACAGGGACAGGACAGGGGACAGCAGGGACACACATCTGTGAGCACAGGGACAGGACAGGGGACAGCAGGGACACACATCTGTGAGCACAGGGACAGGACAGGGGACAGCAGGGACACACACCTACAGTGAGCACAGGGACAGGACAGGGGACAGCAGGGACACACACCTACAGTGAGCACAGGGACAGGACAGGGGACAGCAGGGACACACACCTACAGTGAGCACAGGGACAGGACAGGGGACACACACCTACTGTGAGCACAGGGACAGGACAGGGGACAGCAGGGACACATATCTACTGTGAGCACAGGGACAGGACAGGGGACGGCGGGGGACACACATCTGTGAGCACAGGGACAGGACAGGGGACGGCAGGGACACACATCTGTGAGCACAGGGACAGGACAGGGGACAGCAGGGACACACATCTGTGAGCACAGGGACAGGACAGGGGACAGCAGGGACACACATCTGTGAACACAGGGACAGGGCAGGGGACAGCAGGGACACACATCTACTGTGAACACAGGGACAGGACAGGGGACAGCAGGGACACACATCTATTGTGAGCACAGGGACAGGACAGGGGACAGCAGGGACGCACATCTACTGTGAGCACAGGGACAGGACAGGGGACGGCAGGGGACACACCCACTGTGAACAGCCACATGTACAGGGGCTGCCTACATCAGGGATCCCCTATGAAGCACAATGAGATGGAGACAGGACCACGTGACTCACATTCTGACTTCAGGGTGAACGGAGCCTGGGCAACTGTGTCAAAGAACAAACCCTCTGTGAGTCAGGCCGGGACATGAGCATGTGCCCACCCCCATGGAAACGTCACCTGCCAGTGTCCCTCTGGGATTTCTAACTCCACAGAGGTGTCCACAGGGACCAGCGCCACCTCGAGACACACATCAAAGGGTCAAAGGGTATGTATGGACCCAGTGCAAGTGGACACCAGTCCCTGATGGCACCACAAGGCCCCTCAACCCACGCATGTTCCTCGGGGCCTCTGAGCAGTGCCCAGGGGTGCTTCCTGAGCGTCCACTGCACACACGTGTGGCCACAGATCACAAGCCAAGAATCGGAGACAGCCAAGAAACGGGGCGGGGCTGCAGGGAGTTCGAGTCGGAGGGCAGCACGGCACGCAGTGCCCCCACAGGACCAGTCTCCACGTGTCCAGGGAGGGGGCCGCCAACCACGTGGAGCAACAGCTCCACATCACACAGCACTGGGAGGACCCTCCCAGACGCCCAGGAACAACCGCACCCTGCCGGCCAGGCCCCTCCCCATCCCCTTGGCAGGCCGTGCGTCCACCCTAGCCAGGTGGACACAGCTCCTAGACACTCCTTCGCGGGCTTCTGCCACCCTTAAGACAAAGCCGGGTCTCCTCACAGCTTGGCTGGCTGGGGCCTGGCCACTGCACTGCCCCACCCCACACCAACAGGCTCAGGGACCTGCACACTCCCCTCCCGGCACACTCACACACACGCGTGCCCCATCATGGCAGCCGTGAGGCTGACCCGCCTCATCCCGGGGAACGCCTTTCTGAGCCCCTTTTCAGTCCCCTGGGTTGGACAGACAGACTAACGGATGGGTGGACAGAGGCCAGCGTGTGGCTGAGGCCAGACAGACCACCAGGATCAAAGCCCAGTTGTGGCACTAACTCGGGTCAGCCCTGTGACCCTGAGACGCGCCTTCCTGGTGTCTCGTTCCTCAATCCCTATCTTCATATTTAAGACATAAATGGCCCGGACACGCGGTACTTCTGTGTGGCTTAAACACTCACACGCCATACATGGGCAACACAGCTGAGTGACGATCAGTACCTGTCAAATGAAGGAATGAAGGGGGCTGGCGCTGCGGCATAGCGGGTAAAGCTGCCACCTACAGTGCCGGCATCCCATATGGACGCTGGTTCAAGTCCCAGCTACTCCACTACACCAGGGCTTTAAGGACACAACGGGTGATTTGATAAAAGTTCTCGGGGGCTGGCACTATGACGTAGCAGGTTAGGCCATGGCCTGCAGTGCCGGCATCCCATGTGGGTGCCGGCTTGAGTCCCAGCTGCTCCACTTCTGACCCAGCTCCCTGCTAATGTGCCTGGGAAAGCAGCGGAAGATGGCCCACGTGCTCCCACGTGGGAGACCCGGAAGAAGCTCCTGACTTCAGCCAGGCCCAGCCTCAGCCGTTGTAGCCATTTGGGGAGTGAACCCAGTGGAAGGAAGACTCTCTCTCTCTCTCTCTCTCTCTCTAACTATCCCTTTCAAATAAATAAATGAAACGTTTTTTAAAAATAAATAAATAAAAAGTTCTCTCGCCAACAGCTATAACCATCTGCAGCAGCCACCGCCAAACCATCCCAGCTCACAAGCCCTTCACCAAGAGCCAGTGCTGCTACAGCCCTGACGCCGGGTGGGTCCTAGAGCCGGCTGCTTCTGCTGAGACGGGGCCCAGGCCACAGGGACAGACTGGCGCCGCCACCACCGTGGCGTGCATATCGCTCTGTCGCCATGAATTCGGCAGGTTCTTCACCAAGTCAGCTTAAAAGGAAGGAACCGACCCACCGGCCCTCGCTGATGGAACACAGTGGAAGGCAGGGCAGCGCGCCCCTCCCCGGCCTCGCGACCCTGGCTCTGTCGGTCACCTCCAGTCCGTGAAGGGAAGCGGAAGACAGAAAAACCCTGTAATCACACGCACAGCCCAACTGGAAGGCAGCTCCGACTCTCCACGGCGCAGGGACGGACCCCAGGGAAAGCAGGCCCGGCAGAATGAGGCGGCCAGGGGTCCACAGGGCCTTCCCGGCTCTGCTGTCCTGCCACGCCTGGCCAGCGGCACGGGGCGCCCACACCTGCGATGGCCGCCCCCACAGCCCCACAGCCCCACAGCCCCAGGGCGCGCTCCACCAGAATCTCACCCCGGAGGAGGAAGCGGCGCCAGTCTCCACACCCCACGGACACTCGCTCAGGGCAGACGACGGGACAACGAGGCACTGGGAACGGACGGCCACGTCCTGCTCCGAGGCGGCGGCCAGCGTCTGTCAGGCTACCGCTCCCCGATGAGGGCCACGAGCGAACCCTGTCACGACGCTGGACGCCGACACCCACACCCTTGTGAGAACCCGGGCGGCCACACTGTCATTAGAAAGCTCCGGAGAGATCCATGGGGCCGCCGCCGGCCGAGCAGCCTCGGGGCTCCCCGTCCGCAACCACTGAACCCAAAGGCTCACCCCGGCAAGCCTCCGAGGAGAGGCAGGGAGAGTGGGCCGCCCCGCGTGGGCGCCGGCCCCGTGGGCGCCACTGCACACTGCGCCTGCTGTTCTCGGGGCACAATGTAGCCGGCCTCACTAGCTACCCTGTAGTACGCGGGCCACGAATTAAATACATCATTAACATCCTTGACCAGCTTATCTGAGCCCTGAGACAAAAGGGCTATTCTTGGGACAAGCAGGGAAATTCCAGGACGACAATGAAGAGTTCCTCTCCCTGCAAACCACTCTGCACGGGAGCAACAATCGCAGGCTCAGAGTGGCCAGGCCGGGGCCCGGACAGCCCATGAAGCGAAGCATTCACCCCGGGAGGGCGGGCGAGCGCTGGACGCCAGGCCTCACGGCTGCTGCTGGCCTCAGACCAATCAATAATCCATTATGAACGAGCTGCATTTCCAGCCGAGGAAGAAGAAATGAATAAAAGGCCACCAGAAGGAGCAGCCCCGCCCCACCCCCACGCAGGGGACCAGGACACAAGCCCACTATTGCAGGGCGTGCCCGGCGGCGGCTCCAGGGCCCGCGGCGGGCCAGCTCCAATGAGCCTACAGGCACCCCCCAACACTCATCCTGGACGTGGGTCTCAACTAGCCTTTGTCCAGAGGCGAGGCGGCGGCGGCCAAGATGCCAAAGCTCCCTGTCCTGCAGAGGCTTCCTTTAGGCCCTGAGCACTGCCCACCCCCGCGGGTGACTCCAGGCGGGCGCCCACACGCGGGTCCCTGGCTTAAGCCCCCGCCCCCTCTCTAGACATGAACTCTGTGATGACGGAAGCAAGGCTGGCTTCAGCCCCGCCGCCCAGGCCGCAGCCGCTGTTCATTGTCCCCCGGAACGCACGCTGGCCTGCACGGGACTCCACGCAGGCTACCTTTAGTTTAGCTCTGAGCCTGGTGTCAGATCTGACCTCATGGAGGCTGGTGTCAGATCTGACCTCATGGCAGGGGCGGGGCATCTGGAAATACAAAACTTGGCTCTTGCTGACATTCAGGAAAGTTTGCACAGAGGAGGGAGGATGGGGGACGGCCCCCTCCCCGGTCACATACAGGACGTCAGGAAGTCCAAAGCGGCCCAGGAGACAAGAACACAGCAGCGTCCCTGTGCAAATGCAGGCGCTGGAGTCCCCACCTCCCCGAGAAGCCGCCCCCGGCCTCTGGCCATCTTCTTGCCACAGTGTGTTCCTGGGACTTCTCCATATGACTGATTCTTTCCCCGAGGGTTCCCTCGAGCCATGACGCTATTGGCCACTAAAAAAGTAAACTTGACAAAAATGTTAGGAAAAAAGGTAAATGAACCCGGCTGGGGCTTGGCGGTAACAGGTGTTGCGCCTGACCCTGGCACGGGGGTCTCGGCCTGCAGAGTCCCGCTCTGGTCAGCACTCCCATCAGGAGCCCTCCCCAGGGGCTCGAGCACCACAAGCCCCCAGCCCGGAGGCTGGGCTGCTCCCTGTGTGCTGTAGACACCCAGCCACAGGAGCACCAGGCCCACACCACGGCCGGACACATAAAAGCTGCAAGGCAGGCAGAGACCCTGAGCCCGGGGGGAACCCCGGAGAGCGCGAAGCCTGCAGAATGTCTATTTTTAGGGCCTTGGAGAAACTGTAGGGAAAGCCCAAGTTATAGGCAGCCTGGAGGTCTTCTCCAAGCCGAACCTAGAAACCATCGGCAATTCAGCATCCAACAGAACATTTTCGAGATTCTTTTAGAAACGATCGGCAACGCCCATCTTCCCACTTGGAACACTGCCTGCTCGCTACTGGACACCCTCTTCTGGAACAGTTTACTGGAATCAGCTCCCACAAAGAAGCTGTGTCTGTTACACTGGGTGAGCCACTAGCAAAGAACCGTACCTGCCGTCCCGGGGACACGGCCCTGTGTCTGACCCCTTCCCGGAAACCAGCATTTCTCTCCCGAGGGTGAGAAAACAGGCTGCAGTGATGCCCACCCAGCGTCCTCTTCCCTCTGCTTTGTGTTTCAAAGAGCCTGCAAGTCTGCGCTGTCTGAAAGAACTGTGCCCTCCAGTGCACAGGGAGGTGACTCCGTGCAGCAAGCCGCACGCCTTCCGGTAAGCGTCACCTCCTGGCTGGCCTGGTGAGCACCGAAGTCGGTCCCAAAAACCCCCTCGCTCAGAGCTCACGGGGAGGGAGCCACTTCAGCCACTGATGCTACTGACTTGTAAGTAATCGCGTACACGTTTCCTGATGGGCGGGACAGCTGGGAGGCACATCACCCAGAGGATGAAGATTCTGTCTGTCGTTTTGCACACGCACCACCCGGTCCTTTCAGAGGCTCCGCAGCTCGAAAGGACAGCTCTCCCCCGAGCTCCCGGTGCGCAGGCCCCAGCTCCATGACTGCCCAGCAAAGCCACCGCACCATGACCTAGTTTATCTCCGAGCCGCGCTGCACTCAGAAAGCAGCTGTGTGCCTCCGCCCCGTAGGCGGCCGATCGGGGACTGTGTAGAGAGCGATTTGCGACAGGGACACGACGTCACGGTTCCAAGGCTGCGTCCTGCACCGTCTCACACTGCATTTGCAAACACCCTTGATGGCATGGCATCCCACTCCCAGGGTCTAAAGGTAAAAGCCAGCCCTGCCCCCAACAACACACACAGACAGTCCTTGCAAGGACAAAGGACCCACGAGCAAAACCCCATTCAGCTCCCAGTGACAACGGCAGCGTGGCTCCGCTGCACAGTTAAAACCTGGCACCTGCGGTCGGGGCAAATGGCCTGGCAGTGGTCGGGGGCTATTCTGCCAAGCCATGGCGTCCTCTCCCTACTGCTCTTGGTAGAAGTGAAGGCAAAACAAAAAAAGGAGCCACACCAGTCGCTTGCCATGGCTTTTGGAGACCACGAAGACCACGCACACGGGCCTCAGGGTTGTCACGGCACTGAGGTCACGACAGGCACAGTCCCACGTCATAACTCATCATCCACCACCCTGGCCTCGCTCCACTCTGCCACAAGTCGCACCAGAAACACACACAACTCGAGTCTTCCCCCGGCCTCATCCGCTGCGACACTGGGAGCAGGGAGCAGGCACTGCCAGGGGCCACGCCAGCACGCTGCAGCCCTCGAGGCTCGGCCTCTGCTCATGCCCACCTGGCCCAGGCACGGCCAGGGGCAGAAGGGACGCGAGAGGCCTGGAGGCCGAGCCTGTATCTGCCGGAGCTACTGCGCCTGCTTGTAGAAAGTGACGTGCACTTGAAGCAAACACCTGCTGTTGAGGGACGGCTACTCGCCAGCCGACCTCCTGTGTGTACACGGGGCACGCGTGACACAGCCCGAGTCCGTGACTCCGTGTCAGGACCCACGCCACGCACAGGTGCACGGTCCTCTGCACGAGGGAACAGGACGACAACTGAGAAATAAGCCAGCTGCAGGCCCAGACAGAAAAGCAGCCACATTTTCTTATTTGTTGTCACTCGTTTGGTACATAGTCACCAAATCTGGCCTCACCAAACCACAGCGCGGAAAGGACAATGTACCCCAACTTCACACAGAAGGGGGGGCAGTGAAGACTCTCAGGCACTGCTACTGCTTTGTTTTAATTTGGGTATTGGTTATGAGGGTGACCAGATGACCAAATGTCACTGATCACTACACACTAGTGCATTTCTTGGTGTGTACACTGCATTTTAATAAAATGTTTAAAAAGAAAAGAAAGAAATGGCTCCTCCTACCTGTTGCAGCCCCGCCCTCACGGCTGGACAGACGGCTCACTCCCCCCCACCCCGCCAGGGCTGGAGCTCATGGACCACAGGTCCAGAACGTCTCCCCGCCAAGGCCACACCAGTCCCAGCACCATGAGAGCCAACAACTCACTCCTTCCCGAGAGCTAAGGCTGTCACCGCAGCTGCCCAGGGAATGCCCCTCCCCTCCAGGAGGGAGCCCACTGCTGTGCACCTCACCCTGCTGCCCACCCTTCTGTCATGGAGCTACGAATGGTCAGTCCTACTGTATTCAGGACCTTGCTGTAAGCAAAGGCTGTGGGCGAGAGGAACAAGCACGCTCAAGCCAGGCTCCACCGAAGGCCCGGAGCCTCCCCTCTTTTTATCCATCAACGCCTCAGCCTGGCCACCCACCCAATGCAGCCAGGTGCCTGATGCCCAGTGCGGACATGGAGCTGGGGTAAAGGCAGCGCAGGGACGAGCCCCCAGCTCCACCTGGAGGGAGTCCGCCCAGCAGTCTGGACTCTGAGGGCGCACTCAAGGCCGCTTCGGCCAGCTTGCACGTTCTCCTGGTAATGAGCGCCTGGCACACACACACTGGGACGCAGTCAAACCCCAGCCCTCAGACACACGATGGGGTTCCAGGGTATCACACTAAACTCACTGGCCGTAATCCTGAACACAGACACTGTCGCTTTCTCAACCCGGCCCTGGAAATCCTACCTCCATCGACGCATACGGATGCACACTGCAATGCTGTTTGATTTCTTGTTTTATGTTTATTCTTAGTTCTCTTCGGTCTTCCACAATCACTTTGTTGTGCAATACATGTGGCAGCTCCAGAGTGCCGTGGATCCGGTAACTCACACAGGTGCCGTCCTGTGTGAGCGGTGAGACACAGGGAGACCAGCACCGGCTCTGGGTCTGTCTGTCCACTGACTCAGGCTGCCGGGCGCCAGGGAGGGGCCCGTGCTCGGGAGCACAGCAGACAGCTGTGTGTGTACGTGCAGCTAAGCACTCAGGCCCTGCGCACGTGCAGGGGAAAAGGTGGGCCCACGTTTCTGGAAAGTTCTCAACAGGAGCTTCAGGACTGGCAGACACCTGTAGCCTCCCCCGTCCCCAAGGTGAACCACTCCATTGAGATGCGCACGCTCAGCTCTGCTAGCTTCGGCAAGGCCAGCCCAAAGGGTCTTCAACCTCAGGGGGTGGGGGAGGTGGGAGCGGGGCTTCCAGGAAAAACCGCTTTCAAGACTAAAGTGTGGCCAACCCCACACTGACAGGGCTCTCAAGGCAAAAGAATAATGAATCAATCAACATTTTTTAAAGATTTATTTATTTGAAAAATCAGAGTTACAAAGAGAGGGGAGAGAGAGAGAGAGAGAGAGAGAATCTCCCATCCACTGGTTCACTCTCCAGCTGGCTGCGGCGGCTGTGCCAGGCGGAAGCCAGGAGCTTCGTCCACCCTCCCATGTGGGCAGCAGGGGCCAGAACACGTGGGCCTCATCCAGCTGCTTCCCCAGGCCACAGCAGGGAGCTGGATTGCAAGGGGAACAGCCGGGGCACGAACCAGTGCCCACATGGGATGCTGGCATCACAGGTGGCAGCTTTACTGGCTGTGCCACAGCGCCAGTCCCTCAACTTGTTTTTTGAAAACCATTTGCAGCCTCGGGATCGAGAACAAAAACTCTCAAAGCCACGCAGAACCACGGTGTGATTCCACATCCACCAAGACACACGCAGTGGGTGCACCTCACGTGGCATCTACCACTACACGTGGTCCACCCCGCACAGCAGGCGCACAGAGCTAGCACAGGGCTGCCCTGTCTCAGGCGCTTCCCAACCAGTGAGGAGCTGACCACTTACTGCTCCGGATCCGCTGTGTCCGAGGGCGGCGGCGGGATCCACAGTCCACATCTGCAGCCAGCGCAGACTCTCCCACGACAGTGCCGGCGCTGCACCAGTGTCCCTTCCCTAGAAAGCCGGCGGGAGACCCTCCTCCTGGAGATGTATGACAACGGCCCCAGGAGCCAGCAGGCTGAGGGCAATGCCAGGCGCAGAGAAAGCAGGCAGCCGTGGGAGTGGGCGTCCGTGTTAGTGTTAAAGATTTATTTATTTATTTGAAAGTCAGAGTTAGAGAGGTCTTCCATCCGCTGGTTCATTCCCCAATGGGCTGCAACAGCCGAAGCTGTGCCGATCCGAAGTCAGGAGCCAGGAGCTTCTTCTGGGTCTCCCACGTGGGTGCAGGGGCCCAAGGACTGGGGCCATCTTCCACTGCTTTCCCAGGCCACAGCAGAGCGCTGGATCGGAAGAGGAGCAGCTGGGACTAGAACCGGCGTCCATATGGGATGCCAGAGTTGCAGGCCAGGGCGTTAACCCACTGCGGCACAGCACTGGCCCCCGCTGGTGGTCTTCAGGCTGGAGTTTGGCAGTGAGAGGGCAGAGACGAAGGCGCTACACCACCCCCGGGGCCTGCAGGAGGCGGGGAGCAAGATGCCGATGCCGGGCGCCCGGCTCCGCCAACAGGGTCTCCAGTCCCGGCGAGTCCCGCCTCACCTGGGGGGGCGGGCGCTGCGGGCTGTTCCACGCCCACCCCAATCCAGAATCCAGAATCCAGACGGAACCCCAGGCTGGCTCCTCCACGCTGCGGCACCAAGGCTCCTCCCAGGGTCACGGGCGGCAAGTTCAAGTCTTTGTCACCTGGGCCAAGGAGCCCACCGCGGCCACGCCCACGTGACCCACCGCCCTGGGGACCCGTACCCCCGCATGGCCTCCTGGACCGGCCAGGGCTGGGGGCCAGTGCTTCCTGTGGTTCTGGAATTAAGAAACTCCTCGGAGCACACCCACGGGAAACCGCCTCATGGGGGGGGGGGGGTCCAGGATGATGGAGAACTGTGCGTGGGCGGCTCCCCCACGCCCTCTCCCGTGCCCGCACACACGAAGCCCCTCAGGCAGGCGCGCCCGCAGGAGGGCCAGGGCCATGGTCAGTGGCCACCTGCTTCAACGCGCGCCTGCCCTGGCCTCAGTCCCCTGGCCCGTGTGCTGGGCCCCTGGATCCCACGGCTGCCATATGTGCGGCGTGGACTTCCAAGGAAACCCCCAGAGTTCCTGGCCCCCACTCCATCGGCAACACCTGCACTGCTGTTTCCGCACCGTCTCCTCCCCACCATCACACTCCCCTCCACACCTCCCAGCTGGGGCTGGAATGGCGATCCCGGCTTGGCGATCCCGGCTTGGTGGCGGTGCCAGGCCCAGGAGACAAGACAGGCCAGAATGGCAGCCTCCGGGGGGCAACACAGCCGCCCAGCGCACACAGCCGCCAGCGCACACGGCCCTGGGCCTGCAGGGTCCTCCAGGTGCCCAGGCTAGGCGCCAGCCGCCTCACTGGGACTATGAAATGACCGAAGGCTGGGAATGACAGTCGTGGCATGTTAAGAAATGGCTGCCGTCGCTCCTCTCCGGGAAGGAAATGTGAACGTGACGCTGGCGCCCAGGCTGACTTCCGAGCCGCAGCTGAGGCGTCCGTGTCCGGGGTAAACGGAAGCACCCGAGCGCAGCTCCTGGACACACAGACGAGACGGAGCCTCTGCGTCGCAGGGCAGGGTCTCAGACACAGCCCAGGAGGCGTCCACGTGTATCAGCCCCCATCACCTGGACTGCCCGGAGCTGCAGCCACACACAGGACCCGTGGGGCCTGGGGGGCAGCACCTGAGTTCACAAACCACACGGCAGATGCCGGGCCAGTCCACGACCAGGACTCCGGCAGCACGTAGGAACCTGCCTCTGGCCGAATCTGGAACCCTCGGTCTTCAGAGGACAGGGCGTGCGGCTTGAACGCCATCCCAGGTGAACTCTCCGAGAGCTCTAAACACAGCACAGGAAGTCCTTCGAGGGGTACGTGACGCGTTTCTACCTTAGGCAGGAAGCAGCAGAACGAAGCCGATGTCCTCGGGGCCAACTCTCGCGCCCTTTTTCAGAAAAAGAAAGGGCAGGTGCAGAGCCATGGGAAAGCGGCCCCGCGGCCCTGCTTCCTTCACACAACCGTGGTCGCTTCTTTGCCTGTAGCCTCGGAGGAGGCGCTCGCACACAGCCAGGGCTGCCTCCAGCACACCAGGAGTCTCTGCTGTCTCAGGCCGGCAGCTGCTGGGAAATCCCGAGAATCGCAGAGACCCAGGCTTGCAGAGCCGCGGGGCGACTCGCAGGAGGGGGACACGGGCCTCCTGCACTCGCGAGGCCTCTCCCCTGCCCCACATCTGCGCATTGCACACACGCACGGCATGGGAAGTGTCCTTGTTCGCACTGTGCAGTCACTGCATCTTTTTAAGATTTATTTATTTATTGGAAGGCAGAGAGAGAGAGAGGTCTTCCAACCGATGGTTCACTCCCCAAATGGCCACAACAGCCAGAGCTGGACTGGTCCAAAGCCAGGAGCTTCCGCCAGGTCTCCCACATGGGCACAGGGGTCCAAGGATTTGGGCCATTGTCCACTGCTTTCTAGGCCATAGCAGAGAGCTGGATCGAAGTGGAGCAGCCAGGACTCGAACTGGCACCCACATGAGATGCTGGCACTGCAGGCGGTGGCTTTACCCGCTACACCACAGCACCAGCCCCTTGATGTATCTTCTGAGGCCTGGAGACACAGCACCGGACCCTCAGAAGGCTGGGGAGGGCCGTGGTGGAGAGCTGGTGGTGGGGGCAGACGAGAAAGGCTGAGCACATGTAGCACACAAGGGGAGCAACATACTCGCCCCCCACCCGGGGGTGCCCTGGCCCCAGCAAAGGCCCGAGGTGGCCCCGCCAGCACCCGAGCTCACGTGCAGCGTCCACACTGTCTCCAGTGTCTCTGTTGTCTACGGTCAGCACCGACTTACTTTTGGGCTTAGTCAATTCGCCCTCATCAACACTTCCGAGTGCTGTGGGTTCTGCTGGGGACACGGGCCAGGGGCAGAACAGGGAGAAAAGCATCCAAGCTGCCTTTCGCTGGCAGCCGCGGCAGCCTTCGTCGGGGAGCTCCGTCTATTTCCACATCCGCTGGGCTGAGGGCCCGATCACCAGCAAAGGGCGGATTCTGGGGCTTTGTGAGTGACGCTCTGGCGGGCAGTCCGGCTCTGCGGAGCCGTGCACAGGGGACAGCCTCACAAGGACAGCACCTTTGCTCTCAGACTTAGCAACAAAAGACCCAGGAGGGAGAGCCTGAGGGACAAAACAGTATGACTGAACTGTTCAAAGAGCGACCCAGGCCTGAGGAGAAGGACCTCGCCTGTCTCCCTGTCTCGCTCTTCCTCCCCAGCGGGACACACAGGACCCCCAACCGTGCACGCCCTGCAGCTCACCTGGCCGGCCCTGGTCAAGGTCAAGGAAGAACCAGGAGGGCTGGGGAACAGCAGGGGAGGCAAGGACGAACCAGTGCACGTGGGGCCCGGGGCAGGGTCTCGGGCCTCAGGGGCGGAATCCAGGGCAGCCTGCAGTTTCCGCTCTCGGGGAGCGGAGGTGACCTGCCCGGGACCACCAGTGCCAAGCTCAGGGGGCGCAGACCGGCCTCCCCCGCTTCGTGTAAGTCTGGCGTCATGGCAGTACTGAAACGTTCAATAAAGTAAAATCACGGCACTGTGTGTGCATTTGAGAAAATGGATACTTTCATAAATGTCTCCTTGAAGAAAATGTGTTTGTAAAAAAAAATAAAAATTTAGAAAAAGGGGGAAAATGGTGAGCATAGAGTTTCAACTGCAAATGACAGTACAACCCTAGTGTGGCACAGCCAACCTCCAAGCCAGGAGCGTGAGGAAGGAGCTCCTGTGGCCGCCCGAGACCCTCCCAGGTCTGAACACACAGGGACCCGGCGAGCTACTTTAAGGTATTTAAGACGCCACCTTGAAACGGGCTGCAGAGCTGAGGGGCCGGAATGCAGAAGAGAAACGCACGGAGAACCCTCTAGACTTGAGCGGCACGTGACCAGCCCGACCGCAGAGACACAGCTGGCCGCACCCTTCTCTGTTCACCACGAAGGGAGAAGGCACCCGGCTTTAAGTGGGACCCCAGCCACGCAGCCCCTGAACACGACTCCTGATGGCTGACCACTGCCCTCCCTACGGCTGGCGTCCCCCGCGGCCTGTAGCAGCCTCGCCGGGAACTCCCAAGTCCCCTTGGGAGCAAATATTAATTGAGGCTCCGGAAGATGCTCTGTTTACGGTATTAATTTCTCGTATTGCTATCAGGGTACCACTTGGCAACAGAGCCACTCTCCCCGCCTCCTCAGCCGCCAGACGCTGTTGGCCAACTGAGGGGCAGTGAGCCAGGGAGAAGACACGTCGACCAGAGTCTCCCCTCGCCTCAGAGTGCCCACGACCCTCTGCCACCTCCACAGCAGTGGCCCCGCTGCTCCCCTGAGCCCCAGCTCCCGCTCCCCGGCCCTGTGGGCTGACGAGCCACGGACACGTTCTGTGGCCGAGGAGGCCCAGCTCCTCCTCACATACTCAGCCAGCAAGCATGTGTGAGGTGTCCATGAGGATCAACCCGAGGAAGAGTCCAGCTCTGCCGGGAGGACCGGACCCAAGCCAACCTAACAGTGCCGGGCTGGGAAGGGAGTCGTCCAGGCCAGGCTCCCTGGGCACTGCAGAGGGCAAGCCGGCAGAGACGCTGCCCTACAACACAGAGGCAGAGAGGCCTCGGGGTCACCGGGAGTCCAGGGGTCAGGGAAGGTGGAGGGATGGTGCCCGGACTCGCGGAACAAGGCCACGTGCACACAGGAGCCTGGGGGCTGGGGACAAGCAGGTGACAGCAGCCATTCGTGCTGGGATGACAGCAGGTTTGATCCAAAAGAAAACCAGAAGTGACAAAGGCCCTTCCCCCAGGGGAACTAAGAATTTGGGACCCTACCAACCCCGTGAGCCAAGAGCAGCACAGGACCTGGGCTCCCAGCCTCTGCAGAGGAAGCCCACGTGCAGCCACGCGGAGGCTACGGGAGAGGAGGCACCGTGGTGGAGGGAGAGCAGGGGATGCCAGGGTTCCAGGGGAAAAAAGTCATCCAGGGAAACCCAAGCCTGGAATCCGCATCTCGTGGCGCGTCCAGCAGGAGTCTCCACCCAGACTAAACCTCCAGGGCAGAAGCACAGAGGTTATCGTGCCAGACTGCAGGCACCTGGGCTACCCAGGGGGTCACCATGTCCACACCCTGGCCTGCCCCCGGCCTGGTGGGGACCACAGGGCTGAGCAGACGGCACAGGGCCAGGAACCCAGACCAAGCCCCCGCACACACCCTGCTGCCTTCCAGCTGTGACCCGGACAGAGACGGGTCGGGCCAATCCAGCTCACGGAGTCTGAGCCTCTGAAACACACCGCCCCCGACGCGCGTGCCTCCTTTCCTGAGCACAGGTTCGGCAACTTCCTGCCCGCGTGGGCAGGAAACCGTGTCTTCTACCAAGAGTTCACTCCCAGGTGTAAGATGACCATGCGCGCCTTGTCCCTCTCAGGACAGCTTACGGATGACGCCTAAAGCCACAAAGGAAGGCAGAGACGAGTGCCTCTAGCCTGTCCTCCCACAGCCACCCACTCCGTTGTGCCGGCGGCCTCTGAGCACCTGTAGCGCTCTCCAGCTCCCGCGTGGAGGACCAGCGAGTGCCACACAGGATCCTAAGGCCCAGAAACACACGACACCTGGCCATGTCCAGCTGCAAGCAGACTGCACCGTGCTGCCCAAGTGTCCTAGGACACGCTGGGTTCTGATAGATCAAAAAGGGAAGGAACCAGAACCTCTGCTTTCTATGTACGCAGAAATGTGTTTACTAACCTGAAAATTAAGAGGAGTGGCCAGGCAGCTGGACGGGAGGCTGGCCTAGCAGCTAAGACACCCCTAAAGTCAGCTCTCAGTTCTGGCTCCTGACCCCGGCCCCCCCCTAAAGCAGACTGGGAGGCAGCAAGTGCCGGGAGAGCTGGACCCAGTGCTGGGCTCCTGGCTTCGACCTGGCCCAGTCCCTGCTGCTGCAGGCATCGGGGCAGTGGTCCAGCAGAGGCGAACGCTCTTGCTCTCTGCCTCTCAAACAAGTGAATGTTTAAAAAAAAAAAAGGACTGCCAATGTCTTTCCATGCCTGCGATTTGGGGCAGGCTCATGCTATCCAATACAGAAATACGCCATGCTAGCTGGGAGCGCAGACTCAACTCTCTCCCGGGGAGCAGGGTGAACGTGATCCCTCTGCCCCTGTTCGCTCCATGAATCCTCAAAGAAAAGAGCCTTTGTTCAGGGATTTTAGTGGCCACTCCTTCACGCATGTGTGTGTCCTCCCAACAGAAGGACCCAGAACCACCGACCCCCAGCACCGCCCGGACGGAGGAGGGAGGGCGTGTGCCGGGGCCCTGCTGCCCCCGCACCCACACCGCTCGTAAAGGCATCTGAGGCCCAATCTTCAACAGCTGGGTTTTTTTAAAATGAAGTCATAATGGTCTCACATGTTCAGCTCTGTATTCCTAAATATAAAACCATGATGCAGTCAAATTAGGGGAAGCTAAAGTTCCCTGGACTGCACGGCTCTGCCTCTCCCTGCAAAACACAAAATTAGTAAACCGTGCAGAGACGTGAGGTCACCAGCCCGAAATTACACCCAAACTTATTATGATTAGAGACTGGCTGCCCTGTTTTTGGTTTTTTTTTTTTTTTTCATATTACTAAAAAAGCCACACTCAGGACAGCTCTATATTCAGGGGGCTCTGGTAAAGGTCTGTGCGCAGACGCACGGTGCGGAGAGCAGAGCTAGAAGCCGTGCCCGTGAGGCGCCATTATGGGCTTCCCTTCTGCTCTGGCATAACCAGGAACCCAGCACAGCCCCACGGCCGCATTCCGGACGCAAGTGCCGTCCCTCAGGCTGAGGGCGAGGTCAGGGGCCCCGCGGTTAGGGCAGAGCGACTGTGGGCGCCTCAGCGTTCTGACCACAAACTAAGATTTTCAAAAGTATAGTTGAATATTGGGATTGAACAGAAATCCTATTTCCTATTTTCATCTGCTTCCATTACGAAGCCCTAGGACCCGAAAGGTCCAAGCACTGTGCACACAGTCAGACACGGCTGTCTTACCTTTCAGCCAACTAAGATCCATCACCTACAGCGAGGTGCTCCCTGGCCTGGGCCCCAGTCCCGGCGCGGCGCCGGCTTCTCTAGTTGCATTCGGTCGCAACAAAAACAACATACATGTGTAAGTGCTTACAATCACGTAAATGATTTAATATTCTCCTCCCCTAAGAAACCAGGCTATAGGATACATTCAGTAGTAAGTGACGGTTAAAGTGAACAATCTACTGCTCCCGTGGCAGGAGCCGCAACAGCGGTATTGAAACAGTGTTTCCCAAACAGGGGTTACATTTACAGTGTCAGAGGCCATCACCAGACTGCAAGAACAAAAGGCAGCCAGCGCTTCTGGAGCGCCCATCTCCACGCTCCCGAATCCGGAGGGGCTGACGGTGGCCCCGGCTGCTCTACTTCCCACGTGTGCTGCGTTTTCTGAGCCAGCAAGTGCGTTGTCGCCATGTCTTCCTGGGTTCTCCCCCAGCCTTTAACCCAGCTCGGGAGCCGACCAGACGCGGCAGCGATGCAGCCCCGAGCTGTGCACACCCACGGGAGGCTCACACGGGCGCTCCCACCCTCTCTGCCACCTGCTGACGACGCCCGCCGAGCCAGGAGAATTCAGCCGCCCTGACGCCCAGGTGCTGGCTCCGAGGCGCTGGAACGGGGCACCCCTTCCTGGGAACCCACTCCGTGCTCTCTGCTTTCCTCGGAGAGTTTGAATCCACTGGATTCTTGTCACAAATATTTCACAACCACACAACCACCTGCAGCTGAAAGTGCTCTGAAGCTGTGACTGGATACACCCGAGGGCGGCTGACTGATCTTCTAGAAATCCCTGCACACCACAAGGCAGGAAACTAACCGTGAAGCTACATAAACCTAAGTGTTGAAATCCCTCCTTCATTCCCCTCCCCTCCTAGGCCATCTTCACTCTTCAGAGGTCTTTTGTGAGCAGACTAAGCAAGACACACTTTTCAGACGCGCTACTACATCTCAAGTATGACTCACAGAATTCCTCGCCAATCGAAGGGCCAAGAGAAATCAACACAGGTAACAAATACTAGTACTGGGGCCGACGTGTGGCGTAGCCGGTGAAACCGCCGCCTACAGCACCGGAATCCCATGTGGGCGCTGGTTCGAATCCCAGCTGCTCCACTTCCGATCCAGCTCTCTGCTATGGCCTGGGAAAGCAGAAGATGGCCCAAGCCCTTGGGCCCCTGCACCTGCGTGGGAGACCCGGAAGAAGCTCCTGGCTCCTGGCTTCGGATCAGTGCAGCTCAGTCCGTTGCAGCCATCTGGGGAATGAACCAGTGGACAGAAGACCTTTCTCTCTCTCTCTCTCTCTCTGCCTCTCTGTTACTCTGGCTTTCAAATAAATAAATAAATCTTATTTAAAAATACTATGACTATGACAACTTCTGGAGAACAATCATTGGAGGATGCATGACATCGAGCATCAGTTCCGATTTTTCCCCACTCTTCAGGCTTAGGGGCCGGCCCCTCGGCTCGGACACTCGTCAGAGGAAGCTGCCGCTGGGCCTGCCGCCGCCTCTCCAACCAGGCGCGTGGCCTTGGACTCCTCCCTGACTTCTTCGGCCTTTTCTTCCCCACGTGTGAAATGCCTGGTTGGCAAAGCATAAGTTCTCTGGGTTTGCCACTCAAGGCTCCCCACCCTGCGGCGGGCACAAACCAACATCGATCCCGGAGTCCCCGGCCTCAGCAGGTTGAAAACCACACAGGGCCTGCAGGATCCTGCGACGTGACCCCACAGCAGACCCGGAGGCCCCCTGGAGCTCCCTGGACAAGGCCCAGCCCTCAGGGACAGCGCCAGTGCTGGCAGCTGGGGGCTGGGTGTAGTCTCAACGCCAGACAAGATCTCTGTGGCCCCCTGGGTCCCCAGCCTCGCCCCACAGGCCTGCCTGGGAGCAGCAGGGATCCCACAGCTGATCCTCTCCTCTCACTGGCGCCACAGACGACCTGGGCCTCACAGACCCCACGGATCCCACCAACCAGCACCAGCCGAAGCCATGCCTCGGGCCCAAGCACATTCCTCTCCCCAGATTCCCCTGGACCCTTCCCCAACCCTCCCGTTCCGGGGCGCCCCCACCTGGTGCCTCCTGCTGCAGGTCAGTGTAGGAAGCCCTCAGCTCATCACTGCCCCCACTGCTGCCACAGAGGCCGGCTCCACAGGACAATCCAGCCGGGCCTATCTGGTCCTCTGTGACCCCCCTAAGCGTCAGCTCTGGGCCACCAGCCCCGGCACACATACGTACACTCACACCCACGTATGCACACACTCGCAGGTGTATATCTGTGTGTGAGCGTGATGTGGATGCACGTGTGCAACCTGCACGCCTGTGTCTGCACACATCAACACACTGCACACACCTACCCCGTGCTGCACCTACATGCTAACACGGACACAACAGAGACACATGCATATCGTGTGCCTGCCTCCACGTGTGAACACGTGCACAGCTCCTGCAGGCGCCAGCGGCACCGCGTTTCTCTCTCTCTCTCGGGCTCTGACCCATCCTGTGTTGCTGGGTCTCTCACCCAGCGCCCTTCCTGCTCCACGGTGAACTTATCCACAAGGACGCGAGTCCTCACCAATACGTTCTTTAAAATCTGCTCACGGGGGTGAGTGCTTGGCAAAGAGTGAAGACGCTGCTGAGCAGCCCCGTCCGTACAGAGTCCCAGGCTGCAGGCCCCGTCCGTACAGAGTCCCAGGCTGCAGGCCCGTCCGTACAGAGTGCCCAGGCTGCAGCCCCGTCCGTACAGAGTCCCAGGCTGCAGGCCCCGTCCGTACAGAGTCCCAGGCTGCAGGCCCGTCCGTACAGAGTGCCCAGGCTGCAGTCCCGTCCGTACAGAGTCCCAGGCTGCAGGCCCGTCCGTACAGAGTGCCCAGGCTGCAGCCCCGTCCGTACAGAGTGCCCAGGCTGCAGCCCCGTCCGTACAGAGTGCCCAGGCTGCAGGCCCGTCCGTACAGAGTGCCAGGCTGCAGGCCCCGTCCGTACAGAGTGCCCAGGCTGCGGGCCCCGTCCGTACAGAGTGCCCAGGCTGCAGCCCCGTCCGTACAGAGTGCCCAGGCTGCAGGCCCGTCCGTACAGAGTGCCCAGGCTGCAGCCCCGTCCGTACAGAGTGCCCAGGCTGCAGCCCCGTCCGTACAGAGTGCCCAGGCTGCAGCCCCGTCCGTACAGAGTGCCCAGGCTGCAGGCCCCGTCCGTACAGAGTGCCCAGGCTGCAGCCCCGTCCGTACAGAGTGCCCAGGCTGCAGCCCCGTCCGTACAGAGTGCCAGGCTGCAGGCCCCGTCCGTACAGAGTGCCAGGCTGCAGGCCCCGTCCGTACAGAGTGCCCAGGCTGCAGGCCCCGTCCGTACAGAGTGCCCAGGCTGCAGGCCCGTCCGCCTCCAGCTCCAGCGTCACCTGGGTCCCTGCCAAGCCCCTGAGTTCCTGCCTTCAGCCTGGCCCAACCCCCACTGCTGTAAGCATCCAGGGAGCGAACCAGCAGACGGGAGCTCACTCGCTCTCTATCTGCCTTTCAAATAAATAAAAACAAATAATTTCCTTTTAAAAATCCACTTGCCAAAGTAATCCGGCCAATCAAAAGATGAATCAGACTGAAGAACTCCCAAACGGAAAACAGAAAAACGAAGAAGTCCGGAGAAAAATCACTAAATGCAGTCAGAAAAGAAATGAGCGCCACACAGAACCAAGCCGGCAACACCGACCCACGCACGAGCTGCGGTGCGAAGAACCCAGAGATAAACGGCGCCGATCCTGAACAGCAGTGAACACACACGGACCGCGGATGCGCACTTACACCTTTCTGGAGATAAAGCCCACACTGCGTAAAAATAATCGATCAACAAGAGCAGACTGAAACAGCCAGGGGAGGAATTCCAGGAGCGACCTGGACGGGGCTGGGAGGAGCAAGACAGGACAGAAGGGAACAGAGGGTTCCAACGTCACCTTTCCCGGGGAAACCAGACGGCAGTCCCGGCAGGGGAAGCACCCAGCACCGGGGTTTAAGAAGAAGTTACCGGGGCCCACGCTGTAGCCTGGTAAGCTAAGCCTCCGCCCACGCAGCCCATATGCGTGCCGGTTCATGTCCGGGCCGCTCCTCTTCCAATCCAGCTCTCTGCTGTGGCCTGGGAAAGCAGTGGAGGATGGCCCAAGTCCTTGGGCCCCTGCACCTGTGTGGGAGACACAGAGGAGGCTCCTGGCTCTTGGCTTTGGATTGGCGCAGCTCCGGCCCTTGTAGCCGTTTGGGGAGTGAACCAGCAGATGGAAGATCTCTCTCTCTGCCTCTCCCTCTCTCTCTGTAACTCTAGCTCTCAAATAAGTAAGTAAAAATCTTAGAAATAGAGTAAGTTACAAAGGCAACCATGAGTGGAACTAAGACACTCCACCTCTGCAGGCCTTGTGGTTCAAGATCTCAAGGAAACACAACTCTTCAATGACATGATTCTTCAAAAACAGAAAATAAAGGGGAGAAGCAAGAAACAGAAAACAAACAATTTCTTAACTTTAATCAGGAAAAAAGAGCAAGCAAGTCTGTTCCAGCAACAGTGCAGGTGGGACGAGTCCCACAGAGGCTAGCCTGCGTGAGAACTCGCACAGTGGGCCCGGCTGCACGTGCCGCACACGGGGAGCTCGCACAGTGAGCCCGGCTGCGTGTGCCGCACACGGGGAGCTTGCACAGTGGGTCCAGCTGCGTGTGCCACGCACGCCTCCCGTGGGAGCTCGCACAGTGGGCCTGGCTGCGTGTGCCGCGCACGCCTCCCGTGGGAGCTCGCACAGTGGGCCCGGCTGCGTGTGCCGCGCACGCCTCCCGTGGGAGCTCGCACAGTGGGCGGCCCGGCTGCGTGTGCCGCGCACGCCTCCCATGGGAGCTCGCACAGTGGGCCCAGCTGCGTGTGCCGCGCACGCCTCCCGTGGGAGCTCGGCAGCTGGAAACAGACAAAACCGCAGCAGGGAACAGAAACAAAAGCAGGAGTCAGAACTCAACGCTGCTTTTAAAAGTCAGGGTTTAAAAGGGCACTGAGCACATAAAGGCCATCTTTTAATAACTGAAGATAACAAGAACTCATAGGGGCCGGCGCTGTGGCGCAGCAGGTGAAGCCACTGCCTGCAGTGCCAGCATCCCATATGGGCACTGGTTCGAGTCCCAGCCGCTCCACTTCTGATCCAGCTCTCTGCTGTAGCCTGGGAAAGCAGTGGAGGATGGCCCAAGCCCTTGGGCCCCTGCACCTGCATGGGAGACCAGGAAGAAGAGAAGCTCCTGGCTCCTGGCTTCAGATTGGTGCGGTTCCGGCCACTGAAGCCATCTGGGGAGTGAACCAGCGGATGGAAGACCTCTCTCTCTCTCTCTCTCTCTCTCTCTCTCTCTGCCTCCCTGTAACTCTGCATTTCAAATAAATAAAAAAAAAAATCTTTAAAAAAGAAAGAAAGAAAGAAATCATGAAGACAATGTTTGTCCTAAACTTTTAAGTCAGTACCATAGAAAAATGCAAAAAACCTTGAATAAAATGCATAAAGCAAAATACTGCAAATAGGTGGGAAGTTCAACAAAGGAGAAAATCGGCCTGGGAAACCTGACACGTCTCTCTTCAGCCAGGCAGAACCACACGAGCCTTATCCAAGCACCCAACTCACACCCCGCCACCGTGTGGAGCTGGCAGCAGGGCCGACCGTGCGTCCACGCCAGCACACAGGAAGCCTCCCAAGTCCACCAGGCAGGGTCCGCGCAGACTCAAGCTCGCAGCAGCACCAGGGACCTAGAAGGATCCAGTAAACAGCAAACCACACAAGCACAGGCCCCGCGACGTGCGGACGGGCGTTTTCTCCACCCGTAAGACCCGGCTCGGGACCCCACGTCGCCTATCAGGATGCCCGCGTTGGGTCCCGGCTCGAGCTCCCAGGTCCAGCGTCCCGCTGACGCACACCCTGGGAAGCAGCAAAAACTGGCCTGAGTTCCTGGGTCCCTGCCACCACGTGGGACACCAGGACTGAGCTGGGGCTGTCGCAGGCACTCGGGAATGAGCCCGCGGACAGGAGCTCACTCCTCCTGTCCCTCAAACACGCAGTTTTTAAAAAATTAAAAGAAATCAAAGCAAAACTGTGCACATTCTTCAAAGTCCCACATGTCAAAATACATGGGACACTCCCTTTTAGCATTTTTTTTGTACCATTGGTTGAACTCTGTAATTAACACACAATTATTCTTAGGTGTTTAAATTTAACTGAAAAGTGATCCCTGTTAAATATAAGAGTGGGAATAAGAGAGGGAGGAGATGTACAATTGGGGACATGCTCAATCTGACTTGCCCCCAACGACAGAGTTAGAAACATGCCAGGGGACTCCAATTCAATCCCATCAAGGTGGCATGTACCAGTGCCATCTCACTAGTCAAAGTGAGCAATCACAATTGATCATAATGACAGGACTAAGAGTCAAAGGAATCACATAAACAAGACTAGTGATAATACTGACAGAATTAAAAAGGGGGAGAACGATCCAACATGGGAAGCGGGATACACAGCAGACTCATAGAATGGCAGATGTCCTAAACAGCACTCTGGCCTCAGAATCAGCCCTTAAGGCATTCGGATCTGGCTGAAGAGCTCATGAGAGTATGGTAGGCATGGAAAGCCAAGACACTCTGGAAAAAAAAAAAACTAAATGAAAGATCTCTGTGAGTGAGATCCCAGTGGAAATAACTGGCCATAAAAGAAGGAGGTACCTTTCTCTGAAGGGAGAGAACTTCCACTTTGACTATGACCTTGTCTAAATAAGATCAGAGTTGGCAAACTCAAAAGGCTTCCATAGCCTTGGCAACTCATGACAAGAGCCTAGGGAGATTACTGACGTCATAAACAAGAGTGTCAATTGCTAAGTCAACAACAGGAGTCACTGTGCACTTACTCCCCATGTAGGATCTCTGTCCTTCATATGTTGTACTATGCGAATTAATGCTATAACTAGTACTCACACAGTACTTTACACTTTGTGTTCCTGTGTGGGTGCAAACTGTTTAAATCTTTACTTAGTATTACTAAATTGATCTTCTGTATATAAAGATAATTGAATATAAATCTTGATGTGAATGGGATGGGAGAGGGAGTAGAAGATGGGAGGGTTGCGGGTGGGAGGGAAGTTGTGGGGTGGGGAAAGCCATTGTAATCCAAAAGCTATACTTTGAAAATTTATATTTATTAAATAAAAGTTAAAAAATTTTAAAAAATATATATGAGACATAAACATAAGTACATAACTAGTTGCACTCTTTAAAAATAAATTAATGAGGAGCTGGCACTGTAGCGCAGCGTTTAACACCCCGGCCTGAAGCGCTGGCACCCCATATTTGCACCAGTTCAAGACCCAGCTGCTCCTCTTCCAATCCAGCTCTCTGCTGTGGCCTGGGAAAGCAGTAGAAGATGGCCAAGTCTTTGGGCCCCTGCACACACATGGGGGACCCAGAAGAAGCTCCTGGCTCCTGGCTCCTGGCTTCGGATTGGCACACCACCAGCTGTTGTGGCCATCTGGGGAGTGAACCAGCAGATGGAAGACCCCCCCCCACTCTCTCTCTCTCTCTACCTGTCTTCTCTCTGCGTAACGCTGACTTTCAAATAAATAAATCTTTAAAAATAAATAAATTAGTTAATTAAATGAAACATTCAATTCTAAAAGTAACCAGGAATAAATGCCTTTAAATTTGAATATTGAAGGATAAGAACGTATCAGGAAAAAAAAAATAAAACAGCAAACCTGATGGATAAAGCCCTCACCCCAGTGAATGGGGGGCACCAGCAGCTGCCCTGATCTGGGGCGGGGCTGGGGCAGGAGGAGACAGTGGCGTTTTCCAAACTCCAGGTTAGTCAGTCTGTTAACCTGGATGACAGAAATGACTCCCGGTAAATATCGATGTCCACGGTAAACTCCACGCAGACACACAGACCACAAGTGCTGTGAGGAGCCCAGAGCCTCCTCCCTCCCCTCGCACACCCAAGAGCTCCATGGAGGTCACACAGCCTCCCCTACGCTCCTGGGGCCCAGACCCGGCGCTGACAGTCAGACAGGGAAGGAAGGTCGGCAGGAAGGAAGTTGGGGCTCCCTGTGAGCAAGAAACGAAACGTTCCTACCAGTCAACGAGCGAGGACACGGCACCTCACGGGGAAGCCCACGGTCAGTGAGCCAGCGACCCCCAGGCATCAGAAATACCATCGCACGCACATGTGTGCAAAGGCAACAACGTGAAACCCATCGGGTTGATCCAGACTTGGAAGACTTAGGTCCAAGCCGAGCACTGGCCAGGCGTTCCGGGGGGCCAGCCTTGTGCTGTAGCAGTAAAGCTGCCCCCCGAGACGCCCGCGCCCATGGGTGCCGGTGTGTATCCAGGCTGCGCTGCGTCCGATCCAGCTCCCTGCTGATGGCCTGGGAAAAGCAGCGGAAGTGACCCAAGAGTTTGGGAGACCCAGATGAAGCTCCTGGCTGCTGGCCATGGCGGCCACTTGGGGCGTGAACCAGCAGATGGAAGATCAATCAATCAACTGACCTCTCTCTCTCTCTCTCTCTCTCTCCCTCCCCCTCTCTGTAATGCTGCCATTTAAATAAATAAATAATAAATCTTCTTAAAAAAAAAAAAAACAAATAGGCACCTGCTCTCTTTCTTGGGAAACCCAGCAGAGTCCAGAGAACTGATCCCCACAGGAGGAAACCGCTGCAGTGCCCAGCGCCCACGGCAGGAGCCAGGGCCCAGCAGGGCGGCTGCATGGCAGCACCGAGCCCTCTGCCGGCTGCTCACAGGCAAGTCCCTCCTGGGGGGCCCTGGTGTGGCACACTGCGGCCTGGGCACTTGGGAGCACACAGCGCGTGCACAGAGCTGCACCCAGGCGTGCCCCAGAACGAGTGCGTCACTGTGTTTCCCATAACAAAGCAGCTGCAGGGACACTTGGGTGGCAGGTCCCATTATGCCACAGTGGGCATTCATTCAGCTGCTGTCCTGACGCAGGGCCTGGCCCAGAGGGCGTGCGGTGACAGCAGCTCACCTAGAAGTGCGTGCACGCCGCGAAACGGCCAGCTGTTCCTTCGCCTCTCTGCCTCTCGGTGCGAATCCCTGCTGGACTGGAAATACCCGACAGCAGTGACCCCGGAGCCCGTCACCTGGGGAGACATCCTGGATCCGGGCGAGGACAACGCCGCCCTAGGTACCGGAGCCCGTCACCTGGGGAGACATCCCCGGATCCGGGCGAGGACAACGCCGCCCTGGGTACCGGAGCCCGTCACCTGGGGAGACATCCTGGATCCGGGCGAGGACAACGCCGCCCTAGGTACCGGAGCCCGTCACCTGGGGAGACATCCCCGGATCCGGGCGAGGACAACGCCGCCCTAGGTACCGGAGCCCGTCACCTGGGGAGACATCCTGGATCTGGGCGAGGACAACGCCGCCCTAGGTACCGGAGCCCGTCACCTGGGGAGACATCCCCGGATCCGGGCGAGGACAACGCTGCCCTGGGTACCGGAGCCCGTCACCTGGGGAGACATCCCCGGATCCGGGCGAGGACAACGCCGCCCTGGGTACCGGAGCCCGTCACCTGGGGAGACATCCCCGGATCCGGGCGAGGACAACGCCGCCCTGGGTACCGGAGCCCGTCACCTGGGGAGACATCCCCGGATCCGGGCGAGGACAACGCCGCCCTAGGTACCGGAGCCCGTCACCTGGGGAGACATCCCCGGATCCGGGCGAGGACAACGCCGCCCTAGGTACCGGAGCCCATCACCTGGGGAGACATCCTGGATCCGGGCGAGGACAACGCCGCCCTAGGTCCAGCTGCAACTCAATTCCCAAACTAAGCCTGCAGCTGGAGCCAGTAACAAGGCACCTGCACACCACCACCCTCCTCTGAGCACACGGCTCACACCCTCGTGGGAACGCCTGTGCGCCTGTGCGCCGTATCTCTGAAAACCTCTGCACACGTCTTGAAAGCGGAATTCCTGGGGTCTGGCATCGGGCACAGCGGACTGTGCTGCCACATGGGGCGCCTGCATCCCAAACCAAAGCGCTGCTCCCAGTCTCAGCTGCTCCACTCCCTGCTGAAGCGCCTGGGAGGGCTGTGGATGATGGCGCAAGTGCTTGGGCCCCTGCAGCCCCGTGAGAGACCAGGACAGAGTTCAGACCCCTGGGTTTGACCTGGGCCAGCCCTGGCCATTGCGGCCATTTGGAGAGTGAACCAGCAGATGGAAGACCTCTCTGTGCTTCAAGTAAGTAACTTGTAAGTGAAGTCTGTCTGTGTACACCACTTATGCAAGAGAAACGGGCATAAGATCCTGGGTAGCAGCTGATGGTGCACCGTTGTGGCTCAGTAATGGAAACTCATGGCTTCATCTTGAGTCCCAGGGTTAACAACTCCCGGCCAGCTGAGGAGAAGCTACTGAGGAGCCAAGTCCACCCGGAGGGGGCTCAGGACTCAGCTAACGTCCCCAGCTACAGCGATTCCTCCTGTCCTGAGCTCCACCCTCAGACACCGTAAAGTGCACAGAACAAAGACTTCCAATGACTAGGACAGGAATGCCACACCACGGAGCTAAGGGTAAGCCTGCACAGTCGGGCATGGTTTGCCCGGGAAAGGGGCGTCCT
Source organism: Lepus europaeus (assembly GCF_033115175.1). Classification (NCBI taxonomy): domain Eukaryota; kingdom Metazoa; phylum Chordata; class Mammalia; order Lagomorpha; family Leporidae; genus Lepus; species Lepus europaeus. The sequence goes on from NC_084835.1 coordinate 123,222,507, forward strand.
GACCAGAACACTTCATGAACGTCCTGCAAAGCTGAAACGCCCTCTGACCAGCAGACCCTGCGAAACCCCAGGCTCCGGAGCTGCCCCCTGCACGGCCCATCCAGGAGACAGCCCTGAGACTCAAATCATTTTCAAGACCAACCCGCAGTGATGGAATCACTCAACGAGACTCACGTACACAGACAAAACTCTCAAAGGAATTTTCGGTCCGTCTGCCCACAAATGCTGAGCCTAACAGGAAAGGTGCGCCTTAGAATACTCCTCTCCCTAAATGTGCATCTGTGTGCGGTGTGGTGCCACGGAGCCACTGAAAGACAGGCCTCAAAAGCACCCGTCACCCCAGCTCAACAGAGAGATCCGGGCTTTGCTGTTCCACCTGACGCCAGTGGGGCCCGTGCTGGCGACTGGACACGTTTCCCTCAGTGCCACGGCAGTGCCACACGTGAGAGAGGAGGCAGAGTTGGAGCTCGCTTCAACCTCGCTTCCCCTGTGAGAAGCATTTCGGGGGCCAGCGCCGTGGCAGAGTGGGTAAAGCTGCCACCTGCAGTGCCAGCATCTCATATGATCGCCAGTTCGAGTTCCGGCTGCTCTACTTCCAATCCAGTTCTCTGCTATGGCCTGAGAAAGCAGTAGAAGATGGCCGGAGTCCTTGGGCCCCTGTACCAGCATGGAAGGCCCGGAAGAAGCTCCTGGCTCCTGGCTTCGGGTCAGCCCAGCTCTGGCCATGGTGACCATTTGGGCAGTGAGCCAGCAGATGAAAGACTTTCTCCCTCTCTCTCTGCCTCTCTCTAACTCTGCCTTTCAAATAAATAAATAAATCTTTAAAAGAGAGAAAGCACGCAAGCACTTCAGCGATCAACATGAGGCAAGCAGTGAACTTGGCCCTGGGGCAGAATAATAAACTTGCCGGTATGACTGTCTGGGACTTACCAGCAGGTGTAGAGGTGGACAAAGTGCCAGCTCCAAGTACAGGGCCCGGCCCCAGGAGGAGGAACCAGTTCATGCCTGACCTTGAAAATGTGACCAAATCGAATTTCCCAAGTGGAACACGAGCCTTTAGACGCAGAGCACAGACAGGAGAGGAGCTCCACCCCTAGAAGGGCGGCCGCTTTCTGTGGCCTACCCATCTGTGGCACCTGAGAAGTACCTCACCCCGCCCACCCAGCCACGCCCGCTCACTCTCAACACTGACCCATCCACAGCCCGCCCTTCGCATCTCGCTGGCACCCCAGGAGATGGAAACGGAACGGCACTCAGGTGGCACTCAGGGACAGCACCGACAGGAAGGGGCAGCCCCGGCACCTGCATCTAACCCTCATCTCCTTCCAAAAAAGACCACAAGACACCCTCCCGCTCAATGAGCCCGCCTGCCCTGAGCTCCCCCGGCTCGCCCTGAGCCCAGCCCTGCCCGGCTTCATCAACATCGTGTGTGAACACACCGGGGACATGCTGAACTCTGCAGAGAGAGGAGGAAGGGAGACACGGATGTCCTAGGCAAAACCTCCCACTTGGGGGTTTGCACCAACTCAGCACAGAGCTCCACGTGCACCCGCGGCTTCTACGCCAGCAACCACATTCCTGATTCCCAGGGCCTGGGAGGACCAATGAGGCCGTGTGCAGCGCAGCTCGGCCACCCTGCAGGGCTCCCCCGTGCACCTGAAGCCCAAGCAAAGCCAACAGCGTCTGCTTACACTGAGGGTGACAAAACAACACAGCAAATTATGATGAAAAAAAGACACATTTAAGGCTAAATAGACAGGGGCCGGTGCTGTGGTGTAGCTGTATGGGATACAGTGCCAGCACCCCATATGGGCGCGGGTTCAAGACCCAGCTGCTCCACTTCCAATCCAGCTCTCTGCTATGGCCTGGGAAAACAGTAGAAGATGGCCCAAGTGCTTGGGCCCCTGCACCCACGTGGGAGACCCAGAAGATGCTCCAAGCTCCTGGCTTTGGAGCAGCACAGCCCTGGCCGTTGTGACCATTTGGGGAGTGAACCAGCAGATGGAAGACCTCTCTATCTCTCCTCTCCTCTCCCCCTCCCCCTCTCCCTCTCCCTAACTCTGCCTTTCAAATAAATAAATCTTAAAAAAAAAAAGACAAAATATATAAATAACATCCACCTAAAACCAGTGAGACTACAATTTTCGTTTCTTTCCTAAAATAAAAACAATGACTTTTAAGTCTTCGTAAAGCAGGCATCAATGCCAAATCCCGACACAGCTTACGTGGCGGGTTTGAAGCTGTCGTGAGATACAGCACAGAACATACACACATCCCTGAGCCCACACCCTCCAAAGCAGCACATTTCATTCTAACAAAGCAGCAGGACACTTAATGGCTCATTCCTCATCGCCAGGGTCCCTCAATCTGCCCGTCTGGCGGCCCCAAGGCCACGATGCTGAGCCAAGCTTGGGGACACGCGACTACAGGGGTCTGGAATGGGACGTGGGCCCTGGAACGGCCCCCGGGGAGCGCACACAGCGTCCGGCCGTCCTCAGAGAACGAACAACCAAACGCGGCAGGGAACACCCACGTGGGTCCCTAAACTCCTGGAGACGGCGGCCTGCACCACGGCCCAGCCTGTGTGCAGGCTCTGTGCAGGCTCTGGCCTCGGCTGCCGTCCCTGCACGCTGCCCCACTCCCCCGTCTCACAGACGGGAGCTGAGGGCCTCTGGCTCACGCCTGGCCACAGCCACCCCCCACGTGGGAGTCACACTGGAGCCGGAGGCCACGCCCCCCCCCCCCCCCCCATTAAAGAGCCCTTTCTGTTTCACAGCAGCTCCAGGCTTGAGAAAGCTCAGGGACGGGGCAGCGCCATGGCACAGAAGGCTAATCCTCTGCCTGCGGCGCAGGCATCCATAGGGCACCGGTTCTAGTCCCAGCCGCTCCTCTTCCCATCTGGCTCTCTGCTGTGGCCTGGGAAGGCAGTGGAGGATGGCCCAAGTCCTTGGGGCCCTGCACTCGCGCGTGAGACCCAGAAGAACCTGGCTCCTGGCTTTGGATCGGCGCAGCTCCGGCCGTGGCAGCCATCTGGGGAGTGAACCAATGGAAAGAGGATCTTTCTCTCCGTCTCGTCCTCTCACTGTCTGTAACTCTACCTCTCAAATAAATAAATAAAATCTTAAAAAAAATAAAGCAAGCTTAGGGACTGAATCTGTACCTGAGGCGGAGCCTGGGTGCAGGGCGCCTGGGATGCTGTGACCCTGGGCCAAGCCCGTGCCTCCTGGACAGCCCCACTGCCACCCTGGCACCCCGGCCCTTGCTCTGGGTCCTGGGGTGGAGCTTCACGTGATGACTAAAGAGAAGACCCAGGGGAGATGCCCCGGCACCGAGCCCCATCACAGCCGACAACAGGACGAACGTGGAGATTTGTCACCCAAACTAGTGGCCTGGGGGCTTCCCCCAGCATGGGGTGGGTGCCGCCACCCCAAGGATGTTCTGTCCACACTGCGATGGGCTCAGTGTGTGAACTGTACTTGGATTTCCAAGACTTGGCGTGAAGACAACCAAAACCGAAGGCAGCGGTATTCTTACGCCATTCACACCTCGGGTAACGTGCTGGGTACACTCTGTTAAATAAAACACAGCCCTCATCTCCATTCTGCCCACATCTGAGTATCTCTTCCAGTGTGCGTACGACAGGCCGCGGAAGCCCATGCTGCCTGCTTCGGCACAGCCTGTGGGCTAGGAACGGGAAACCCACACTGTGCGACCCGTGGCGCTGAGGGGTTCCCATTCCAGCACCCGTACTCACTCACAGTTCCACTCTGGCAGGCCTGTGCGACAACCCAGAGCAGGGGCCGTCTGACAGCAAAGCCCGAAAAGCGTCAGAGCCGGCCCTCTGCACAGCTCTCCTACCGCACCCTCCAGGCCTGCATCTCCCCAACTGGGGCGCCGGGGGCACTGGAGCCCTGGGCGGCCCCCCGGGGCACAGGCCCCTGAGCGGGCGGAGCCGGGGGGCCCTGGGAACATTCCCACCAGATTACTGAGACCTCTGCCCGTTTTCCCAGCAGAGTAGGCCCTGTCCTGTCCAGGACCCCTGTCCCAGCCCAGGCACACTGCTGGGGTGGCTCCCAAGCCCCCCAGAAAGAGGGAGAGGCGGGGTACGCCGGCCCTCCGGAATATCATCTCAGAAGTGACACAGCTTTAAGTGGCATCGCCCCGGGGGGAACCACCTCCACACACGTGTGTGATTTCCGGGCACGAGGACAGCCACACACTCAGGACGGCTGCCCCAAGAGCAGCCCTGGGGTCGCAGCGGGGGACCTCCATCACAGCTGTGCCGGCTCCAGCCTTCCCGGTGGAAGGGGCTGCAAACTACCAGCTTCCCGGGAGTGCCTTCAACACTAGGCAGTAAGGCACGGACCAGCGCAGACCCGAGACCGGTCTGTGGGGAGGCAAGGCGCCTACACCGGGGTCACTGACCCAGGCATTCACTCCTCCGACACGGGACTCTACACCGAACTCCTGCTCACACCCTGAGAAACTCCACGTCGTCACCACGACCCGAAACCCAGCGGCACCGCACCGCACCGCACCGGTGAGAAACAGCCATGCTCACTTCCTGCGTTCGCGGCTGGGAAGCGGGGGCCGTGATTCGGGCTCGCACAGAGCCACCGCAGGGCTCACGGAGCCACCCGTGGGGTCGCGCTTGTCCCTATTACCCCACTTCCTGCTCTGTGTTTTATTCGTGCTTTACCACTGTGAACCTCAGGCACCCCCACACCCTGAGGGGAACGAGATGGCTGTCAGCAAACCATCACCACGGGCAACCTCCCGGGCCTCACCAAGCCTGTAAGACGCACACGGGGCGCAGACTGGAGGCCCACGACCCACACCGTGAACACGTCCCTGCCATTCCGAGTGGGCATGGCTTACCACGCATCTGAGAAACGTCTATAAAGGGGCAGAACCAGCGAGTTCGCAGGTCCAGGAGAACAGTAAGAAAATGCTCAGAGATGGGGAAACAAATCCCACGCTGGGGTTCACTTTACAGCTTTTTCCTCTTCAGACGGAGTCTAGAATGTCGGCCGTGCCGGCTCACACGCAGAATGCAAAGGAGCTTAACTTCTCCAAGTGGCTCTTACACAATGAAGAAAAAGGAACTGAGCCCTGGCCCGGCCCCCAGCTTCACCGGGCAGGCGGAGGGCGTGGTGACGCCCGCCCAGGGCAGGTGAGCGTCTCAGCGTCCACACTGCACGCAGGGCAGGCAGAACTGGACCCAGCCCAGTGGGCTGCGCTGTGTGGCCTTGCATATGAACCGCCATCAAGGAAAAGGAAAACTCCCCTCCCCACGCTGGTCTCGATGCTGTCCCCACCTCCTTCTGCCACTCGCCGTGCCGAGGGAGCTCACACATCCACCGCCCCCTGCTCCTGCCGGTCACCTGGTCACCTGCTCCTCCGTGGGAGAAGCCCCTGACGCACTTTGTAAATCTAGGACTTTGCTACCAAGAGTGACCTGATCCCCTGCCACCCACTGCGCGGCGGGAGTCGGTGTGACGGCCGCCGTGTCTGGGGCCCGGGCCCTCCGCCTGCTCCTCCTCGCCAGCTCTGGGACAATGCAGAAGCCCCCACAGACACACAGACGTTCGGTCAACACCTTCTCTCTCCCGCGAGCCTGATGCGAACATCAGAGGGGAAACACGTGGCTGTCCAGCCCCCACACCAGGTCCACCCCGGGCATCCACAGCACGAATACCCATGCCCCTTCCTCCATGCACGGGCAGGTGCGCTGGAGACCGGACAACACGGGCGCCAGAGACCTGGGTCTGAGCTCCGCCCCACCGCCACAGGCCCAGCCGTCACCGACGCTCTGTGCGCCGCACCTGTGAAGCATCAGGGCTCACCCCAAAGTGACCCACGTTTCCTGCAGTTTTCACCAATACTTGCTACAGCCTCATAGGTGGGGATCTTTAGAAAGTTCAAAGAAAATGTATGTTACCAAAAAACTAGGCACGGACTGGAACAATTTTTGCAAACTAAACTTGTCTTTTATTCCATTTCCCATGAACTTGCTGCAGCGCTCTCCCGTGAGTCTCAGTACAAACCTTCTAAAACAAGTCCAAAGAGAAACAACATGAATGTACTGACCGACGTCAATAAGCAAAGTGTAAATGCTCTTCTTCATGGTCATCGTAAGCAATTCGACACTCCTAACCGACAGGGGAACACACCCTTGGGGAGCAGGCGCACGAGCCCCACTCGGGCCGCAGGAGCAGCTCCAGAGCCAGCGGCCTTGGAGGCACCGCGGCAGAGCCCCGGGCCACAGACAGCCGCCACACTCGGCACAGCCTCCTCCTCCCGTGGGCTGCCCAGCACGCGCTCGGCCTCCCCTTAACAGCTGCAGCAAGGCGTGGGACTGGCAGATCCCCCCCCCCCCCCCCCCAGCTAACTAAACGTCCCTCTTGTAACCCACACCTAAAGACACCTGGAATTGTGCAGCGAATAGGAAAGTCGGCCTTGCTTTCTAAAATTCATCATCGCTCCTCAACCTCAAGTCTGACCGATGAGCCAATCTTCCTGCTTCTGTGTCACCAGGGTAATTCACTGAGGCTAATTTTAATCCTGCCACTAAACCAGGGATCCCATGACTGCACAGAGCTGCCCCCAAACTGACACCGCTATGCCAAGCACTCTGCACCAGGAGCTCACGGCGAGGCCTGTAAGCTTGTGTTGGGAATGAGATCATCCTCCTTGCCTCCTGTTTTTAAAAAGTAAAAAGCCACCTTCGAGAGAAGGCAAGCCACTTGAGCCCTCCGTGACAACGGGAATTTGAATCACGCCTGGTGTTACTCAAAGGGACAAGGGATCATCACGATGCTAACAGTCGAGCTAAAGACACGAAAAGCTTTGAAATGATTCATTGGAACCTGGTGGGAATATGCTTATCAATGCGAACGATGAGATTTTCTCAAATTGGCATAAAACGCTCTCTCCGTGTCACTGATAACCCAAATGCACAGGCCAGCACCTGGCCCACCTGGCCAGCCACCCGGGCCTGGCTTTGGGGCCCTCACGTCAGGCTCCATGGGGCAGCGTCTCTGTGAGACTCCCTGTAGTCAACCCCCCGGGAGGCAGCATGGGTTACACACAGACCCACCCCACAACTGGACCCAGGAAGATGTCCTACAGACACAACACCGCGGGACTGCCCAGAGACTGCTACAGAGCAGCACCACACCCAGCGAAGCCAGGGACCCCAGTGCCCACCGGCTCACAGATCCGTCCAGGGAAAAACCCCGCGTCAGTTCCGCAGCTCCAGGTTGAGATCCTGGCGTCGCCGGGAGGCGCACAATGTCCTGTTTCTGAGCTTTCTCTGCCACCAGCCAGTCCTAACTGCTCACTCTGGGCCGAGTGCTTTCCTGAATTAACACCACCACCCCACCCTCCATGGCCAACCATTTCCCACAAAAGCTATTTCGGGGGGGGGGGGGGTGGAACTTGCTCACTCCCCAGTTAAGAACCTGCTGAAGCCACAAACAGCCCCCACCCCGCCCAGCTCCCAATGTATCATCTACTGTACTAAATTCCAAAGAACATTCTGGAATGCTGAAATAAATCAAGGCCTAGGCACAGCGCCTTGTCAGCTCAGGCAATGTAGGTTAAACAGTACCATACGGCACACAGACACATGTTGCCGTCTGCTGAAACAAAGGACAAAAATGCCTGAACAAATGCCCCTTTCCTCCCCGTGTAAGACTTGGAGATGAGAAGGTTTTCCAGGCGTGAACAGCGCTGGGGGGCGGGTGGGTGCCAGGAGGGTAACTCTTCCCTTCTATCAGTAAGCGAGTCCTAACAGACAGCCTGAGCTCTCCCCAGCCTCCCTTCTGAAAGCCAACACCACTCTTAATCTGAGCAGCCATCTCCAAGCAGGAAAACAAGAGGCAGCTGTATCCAGAGGGCCGGCTGACATCAGCACTCCCTGGGGCACCAGCGCGGTGAGAGACAAGGCTACCTGTTTTCCCAGCGAACAACACCAGACCCACACCGCCCAGGAAGGTAACAAAAGACGGGGCTCCCCCACCCCATCTCCCCCACACAGTGAGGATCTGTCTGAACGCCAGGGACCCACACAACACAGCTCCTGAAATAAATCTCCAGGCTCTAACAACTTGATTAAATTCCTAACCGAAAATAAACAAAATCTCCCAGGGTCAACACGTGTTGAAAACACACAGCAAAATATTTCTAACCCTCGGGCAGGCCCCCTTTTATTTTTGTCTACTGTCCTGTGTTTTCCACATAACACACATTTATTTACACGTCTGCTTCCCAAATATAGCCGCGTTCCTAATTGCTCAGCTCTGTGATCTGCAGGATCATTCGAACTGAAGATTAAATGCAACATCTTCCTGAAAAAAAAAAAAAAACTACTTTTATGGCATGTTGGGAGCCACAAAATTGCACTTCCGTACGATTTCCAACAGCCACTGCTGGCTGGAAGACATTTCATTCGGCACCAAGCCTTCAGCTGTTCCAATCACGTGTGGCCAGATGCGGGGGAGAAAGAACACACAAAATGGACAGTTGCAACGGCTCACTCTGCCCGTCCGTCTCACCCACCAGCGCCCCACGTCCCACCCCCATAAACGTGGCCCCTGAAGTATCCCTGAATTCACAAAGTCTGTCGCTATTACTCCTCCCGAAGATGAATTTTCTGAACAATTCTTCAGAATTGTCAACAAGGAAAGCACTCCTTTCTTCTGCGTTTGTGACCACTTCCCAGAATTCCTGCGGCCTGAGACAGCCCCAGCCTGCATCCAGCGAGAGGACTCCCTGCCCACCCTCTCTGGAGGACTGGTGGGAGCCAGGCATGTTAACTGGGGCAGAGGTCACCCTGCCCTCAAAGAGAAACGCCAGCCCTCCCCCACCCCCAAACTCACTTGTTCCTGGGCCCCAGAGAACGGAGGCCAGGGCCTCCATTGGAAACACACGGCCTCCCCTGTGGCCCCAGACACAATCAAACCCCTAACAGGCTGCGGCACTGCGGGCTGGGGCAAAGGCAAGAGCCTGGGAGCCCCAGGGAGAGGCCCCAAGGACACAGCCACAGGGCCAGCTCACCGCTGCCCAAAAGGGAGCCCCAAGTCACTGTCCACTCACCAGCGGTCACTGCTCTACCTCCCAAGAAAGCAGCCCTGGCCGTGCCAACGCTAGCATCTGCCTCCGAGAATCTCCACGGTCCCTCCCTGCTGCCCAGAAAACACGGGGATGGGTTCCAACCAGCGCCTCAGCAGACCTCACACAAATCCACAGGAGCCCCAGGGAGGGGCAGCTCTCCCCCAGCAGAGCAAGGCTCGGCCCCCCAGGCATGAACGCGGCCCCTCGCCCACCCCGTCAACAGCCCAGGAGGGGCAGTCCACAGGCCAGGTGTTGGGAGCCGCTGGCTGGGCGATAAATCCAAACACAGGGAAGTGCAAACCCACCAAGCAGAGTTCACGCGGCACAGGTCACCCGCAGCAAGCGGCACGCAGACCCCCTGGTGTTCTCCGGAAGCACAGAGCTGATGGAACTACAGCGCCTGCAACTTCTGAGGGGGGTCAGGGTGGCCAGGAGGCGCGTTCTAGAAAGAACGGATTGGCTGTGTCAAAACACCTCTCCCCAAGCACTAAAACGTGTAAACATTTACCGCGCGCAAGATAGCCGCTTTTGCATCAAGAACGTCACTTCTGGGTTCAAATGTTTATAACGCAGCCCTCGCGGCAAATAACCCTAACCGGCGTCTGCTTTCTTCCATGAGCTGTTACTTGTGATCACTCCATGCCCATCACTGCGAAGGTTCAGATCTCCCCAGATAATCTGCCCAACAAAAACCAGAGAGGGCTGGTGGGTTTTCCCGCAGCCTCACGGCTCCGCCGGCCCGCTCTGTAAGCAACACGCCATTTGTGACCAGATAATTACCGCGAGGCCTTGCCTCCTAGGTTGAACGTGGAGTAAAAGGCGAAACAGGGCCCTGTAAACAATCCAGCGACAAAAGGAAAGTGCCCCGGCTGCCAGGCTCCCCCGCCCGGGGTAATCAGCTTAGAGGGCCGGTCCCCATTTCCAGGGCATTAACTCGGTGGAAACTAAACACAGCCACTCCCACAAAATTCTTCTTAAGAGATTCCTTCTGGTCGATATGAGTCAGACCAACACGTATCCTGAATATGAATCAGAAGAAAAACCCACAACAACACAAGGCAGGGAGCCCTGGCTCCCCCAAACGCCTCGCACTGCCCAGGGCTTCGAGCCCGTCCGATCCAAGGCCTCTGGACAAAGTCTCCTTTCTTCCCACCTAATTGTTGCTACGCTTAATCACACCAAATGCTTCTCACAAAACTCGACCACGTCCTGCAGCAGCCGGGAAGGTAACTGCAGCGAAAGTTTCAAGGATGCGAGCGCACACAAGCTGCTTTAACATGGTGGCCTGCGTTCCCAGGGCACTGCTGACCGGTCGCTCGCTCCCTCCCCAGGCGGCAACATCTCAGCCCAGGGCCGGGCTCCCAGGGGCTCCCAGGGGCTCCCAGGGGCAGGGATCGCTCTCGGTCAGGGCCCCAACACCTGCCTGCAAGTGGCAAGGTGGGCCCACCGGGGACTTAAACCACCGGCAGGACACCAGGCACACAGGACCAGAACTGAAGCTGCTGACCGGGGGGTCCGGTGAGCAGGCCGGCTGGGGAGGCCCGGGGCCTGTGTCCCTCCAGCAAGCAGGCCGGGCCCTGGGCCCCTGCGGCAGGAGGGCGCTGCGGCCTGGCGGCCGTGGACACGGGGCCCCACGGAGCACGCGGGGCCCAGCAGGGGAACTCAACTCCGCACAGCCAGGCCGCCAAGCCCTGGGCGCCTCCCATGAGGCCTTCAAGATGGCCATGGGTCACTGCGGGAGCTTAAGCCCCCTCCTCCCCGTCCTCCTCTTCCTCCCCTCCTCCTCCTCCTCCTCCTCCCCCTCCCCTTCCCCTCCTCCTCTTCCTCCCCCTCCTCCTGCAGGAACCCGGCCCGGCGGCTCCCCCACGCCACCTCCAGGCCCGCCACGGGGGAGGGGGCCGCCCGTTCCCACTCAGGCTCGGTCGGTCGCAGCACCACGCGGTGTCAACAAAAATAAGGCGGACGCGAGAGAGAACGGCTCCGACAAGGCGGACGCGCCCGGCTCCTTACAGGAGCGCATTCCTAAACCAAAACACCCCCTCGCGCTCGCCGGCCAGTTAACACCGCTGGCCAGGGCCCGTCGGGGCCGGACACTCGCCCCGCACGGCGGCCTGCGGGACCCCGCTGCGCCCCGGCCAAAGTTCCTTCCGTGGCCGGGGGCCCCAGCCCGGCGCCCGCGCCTTTGTCCCGCAGGGGACACCGGGCGGCCGCCCCGCCGAGGGTCCCTCCCCGGCCGCGGGCCCCGCTCAGGTGCGAGCGCTTACGTAAGGGCGCGGCCCCGCCTGCCCCGCACCGGGCGCCGGAACGAAGTGGGCGAGTGCAGCCCGGCACCTGGCCCGCGCGCGGACCCCGCCTTTGTGCGGGGCCCAGCTGGGCTGCGGGCCCGGCCGCCTCACTCCTCGGGTCCGGGGCGGCTGTGACGTCCGCCCACTCGGCGGGGCGGGGGCGCCGGGCCGGCCGCCCCGCCCCCCGCGCCCCCGCCCCGGGGCGGGCAGGTGAGCGCCCCGCCCCCGCCCCGCCCCGCCGGCGCCCCCGGCGGCTGGACGGCCCCGTCCCGGAGACCCCCGCAGCCCCCAGCCCACCTGGGCGCGCTGGAGTGGCCAAGGGGCGCCCCGCGGGCCCCAGGCCCACCCCGGGGCCGCGTCCGCAGCCGCCGCGCACCGCTGGCGGTGCCGAGCCCGACGGCGCCCCGCCAGGTGCCCTCGCCCACCACCCCCTCCCCGGGGGCCGCAGCGGGGGGCCCGGCAGGGAGGGTGGGGGGCGTCCCAACGTGCGGGCCACGAGTGCGCGCGCCGCGGCCCAGAGGGCGCACTGGGCGAGGCGGCCGCGCTGCCCTGCACGGGGCGGACCGCAGGCGACCCCCGGGCGACCCCAGCGGCGGGGCCCCGGAGCCCCTGCCTTCGGACCGACTCCCTAATCCCCGCGGCAGCCGCGCGCCCCCCCGCAGGGTCTGCGCCGGCCGGGCGGGTCGCGCGCGCCCCTGCGGCCCCGTCCACGTCCGCGGCGGCGCGCGGGCGGACACATGGGCGCGTGCCCGCGCGCGCGCGCCCGCTCGCACGCCCACCTTACCTCCGGGACGGGGACGGCCGCCGCCGATTGGCCGGCGCAGCCGCCGTTCACGCCCGGGGGGCGGGGAGACGCGGCCTGGCCGCTTCCTTTCTCCCGGGCCGGCTGCGCCCCGCGTCCCCGGGCCCAACAACAGCCGGGCTCGCAAAGTTGGCCACCACGGCCGGGCCGGCGCCTGCCGGGCCGGGGCGGCGGGGCCCGGGGAGTGACCCACGCGGGCCGCGGCCGCCCGGCCGGCCTGACGTCACGGCCCGCAGGGAGCTCGCGGACACGAAACCTCTTCCACTCCATCAATGCCGATTTGTTCCGCCTCAACTCCCCCGGGCTTCTATTTGCATTTCAAATTCCACAGGTTACACCGGCCGCCTTTTCCAAAAAAGAAAAAGCCGAGCCCCGAGCGCGCAGCGGCGAACGGCTCTCGGCGCGTCCGGGCCCGGCCGGGCGCGAACCCCGGCTCTTTCCAGCGGGCCTGCGCCCCCCGCACACCCCGGGGCTCGGCCCCCGCCCCGGAGCCCACGTCGACCCCGGGCGGCCCGAACGCGGGGCCCCTCGGGCTCCCCGGGCTCCGCGCCCGAGGTCACCGCGCGCCGAACAAACTTGCCCGCTGCAAAGTTTCCGTAACAACTCGAAAGGCAGCCCGCGGGCCACGGGGCACCCCCCGCGGCCTCCTCTCCGCACCCCACGGGCGCGCGCGGCGCCGGCCTCCCCGCCCCCACCCGCCAACCCCTCTCCGCGTCGCGCACGGGCCTCGCCCCCACCGCCCCCGCTCGCACTCCCAGGGCGCGGGGCGGGCTCCGAGCGGGGGGCGTGCGGCCTGGCCGGGGGACCCCCCCCCAGCACGCACACAGCTCCCCAGGACCCAGCGCTCGGGCCCGCAGCGATCGATCCCGGCCCTGAGGCATCCAAGCGGCTCCCCGGGCCCCGCCGCCCCATCACCCACCTTCATTAGCCGAGCGTTTGACTTTAAAGTAAGGCAATTTGCTCTTTGTCTCCTAATGGATGGAGAGCGCATCCAACTCCCCTCCTCCCGCGCCGCCGTGACGAAGTGTACAAAGCACAGCCGCTTCCGCGCCCCCACCCCGGCCCCCACCCCGGCCCCCACCCCGCCCCTCCACTGCGGTAAAGCCGCCTCCCCGCGCTCGCCCCGCCGCCCGAAGTTGCATCTCCTCCACGCCCGGAACCGCAGCGCGCAGCAACTCCCGGCCGGGAGAGCCCAGCCGCCCTCCCCGCGCCGAGCCCCTCCCCAGCCACCGCGCACGCCGCGGCCCCGCAGCCCCCCGCGCGCCGGGCTGCGCCCCCGGCCCGGCCCCTACCTTGGCGGGGAGGCCACGGGCCCGAGGAGGAGGACGCGCACGCCCCACGCATCTGAAGGTGAAGCCGAGCGCCCGCGGCGCGGAGCCGAGCGCTGCACTAGCCCGACCGCGCCAGCTGCGCCCGGGCGCGGGGGACGCGCGAGGGCGCGCGGGGCCCGCCACGCGCCCGGCCCCCTCCCCGCGCCGCGCGCGCGCGCGCCCCCGACGCGCCCGCCCCGCGGGGGGCCCCGGCGCCCGGCGGGCTCGGGGGGCCGCGCGGCGCGGGGAAGGGGCCGGGCGCCCGCGGCGCGCGCAGGCCCGCGGCGTCCCCCAGCCCGGGAATGGTCTGCCCTGTGGGGAACGCACAGGCTCCGCCGTTGTCTCGGCACAAAGTTCTGCCCCACTGCGGAGAAAGTCTGGCGCCCGCGATGACTCAGACCCGGGCAGTGCTCTCCCCCGGAGCCCAGCGCCGCGGCCCGCCGGCCGGCGTCCCCTGGCTGCCGCAGCTCGGGCCGAGCGGCGGCCGCAGCGCGCACTCACGCACGCACCCCACGTGCCGGCGTGCGCGGGGTGCGGGTCCCGCACCTGGGCGCCGCGCTGGCTGCGCGCCGAGCCTGGCAGAGCCTTCGGGCCGCGCAGCTTCCTGGTCAGCGGCAGGGGCCGTCGGACGCGGGGTGCGCGCAGGCCGGGTCCGGGGGCTGCGCTCCGCGGAGACCTGGGGAGGTGCTGGGGGCTGCCGACGCGCCCCCCGGAAAGTTCAGCGCGTATTGTTCTGCCCTTAAAACTTGGGCTTCGCCTCCGCCGTGCGCTGGGGGCCGCGGCCCGCTGCCGTAAGTCGGGTCCGGGCGTGGAGAGCCCCGTCCAGGCCGGGGCAGCTGCTCGGGTGCAGGGCGAGGAGGGGCCGTGGGGGAAGGGGCGGCGGGGTGGGGCGGGGCCGGGACGCCTCGGCCCGCCCCGGGGAAGCCCGGCCACATTGTTCCCCTCTGCGCGGCCGAGGCGGGGCCGGTCCGGGACGGCCGGAGCTCGGGGTTCGCGGGGCCTCCCCCGCAGAGCGCGTCGCCGGCGTGGGTGTCGGGGAGGCGCCGCGCGATGGTGGTCGGCTCTGGCTTAGGGCTCTCAGGCAGCTGTGCGGGCGTGTTCCTGAACAGCCACGTTGAGGGCTGACTCACGGAGGGTGCTGGGAGGCCACGATTCCCACGGCGCGGCCGTGCGCAGGGGACGCAGTGTCCCTGCTGCAGCTGATCGCGCGTGCGTGGGCGGGCAGGCAGAGTACGAGGTGCGTGCTCTGGTCCGCGGGCGCTTCGGGCTGGATGCGCGCCTTCGGGTGTAGGTCCACTGCGTGCCTCCGCGCTCCTGGCCCCCGCAAGCGGTGAGCACACCCCCTGCCCCCACGCGCGCCCCTCCGCGTACTACTGCGGTCGCCGGTCGCCGTGGCTCGCCTGTGCTGCGGCCTGTGGGGGCCGCCCCCGTCGCCCACGCGTGCCCTCCCCTGCCTGCAGCAGTGTGGCGCCGAAGGCCGCAGGAGGGACAGGCCGGTTAATCCCGGAGGCCCACCGCGCTTCGCTCTTGACTGTGTTTACGTGGGTTGTACACAGGCCCGCTGGTCACTGCCATCAGTCGGTGCACTGTTGCACTCGCACACAAAGGTGTAGAAACACAACAGTCAAGGAGAGTTCGCGTCACCCCGTCCCACTGAGCATTGACGAAATGGCAACTGTTTCTGTCTTCAGACGCACAGTAGCCTGGCGAGCGCAGGACACTTGCTACGCCTATCCAGCAGGCTCTGCTGGTCTGAAATGCCTGGGTGGAGCCAAGTCCGCAGCATGAGAGGCTGATGGGTGGCTGTTTGCGATTTTACAGTAGACTGTAATTCTGGCTTGTTAAATAGATGGGGGAGAAAGCGCTTCTTCCATGCTTAGCGTTTGATGGTCCAGTGCTCAGTGACCGGAGACGTTCAGGCAAGAAAAGTTCTTGGGGAGTTGGCTGTAAGAATACAGAAGAGCAAAAAAAAAAAAAAAAAAAGCCATAAGTGAGGTCCCCCAGGAGGCCTTGTCTGTCTGAAAACTGGAAGTGAAACTGTGAGGAGAGATGGGAGACAGACTGAAAGGTTTTGAATATGCACGCTCAAGTGCGAGTGCTCGGTCGCATAGTTAGGTGACTGCGCATCAGTAACTATGTTGAATCTGTCTCTGAGTTGATTAGGATTTTCTAAATTATATCTGAGGAAGGTGAATGACATTGTGCGTCCAAGGCGAGCGTGGTCTTTTGCTCTCTGAACAAAGTTAGGTTGACGGAGTTTGGAGCGGACTGGGGGTCAGTTCTGTTCACATCATCCGCACAGGCCACAGACTGGGAGGAACAGGACGGGCGCTGCCTGCCTTCCCGTGGTTTGGAGCAGGTGACCGTGTCACCTGTAAGTGGAAGCGGACTATGTAGTCTCCCATGGGCTCGACCATGCCAGACTTGCTGTGCGTCCCTGACATGTTTGCTTTACGTAGAACTTGGGAACTCAGAGAATACACTGTGATCGGAATAGGGAAGAGGGCACAGATACTGTATGGGTGTACTAACATGGAGATTAATGTATGGTAATTACCCCCTTGTGGACAGCACAGCAAAGTTGTGATTATGTTGTAAGTAGAGTCTGCTCCGAAATGGTTGCCAGTCCTGGGATCTGAAATTCACTAACAGAACATGTTACTCTTGGGCTATCTCAGTCCTGTTTTTCTAAATTTTACTTCTACTCGCATTGAAGGTGCTGAATTGGTGATGACACAAGTGGCGTGCCTCTTGTGCGAACACACACGCCGTCTCCTCGAGTGGGACCCACGCCTGGAGTCCCCGTGTAACACGCGTGCCTTCTTACCCAGCAGCTCTGCCCGTGCACGATCCTGGGGGGTCTAACTGCCTGTAATCCAGGCTTGATCCTGCGTGAGACTTGCACGTTGGGAAACTGTCCGTCTCTTCAGCCCGTGAGAGTTGAAGACGCCTTCATGTGAGAATTCTCAATTTGACCAACAAGTCATCTTTCCCAGATTCCGGGCACGCCGTAGCCACGTGTGACACAGAGAATGCCCTTCTCCTTTTTCCCCATGGTGGAAGCCTTGAGAACTTTCCCACGGAATCAGCAGTTGTAACAATCTCTCCTTGTTTTCAACAAAAAAAAAAAAAGAAAGAAAGAAAAAACTCCTTGCTGACCCAGATCCCGTTCTTACTGCAACACAGATCTTCTGCTACAGGTTTTTGTCATGCGTGCATTTTGGGCGACAGCAGAGATGGCCTTCCCAAACAACACCGGGTCCCAGAGTTAGCAGTCTCAGGTGGGCGACAGCAGAGATGGCCTCCCAAACAACACCAGGTCCCAGAGTTAGCAGTCTCAGGTGGGCGACAGCAGAGATGGCCTCCCAAACAACACCAGGTCCCAGAGTTAGCAGTCTCAGGTGGGCGACAGCAGAGATGGCCTCCCAAACAACACCAGGTCCCAGAGTTAGCAGTCTCAGGTGAGGCAGAGCACCGTAGCAAACACACAAGCCTGGCTGTGATGCAGTCGTGTTTCCCCCCAGTCGCGGGTCTGGGTAGCTCCATCGGGGCTTCCCAGCAGGGAGGCGACCCTCAAACCTGTTCCTAATTTCAGCCTAAGTGAAAGACTGAGCGGCAGCTGCTGCAGACACGCTGGTACAGAATTCCACAGATGTGGCCTAATGGGTTGAAGAGTAAAGGAACTAGGCCCCAGAGCAGGGTGCGTTGAAGGAAAGACAAATTCAATACGGATTCCTGTCCCGGGAAGACTTCCCACGTTTGGGAAGAGTGAGCCCTGTTTGTCTTACCATCTTTTCTTCTACACATGTGCCGGGTGCTACGGTCATGACTCGGCAGATGGGTTGTGACCTGTTAACACCACACATTGTTACAGCAGCTAAACCGCCGACCGTCCCGCCCCCAGCGCATTAGGTCTGACCACACAGAACAGATCACGGGTGCATGCCTATGCAAACTTTCTAAACTGAAAATAAAATAAAGGAACCAGCAAAAGCCCCGACACTGTGGGTGGGCAAGACACCAAGCCCAGAGCATGGGGTGAGACCTCCCTGGCACCTGCACAGCCCAGAGGGAAGGCAGAAGTGGCCCTCAGGGGCTTCGGGGGTGTTCGGATAAGGAAAGAAGTGCTTGGATAAGAGTGAGCTCCTGTGCTGTTCATGAGGACCCATTGCCGATGGAGAGGCCAGGACAGGGGAGGAGGCTTTGTGGTGTGCGTAATGTAGAATTTACCATTCCAGCCATTCGCAGGTGTACGGTGTGACAGTCGCATCCACAAGGTTAGGCCACCGTCACCACCCTCCGTCTCCAGAATCGTGGCATCATTCTAAACAGAAGCCATCCCTGTGACAGAGCACCCCCCCACACCAGCCCTCCCCGCCTTGGCACCCACAGAGCCGCTTTGAAGTGGGTAGCAGAGTTACCATCCGGGTCATCCGGTACTCAGCCTTCTGCAGTCGACTTGCATCATTTTATTTAGCATGGTGTCCTGAAGGTTCATGCGTGTTGTGGCGTGGAGCTGGGTGTAATTTTGCCCCTTTTAAAAAAGACACAGGGGGCAGGCATTGTGCTACAGCGGTTTAGGCCAGCACGGGGGCCTCCTGCATCCCACACTGCGTTGCTGCTAGAGTCCCAGCTCCTCCACCTCTGGTCCAGCTTCCGGCCAATGCAGCCGGGGAGGCAGCAGGTGATGGCTCAGGGGCCCGGGCCCCTGCCATCCACGGCGGGTGGACTTCCAGGCTTCTGGCTTCAGTCTGACCCAGTCCCAACATTTGGGGATTAAACCAGCTAATGGAAGATCTCTCTCTCTGTAACTCTGCCTTTCAAGTAGATGAAGATAATAAATAAACGTTAAAAACAAAAGAATGAGATACAGAGATTATCAGTGGAAGCAAGCACTTTGCCACTCACCCAAAAAAAAAAAAAAATCTGATTAATGGAGTTGAATTTCAGCAAAACGAATCCCAACTTTTTTTCTTTTTTCTCTCTCTTTTTTTTTTAAAGATTTATTTATTTATTTGAAAGGCAGTTACAGAGAGACGCAGAGAGCTTCCATCTGCTGGTTCTCTCCCCAAATGGCTGAAATGACTGGGTTGGGCCAGGCCAAAGCCAGGAGCCAGGGGTTTCCTCCGGGTCTCCCACACGGGTGCAGGGGCCCCAGCACTTGCGCCATCTTCTGCTGCTTTCCCAGGTGAACTAGCAGGGAGCCGGACGGGAAGTGGGGCAGCCAGGAATGGACCCCGTGCCCATCCGGAATGCTGGCAAAGCAGGCTGCAGCCTTACCCCTCGGCTGCAGCACCAGCCGGGATTTTTTTCTGTTACCTAAATTGTTTCCTGTCCTTATCTGGCTATGGTTGTTGGTCTTGCCCACCTTGTAAATTTCAGAGAAAATCCACAGGCTCCCAGCCACCAGCTTCTCCCCCAGCTGAAGCCAGCACAGCAGCAGGGGGTGGGCCCGCCCGGGCCCGCCCCGCCCCGCCCCCACCCTCCCCCCCCCCCCCCAGCTTTTTGAGAAATCCTCTCCAGTTGGTATTTTAGGAGCTTATTTGCGGCATGCAGCCAGACGACCCCCAAAAGGCGGGCAGAAACGTGCGATGTAAGCAGAGCTTTAAAATCAAAACATTAAGTCGATATAAAGAAGTAGGAGTGGGTGTTTGGTGACTAAGATACGGGCATCGCACCACAGGGGGCCCAGCTCCTGACCCCAGGGAGGCAGCAGGCGAGGGCTTGGGTCCCTGCCATCCACACAGGAGACCCAGATGGAGCTCCGGCCTCCTGGCTGCACCTTGGCCCAGCCCCAGCCGCTGCAGGCACGGTGGGAGTGAAAGAGTAGATGGGCCATTTCTCCTCTGATGTTTTATCTCATTGTCTGCCTGCCACAGGACTAAGCAACCCCCCCCCCCCCCACACACACACACACACACACACTCGGGAAGTTGATCAGGCACTGGAGTTAGGTTGCTCAGTGTAGCCGAGCAGCACGTGCTGGCCCTGGCTCCCTGGCCGCCTGTGGTTGAGAGTTTGTCCTTCTGGGGACCGACCCAGGTCCCAGGCTGTCTCTGCCCAGCCGCTGGGGCGTTCGCCTTTGGAAAGGGTGGAGGTGTCTCGGGTGCCCCAGATATTAAACCTGTGGCATTCGGTCAGAGTTGGGGACTAGAGGGATTTTGTCAAAGCAAGTGTATGGTCCCTAATGGAGACACCAACTATAGACTCTCTCACTCTTTCTCATGGCCGCATGTGGTTGCCCAGTGGGAGGTGTGGGGAATAATATTAGATAAAACACTTTTTTTAAAATTTATTTGACAGGTAGTGTTATAGACAGTGAGAGAGAGAGACAGAGAGAAAGGTCTTCCTTCCATTGGTTCACTCCCCAAATGGCCGCTACAGCCAGTGTTGTGCTGATCTGAAGCCAGGAACCAGGTGCTTCTTCCTGGTCTCCCATGCGGGTGCAGGGGCCCAAGCACCTGGGCCATCCTCCACTGCCCTCCCGGGCCACAGCAGAGAGCTGGCCAGGAAGAGGAGCAACCAGGACCAGAACCCAGCACCCATATGGGATGCCGGCGCCGCAGGCGGAGGATTAACCAAGTGAGCCATGGCGCTGGCTTTACAAGCTCAGAATCTTTCCAAGTATTCCAGCTAAGGTAGTCATCATTTAAACAGTACAGGACACTTCAAAAAGTTTATGGAAAATAAAATTAAGCAATAAGTTAATTTAGGCACAATTTTTTAATCCAAAGGCTTTAATCAAAGGGTCCTCAAAAATTCATGTAAAATATTTATTATGAAAAAACTGCATGGATTTGAAAATCTTTTGTACCATAATAAACTGATCTTTTAATTTCTATTTTCCTTGAGCTTTTTGAAACACCCTTGTATACTGTTAAAAGTTTAGCAATTTTTAAGCCCTAATTTTTAACATCTGTGCATTTATTCACTTATTCCACGTTTACAACTTTAAGCCAGACAATAGATCAGGTGCTAGTTTCTATTTATTTATTTGTTTATATTTGAAAGGCAGAGAGAGACAGACGTGGAGAGACCTTCCACTTGCTGGTTCAGTCCCCAAATGCTTGCAACAGCTAGGGCTGGACCAGACCAAAATCAGGAGCCAGGACTCAGTCCAGCCCTTCTACCTGGGTGGTGGGGACCCAGGTTACTTGAGCTGTCATCTGCTGCCTCCTAGGCGTGCGTTAGTGACAAGCTGGAATCAGAAGCAAATGCGAAACTCAAACCAGGCTGGGTCCCAAGTGGCATCGTAACCATTTTTCCAAACACCTGCCCCTCACATGCTATTTTTAAAATGGTGTTTTTTAAGAACTTACCTGGCCGGTGCCGTGGCTCACTAGGCTAATCCTCCGCCTGCAGTGCTGGCACCCCGGGTTCTAGTCCCGGTCGGGGCGCCGGATTCTGTCCCGGTTGCCCCTCTTCCAGGCCAGCTCTCTGCTGTGGCCCGGGAGTGCAGTGGAGGATGGCCCAAGTGCTTGGGCCCTGCACCCCATGGGAGACCAGGAGAAGCACCTGGCTCCTGGCTTCGGATTGGCACAGCGCACCAGCCGTATCAGCCATTTGGGGAGTGAACCAATGGAAGGAAGGCCTTTCTCTCTGCCTCTCTCTCTCTCACTGTCTAACTCTGCCTGTCAAAAAAAAAAAAAAATTTACCTTATATGTCAGTAAATGTTCATTAATTCCTGAAGTAGGTGCCGCTGTTCTCCCATTTCACAGATGTTGAAGGAGAGATACTAACCGTTACATTAACCTGTATTGAGCTGATCCTGGCTTTTTACAATATATAAAAATGGGCCGGGCTGGCACCCATATCCAAACCTGAGCACTGTTGCTCCAGTTCCGACCCAGCTCCCCTCTGATGGTCTGGGATAGCAACAGAGGATGGCCTAAGTGCTTCGACCCCTGCACCCATGTGGGAGACCCGGATGAAGCTCCTGGCTCCTGGTTCCTGGTTTCAGATCAGCCCAGCTTCTGCCATTGTGGACGTTTGGGGAGTGACCATTGGATGGAAGATTTTTCTCTCTCTCTTTCTTTCTCTTTCTCTCTCTCTGTAACTCTGCCTTTCAAATACATAAATAAATCTTTTAAAATGTATAAAAATAAAAACAAAACAAAAAAACCAGGCTGGTATGTGGCACAGCAGGTTAAGACTGCAATGGATGCTTCCCTTATCAGAGTGCCAGTCGGAGTCCCGGCTACTCTGTGTCTGGTCCAGCTACCCGCTAATGGGCCTGGGAAAGCTGAGGAAGATGGGCTCAGTGCTTGGGCCCAAGCACCCACGGGGGAGGCCTGGATGGAGTTCCTGGCTCCTGGCTTCTGTCTGGCCCAGCACCAACCGTGGTGGCCATTTGGGGAATGAACCAATGGATGAAATAGCTGTTTCTCTTAGTCCCTCCCTCTCTCTTGTCACTCTGCCTTTCAGATAAAACAAAATAAATCTTAAAACTGCAAAAGGGGAGCATAAGCAGGAGGAATTACATCAGGAAAAATAAAAATAGAAAATCGATGAAATCGGGGCCGATTTAAGCTGAACAAGCCTACCACAGTGGGGGCTGAAGCACGCCCTGCCATCCCGCGAGTGCTGGAGGTGCCTCATTGTCCTCTGAGCTCCCTGGGACCCAAAGCCGAGCAGGCAGCACCACTGTTTACGAGCTGTGTGCCGTCTGGAAACTCAGAATGTGCCAGACTGCGTTTCCACGGTGTCACCAACAGAACATTGTGCCGGGATTTGGCGTGGTTTGGAGGCAAACGATGGACCCAGAGTTAAGTAGGCATTTACGTCAGGGACTTTCCCTACCAAGTGGGAACCACCCTGAGAGTCGCTGTGATGAGGAAACGCGAAAATGGTAAAAGCACTTAAAGTTGTCTCCCTGCTACATTAATAGGTTTAGTTCTTTCCTTAGCAGCACATATGGCTGTGGCGTACCCCACGGCGTAGAATCCTCTGTTCACCGCAGACCTTGTTTTGAGGCACTGGAAGGCAGAGAAAAAACCCAGACGCGCGAGTGCCCTGGAATCGCCGCCGTCCCTTGCTGGCGCCTGCAGGCTTCCACACGTGCGTGCTTTCGGAGACCCGCCTTGCTGTGGCCCGGCCCAGCCCCTGGGCGGCTCCCACGCCGCGTGTTTCCAGCAAGACCCAACCCCAGCTCCGGCAAAGGCGCCCGCCCCAGGGCCCCTGTCCACTTGCTGTGGAGGCCAGAACGCAGGCCCGGGGGCACATGCCCTGGTCTCAGTGGGCAGCCCACAGCCCCCACACTTCCCGGCACTCTGCGTTTCCTGTTGGATTCTGAAGCTGACGCCTCTGACAAGGGAGGCCTGGCCACCGGCCCCTGGGTCTGTGGAACCTTCTAGAATGTGGGCCTCAAGGTGCACATGTGCAGCGGTGCGCGACCCCAGAGTGCACTGGCCTTGCTTCCCAAGGCTTACGCCTGCACCTGGAGCTACACACAGGGCAGCCATCTGGTCAGCTCCTGGGTGGACCGACACAGACTGAGCGAGGGAACCCCAAGAGCGGGTCACTGACTCCCTGCTGAGAGGGCAGGCCCTGGGCAGCAAGGGGAGCCACCCTCCCCCTCTGGGGCTGCCTCTGGGTCAGGTGCCTCGGGACGCTGCGGGTTGGGGTCACAGTGGGAGGGATTCTTCTACCAAAGGGGCCGTCTCCATGTCTGTCTTTCCAGGAATCAAGTTCCCGTCCCTAGGCAGGTCCGTGTTCACCCTTGGACAGCCCCACACACCTCTCTCTCTTCGGCTGCAGCTGACACCGTATCCAGTGGTTCTGTTGGGACGCCCCCAGCTGGAGCACAGAGGTCATCTTCAGGCACCCTGGCAGCAAACTTCGAGCCTAGACCTTGTAAGATTTAGGAAGCCTTATTTCGCAACAGGATTTTACTACTATTGCCAATTGTAGAAAACATGTCTTTGGAATGGTACAGATTTAAAAGCCATATGTGTGAAATATTGCACAGATAACTGTTTACCTTTCAATGTATGAGAAATTTAATCTTTTAATTTTTTTTAAGGTTTATTTATTTATTTGAAAGCCAGAGTTACACAGAGAGAGGAGAGGCAGAGAGAGAGAGAGGTCTTGCATCCGCTGGTTCACTCCCCATCTGGCTGCCAACGGCCGGAGCTGCGCCAATCCAAAGCCAGGATCCAGGAGCTTCCTCTGGGTTCCCCACGTGGGTGAAGGGGACCAAGCACTTGGGCCATCTTCTACTGTTTTCCCAGGCCATAGAGAAGAGCTGGACTGGAAGTGGAGCAGCTGGGACTTGAACCGGCGCCCATGTGGGATGCTGGCACTGCAGGAGGCAGCTTTACCCACTATGCCGCAGTGCCAGCCTCATCATCCCACTTTTAATACAGTGATTAAATGCTAAACATCTTAACGAGACTTTTTCCCGTTACCTAAAACATAAAAAGAACTTCAAAAATTAATTTCTGCTCTGTAAGAATTCATAGTAATATTATCTCCATTTAGTAATGGCTTTGTCCCCTTTATCCATGATAGTACAATTTCACTTTACCCTTCCTTGCTGTCCAGAGTTACGGAGAAGTTAACGGTGCAAATGTCCTAGCATTTCAGTACCACTCCACTCTTGTTACTTAAACAGAGCAAACTGCACACCCCATGAATTCTTGGTTACCTAACGCTCACAAAGCAAGTAACTGATGGGGAGTGTTGAAAATATTGCACCAGAGTTTCTCAAATGTGTGCTGTGTAGGGGCGGGTATTTGAGCTGTCACTTGGGACGCCCACATCCTGTTTCAGAGTTCAAGCCCCGGTTCCAGATCCATTTCCAGTTCCGGTTTATGTGCACCCTGGGAGGCAGAAGGGATGGCCCAAGTACTTGGACCCCCGCCACCCGTGTGGGAGCTCCGAGCTCTCAGCTTCAACCTGGCCCAGCCCTGACTGTTGTAGGCGTTCAGAGAGTGCGCCAGAGGATATGAGATCTGTCTGTGTCTGTGTGTGTATGAGTGTGTTTCCCTCTCTGTGTGAGTGTACCTGTCTTTAAAGAAAATATTTTTAAAGATATATTTATTTATTTGAAATGTAGGGTTACAGAGGGAGAGACAGAAAGAGATCTTCCATCCACTGGTTCACTCTCCAAATGGCTGCGATGGCCAGGGCTGGGCCAGGCAGAAGCCAAGAGCCGGGAGCTTCTTTCAAGTCTCCCACGTAGGAGCAGGGCCCAAGGACTTGGGCCATCTTCCACTGTTTTCCCAGATATATTAGCAGAGAGCTGAATTGGAAGTGGAGCAGCCAGGACTTGAACCAGTGCCCTTATGGGATGCTGGCACTGCAAACAGTGGCATAACCCACTATGCCATAGCACCGGCCCTGGAAATAGTATTTTCTAAAAAATCCATTTGTCACTGGCGCTGTGGTGCACTAGGTTAATCTTCCACCTGTGGCACCGGCATCCCATATGGGCACCAGTTCTAGTCCCGGTTGCTCCTCTTCCAGTCCAGCTCTCTGCTGTGGCCCGGGAAGACAGTGGAGGATGGCCCAAGTGCTTGGGCCCTGCACCTGCATGGGAGACCAGGAGGAAGCATCTGGCTCCTGGCTTCAGATCAGCGCAGCTCCGGCCATTGCGGCCACTTGGGGAGTGAACCAACGGAAGGAAGACCTTTCTCTCTGTCTCTCTTTCTCTCTCACTGTCTGTAACTCTGCCTGTCAAATAAATAAAATCTTTAAAAAAAAAATCCACGTGTCTATCCATGTACCATGAGAAGGAGTTTCCTCCTGGTAGTGTGTGTTTCCTGATGCTGTGTTGGAAAACCAAGGCAGATTTTCTGTTTGGGTAATTTCTGAGTTCTCTGATGTCCCGGACACTGAGAAATTTCAATAAAAATGAGGACTCTTGAAGCACGATGTTCTTGTAAAATGTAGTAGTGATAAACTTCAAACCTGTGGCAATTTCTGGATAGGCAGGTTTAGCAGCCATCATCAACTGTAGGTGTCGTGTAACTTTAATAGACTAAATAATAAACGGCATTACACACGACTCACCAGGCTAAAGGAACTTCGGTGTAAGTGGGTAGTTGGCAAAACCGCGTCCTAGGGTCCACAGTGTCCCTGTTGCCAGATGGCAGGTGGCACTGTCACTGTGCTAACAGCACAGGTGAGCAGAGATGGATCAGGCATTCATGCATCGAAGGAAGAACCGGGCACTGAACTCGTGTTTGCTGAGGCCTCGTGCCGGGCTGTGACCTGTCACCAGTGCGCACGGTCTCACTAGGCATGAGCCCCGGGGTCCCACACAGGGATGGGGGTGCCCCTGGAGGCCTGGCCAGGCTCTCGATCCTGACCAAAGCTCGTGCATGCGCTCCTCTGGCCCCTGTCCTTGTCCCTGTGTCCTTTAACATCGGCTGAAGCGTTTGGGCATGGCGTGAGCCCAACCCCCATCCTGAGTAGGGTGCAGCCTGTGCGTGGCTCAGGGCTGCAAGAAAGTGGGTGGAAACCTCAGGTCCAAGATGGGAACAGAGACCCAGCTAAGCCGTGTGGGCGCTCCCACTGCCCGCGCCGTCGTCTGGTCCAGAGACCGCTAGACGATGGAATTCTGCCGACTGAACAGTGGCAGTGGGCAGGGGTGGGGACAGAGACTGGGAAATGGCTCTCGTCCTGGAGGGCAGCCTGGGGCCATCGTCCACCCTGAGGGTGGGCCTGCAGCCAGGGAGGCCACTGAGCTGGGGCAGACGCTCTGCCTGGGACGCTAACGTCCCTCGTTTGATGCAGGGGTTTCCATGTCATTGAAAGCAGTGTCAGCTGTTTGGAAACGTGTTTGCTTTGTGATCTCTCTCCCCAGCCTGAGAGCCCAGCGGTGGCAGAGGCTGCAGGCAGAGATCACAGAGCCCAGCTTGCGAAGCAGCCGAGGTCAGATCACAGGCGGCCACCGGGGCCCTGGCAGGACGCTGGGCCTCCCCGGAAGCGGAAGCGGAGAACGGCGCCATCGGGTACGTCGTCAGGGAGCTCCCTGGCTTCAAGGGCGGGGGTTGGTGGCAAAGAACCGAACTAAGAGGTGAGATTTCGCTGGACCTCATGGTCAAAGCCCAGAGGCGTCTTGAGATGCCCTGAAGGTGCAGAGAGGCCGCTGGGAGGCCAGGAGAGACGGCCTGGAGGGGGTGGGGCGGCCGGTGTCAGGCCCTGCGGTGCAGCCTCCCCCGACCCTGGACCAGCAGGGGACGAGCTGGGAGCAGAGGCAGCCGGCCCACCACTGTGCAAAATCGAAGGCAGATGAGGCTGTCCAGGGTCCCCACGAGAGCCGCCGTTGCTCTGTTGCTGCAGGTGGTCTCAGAAGGGAGAGGCGTGGTCGTGCCAAAGGCTGCTGTGCAGGGGTCAGGAGAGAGCCAAGGGTGGGCGACGTGGCAAAGGAAGAGGATGCCCGGGTGGGAGCACACCCTGGGCTCCGCGTGCACCTCTCCGTGATGCCGTTTGACCACACCGCGTCCACACGTTTCTGAACTCAGCAGTGAGAGGCGGACCCCTCCCAGGGGCGGTGGTTAAGGGGTGAGGGTGGATCCCTCTGAGTGGGTCAGGGTCCCCGTGAAGACACAGCAGGAAGTTCCTCCCAGACAGGGAGTGCTGGGGCCTTGGACGTGGACGTCCAGCCGCAGGTGTTCTTGTTAGAGCAGCGCCCATGGGCTAAGGCAGCTCAAGACCCTCCAAGAGCCATGGTTAGCATGGACGGTGGCACCAGGCAACTGCTTGGTACTAGCCGACTTCGGCAAGCACTGGTCTGCTCTGCCAGGGCCTGAGGACCTGTGGGTCGGTCCCTGGAAGGCCTGGGAGCCCAAGGAGCTCTGGGCCGCTGTGGCTGCCCCCGTCTC
Organism: Lepus europaeus; assembly: GCF_033115175.1. Classification (NCBI taxonomy): domain Eukaryota; kingdom Metazoa; phylum Chordata; class Mammalia; order Lagomorpha; family Leporidae; genus Lepus; species Lepus europaeus. Next base: position 123,249,851 of record NC_084835.1, read on the forward strand.
CCCAGCCAGGCTGGTCCTGTACGCTGGTGCCCCACGGCAGAGCCCACGGGAAATCTGCCATGTAGAGGGTGCAACCCCAGGACAGCCGGAACTGCAGCTCTGTTCTCCCCAGCTCCGTGTGGTCAACCAGAGCAGCAGTGCTTCCTGGGCCAGAGGAAAGGAAAAGGGGAGACAAGCAGGGCTGAGCAGAGAGCGCGGGACGACGGACCGCCACGTGTGAGCAGGCGCAAGGGAAACAGCCTGCTCGCCCCCGTCTGGACCCACGATCCCCCAGAGCTGAGGACCGAGAGAACAGGAAAGGCCTGGGAGGACTTTGGATCTTACCGGGTGGGCAGAGGAGAAGTTCAGCACCGGACGCTGAGAGACCAAGTGTTCAAAATCACGAGTGTGGGGCGGGCATTCGGCCCAGTGGCTGCCTGGCTGCCTGGGACGCCCGTGTCCCCGTCAGAGTACCTGGTTCAGGTCCCAGCTCCTCCACTTCAGATCCAGCTGCCCGAGGCCACAGGTGATGGCTCAAGTACTCAGGTCCTGCCCCCCTATGTGGGAGACTCAGAGTCAGTTCTGGGCTCCTGACTTCGGCCTGGTCCGGGCCGGGCTATTGTTTTACTCTCTGCCTCTGTGTGCCTTTCAAATTTCAATGACATGAAACTAAAACCTGTTAGTCCTGACGATAATGAAGTCAGACCCCAAGCCTTGGTGTGAAATGTAGACGTGTGCTGTTCAGAAGAGATGGCCTAACACAAGTCAGGAAGTTAACCACAGCAGGTGCGACAGCAGGCACACAGCAGACGATGGAATCTGAGATGAAAAGAGAAAAGTCCATCCTGAAAAGTTACGAGAATACCAAAGTGAGGCCATGTCTGTGCCCACACCATAACTTCAGAACGTGTAAGGTATGCTCCAACAATATGAAGAAAAAAGTTGGCAGGTCAGCAATCCTATTAATGGACTTACACATCTTTTTTTTTTTTTTAAGATTTATTTATTTATTTGAAAGAGTTACACAGAGAGAGGAGAGGCAGAGAGAGAGAGAAAGGTCTTCCATCTGATGGTTCACTCCCCAGTTGGCCACAACACCAAAGCTGCACCGATCCGAAGCCAGGAGCCAGGGGCTTTTTCCAGGTCTCCCATGCGAGGGGCCCCAGCACTTGGGCCATCTTCTGCTGCTTTCCCAGGCCATAGCAGAGAGCTGGATTGGAAGTGGAACAACCGGGACTTGAACCGGTACCCATATGGGATGCTGGCGCTTCAGGCCAGGGCGTTAACCGACTGCGCCATAGCACCAGCCCCACGGACTTACACAGAAATTTTCTAACAGAAATCACTCATGGCTGTGAGTAACACAATCAATAAACTTGAGCACACACAATATGAAAATGGCCGGAATGAGGCGAGAACCAGCCCAGCCCGGGCATATGTGACAGCCGCTTAAGGCCATGAGGAACCCCAACGGATTCCAAGGTCAGAGAGCACAAAGGCGCAGTTCTTGGCCACAAAGCAATAACTCAGGATCAGCATGGAAAAGGAAAGTCATTTAAAATGTTTAAATATCCTATGATTGCAAATACCTTGTTTGCTTACAGATTTAAAGTTTTTTAAAAAAAAAAATATTTATTTGAAAGGCAGAGTTAGAGAGCTCTTCCATTTGCTGGTTCGCTCCCCGGATGGCCACCACCAGGACTGGACCAGGTGGAAGTCGGGAGCCAGGAGCTTCTTCCAGTCTCCCACGTGGGCGCAGGGCCCCCAGCACTTGCCCTCCCGGCCGTCGGCAGGGAGCTGGGCTGGGAACAGAGCGGCTTAACTGAAGAGGAGCTCGGACGTGGATGCTGGTGTCGAAGGCACTGGCTTGCCTTGCCACGCCATGACGCCAGCCCCAGATGTAAAGATTTTAAGAAAAAAATCAGCCAGGAGGTATAATTATTTAGAAAAAATAAGCAAAGCTGTGACTATCAGGATGGGAAGCCAGCGAAGCGACAGCCACAGGCAGGCGCTGAGGAGGAACTGTGCTTACTGTGAGATTCCGAACACAGGCGTCGCTCAGGAAGTCACCAGCAGAAAACGTGAAGTGAAACAAAGCCCAAGAAAGAAGTCGATAGGAGTCAAACACAATCTAGTGGACTAGACAAAGCAATAATGAGTTGAACAACAGAACCAAAAGCCGCCTATGTTGATGGTCAGCCAAACGGTAGGAACGGCTGACATGAAAACACTTTCTAAATTATAAATGAACAACGAGTTTACACTAATAAGTTTTAAAATCCTAAAGACATAAATTTTCCAATCTTTAAGGAACATGTTATCAAAATAAACAATGAATAGTGAACTTAAATAAACTAATAATTCAGAAAAAATGTTCTTTGACTTTTTTTTTATTTGATAGGCAGGCAGAGAGACAGACAGAGCTCACGTCTGGACAGACAGGTTCACTCCGCCAAATGCCCACAAGGGCTGGGACAGGGCCAGGCCAAACCCCAGAGCCAGGAACTCCATCCAGGGCTCCCATGTGGGTGACCGGGGACCCAGTACCAGAGCTGTCGGCTGCTGCCTTCCAGGGTGTGCGTTAGGGGAACTGGACCGGCGAGCGGAGCCGGGATTCGAACCCGGGCATTCCATATGGGATGCGGGCATCCCAACCTGAGCTTAACCACAGGCCAGTGCCTGCCCTGGATCTGACTCTAAAGAGCAGTGGGATTTTAGACAATGGGATCATTTTCTTAATCACAGAAATAACACACATGTGTTGTAATGAACTCAAATATGCCCAAATTTATACAAAATAGGGCAATGCCCCCTTCCTTTCTCCTAATCCCAAAGCTGGGTAGTAACCCCTGTTAAATGCAGACCTTCCACTGTCAACCTAAAAATATACTCATCTATGTAAAATTTACAAAAAAGGGATATTGCAACACATTGCTTTGCAACTGTCTTTTACTTTAACCACATTTTTAAAAAAAGTGACAGATGTGTGGTACTGAATCGTACGGATGAACCATTATACCAGCATAATTCAGCAACCTGGTAGAAAAAGAATGAAAAGCTTAACTTCATAGAAAATTCTGGAAGCCACACCCAACTTTTTCATAGTATGCATTTTCATGAACTTTTTGAGGTTCCCTTGTGTGCATGGATTTCAAAAATTGTTTACAACAAAATAAACTTGTCTTCTAACACTCCGTTTTCCAGGACTTTGTGAGGCGCCCTCTGACATGGCGGGTGAGGCTGTTTTTCCTCTCCTCAAGGAAATCAGCATCTAAGCCCAGCGTCCTAACCACGAGAAAGCTGGTCCCATTCCAGTGGGAAACAAAGCGCAGCAAAGGGGCCCGCCCGGAGGAGAGGGTCAGCCCAGCGTGAGTGATCACCCACGGGGACAGCGGACCGGGCGGCAGACTGCCCGCGTCCGTGCTGGCCTGCCCGTCTAACACACGTGTCCAGGCCAACACCAAACACAGCCTCATCTCCGCACAAAGAGCCGCACTGATCTTAGGGCCGTGGAGACACTCGCCCGAGGGTCCGGCCAGCTCTAGACTAGCCGTTCCCGCTTCTGTGGGGCGGTGGCAAAACCAGAAAGGGGGAGACACTGGTTCTGGAAGGACCCCCGGTGGGAAGGAAAAGAGAAGTGGAGTCAGGATGCATCCGACATCACCTGCCGAACGCCACGTGGGGTCCCTAGGATCCACGGGTGCTGACGGGCGTAGCCTGGTTCTAGCAAAGCTAGGATTAGGACTGATGGAGACCAGCGAGGAGGCGGCCCCTAAGATACCCACATCCCTCACTGGAGAGCCTGGATTCAGTTCCCACCTCCACCTCCACCTCCTGACCCCAGCTTCCTGCCAATGCTGACGGTGATGGGTTCCTGCCACCCATGGGGGAGGCCTGGACTGGAGACTGGCTCCTGGCGGTTGAGGGCAGGCAGGTCGGGGTGGGGGGAGTAGATGGGAGAGTCTCTCTGCCTGCAGCGCCAGCACCCGGTGTGCGTGCTGCTCTGCTTGCATCAGCTCCCTGCTGATGTACCTGGGAGGCAGCAGAAGCTGGCCCAGGTGCTTGGACCCCTGCACCCACGTGGGAGACCTGGAGGAAGCTGCTGGCTCCTGGCTTCAGTCTGGCTCAGCCCTGGCCATTGTGGGCATCAGGAGAGTGAACCAGAGGATGGAAGGTTCTCTCTCTCTCTCCCCCTCTCTCTCTGTAACTGTCTTTCAAATAAACAAATACATCTTAAAAAAAAAAAAAAACACCTTACCATTGAATAATTTAAAGACAATTTTAAAATGGCAAAAGATCAGGCTAGGTGTTTGTCCAAAGATATCCAAATGGCCAATAATAAGTAACAGGCACCCACCAGCGTTAGCCATCAGAGAAGCACGCATCAGAGCTGCAGCGAGTCACTGCTTCGCGCCCCCGGGGGCTCCGGTACCTGTGTGGGGGAAGTCCCTGGTGCTGGCGGTGAAGAACCTGCCACACAGCGTCCACGTGTGCGCTTTCGTCGTGAACTGGACTGGCTGTGAGGAGCCCTTCACAAAGTCGTCATTACCCACAAAGGGGATTTACCGCCTGAAAGACGGCGATCCCTCGGTCCCCCTAGGAGGAGAGACGGACGGGAGGGCCGCTGACTGCCCGGCTACGCCGTTCTGGCGGTGAGATTTTGGGCAGGCCCTGGCCTGTGGCAGATTCATCCAAAAACTGAGAAGCCGGAACTTCACAAATCCTCCCACAGGGTCCCCGGCCGAGGTTGAAAACGGATCTGTGCTGCTCCTAGGCAAGTGAGGGCGTGATTCAGAAACCAGACCTATGTAAAGCACAGAGCAGCAGGCACCGGCGGGCTGGGAGGATGGGTGGTTAGCGTCTCACTCTCGTCTCTTGCTGCTCCCCAAATCCTTCATAGCAAGCACAGTTAACTGGATACCTGGAAAAGCCAAAAAAAAAAAAAAAATGGTAAAAGGTGTGTCGCATCCGTTCAGTGCGATAACTCGATAGAAACCCGGGTCTGTTAAATGCATCAGCCCAGAGCAGGCCCCTGTGGCTCTCCGGTGATGTGTGGAGCTATTTGAAACCCCGCAGTGTTCTCCGAGCTGGGCTTCTCCCGCACAGAATGAAAGGCTTTGTGTAAACCCGTTCTTGTTTTCACACTGAGTGTAGCCCCTGGCGCGTGGCTTTTGGTCTTCGGGCGTTCCTGCCTGTGCGAACTTCATTCTCCCTCCCAGCGAGCGGATGGAGGCGAACAGGCCGCACCCTGGGGTTTCTCGTGCCCGCCTCCCGGCTGCCTGGCCCGTCCCTGCACCGGGGCAGAAGTGACCCTGTGCGCCCGGTGAAGGCAGCCCTAACCTCTCCTGTCCGGTCTGGGGGCGCAGCGAGCGCGGGTTTGGAGCAGAGCGCTCTTCCCGTGCGCGTCCGAAATGGCACGCAGCTCCGCGGGCTTGGTAGGAACCACACACCCCCACGCGTGAGTCGCAGCTCCGCCAAGTGCGATGCGGGGGCGAGGGCGCAGGCCCCGGGTGCCCGCCTGCTGGGACCCGAGGCCGACCCCGCGGTCCCAGGGCCTCAGGACGCCAAGTGCGATGCGGGGGCGAGGGCGCAGGCCCCGGGTGCCCGCCTGCTGGGACCCGAGGCCGACCCCGTGGTCCCAGGGCCTCAGGACGCCCGCGCTTCTCCGCCAGACCAACCCCTCCCGCACCCTGCAGGCGTCCGCCGGTGCCCTGGGCCGCCGAGGGGCGCGGCCCTGCGCGGGGAACCCAGAGAGGCAGGACCCGGAAGGCTGCCGCGCCTCGGAGTGCCCCCGGCTTTGTCCAGTGGTGTGGACGGACGGGAAGCGAGTTACTGTGAGCGCAGACACGCCTGGTGTTTCCGGGGGCGCACTCGGTTGGGGCCCAACTCCCGCAGCCTCAGGGGTCCACGCCCCCGGCGACTGAGCGCGCAGAGGCGCGGCGGGGACTCCAGGCTGGGGACGCAGCGCAGCCCCGTCCTCCCCCGAGGCTCGGGGTGCGGATCTGCGGGTTCCCCGGCTTCCCGCGTCGGCGCCTCCATCGCTGCGCGCTCCCAGGTTGAGAGCTGCGCACCCCGGGGGCTTGCAGACCGAGTGAAATGGCGTTCGAGGGGTGGGGTTCGGTAGGATGCTCTGGGTGGGCGAGATCTAAGTGACACCCTCAGCGCCGCAGCCTCTGGCCCCGGGCACGGGAGGCCCGGCCTGCGCAGCCCTCTGTGCGTGCGAGCTCCTTGTTAGCGGCGAAGATGTGATTTCGGAGGCAGTGACACACTTCTTGAACACTTCTTTAAGTGGTTGTTTGTGCAAAACCTAGACTTCCAAGCTTCTAGGGCCATGCGCCTTGTCCGGGTGCAGGCGGAGCCGCAGACGCCAGCTTCGAAGGCGCAGGGGCCAGGGACATCGCCCTCAGGCTGGAAGCCAGCCCTGCCCCACCAAGGCGATGTGATTCGATGTGATTCGCTCGTTCCTGTCGCTGGTCATCTGGAAGCTTCGTTGGGCCAGTTCTGTTTTAGACATCTTCACTCAGTGTCTGGATTTTCCGAAACACTGGAAAACAAATCCATGGTCGGCTGGCCCCTGGAGCCTGTGGCTCCCTTGGTTCACCTACATAACGCGAAGTTACAGACGCCCGCGGCAGCACCCTCCTAGGCGCACCTACGCACGCACAGCCATGCAGATTTTGTATTTGTGTTTCTGTGTGGACTGCGGTGGCATTCCGCTCACCCACTGTGCCCACAGCCTGTTCTGGACTCTTACCCTCCCCGGGAATGTGCCGTTGACAAACTGATGCTTCCGGTGTGACTTTGCCGCGTGTGGGTTTGACACGGACTGCCCTTGGGTTCGTCCCTTTGTAGCCGGCACCGGAGTTCATCCCTGCCCCAGCTCCCCAGGAAATAATGGCTCCTGACATTGGTAGAGTTAAAATATAGGATTAGTGATCAGCTTTTAATGTGCAAATTAAGTATCTACTATGAGCACTCCGCTTGCCTTTTACCCATCTTATTTAGCCCAAATTCTCTGCTGAAATAAATGCAGGTGGAGGCCCACAGGGGTCCAGTGGGAGCACAGAGAAGTGGGAGTACAGACAAGAGGAGTGCCGAGGAGGAGCACTGGGGAAGGGGGCGTATTTCTGCTTGCACGGAAATCCGTCAAGACTTGAGAGACGTTAATGGTTAACTCCCAAAACTGCCAGGCCCCACGCTCAGCCTAAGACGTGAAAGCGCTGACGGCACTCCCTCCTTCAGTGGGGAGGGGAGGGCAAACCTGCAGTGTCCTGGTAGCACAGGGTCTTGTTCTGGGCCACAGTGGTGCAGGTGCGCTCCCATGAAGGCACAGCACAGAGCCTGCCTTCTCCCCGGGCTTAAGGACGCCCTTGGCAGCAGCACTGGAAGCCACACGCAGCTCACACTCAGGGCGACCTCCTGGAGGCCACTCCCCTGCACGGAGCCCTGGGCTGAAAGCCGTTCTGTAGTTTGGAAACCCGAGAAAACACTTGGTCACGTCAAAAAGACACGAGAGTCTGCCGCTCCCGCCACAGGAGGGGACGTGTTGCAGAAGCTATCTGGTTTGCAAGGACAGATTCCTGACTGGACATTTCTCCTGTTAAATAAAATCCCTGCCTTTCCTTAAAAACAAATTATCTGCCATTTTCATAGAACTTCCTTCCTACCATTTTGGTGGGATTTTGATTTCTTTGATTGCTTTATTTCTTATACCACACAGGGTTAAGTACAAGACTTTAATTTTTATGTTGTTTGAACTTATCCTTTGGTCTCGGAGACGATGAGTTTCAGAAACACAGGTGCCCAGGATCAGCGGCACCGGGGAGGAGGGGGCTTCAGGCACTGGGGAGGAGGGGGCTTCAAGAACCACGTGGCCTGGTGGGACCACACCTTATGTTTGCAGGGGGGCACTGGGAGGTACAAGCATGCCACGCATGCTTCCCACACTTGACCCTCCAAGGCTCTGTCGTCATCTTTGTGTGGCAGTGTACAGGCGAACAGGAAAAGTACAATTAAACTACTCAGGGAACTGTGGTCCTAACAAACGGCCTCTAAGTGGCTCCCGGGGGATTGTTCTTGCTATTTCAATAGCAATGCCCGTTTAAAAGGATACCACTGATTTCTAACAATCCCAGGCCATATATTGTTAATAGCCTTTGAGAAACTTAAGCCACAAATAAATTAACCTTACAGATCCCCTTCTCTGTGCACTTGGCCAGGCAGCCCGGGAGGCCGGTTTTGTGGCAGCGGATTGCAAATGAACATGGCGTTTGCAGAGCCCAGACTCTTACCCCATGGCGGGCGCACACGCACCTCCGACATCCTTGCTCTCAACCAAATCCTAGGGGATTTTTGAACAAAGACTGAACTCTTGTTTTGATGAATGTTCAGTGGAAGCCTGATGCGTGTCTCTGGGTGGGGCAGGGAGTCTGGGGGGAGGGGGCCAGCTGGGGGCAGCCCCGCCTTCCTGCTGAGTCAGCAGCCTTCCCAGGCCTTGGCCTCTGACCTCAGTGGGCGCATTCAGGTGCTGCGTGGGGGGCCAGGCCGGTCCTTCCAGGGCCAGGGCCACAGCCAGGAGCTCTCCTCCGTCCCCTGTGAGCAGTCCAGTGACACAGATCCTGATTTCCCAAGCAGCTCAGCGACAGACGCTGGCGGGGCACGGCTTCCTTCCCCTTTGCCGTGTGCTCGCTCTGTGCAATCCACAACTTACACAAGAAAAGTACAGCACGCTGGGATGTTCCCCGTCGGCCAGGCCGCCAGGAAGCAGGTGCTTATGTCGTGTAGGTGAGAATTGTCAAATATCAGAGATTTCCACGAGCCATTTCACCGATGTTCACCAAAACTGACATCTGCCTGCACTAGTATTGTGGTTTGTATCCTGGCCACCCAGAGGTTTTCTCCTGAGCGCTCCTGTCGTTCAGAAATGGGTGTGTGCAGGTGCAGCACTGTTTGCACCATCACGAGCCCTGAATGATTGCGGGGAGGCACTTTTTTTTTTAAAAGATGTATTTATTTATTTGAAAGTCAGAGTTACACAGAGAGAGGAGAAGCAGAGAGAGAGAGAGAGAGAGAGGCCTTCCATCCGATGGTTCACTCCCCAAGTGGCCACAACAGCTAGAGCTGCTCCGATCCGAAGCCAGGAGCCAGGAGCTTCTTCCGGGTCTCCCATGTGGATGCAGGGGCCCAAGGACTTGGGCCATCTTCTACTGCTTTCCCAGGCCACAGCAGAGAGCTGGATCAGAAGTGGAGCAGCCAGGACTAGAACCAGCGACCGTATGGGATACCGGCACTGCAGGCGGTGGCTTTACCCGCTACACCACAGCGCCTGCCCCAAGGTGCATGTTTTCAACAGGTTGGTCCTCCCAGACAGCAGCCGGGTTGGAGCGGCAGAGCTGTGGTGGGGAGGGTGAACCCCACGCGTGCATCTCGGGAAAGGAAAGTCGCAGTGAGGTTTCCTTCAAGGTGTTTCCGTTACCTGGACACAGCCGTAAGGTGTTGTACGTGGAAAATGAGGGTAGGAAACAGCCTTCAAGGATGAGAAGAACTAGTGTGGTTGTTTTTTTTTTTAAAAGAATCTCTTTTGTCTGTAATTCTGTTGAATAAATACCAAAAATATTCAGTAGATCATCAACACTCTCTGGCAGACTAATATTTCTTTTTCAAAGTCGTGGCAGCAGCTGCTGTCGGGTACCTGAGACACCAGTGTCCTGTTGGTGTGAGGCGTGGGAGAGGTTTGTTTCCAAACCTTAAATCGAATCGGATTGGAAAGTTGGTAAGATCACGACAGTGCACACGCGTGACGGAATCCAATCATGTTTTGCAAGAAAAGTGACTGAGACGTGTCACCAAAATCGGATAAGGAGGGTAGGAATGACTCCCCAGTTAATGTCACTCGGGCCGTGGCCACTTGACGTTTGCCAAGGTAGCCAAATAAAGGATGAATTGGTATTTCAGATGTTACCAGGTAATTTAGACTGCACTGGCTGCCTGTCTAAAAACATCACTGGCTGCCCTAAGTGAAAATGCCCATTTACACCTTTATCAAATAGTTATGTCTCCCAGTTTTTCTTAGTGGTTCTGTAACCAAAATCAAACGCACCACTAAAAAGAAATGAAAATAAAAGACACAAATGGTACTGGGGAAGCAAAGCCTGCAAGCCTGGAACTCTGACACACAGATGGCTGGGTAGAACCAGAGGAAACTATGGTGCCTCGATTACTTTATTAATTTTTGAGAGCAATCGCCGGGGCACAGAGCTCTCTCCCAGTGTTAGGGAAGGACCAGTTAACATCCCTCCCCTACGCACATGCACACGCATGCACACGCAGGCGGCACGGCACGTTGGTGCTGCTGTTTCCTGTATGTGACACTGGGGCGGCGGTCGAGCAGGAGGGAGCTCCCCCCTCCCGCCCACAGCCGTCCCCCTGTGGCTGTGGCCGCCCAGGGTACCAGGTCTGCTGTGGCTTGGAGGGAACCAGGGTGTCGGCTTTCACCTGTAATCTGATGGTGTCCCTCCCCGCACCCGTTACCAAGAGCCTCTGTGTGTGGGTAATTCTATCCGGGCAGAGACTTTTCCCACTCGCTGGGGTTGTTGCTCTCTGTGTACTGGGCTGCATCTCCATGGTGATGGGAAAACACGATGGGCAGGGGGAGAGAGGGCCAGGCGCAGGAGCCCCGCCGCCCCCGCAGGCCCCGGGAGGGCCCGGCTAATTTCTATGTCAGGTTAAGGGACGTTGGGACTGGGAGATCAAAGAAGGTTGGGGGGGGGGGACTCTGGGAATGGGGGATTTTCATTGTGTTTCGTATAAATACAAATGTGTCCAGGCAGAGAAATGGAAACTGGGAGAGGTTCGCTAATAACACATCTGAAAATGGGTACATGGCCGAAATTAACAGGCTCTTGGGTAAATTCAGGCAGCGAGGACGGTCTGGATCAAAATGGAAAATACAACTCACTCGAAAGCACTGGTGAAATTTCCAGGCTCCCGGCTGAACTGCCGGGGTTTACTGAGCCCGGCTGAGGGACTTCCGCCTTGTGCTGACTACAAATGCCGGGTTGTTCATGACGCTTGTTTCGTACTAGGAGCTACACAGTTAACTTTCTGCGCTGAACGGCCTTCATGGGGCCCGTTGTGGGGAGGGGTGTGAGAGCCTGCTGCCCAGAAAGGGGCTTTGTGTAGGGAGGGGGCCCATTAGCGAGACAATTAATAAGCCTGTAGCAAAACTGATATGATGGCAAATGGCTTCTATTCAGTTAACTCAATTATTAGTGCTAATTGGGGCCAGGTGAAGCATGGATAATTGAAATTCACAGATAATCCCAAACCCTCTATTTAACCAGGAACTTCAAACTTCTCCCCCATCAACCCAATTAGCAGAAGAGCTAGCAAACAGAAAAAATGGATTACATTGGATTTCACTTCCCCAAAGATTGTTACTGTGATGTTTTATCAATTAATTTGGAAGGAGAGCCAAAGATTAACTATGTGCCAGAGACTAAATTAAGAGTAGTCCCCAACAGTGAAAGGGGAAAAGATGTTCTTCCACGAGTTTGTTTACCAATCTGTCGTTTGAGCTCAGGATGTCTTTCTCGGGCCACAACATCGGTCCTTGTGATGCCCAGGAGCCAAACGGCAGTGGAAATATTGTTCGTAGTCAACCCCCTTTGAATCCCAAAGCCTTACTCCCCCCACCCCTGCATCTCTCCGAGACTTAATCCTAGATTTTCTTGATTGAAGCTGAACTCATGTCATAAAACCGACCATGGTACGGGGCCGGCGCCGTGGCATAGTGGGCTAAGCCTCTGCCTGCAGTGCCGGCATCCCATATAGGAGCTGGTTCCGGTCCCAGCTGCTCCACTTCTGTTCCAGCTCTCTGCTGCAGCCTGGGAAAGCAGTAGAAGATGGCCCAAGTCCTTGGGCCCCTGCACCCACATGGGCGACCTGGAAGAGGCTCCTGGCCTCGGATCGGCCCAAGTACAGCTGTTGCAGCTATTGGGGGAGTGAACCAGCAGACGGAAGGCCTTCCTCTCTGCCTCTCCCTCTCTCTGTAACTCTACCTATCAAATAAATAAAATCTTAAAGGAAAAAAGAACGGACCACTTTGGAGTGCACCACTCGGTAGCACTGAGTGCATTCTCAGGGCTGTGCCAGCCTTACCACCCCCCACCACATCCTGTCATCCAGAGCCTGGAGACCACCAGCCCGCCTCCCGTCTCCAGGGATTTGCTTGTTCTCGATGTTTCGCACCCATACAGGACCGTGCACCACCTGGGTTTTTGAGCCTGGCTTCTGTCACGTGGCCTCCGTGCACGGCACAGTGTATGTAGTGCCGCGTTCCTTCGCACGGCTGAACCACAGCCCCTGGTGGGAATGTGGCCTGCCCTGCCGATCCGCTCCTCACTGGTGGACACGCACTGGCCTCGCCGGAGAGCCACGTGGGGTCCCAGACTGAGAGCACTGGTCTGGCCCAGGAGACACTGACACCTGGGCCGGCTTCCTGCTTTTCTGGAAGCCTGGATGCAGGGATGTGAGAGAGCAGGGAGGGGAGAGAGCAGGGAGGGGAGAGAGCAGGGAGGGGAGAGAGCAGGGAGGGGAGAGAGCAGCACAACACTCCACGGGAGATGCTGCTCCCCTGGCCAGGGTGCCCTCATCCCAGAAAATCCACACGGCCTGGCCAACCGCACCTGCCGTCGCCCGCCGGCTCCCACGTGCACAGCCTCGCCAAGGTGGAGGTGGGCACGCCTTCCGGAACCCCCAGGGCCCACGCCCCCTGTGGTAGGACAGGAGGACCCCACAGCTGTGGTCTTATCACCTGGGACATGGATACGTGTTTTATGTGTGTATGTGCATGTCTTACACACTAACACGCACACACATACCTGTACACGACATGGATGCTGTACCGCACATAGGAAGGTAAGTGTGATCTTACGCAACAATGCATAGTGTAGCTGTTGTTTAACTTGTTCCGTAAATTCATTGCACATTCAAAAATAAAATTTGCTCGCAATCCAATTGCACCAACACATGAATGGGTGAGTTCTGCGTGTTTCCTTCCAGCGCTTGTCACACAATATACAAAGTCTTGCGTTTGGCTTTTTCTGCCATCTCGTCACTTTTTTCAGGTGTTCCATAATTGAAGATACGTAGGGGCAGTGTCTGGTCATCACAACTTCAAAGAAGGGACTGTGGCGGCCAGGACGGTGCGTGGGGCCCCTGTCCTGCAGAGGGAAGCTACGGAGGAGAGCAGGCAAGCAGGAGCTACGCCCTGGGCACGTCCGAGCCGAGCGAGGCCCTCGCCGGTGTGGTGGTTCAGACTTCCCCGGGAACGGCTGTCCCAGAGGGTGCGGCAGTGTGGGGAGGCCGCTGCTGCTGGCCACTCTGCCTCCCCCGTCCGTGTGACCAGGTGGACACAGGCGAGGCCCAGCAGAGATGGGCGGGGCCCTCCCACCAGCAGGCAGGGGCCTGGCTCTCCCCCTACAGCCTCCGACACTGCTCCTCTCGTACCAGCCGCCCCGAGTTCTGGAAGCAGGCAGGGGACGCTCATTAGCACACATCCAAGGGCAAATGTGGAGTGGACAGGGCGTCCAGCTCCTGGGCCTGCTGCTCAGCCTGACCGGAGGCAACAGGATCTTCAGTTGTATTTATTTATTGAGAGGCAGCGTGACATAGACGGGGAGAGAGAGAGAGGTCTTCATCCGCTGGTTTGCTCTACAAGTACCTTCAACAGCCAGGGGTGGGCCAGGCTGAAGCCAGGAACCTAGAACTCAATCCAGTTCTCCCACATGAGTGGCAGGGCCCCAAGTACTTGGGCCATCGTCCACTGCCACCCAGGAGCCTTCGTGGGAAGTTGGATTGGAAGCAGAGTAGCGTGGACTTACATCGATGCACTCTGGTACGGGATATGGTGTCCTAAGCACCAGCTCAGCCCACCGCACCCCCAGGCCCCCCCACGAGGGGCGTTTTCTCTAGCCAAGGTCCAGGCTCTGAGGTTGGAAGTTGCCCCCACGGGGCACCTGGGAGGCACTGGGGCACTGGGCTTCACTGGCCAAGGACGGGAGGGCCCCCAAGAGGCCCGGGCCATGATGGCTTCAGTCCGGGCATCCCTGAGCGAATCTGCTGGCCCCCGGTCTCCCGTGGGGGCGTCTCTGCAGCTGCTCTCCGGGCCCAGGAGCTCACGGGAGCAGCGTTGTCTGCAGGGCGCTTCCCTCTCTCGCCTCTCAGTGCACGCCCTCTCCCTCTCCGTCCGCTCTGTCCATCAGGTCAGCCTCTTCTCGGCCGCTCTGTCCTCTCGTGCTGCACACGGGCTCCCGTGACTCGGGCTCCAGCTGTCTGCTTTCGCGTCTTCTCTTGGGCAACAGTGACATCCAGGTTCTTCCAGCTGCAGAACCCACAGCCCAGACGGGCTCGTGCCCGGAGCTCACCCTCTCCCCACCCAGCCCAGGCCGTGCCGGCAACCGCCCCAAACATGCTGCTGCTTCCGGGTTCTCATGTTCTGTGCGGTGCAGGAGGCACGCAGCAACCAAGGTGCACACAGAGACCCTCAGCGTAAGGACAGGAACTCCCGTCCCCAGGAAAGGGGCACAGGAGTGCAGCCATGTGGGAACCTCTACGTCCCCAGTTCCTTCTTCCAGAGCGTGTGTTTGCACACACGAGCCCTGCCCCTGAAATCTTGTCAGTGTGGAGATCTCGTGTGCCCCGGGCCGTGGACCCAGGGACAGCTTGCGCCTCTCGATGTCCTTTCCTGTCTTCCTCTGTGTGCCCGGCACTGAGCACTGAGCTAAGGGCCGGAGTGAACCCTGTTTCACGGCTGAGGAGGCGCAGGCCGTGTGTTCCTGGTAGCTCGGTCAAGTACGGCACAGAGGCCGGAAGTGGTGAGAGTGCCCACAGCGCAGGCTCGGGCAGCCACTCTGGGACCTCAAGGACACAGTGGGCAGGAGCAGCAGGTGAGCTGAAGGGCAGGTGCCCCGAGGCCCCACTGGCCCCTGCAGCTCAGGACCTCGCGTGCTCCTGGGGGCCCGGCTGGCAGGCTAGGCTTTGCCCTCACATCGGCGGTCCCCGGCTGGGGACCACAGCTGGATGGGACACCCCTCTCCGGGGAGGGCCATTCCCGGGGGGGCCCTCAGCTGGGGGCTATCGGGAGTCGGCACCTCTGCAGCTGGGGCGGGGTGGACTCCGGGTGGACGTTACAGGCGCCTGCCTACGTTCACCTCTCGCCTCTTCCAGGAAGCCTCCCTAGCTTGCCGTGATCAGCCTGCGCTCTCTCCCCACATTCCCCACGGCTGTCCTGAGCCATCTCAGTGGCGACAGCTGTTGTGGGTTTGAACGGTTTCTCAGCCAGACGGACATCCTGCTGGTCCATACTCACCTTTGTAGACACCTGGAAATCCCCACCTTCAAACTGATTATGGGTGGACGGCAAGGGCCTGCTCCGTGGCCGTGCAGCGTGACAGGTGGCCAGGGTGACTCAGGTGCGGTCTGTGTTCCCGGCATGGGTGGATCCCAGGCCGTCCTGATGCCGTGAGTTTGCACGGCCCCAGGTGCCGATCCACATCCCTCCTCTTCCGGTTCCAGAGAACGTCGCTGTCACAGCCGATGGGTGTGGATTTGCACAAATGGAATCATTTCTGCTTGAGATGGACGATCGAGGCTAGGGTGGGAGGGTGCTGTCCGCCCTCAGTTTACTTCAACAGCGCGGCACGGCAGTTAGGCGCCTGCTCCGGTCCACGTCACCTGCGTTTCCATGCTGACCCTGTGCCTCCCAGCTGTGCCCGGCGCCACGTGCTCCAGGCTCCCACCTGCAAACAGGGGTGGGGGCCGCACTGACTCCCAAGGTCGTTGGGAGACGAGAGAACAGCTCTGGACACACAGCCGGTGCTCCGTAAAGGCTCCACAGGAGCATACAGGTTGGAGAAGCGTGAGCGAGCACGCTGGAAGGGGCAGAGAAGCCAGACGTAATAACTCGGCCTGCGATGTGGGGGTGACCCTGTGTGCCGCCGCTCCCGTTGCCTGCGAAGGGGCACAGATCTGCAGTCACTGAACACACGGTGTGGGTGGGCGTGTGGTGTCTCCCTAGATGTGGGGAAATTAGTTACATGATGGTGCCCAAAGGAAGTAAGATGGGCGGAATCCAAAGTTGTTTACCACTAAAACTAATTGGCTGCGCAACATCAGGGGAGGTAACAAAACTAGTAACAAGTGTGTAGACATATGGCTAGTCCTATAGAAATCCCCCCATAAGGTGATTTTTTAAGTGATTGGTTGGTCCTTAGCCCTGCCCCAGTGACTCTGCAGTTTTGTGCTATAAAAGGTTCTGTTTCCCACGAAGTAAATGAGTCCTTGCTAGACTTGGCTCCCCGCTGCGTCTGATTGTCTCCGGGATAGGGAGGCTGGGGAACGGGCGAGCGGCGCACTCACCTTTCCTCGGACCCAGTCCATCCTTGTACGGGTGGACTAAGACCCAGCACCTAGAGCCTTGACTTCTCCTAGGGAGCAGAAAGGGGGTCTCCCAGGAGGCACGCGGGTCACAGCTGCACTGATGACACCGATGGTAAGTGGGGGAAGGTGTTGGCTCTCAGCCCTGGGGGGCGGAAGATGGCGTCAGACCCCCTCACACCCAGCTGGAGCCAGGGGCCTGCCTAGGCCGCAGGTGTCCCCCGCCCAGGACAGACGCTTACCCTTTGCCGGCAGCCCTGCTCACCATGAGCTTGTTTGGGAAGCAGCACGCGTGTCTGGCTCTGGGCAGCTGGGGGCCTGTTCCCTACCATCCCGACGGAGAACGTTCCAGAATGCATGCTCCACCAGGCCAACCGCTGCAGCTGCGCCGCTGAGATTCGACACTGGGACACACGGCGCTGCTCCAGCCCGAGTCAGCACGCGGACACCACTGGGCCGAGTCCACTTTCCCTGCGAAAGCTTCACATCTCCCCGGAGAACCCCCAGATCTGAGCGAACACCTGCCTCTTTGTAACCCGCCACAAAGCGACATCGGAACCTCACAGGCACGCCCCAAAGAGGACTTTTAGAGCCACGTCCGTGCCGTCACACAGGCCATGCGTACTCATTCCAATGCTTTGTTCAGTACTTCTTTAAAGATTGATTTAGGGTTTATTTAAAGATTTCTTTAGCGCTGTGGCGTAGTAGATAAAGTTGCCATCTGCAGCACCGGCATCCCATATGGGCACAGGTTTGAGAACCAGCGGCTCCACTTCCAATCCAGCTCTCTGCTATGTCCTGGGAAAGCAGTAGAAGATGGCCCAAGTCCTTGGACCCCTGCACCCATGTGGGAGACCTGGAAGAAGCTCCTGGCTCCTGGCTTTAGCTCTCTCCAGCTGTTGCAGCCATCTGGAGAGTGAACCAGTGGATGGAGGACTTCTCTCTCTGCCTCTGCCTCTCTGTAACTCTGCCTTTCAAATAAATAAATACATCTAAAAATATTTATTATTTGAAAGGCAGAATTATATAGAGAGAGGGAGGGACAGAGAGAGCTCCTCCATCTGCTGGTTCACTCCCCAGATGGCCACACTGGACAGGGCTGGGCCAGGCTGCAGCCAGGAGCCAGGAGCTACTTCAGGGTCTATCACGTGACTACAGTGGACCAAGCACCTGGGTCATCTTCACAGCTTTCCCAGGCCATAGCAGGGAGCTGGAGCAGAAGTGGAGCAGCTGGGACTCGAATCCATGCCCATGTGGGATGCTGGAGCCGCAGGCGGCAGCTTCACCTGCTACATCATAACATAACGCCAGGGTGGACAGGCCGCCGTGCGTGGGGATGCTACAATGTTCAGCACAAATGCTCAGAGCTGGCAGAGTGGAGCCACTTGCTACGGCCTCCCCTGGTCTCTCCTGTGCACTCCAGCACCTTCCAGGGTGGGGACGCCTGGTCAGCAGGAACAGCGTCCTGTCAGAGGACCAGCGAGCAGGAGAAGGGACAGCCACCTGCCTGGGGTCCAACGCGGTGATCCTGAGAGTTCTAGACGTGGTGGAGGCAGAGGAGGGCAGACGGACGGAGGGATGCAGCTCAGCTCTGCAGGGCGGGGCTCGTGCGGGGACTCAGGCCCCCAACCCGACTGCTGGTGAGGGCTGCGGGTGCCAGTGGCCTGAGCACCATGAGAGGAGCCCCATGCCAGGCCTGGCCAGAGGGACAGGTGTCCCCGACTTGGCTGAGTGTGGAGGGCGAGAAGAGGAGGTGACAGCCGAGCAAAAGTGGGAGGGTGGGCCAGGTCGGTGACGGGGAGGGGCAGGGACATCCTGGCCTCAGTGTCTCTGCTCCTCCTTCCACGGGGTCCCTTGCCGGCCCCTCCCTTCCTGCGCACCTGGTGCCCTAGGCCACGTGGGGCTGCAGCAGTAGCTCTCAGACGGCTGCATGTTTCTCTGTGCCGCACCCCGGGCGCGTGAACACGCGTCTTTGTCGTTTTCCCGGATCCTCAGCTGCACCCCGGGCTGTGTGCGATTTCTGGGGTGGCTTTCCTATGGACCAGGGACGCCCGTGAAGAATCCAGACAGAGCAGTCATGAGCCGGCTCACACAGGGCCACCTGGAACCCACGGGCGAGTGCAGATTTCCCGGGTGCCAATCACAAGAGCCTCACGTGGAGCCAAGTCACCCACAAGTTCCCACTTTCATCTCACCCCGTATTTAGGAACTAGAAAATTAGATATCGCACGATTTAGGAGTGTCAAAGAGACGGCAGTGAGTGAAGGTAATTCTACAAATAATAGATCAACCTGGCATTTTCTGCATCTTTAGAATAAAAAGTTTGACTTTTAAAAATATTTATTTATGGGGGCAGTGGAGAATGGCCCAGGTGCTTGGGCCCCTGCACCTAAATGGGAGACCTGAAAGAAGCACCTGGCTCTTGGCTTCAGATCGGCACAGCACCAGCCGTAGTGGCCAACTGGGGTGTGAACCAACGGATGGAGGACCTTTCTCTTTGTCTCTCTCTCTCTCACTCACTGTCTATAACTCTACCTGTCAAATAAATTTTAAAATATATATATTTATGTATCTGAAGGGCAGCGGGCAGAGGTGGGGAGATCTTCCATCTGCTGCTTCTCCCCCAGATGCCTGTAACCACTCAGGCTGGGCCCAGCTGAAGCCAGGAACCAGGAATTCCATCCAGGTCAGCCACAGTCAGCAGAGGGAGCTGGGCTGGAATGGAGCTGCTGGGACTCCACCCAGTGCTCAGAGATGGGTCACCTGCTGCAGCCCAGTGCCAGCCCCAGGGGAGCACACTTCAGCATCGGGGGGGGGGGGTGGTCTGGGGACACACAGGCCCCTGAGCCCACCCCCTCCAGGGCTTCTGATTCAGAGCAGGGACCAGCCTGCGGTCCACCTGGAGGTGAGAGGCTATGGAGGGAGGCATCCATGGACCCCTGGGCCCTGGCCCGAGTCACCCCTGGGCAGGGGTGCACATGGGGCAGGTGGAGCACAGGGCGCAGACCTGACCTTGGGACTTCACCCCTGCACTGAAGGCTTTTACAGGCCTAACGGACTTAGGACTTCATGCGTTTCTTCTGGACTTGAGTTTTTATGATGAGAATGTATTGCTTGGGAAATGGTATTTTAAATTATATTTTTTCAACAAATCACAGACAGTTCCTTTGCTAGGGAGATGGGTGACCCCCTGGGCTCTGCGTCGCGGGTCCAGAGCCGTATCTGAGATGGCCCTGCATAAGCGGGTTCAGCCCGCCGACCATCAGACGACACGAGCCCACAGGCCCCTTCCTGGCGATAGGCGCGCTGTTTGTGGTTCAGGCAAACCAGCTGGGGAGCTGTGCTTGCTTCTCCCCCTCAGCCACTTGTCCCGAAGTTCCACTTTCTCTCTGCTCCCGTAGGTCTCCAGAATTCATCACACTCGGCACCACCGTCCCCCTGACGCCACGTTGGATCCCCATGGCTGCCCACCCCACAGGACACGGTGGGACTGCCTGCACGCTCAGTGCCCTCACTCTCCCGACACAGCGCTCAAGGCTCTGCTTGTGCTGGGCTTTTCCAGCCAAAGGGGCGAGGGGACGGTGCCAGCTGGGCAGTGCAAGCCCTCCAACCCCCAGTCTCAGCCTCCAGGGTCCCCGAAAGTTCCACTGTGCCCCCCGATGGTGGTGCTGGTCAGACAGTGCCACACACCCTTCCTCTTCCGTAGGAAATGCTACTTCTCTGAATCCCTCGGTAGGGTGAAGTCCACAATCCTGCTGGGAACCACGGCCTGGGGCTTTTCAAGCCCCCTGATTTGTGTTGACTTTTGAGAGCCCCACTTGCAGCTGCTCGGCTCTGGGGGTCGCTACTCAGTCCCACGCTGTCTGCCGCAGGTGCCTCCGGCTGTCAGCGGTGCTCTCGTGGGCACACAGGACACCGAGAGTCGTGTGTGTGTGTGTGTGTGTGTGGACACCCAGCTTTCCACTGCAAACTCCCAGCCAGATGTAACACCCAGTCCTGCGCCAGGGAAGGGGAGGCTCGGCCCCCTCTGCGGGCTTCGCTCCGCAAAGGAAGGAAGAAAACCTCACGGAAGAACCACGGCTGTGGTGTGGACAGCATTGTGGCAAAGTCACACACACTCAGACAGACGCTCACACACACACACAAACATACACACACATATACACGCACACATACTCCCAAACTCCTATACACTCACACACACTCAGATACTCATATACACAGACATACACACATATACTCTCACACTCATATACACTCATACACTCACATACACATAATTTCACATACACACTCTCACATACACATACATACTCACACTCATAAACACTCACATAGTCACACACTCATATACACTCACACACACTTGCATTCATACACACACTCACATACACATACATACACACATATACTCACACTCATATACACTCACACACACTCATACACATACACACATATACTCACACTCATACACTCACACACTCATACACTCACATACACATACATGCACACACTCAAACACATTCACTCACACTCTCACATTCACACACAAACATACATATACTCTCACATTCATTTATACATACACACACACTTGCACTCACACACTCTAACACACACTCATGCACTCACACTCACACATACACTCATACACATACTCACACATACATACACTCTCACACTCACATATATGCACACTCATAGTCACATACACTTGCATACTCACCCATACTCACACATACACACACACTCACCTACACATACACATGCACACTCATATACTCTTGCCCATAGACACACTCACACATAATCACACCCACATATACACACTTGCACACACGTACACAGTCACACACTCACATGCACATATATACATATTCAAACTCACATATACTCATACATACTCACATGGACACTCACGTACACACACATAGTCACACACTCACATGCACATACACACATACACTCACACATACACACTCGTACTCAATCACACACACATACACACACTCACACATACATGCTCGTACTCAATCACACACACATACACACACTCACACACACTCACACACTCACATGCACACTCACACACACTCACACGCACTCACACACGCCCACTGTGTTGGTCCTCTGGCTGATGATACAAGGTGGAACTGCACCTGTTTCTTTTGGGCAGCCACTTCTTGCCCTGTGGTAGCGTTTCCAAGGCCCAGGCACAGTAGCAGGCGGCAGCCGCACATGTGGGTATCCGCTGGCGAGTGGCCGGCCTGGCTGTTGCGAACAGGGCTGCTCCACTGCTGGGCCCACGTATCTGCTCCAGCCCAGCACGCTCCGACCCTTTGTCCCCAGGTCATTGCCCCGATGTCACCGAGCCCCCGGGGCGAGCACTGCCATCGCTCAGCACTGGTGGCCTCGTTCGGAGCTCACTGCCTTGGCGACCGTGAGGAGCAGTGCCATCCTCTGCCTTCCCTGGTGAACAGACATGACCCTCCCTGCCTTCTGCAAGCCAGGCTCTGGCCACACTGTGGCCTTTGGCTGACAACAGCCCTGAGGGTGTGGGCACTTCCCTGTCTGGGGCCTGCCTCGCGGCGCGGGGCCCACATGGTGCAGCAGCTCAGCTGTGTGGTGCCGTCTCACCTCCCCGGGGGCGCCCTGAGCCCCACGAGCTGCACTGGCCCCGCACGGTTGGCTCCAGGGTGGCACCAAGACCTGGGGAAGACACTCAGTCTGCCACGCGGCCGCTCCCATTTGAAAGTGCGTCCATCGCAGTTGTGTCCTGGGACCCTCGATCCAGGTTCTGTGAGCAATGAACCATGCGTTCGACTTCCGAATCACGAGTGCTCATTCGCTGGACGTCTGGTAGAAGGGGAAAGAGCAAGACCTCTGGCATTCTGTGGTCTGGGTTCGAATCCCGACTGTGCATCCAGGTATCGGGCACCCAATTTAGTGTCCCCTGTCTGTGGCGCTGGGATGGCACCCCCGCTCCCTTCTCCAGGATGCTGGGGACAGAGCCTGGAAGAGCTGCTCTGGCCGGCGGAGCAGTCCACAAGCGACTACATGATTGTTCAATAGGAAGACAGCACAGAAGTAAACAAACCTCACTCTGTCTCTTTAAGAATGAATGAAACTATACTGAATATATTTTATGATGTTCTTTTTCTCTTCTCCATTTTCATTGTAGATTTTCGTGTAATTTTTAAAAATCCTCAGTGCTTTAAAGCAGGTTGTTTCAAGAGACGGTATTAGGTTGAATCACATGAAATCACCCCTTGAGTGGAAAATGGTCGACATAAGCAATTTCACGTGGTTTAGCGGAATATTTTTTATTTTAGTTGGAGGTTCTATTCCTTTAAGAAAAACTGGCATCAAATAACTATGTCCATGATTAACAGGGTGCCATAAACGCTGCGGCACTGGTTAGGGATGCCGGCGCTCATTTGCAATGCTGAAGTTGCACTTCTCATCATTGCATTTCAGAGCTGAGAGGTGCTGAGAGGTGCCGAAGAGATCATTAATCCAACATTGTTTCTATGATATGGAAATTAAGCCTCCAAGACGTTAATCACACACCCAGGACCAGAGCTGCTACCTCCTGATTTCCATTCCGGTCCTTGTCCCGTATACAGTGTGCATGCTGAACAGCCCAGTATCCTGTCAAATTTGCATGTAAAAAGATCACAGGAAGCCCAGGGGCCAGCACTGAAGCATAGTGGGTTAAGCCAACGCCTGCGTCCTGGCTTCCCACATGGGTGCTGGCTCCAGTCCTGGCTGCCCCACTTCCGATTCAGCTCCCTGCCAACGTCCCTGGGGAATCAGCAGAGGATGGCCCGAGTGCTTGGATCCCTGCATTCGAGTGCCAGACCGGGATGAAGCTCCTGGCTCCCGGCTTCAGCTTGGCCCAGCCTTGGCAGTTGCAGCCATCTGGGGAGTGAACCAACGGGTGGAAGATCTCTCTTTGCCTCTCTCTCTCTCTCTCTCTCTCTCTCTCTGTAATCTGCCTTTCAAATAAATAAATCTTTAAAAAAGAAGGAAATCATAGTTCCACTGTAGCACAAATGAGACAAAATGAAACAACCATCTGTTCAGACATCAAACATTTAGCTGACGTCTCTGCTGACCTCTTCACGCTTGGGGCAGGCACTTCAGGCATGGTCTGGACCCCAAGTGGTCCCTAAGTGTCCCGCCCTGGAATCTGCCTTCCCGCCCAGGCCCCACGCACCCCTCCACCAGGTGGGTTCTCTGCCTCGGGCACAGCCCCCACCTCAGCAGGATCCCAGCTCGGCCTCTCTGGTGGGACCGCCCTGCCCCAGCGGGCTCATGGCTGCTGATACTTGAAGTCAGGAAGTGCTGTTCTTAGAGCTGAAATCTGACCGTGTCCATCTCATCCCTGCCTGCCTGCGTGCGAGGCAGGGTCGGGGGACAGCCCAGGCGGTGGGCACCTGCTCAGCCCAGGCCAGTAGCAGACTTCCGGCTGCCCTGAGCTCAGCCCAGGACTGTCTGGCTGTAGGGGACAGACGTCCTTAGGAGAGGAGCAGGGTGACTCTCCTGCGGCTGAGCTGCGCTGGACTTGTCTGGCCCTTGTGGTAACTGGGCCAGCTGGGAAGCAGCTGTTACCTTGGTGAACGCAGGGGGAGTCAGTCGCGCAGGTTTAAGTGGCGGATGCCGCGGGCTGGCTTCAGTGTGCGCACGACTCCAGGGGGTGACCAGCTGTGGCAACGCCAGATGCAGAAGGAAAATCAAGCCCCTAGGTACCTGCCACCCAACCCAGGCACCACCCCCCTCCAGGCTCTATTTTTTTTTTTAAGATTTTATTTATTTATTTGACAGGTAGAGTTACAAACAGTGAGAGAGAGAGAGAGAGAGAGAGAGAGAGAGAGAGAGAGAGAGAGAGAAAGATCTTCCTTCCGTTGGTTCACTCTCCAAATGGCCGGAACGGACGGAGCTTTGCCGATCCGAAGCCAGGAGCCAGGTGCTTCTTCCTGGTCTCTCACATGGGTGCAGGGGCCCAAGGACTTGGGCCATCTTCTACAGCTTTCCCAGGCCACAGCAGAGAGTTGGACTGGATGAGGAGCAACCGGGACTAGAAATGGCGCCCATATGGGATGCTGGCGCCGCAGGCGGAGGATTAACCAAGTGCACCACAGCACGGGCTCTATTGTAGGGCGCTGATGTAGCAATGGGCACACCCCTCATTTCATTCCTTTAGCCGGGAGGGTCGGGCACGTGTCCCCATTTGTGTCTCCTGGACTCACTCCCTGGAGGCAGGGCTCAGTGCTTGTCCAGTGAGTGAACACGTGTGTGGCAGGGTGGGCCCATGTATGGGGCTGAACTGGAGCTCGCAGGCCTGGCTTTTGAAATGGGGCTCCCCGCAGGGGTGGGGCAGGGCAGGCTCTGGCCATGGCCACCCTTAGCAGCCCTGTGTGAACGTCAGCCTGGAAGAGGCCCCCGTGTGGGTCTGGGCTGGTGGGCAGCGGGCAGGCTGGACTCAGCGCTGGGAGAAGCACCGTGGAAGGGGAAGGCTCCCAGAATTGGGGGGGGGGGGACTCCAGTTCAGGAATTGTCTAGAAGGTGAGCAGGGACAGAGACCCCCACCTCACCAACCACGTACGGGGAGACGCATGCATGTTCGTGCGTTTGTTTTCTTTCTTATTCTGTTACAAGAAATGACCTGTAAGCTGCCCCACAGCCAGTCTACAGAACTTGCTGCAACTGTTGAAAAGCAGCTCTTTCAAAAACTGGGGTTTGACGCGGGGCCTGCACCTGCCTCTCTTGGGCTCTTTTTTGAGCACTGATTGCTGATCAGATGGTATCTCTGACAGAGGTCCACATGTGTTTGCATGTGTGTCTTTGTGTGTGATGTGCGCATGCGTGTGTGTGCACACATGTGCCTCGTGTGTAGGTGGAGTCATAGTTTAAGTCCACTGTTTAAACAGCTGGCTCTGGACGATGTTTTTGAATGGGTGAGTGTGATTCAAGAAAACATTTTCAGAAAGAAATGGAGGCTGGTGTCGTGGAGTAGTGGGTAAGGCAGCCGCCTGTGACACCAGCATCCCATGTGGGCGCAGGTTCAAGTCCTGGCTGTTCCACTTCCAGTCCAGCTCCCTGCTAATGGCCTGGGAAATCAGGGGAGGATGGCCCAGTCCTTGGGACCCTGTACCTGTGTGGGAGACATGGAAGAAGCTCCTGGCTTTGGCCTGGTCCAGCCCTAGCTGCTGTGGCTGCTTGGGGAATGAACCAGCAGATGGAAGATCTCTCTTTCTCTCTGTCTCTTCCTCTCTCTAACTCTGGAAATGGGGTGATGTCCAGGCCTCGCTCCAGGGCCAGCTGTGGAAAAGTCCAGCTCAGACACAGTCCCAGCGCCCACGGAGACTCTGCCCCAGGCGGCCTGGTGCCCGGGTCCCAGCACCCACGGAGACTCTGCCCCAGGCGGCCTGGTGCCCGGGTCCCAGCGCCCATGGAGACTCTGCCGCCCAGGTCCCAGCCCCGTTGTCTGAACACCCAGCCACTGAAGACTCCTTCAGGGCACCATGACACCAATGGTGTGACGCCCACGCCAGACCCCTGGGCCGTCCTCTGCAGAGGGCTCACAACTCCGCGTTCTCTGCCAGCTCTCCCGCTTTGCCACTGTGGTGAAGGACCTGGGTGGGACCATCGTCCCGGGGCCTCTGTGTCCTCCAGTCCCAACTCCGGGAGGGAGTGGGCTGGCACTCTTGTCTGTCACATGGCACGCTGGAGGCACAGGGGCTCACCTGGGACAGAGGGCACCAGCGTGTGAGCCGCCCAGGGCCTGGGCCACCACTAGCACTGGGGAGCAAGGAAGCTGGCCGGCCTCCCGCTCGTCCCAGTCCCGGACACAGAGAGGGAGGCGCAGGGGAGAGGGCCTGGGCTCCCGGCCCCTCAAAGCTCCTGGGGAGGAGCGAGCCCTTCGAGGGCTCCATCTGCGCTGTCTCTGACCGCAGGGGGAAGAGGTAGGCTGGCTGTGGTTTGCAAACGCGCCAGGAGCCCGCGTGGGGAAGCATCCTGACGGGTCTCCGCGGACACCTGTCCTCGCCTGGCCGAGAACCAGCGGGAGCCACGCGTGGACACTTCTCTGATCACCATGGGTGGACGTGAGGGTGACAGAGGGACGGACAGAAGCAGAGGCAGGAGCCCGAGCTCCGGGAGACCGGGGGCTCCGTCCTCTTTCTTCCAGGAAGGCTTTGACTGTGACCTTGCTTCTCTGTGCCCCCCCTTTCCAGTGGGCCTTGTGCTGCAGGCTCTGTCCACTGTCACTGTCACCGACACGGGGCGGGACAGCGGGGTCCCCGGGAATCGGGAGCCGCTGCAGACACTGGGACACGGGAGGTGGGGGGATGGAGAGATCTGCGTGCTCTGCCCCTCCGCACTGGCGTCTCTTCCTATAACGAAGCAATTCATCCAGGGCCGGGGAGGGTGGCCGGAACGCTGAACCTGAGAACAGCTCGGCCGGTGCTGCAGGATTTTTGCTGGAAGCGCACACCCACGGAGGGGCTTGCGTGATTGAAAGTCATTCTGAGCGTTTTATTGGTTTTTCGTGTTGGGCCGAGCGCTCCATCGAGGGACGGTGCAGGGAGAGGCAGACACGCAGGTGAGGCGACAGCCACGCGGCCACTTTGATTTATTGCTTTCCCCGCCACCACCCTGCCCCTCGGGCTCCTCCAAGAATAGATCCGCGGCTCCTGGGGTAATGCACACCAAGGCTCAGCCGGGCTCCCTGCTCGGAGACGCACCCCGGCAGCCACGTAAAACCTCCGAGCTGTTGATCTGGCTCCATCCCTACCTCTCTTCAGACCGCCATCTCTCCCGGGGCCAGGTCCCCACCGTGCACCCGGGAAATCTGCAGTCATTGTCTAAATACACGTCACCCTTTAATAGCTACTGATAGAAACTGATTCAAACCTTCACAAGCCCTGTTAATTATGCACTCGAGATTCCAATAGCTGGTGAAAGAAAATTTCGCTAATACGCTGTGATCAGGCACAGCGAGACGGAGCCATGTAGATTGTAAATGTATGTGGAGCTCGGTGCACACGAGGTGAGTGTCACAGTCTCTCGGGTGAGGGACAGCGCTGTAACCAGGAGAGCAAATCCCGCGAGGGTTAAGGACCCGCGGCACCTCACCCGGGAATTCCTCAGACGTCGAGAGGCACCTTTTCTTAAACGCACCCGGGAACTTTGTGTGCACACAAAGCAGGTCGGGCTCTCCATGTGCTCAGTGTCATGGGCAGATCGCTCGGGGCCACGCGCGTTTCCTCTGCCCTGCCTGCCCCGAGCACTGGGGAACTCCGTCTCCCTCCTGCTCCCATGGCAGCACTGTCGTCCAGCTGTGCAGGGCCTCTCCTGGACACACGTCCCCCCGGCCACACTCACGTCCTCCCCCTGTGCCTTCCTGGCCCGTATGCATCTTTGAATGGTGCATCATCTGGGGTCGGAGCGGCTCGAACACGTGGACGTGGCATCACGCCGCACGTCTGGTGCGTGGACGCGGCATCACGCCGCACGTCTGGTGCGTGGACGCGGCATCACGCCGCACGTCTGGTTCTGCTTCTTACTTGGTTCACTCAGCATTACGCCTGGGGGCCCCCGTCCTGAGAACTGCCTCAAACCACCCAGGGTTTGCAGCTGCTGGGAGTTGCCCGTGACTCGAAGCCTTTCCACAGTGACCTCTGTCTGACTCTTCCTGCGTGGACACCCGGGCATCTCGCTGCCACCAGCATCGCTCTCAACTGTCCTCCTACCCAGGAACAGCCTTGTGGGTGGTCCCTGGTGACCCGGGTCAGTGGACAGACGCCCTGTGTTCAGGCACAGGAAGAGTGGGTGCTAAAACGGGGGAGCCCCAAGTCCACCTGCAGGTTCAACCCAACCCCTGCCAAAGCTCTCGCTGAATTTTTGCAGAAGCTGCCAAGCTGGTCTTAAAATTCGTGTGCAAACAGGGGGCACTCGGAACAGCCAAAACGATCTTGAACAAGAACAGAATTAATAAGACTGACAATTCCTGGTTTTGAAACTCATGATGAAGCTATGATAATCAAGACAGTGTGGTACCGGCATAAGACAGACTCGTGGGTCAACAAAACAGAAGTGACGGCCCCCAAATAGACCCTACGCTGTGCTCAACTGAGCTTTTACAAAACAGCTGACCCCGTTCCACGGGGAAAGAACGTTCTGTTCAACAAAAGGTGCTGAGGCAAGTGGACAGCCGCACGTTAAAAAAATGAAATTAAGGCCCATCTTATGTGAGCCATAAAAATTAACTCGCAGTGGGCCCGAGTAGGAGCACTAAGACTATAGAAGTCTTCTAAGAAAACACAGCAATAAACCTTTGTGACATTGAGTTTGAGCGATTTCTTAGCTACAAACCCAAAATCACAAGTGATCGAAGAGACTGATCAGTTGAGCTTCATAAAAATGTAAAGCTCTGGGTGAAAGAACGCCGCGTGGAACACGCTGGCAAACTGTACATCTGATGCAGGGATCGCATCCAAAACCCATAAACTCTTCCAACTCCGTAATGAAAAGACAAGCAACCCAGTCAAACACCCGGCAGAGGATCTGAAGAGACATTTCTCCAAGGGGGATGTGGGAGTGGCCAACAGGCACGGGGAAGCAGCTGACCGCCGTTGGTCAGCCGGGAAATGCAAGCAGAAGCCATAACGAGATGCCACTAACGCCATCCCGAATGGCCTCTGATCACAGGGGCGGCCAGGATGGAGCTGGCCAGGCTGTGGAGAAGCTGGACAGACGTGTTACCTAGTGTTCCCCTAGTGTTACTAGTGTTCCCCTAGTGTTCCCTTTACCGCCGCAGCCCTTTGCACCATTTCCAGGAGTCTTTGCGTCCTGTGTTTTCAGGGCTGTCCCAGAACCCTCTTCTCAGAGAGTGGTCTGTGTGGCTAACAGGCCTGTGTCGGCATCCTGGTCTCTCCTTACACTTGATTGGCAGTCTGTCTGGAAGGGACATTTGAGGTTTCCAGTCTTTTCCTTCAGGTACTTGGAATACTTGCTCCACTTTCTCTTGCGTTCGGTGTGGCTGTTGGACAATCAAACGGCAGTCGGAGTCTCGTTCCTTTGTAGGGGAATTGCTTGGCACATATGGAAGCTTCTAGAATATTTACTTTGCACTTCAGGATCTTGATTTTTACTGCAACACCGGTAGGTCTAGATGTGAATTTCTTCTTACTTCCCCATTCTGGGTTCTTATGATCCTTTCCATCTGGGGGAAACGTGTCATTCTCTCCAATCATATTTTCCTTTGCTGTGGGATCTCTGTTTGCTGGAGGCAAGCCCTTCCGTCCCAGTCCCCTTAGCCTTTCGCTCCCTCTCTCTCCTCTCCTGCCGCCGTCCGGGCAGATTCCTCGCTCTGACATGTCCACCAGCGTTTCCATCCTGTTCTGCATCCTGGGTATGTTTGTGTTTTGAAAACTTAGTGACAGCTCTCAGTATGATATCACAAATTGTATCAAAATAATCGAGGCTGAAAGCAGTTTCCCAGTTGATAAACATTTTGAGGTCAGAAATTAGGGCTGAGGAGGCACCACGAAGTGCAGTGTGGTCCGGGCCTTGAGGTAGGTTTTCTGACATCGCAATGCGGCCTCTCTTCAGACTTTTTGACTGCGAGTGACGGGGGCTCATGGTGGTCCTGGCTTGACTGCACTTAGTAGGATTGCTTCCTGGAGTGGGGAGGAGCCGTTACCCTACGCCCGAGCGTGTGGACTGGCAGAGGCTCTGTGGCCGGGAAGACGAGATGGGGGCACTGTGGCGCGGCAGCTCCCGGCTACTGCGCCTGGGAGGGCACCTGGTTCCCTGCCTCCCACGTGGGAGACCAGAGAGGAGTCCCTGGCTCCTGGCTTCAGCCTGACCCAGCCCTGGCTGTTGCAGCCATTTGTGAAATGAACCAGTGGATGGAAGATCTCTCTCCTGTGTCTCTCCGTCTCTCCCTGTCTTTTAAATACATGCATAAGGCTTAAAAACCTTACTCTGAGATGCGCTTTCCGCTGACACACTGCAGGCCCGGTGGGGCGGCAGGTGGACGTCTGACCATTTTACGTAACAGCTCTGCTGAGAGATGCTTCCCTCCCCTCTAGATCATGGTTTAAAGTGTCCACTCGGACAGTAACTAGCAACGCAGAGTTCCCAACCGTGGGCATTTCATCCAGAAGCCCTGCCTGTAGCACTCACTCCTCATCTCCCTCCACTCTCCAGTACCTTTGTTTTTCTTCTAAAAATCTGAAAGAGAGAGAGAGAGAGACAGAGACAGAGAGACAGAGAGAGATAGACAGAGAGAGAGGCAGAGAGAGATTGAGATCTTGCATCCTCTGGTTCTCCCCACATACCTAAAACAGCTGGCGCTGTGACCGGCAGCTCAAGCCAGGGACCCAGAA
The DNA here is from genome assembly GCF_033115175.1 of Lepus europaeus. NCBI lineage: Eukaryota > Metazoa > Chordata > Mammalia > Lagomorpha > Leporidae > Lepus > Lepus europaeus. The sequence goes on from NC_084835.1 coordinate 123,280,663, forward strand.
CTCTGAGTCTCCCCCACGGGTGGCAGGGACCCACGTGTTGAGCCAGCAGCTGCTGCCTCTTGGAGTTGCGTTATGAGGAAGCCAGATGAGAAGTGGAGCCAAGACTGGATTCTGACAAGGGGCGGCAAGCCGCGTCCTCCACGCTAAATCCAACACCCGCCCCGGCATTTTAGAGAAGCGCCTGGCGTTAGAGCGACTTGGTGAGAATCCATCTCAGCTGCTTCCCAGCTCCGGGATCTCGGACGGATTCCTTGGTCTGGGAGCCTCCACTTCTCCACCCATGACATGGGCCTAATTGTTTGGCAAGACTCGTCTGGGGAGAAAACAGGGTGATTTGTGTGCCTCCTTCTAACAGATCTGCAGGTTTCTTCCGGTAGGAGCTCGCCTTTGGGCTTCTCCTCGCCTCTCAGGGCTCCGGGTCAGGTGGTGGAGAGACCTCGGATTGTAGCCTTCCAGATTTTCCAAAGCTTTTCAACCGGGAGGAAGCCAAAGATACCTTGGCTGGCACCATGGGTCCATGTCACTAACCTTGAGCCCTTGATAAAGCCATCTGCTGATTCATTGTGTTTGCTGGGCACACAGACTTCCCGCTCTACTGGGCCGGAGGAGATTTATTTAACATGTTGCCGTGTAATTAAAGGAAAGGAGGTTCATCGGGTGTTGTTGCAAGAGGTCCCTGCAGCGTGGGGGAGGGGCGTTCGGCGGGCAGCATTTCTTACATGTTTTTCTACTTACTTTGACTTGAGGATATTTATGGATGGGGACTCAGGTTTCAGATTGTGGGAGGAGAGCAGGTTTGGCCAATCAGACGGCAGACTGGCTCGGGTCATTTGCATCTTGCAGCCGGGCTCCCAGCAGCAGGATAATAGATGCTGTAGGGATGTCACAGTTTTGGGGAAGATTTCCTTCCACGCCCGGCTGCTGGTGCCATTGGACGCTCGCGGGGCGGCCCCTGTGCGGGCGGCGCTCACGTGGGTAGAGCTGTCAGGAGACTCAGGGCCCCCATCTTGTGATCACACCTGAGGAAGACGGGAATTGAACGCGGCCTCGGCATCGCTGTACTGTGCGCTCGTTAATAGATTGATTTATGGCTCCTTGTTTTCCTTGCTGCAAGGTGACATCAGTACCTACGACAGGCAGAATGCTTTTAAAGCAAAATCCTGTTTTGCAAAGGCAATGATGTTCTAAAATTGGAAAAAGTGCAACTCAGGCAGAAACAAAAATTTAAATAAAAATTAGAGGACCAACACTTTCTTCCTGGCTCTTCTGGGCAGTGAAGGTCCCATTACTTAAAAAATTTTAACGTAAGAAAGTTAGCAAGCTTTGTCTTCTGAGGTTGGCTCACACAGCACAATGCAGTTTACGGTGGAAAGTGGACCTTGTATGAGGATCCATCGCAAAACCCTGATTGGATGCCCAGGCCAGAACAGGGACCTGGAGTTGCCACAAGAACACTGTAGGGACATGGCCCGGCCTTGGCCCTGAAGGGAGCCAGCCTAGCTGGGGTGGTGCTGGGAGTGCACTTTGAGTGCTGTGTTAGTGTTTGTGTGAACGGAGCTGCATGGGGGATACTCCATCCATCAGGCACGGCCGCTGGGCACCTCCTCTGTGTGCCAGGCCAAGCTGTGTCAATGTGAGGATGCGCGGGATAGGCCCCGGGGGTCCCTCCCCAGCTCAGGGTTGGCTGGCCGGGTGTGCATGGTTGGTGGAGCCCAGCCCAGGCAAGGGACACCCCAGGAGCCACCAGGGCGGCCTCTGGCTGAGACACTCGGGTGTAGGCTGGTGCCCAGTACACAGCTTCCCATGGGAAGGCCCAGAACCCTGCAGCCGCTCCCGGTGTCTCCCTCTGTCTGTCTCTCTGTGGAAGAGGCTGGAGTGCACTCTCCCCTGACCCTGCCTCCTCTGTGGGTGACTGCCTGTGCCCTGACCCTGCCTCCTCTGTGGGTGACTGCCTGTGCCCTGACCCCGCCTCCTCTGTGAGGGACTCTGCGCCCCTGGGGACCCCATCTCAGTGAGGGACTCTGCCTGCGCCCCTGGGGACCCCGTCTCAGTGAGGGACTCTGTGCCCCTAGGGACCCCGTCTCAGTGAGGGACTCTGTGCCCCTGGGGACCCCGTCTCAGTGAGGGACTCTGCGTGCGCCCCTGGGGACCCCATCTCAGTGAGGGACTCTGCCTGCACCCCTGGGGACCCCGTCTCAGTGAGGGACTCTGCCTGCGCCCCTGGGGACCCCGTCTCAGTGAGGGAGGGCTGGGATGCTGCGCACCGGGACAGCTGCCACATGGGCCGCCGCTTCTGTGGCCGCCCCCGTTGGCTGCCGTGCCAAAGCTTCCCTCACTGGTCTAGAGGCAGATCAGGGCATCGGCGGGGGCTTCCTTCCCGGGGGCCCCAGGGGGATCTGTTCTGGGCTCCCTCCCGGCTTCTGGGGGTGCCGCTGCCTCCAGCGTTCCGCGGCCGGTGGAGGCTTCGGCCGTCCCGGCCCCTGCGCTCCTGCAGCCTTCTCACCCGTGTGCCGCTGGGTCTAAGTCTTTCCCCTTTCTAAGGCCCTCATGTCAACTCGATCAGCAGCAAAGACCCCGTTTCCACAGGAGGCTGGGGCTGCAGCGTCTTTTTGGGGTGCAGTTCTACTCAGCCCGTAACAATGGCCAGGGTGTGTTCTGAGCCTGACCCATCGCACAGGGGCTCTGAGACGGCACCTGCCATTCGGGCCACAAGCAGGTGGAGATGCTGACTGGCTCCTGGCTGGGGGCAGCTGTGGGTAGAAGGGTGTGAGTTCGGACATGGACGCCGCCCTGGAGCTCTGCCCTGGTTTCATCTCTCAGAGGCTGGGGTCCTTGGTGGGGTTCCTGGGGTTGGAAGGTCAAAGTGAGCAGGCGGGATCTTGAGATCTGAAGCTTGGGAATTTCAGCCCTGGCTTCCATGTGGACATTCCCTCAGTGATGCAGGACGACAGCATCCACAGGACTCTGTCACAAGTCACACATGCATTTAAAAAAACTGCAGATTCGGTTGGAAACATGAAGAATGCGACACAACCACCTAGGGCATTGAGGCCGATGGGGGGGGGGGGGTTGCCAGTGAGGCTGGAAGGATACCTCGTCTGTCACATGGCGCCCGGGGCGGGGGGAGGCTGAGACCCACACGGGGCCACGGCGGGACTTGACCTTGGGCCCTGCACCTGCGCTTCTCCAGGCACTGGCCTGTGCGCGTGTGTGCGGTGGACGGGGTGGAAGCAGCAGGTGGAGTTGAGGCAGCCTTGACCTTGGGACTCCTCCAGGCACTCCGTGAAAGGCAGGTGCCTGGGGTGCACATTAAACCAGAAACAGGAGGAAACTGCCATTTTTTTAATAGAATTGGGATGAGTGGGCATAGATGAGTTCAGAATGTTCTAAAAATTACCTTTCTTAAACACAAACTCAAATACTTACTTCTCCAAGGTTAGGTGGGGTCTCTCAGGGACGCATCATAAGGAGGGACACACAAGGACAGGAAGCTGCTCTGGGCTTGGTGTGGAGGCGGCAGTGACGTGAACAAGAGGGAGCTCACGTGGGAGGGGCAGGGCTGCAGGAGATGCAGATGGAGGCCAGGAGAGCGTCGCTTCAGGGGGCCCGACCGTGCAGCCAGGTGAGCACGGGGCGGCCACGGAGGGGTCGTGTGTCACAGGAGGCCAGAGCTGCAGGTGTGGCCCCGAGTCCAGGCAGGCGGCTGCACCCCGCTCATGGGCGTGGGGCTTGAGCAGTGAGTTCCAGCAGAGACTGTGGAGGGCGCCCTTGTGGGGACAGGCTGCACAGGGAGCCACAGCCAGGACGTGGGAGCCGAGAGCCCCCAGGGGCAGGTGCTGAGGGTGGGCCTTGGTCTCCAACTCCGCCCCTCACTGCTGAGAGAGGATCCCACCCTGGGGTTATGGCATGGCTGGCCCTGGACGGCTGAGATGGACGGCAGTGGAGGAGTGACGTGCACTCACAGTCGGGGGAGAGGACAGCGTGTGCCTCACAGGTTCCCTGGGGTGGGGCAGCGGGAACGGGTAGGGCGGTGGGAGTCGGGCCTGGAGAACAGAGGACAGGGACCCTGGTTCCTGAGGGAGGATGGGGCCGGCCTGCGTGCATTGTTCTGCGGGAACAGTGCCCGGCCCTCCTGAGCAGGGGCGTGGTTTGGCCAGGGCCCCCCATCCACAGGAGCATGGTGGGAACGGGGACTTGTGTTCAGGTCCTTGGACACCCTCCCGTCTCGCGAGATGTCAGGCAGCACAGGAGTCGGGGCCTCATGTTTGAGTATCCTGCCCCAGGGGTACACAGAGATGCTGTCATGTCACTTATGGCTGCACAGGGGTCTGAGGTCACTGTCCCGACAGGGCAGGTGGCCCAGGGGGTGTCCTGAGCACGCCTGGCACCCCAGCTGGCCTGGGGCACATGACGACTCCTGAGCCAGAGGACTGGGGTTGACCAGACAGGGAGGGGAAGGGGGAGGGAGGCTGATGATGGCTGCTGCCCTGCAGGGCTGGACCAGGCCTGAGCTCCCCCAGGGGCCTCCAGGGAGTGGGGTGAAAAGCGGGCACAGCAGGAGAAAGGCCACAGGAGGACGTGGGATTCCGGGAGGAGGAACCAGGTGAGGGGTCAGGACGGCTGTGTTCGGCAGAGCACCCACCCATCCGTGAGTTGCTGTCCCTGGCCAGCCCACTTGTGAGAGCGAAAACAGACAGCAGGCGTGGGAGCTGGAAGACATTGCTGTCCACAAGGTGTGACCGTGTGCGATGTTTCAGTGGACTGTGCCGGGGCTGTGAACACGCGTGGTGAGCAGCTGGGACTGAATGATGAGCTAAGGTTGTTTTTGGGGTGGGAGGAGCCATTTTGTTTTCTAAGCGTCGCTGTGTCTTGCACACCCTCCGAGAAGCAGCAGCAGAAGGGCGTGGCGTGTCCTCTTTGTGGGGCTGTGTAAAGGGAGGCGGCTGTGTCATAAAAACGCAGACGCGTGGCACCCCACAAGTGTGTCACAGGAAAGGGAGCTGTAGGCTGATATTTCCCAAGAATATGGAGCTGCCAAAAACCTGGACACAACATTAATACATCCAACAGTGCACGAAAAGCGTTATGTATCAGGAAGGACCAAGTGGACTTATCCCAGGTCTGCAAGGCTGGAGCAGCGTCAGAAAGTGAGTTCCCACAATCCACCACAACAGGCTACGGGAGAAAGATCAGAGGATCACATCCACAGATGATGCAAAAAAATTGTCAAAATAACTCATCCATGATAAAAAAAAAAAAAAAAGAGTATATGAGGAATAGAAGCCAGCTTCCTCGGCAGAAGCCTCCGTCTAGCGTCGTCGTCGACGGCGAGGACTTTGCAGCTGTCTTGCCACGACCAGGAACTCAGCAAAGAGCTGTCCTCTCTCCCCTGGTTCTCAGTATCGTACTGGACCTCCCAGCTAATGCAGTGAGGCCAGAGAGGAAATAGAACATTTGCAGAGTGGGAAAGAAAAAGTAAAACTCTTTGCTCACAGATGACCTAATCATTTGTGTAGGAAATCCAACAAAATCAACCAAAAATGCTTTCTGAAGCTATTAAGTGGTTCTAGCAAGGCTGCGGGGTACAAGGTTAGTACACAGAAGTCAAGCGCTCCCCAAGACCAGCAATGGACAAGTGTGATCTGAAGTTAAAACACGCTGATATCTACATTAGCCCCAAAATGAAATCCTTAGGTACAAATAGAGCAAGACCTACATGAACCAAACTGAAACTCTGATGAGCTACCGAAGAATTAAATAGAGAGAGAGCCCATGTTCATGTGCAGGAAGACTCAATATTGTCAAGGTGTCAGTTCCTCCCAGCCAGATACATAGAGTCAACGTAATCCCGGTCAAACCCTAGCAGGTTATCTTGTGGATCCTAACATGTTTATAACGAGGCAAGAGACCTGTGGTAACAGCCACAGTATCCATGGAGAAGAATAAACCCGGAAGAGACACCATGTTAGTCAAGGCAGTGGTAGTGATGGGAGAAGAGAAGATAGACCAGTGACGAGAATCAGAGCGCAGAGGTGACCCACACACCTGTCATCAGCTGGGCTCTGACGGGGTGACCGCCGACACGGGGGGCTCAGCTGGCCTGACGGGGTGACCGCCGACACAGGGGGCTCAGCTGGCCTGACGGGGTGACCGCCGACACAGGGGGGCTCGGCTGGGCTCTGACGGGGTGTACAGCCGACACGGGGTGGGGGCTCAGCTGGCCTGACGGGGTGACCGCCAACACAGGGGGCTCAGCTGGCCTGACGGGGTGACCGCCGACACAGGGGGGCTCGGCTGGCCTGACGGGGTGACCGCCGACACAGGGGGGCTCGGCTGGCCTGACGGGGTGACCGCCGACACAGGGGAGTACAGACGTGTTCTCAACAAATGGCACTGCACAAGTGGAAATCCCCAGGCAGAGAAGTGAAAGGAGACACAGACCTCACATCCTCCAATATTCACCAAAAATGGATCACAGGCCTAGACGTAAAATGCAGTTCCTAGGAAATAGCACAGAAGAAAACCTACATGCCTTGGAATATGGCAATGTCTTTTTTTAAACTTTTATTTAATAAATATACATGTTGAAAATACAACTTTTGGATTATAGTGGTCTTTTCCCCCCATAACCACCCTCCCTCCCACAAACCATCCCACTCCTCTCCCATCCCATTCTTCATTAAGATTAATTTTTAGTTATCTTTATAAACAGAAGGTCACCTTAGTATATATATGTAAAGATTTCAGCAGATTGCGTATGGCAGTGTCTTTTTAGATACAACACCAAAAGCACAATGAACGAGATGGACTTTAAAATGTCTGCTCTGAAAGACAATGAAGCCCAGAGACTGGGGAAATGTGTTTTTAAAGATTTATTTATTTATTTGAAAGGCAGAGTTACAGAGAGGCAGAGACAGAGAGAGAGAGAGAGAGAGAGAGAGAGAGAGAGAGAGAGGTCTTCCCTCCAATGGTTCACTCCCCAGATGGCTGCAATGGGTGGAACTGAGCTGATCCAAAGCCAGGAGCCAGGAGCTTCTTCCAGGTCTCCCACTCAGGTGCAGGGGCCCAAGGACTTAGGCCATCTTCTGCTGCTTTCCCAGGCCACAGCAGAGAGCTGGATAGGAAGTAGAGCAGCCAGGACTCGAACCAGCGCCCACATGGGATGCTGGCATTGCAGGCGGCGGCTATACCAGCTACACCACAGCACCGACCCTGGGGAAAATATTTGTAAAAGACACATCTGCTAAGGGATTGTCATCAAAAATATACAGAGAACTCTTAAGACTCAACAATAAGACAAAATATACAATTAAAAAATGGGCAAAAGGTATGAACAGGCATCCACCAAAGTTGGCATGTGGATGGCATGTGAGTGCACAGGAGGAAGCTCCACAGCCAGTGCCGCCCTGGACAGCAGATCACAGCAGACACAAGTGTGCACCTCTCACAACAGCCACAGCCCGGACACCCACGGGACACTAGTGCTAACGAGCACGCGGATGGAGTACCAGGATCCCCGGCCACTCTGCAAGACACTCCAGCAGCTTGTGCGTCCCCTAACCATGGGACCCGCCACGAACGCTCTTGGTGTTCACCAGAAGCTGAAAACTCACTGCCCCACAAGACCGTGCACGTGGTGTGGATGGCAGCTTTGCTCACAGTCGCCAAGACTGGGCGGCCCTCAGCAGTGAGTGGATAAGTACACTGCCCTCCAGCCACACAGTGCAACATTGTTCACGCCAAGGAGACAGGCGCTATCGAGCCATGCAAAGGTGCGGAAGAACCTTAAATGCCTAACACGAGTGAAAGAAGCCAGTCCGAACAGCCTACCCGCCGTGTGGTTCCGACTTCACCGCGTTCCGGAGAAGGTAAAGCTACGGGGACAGAAAGGGGTCAGTGGCTGCCGAGGGTTAAGGGTTAGGATTTTCAGGTGAGTGATCTGCTCTGTGTGGTACTAACATGATGGCTCTTGTCATTATGCTTTTGTCCAAACCCTTAGGCTGTGCAACCCCACCCCGCCCCGGTCACTGTGGACCTCGGGCCACGAGGACGATGTGTCGGCTGGAGCCACTGACTGTGCACCTGCACCTGTGCTGGAAGTGGGGTCACTGTGCAGGGAGGGGCAGAGAGTGGGGGAAGTCCCTGTGCCTTCTGCTCAGCTTGGCTGCGAACCTGGAACTACTCTATAAGAGAAAGCTCATTAAAGTGTACAAAGTGAAAGCGCCAGTGAGGTCAGGTCGGATGATCACTGTTACACTGGGCAAGCGTGTGAAGGAGCCACGTGGACGGAAGTGTGTGGAGAAGTTGAAGATGCCCCCCAGGACAGCGAGGGCAGCCCCTCTGGGATAAGGGCGGAGGCGGCCAGCTCTGGCTGCAGTCCAGGGACTTCATCTCCAATGCTTATTATTTTTTAAGGCAAAATGAATGTGTAACTTCTGTGTTTTCCCGGGATTCGGACACGAGGACCAAATAAAAACACAGAAGACCCTGTGATTGCACTGTGGCTCTTACTAGCTGTGATACAGCAGACTGTATCACAGATGTGGGCCCCTGCACCCACATGGGAGACCTGGAGGAAGCTCCTGGCTCCTGGCTTCGGATCAGCGCACTCCAGCCGTTGCGGCCATCTGGAGAGTGAACCAGCAGATGGAGGACCTCTCTCTCTGTCTCTCCCTCTCTCTCTCTGTAACTCTTTCAAATAAATAAATCTTTAAGAGAGAGAGAGAGAGAGAGAGAGAGAGAGAGAGAGAGACTGAGATAACTTCTGTCTAACAGGTACACTTCCCAGATATTCACAACATCCAGGGTGGACTAAGCTGAAGCCGGGAGCCGGAAACTCCGTTCAGGCCTCCCATGTGGGTGGCAGGGACTCCAGCACTTGGGCCATCACCCGCTGCTTCCCACGGGGCATTAGCAGGGAGCTAGGACTCAAGCCAGCACTCCGACATGGGATGCTGGCGTGGCAGGTAGCAGCCCGACATGCTGCACACAACACTAGCCCCAGGAAAGTTCTCTTCTACCATCAATTTTCTCATCTTTCGAAGAACGGAATTGGGGCATAAATAGTGCGGTGTGATGATATAGACGTTACGTTTAGAACCATGGCAGATCCTAAGTATTTGCAGAACACGCGAATGAATTTGGGTTAAATCTTGCCTCCAGCGAATTTCTTGATTTCTCAAGAATCTTGGCCTCTCCTCTACCTGGTGGAAACGAGAGTGCCGACATCACAGGTGCTGGGGAGAGGGTGAATGAGAGCACGGGACACGATCTGCCATGAGGGTGGCAGAGGACCTGCGAGCAGTGACAAAGTGGCCAGAGCCCCCGGGGCACTGCCGCTCCTGCTGTCTGCTCATGGCCACACCCCAGCTGTCAGGGCTTCTCATGGGATGGTGCTGGGACCCGTGGGACATCCCAGGAGCCCCTTCTGAGAAGTCTACAGTCACCCTGGGGTGCCGATGCCTGTCCGCCCTCGAGGGTTAGAGTTGTAACTGGTCGCGTTGGGGAGGGGGGGTGGTTGCAGGAATGGGTCTCGTGGCTTCTGCAGCTTAGTCTAGAAATAAAAAATGGAGAAGCAATTTGCAAATAGGCAGAATTTTACGGACAGAAAAATGTCTGGTCAGAGAGGAGACCGGGCGGAGTGCCCAAGTGGGACAGTGGCCGTCAGGAGGTGCCTGGGCTTTTTAAGGCATCTGTGGGTGCCCATTGGATGGGGGGATCACATGCTGTATGTTGACTGGCTTGGGGCTCATGGAGATAGCAGGGGTCTCTTGGAGGCAGCCCCTCTCCTCGGGAGCTCAGCCCCCTCCCTTGCCAGCTCTGGGTGGAAGATTGCGCCCACCCTGAAGGTGTGACTTAAAACTGCAAGGGCACACATACAGCACAAGGAGCTGTTGTGGGGGAGACGCTGGCCAGTCTGGAGACGGGCTTTCCAGCCCTGTGCAGGACATTCTACCTGCGTCTGAGGGGCCCGCAGACCCCAGCCCCACTGGATGGCCTCAACAATGCCCCCCCTCAGATTTATGTATTTATTTGAAAGGCAGAGTGACAGAGAGAGAGGCAGTGACCATGAGAGAGATCTTCCATCTGCTGGTTCACTCCCCAGATGGCCACAACGGATCCGACTCCCTGCTCTGGGTTGAATGCCTCTGTTCTGAACTCGTGTTGAAGTTTGACTGGCATCGAGGCAGTGCAGGGAGGCGGCGGGCCTTCAGGAGGGAGGAGAGCCGGCCGCTTGGAGGGCGGGGCAGGGGGCGGACAGCGAGGGTGCCCCTCCAGTCTCTTCCCTTCTGCGTGTTACGCTGCACGCAGCCCTTGCCAGATGCGGCCACCTCATCTTGACTTTCCATTCTCCAGGGAGCTAAATCAACGCTTCCCTTTCCGTGTGACCCAGTCTCTGGTGTCCCAGGCTGGCAGCAAACTCAAGTGCAGATGTCTGTTCTCCTGCGTAGGCCTCTGCGGAGCCCTGTGGATCAATGGGCACCCCCACGCCCCCTGGGCACCCCCTCTGCTGCCGCCTGGAGCTGCGCTGGCCGGGCCACAGGGAAGACAGCAGCAACCGCAGTGGCTGGGTTTCTGAAGCCACTGAGGGAACTTCCCAGAGCAGACAGAGACCCTCTGATCCCAAATCTGAGCGACCCAGCCCGGCGGGCATGCTCACGGATGCATCAGTGTGGGTGGAGGTTGAGGAGGGGAGCAGGGTGTGCATGGGAGCGGCTTGGGGGAGATCCAACCTCAGGGGAAGGGCACGGCCCTGAGATGCCCAGAGGTGTCCTCACCGACACCGGTTCTGAGAGCAGTTTTACAGCAGTGGGGGGCAAGTATGCCGCTAGCCCATGGCTTTGCCTACCCAGGCTCCGTCTCCGAAGGCTGTTGGATCTCACTGGAAGGCTGTCTGCCAGTTTGCCCTTTAAGGCGTCTCGCTCAGGATCACAGGACGACCGCCAGGGTCTCCTGTTCCCACTCCCGTGCTGTGTTTCCCCAAGAATCTAGACTTAGCCTTCGGGTCCCCTCCACCCCCGGGCACCTGCCTGTGCCTCACTCAATCCTCCTGGCATCTGCACGCTGTTCAGTTAGACGGGGACCTTTCCTGATGTTCTCCATGGTGACACACTTTGTGAGCAGCCCCTCTGCTCAGGTGTGCACTCCCGGGCTGCTCAGCCCCTCTGCTCCGGCAGGCCACGGCCACCGGCACTCCTCACCCCGGGGAGAACAGACTGGGGCGTTTCTGGGCAGCCGGGCAAAGGTGTGGCCCTGGGGGGTCTTGGGGCTCAGTCCAGAGCTGTCAGCACTGCCAGCACTCAGCCCTCCCCACAGCTTACTGAACACACGGCAAAGCCCCCCACCTACAAAACAGGGGTGCACTTTCTCACCTTTTCATCCATCAGCCTGACTTCAAAAACACCCATGCGGTCCTAATTTGCCCTTGTTAATGCACCCATAAAACATCGCACAAACAGCTCTGGGCGAGGAATCAGGAGACCTGGGACCTGGCCCGAGGCTGGGCAGACTTCTGGGATGTCACCTGCTCTCGTCACCGGGCGTGGAAGTGCCCACTGCTCTTCTGCTCCAGGCGCTGTGAGAACAAAGGTCAGCGTGGGGGAAGGGAGCCCCGTGTGAGCCTGACGCTGTCTGGCTGCTCATCCGGGCGACACTGGACCCTCTGAAAAGCCTCCGTGTGCATTTGGTGTTGATGGGGTGGACGATGGCGTCCATCGCATGTGACCACAGGCGGCCCTTTCGTCTGCCCACTGCTGCCCTGGGAGGCATGGTGCTGCCGCCGGGCACCCAGGAGCAGCTGTCTGGGGTAGGGGCAGTTACACCTGCCCCAGCGTCACACATGGCCCAGGACGCCCCGGGTGGCTACCCTCCGAGGCAGAGGCCTGAGAAGGCGGATCCACGTTCTCTCTGCTTCTGCCTGGGTTCTGAGACCAGACCCCCTTTCTGGCCACTCGCTAGCAAACAGGGAACTGTGGCGCCTCTAAAATGCCTTCATGCACAACTTTTCCCAGGGAAATTGCAAGTTTTCTTCTCACTTTTTTTTTTAAAGATTTATTTATTTGTTTGTTTGAAAGGCAGAGTTACAGAGAAGCAAAGGCAGAGCGGGAGAGAGGTCCTCCATCCGTTGGGTCACTCCCCAGATGGCCTTGGAGCTGAGCCGATCTGAAGCCAGGAGCCAGGAGCTCCTTGCAGGTCTCCCACGCGGGTGCAGGGGCCCAAGGACTTGGGCCATCCCCCACTGCTTTCCCAGGCCACAGCAGAGCGCTGGATCGGAAGTGGAGCAGCCGGGACTCGAACCGGCGTCCAAATGTGGCGCCGGCACTGCAGGCAGCGGCTGTACCCGCTACGCCACAGCGCCGGCCCCTCTTTTCAGTTTTAGCAAACAAAAGTGATGTTTCGTTTCTTTATAACCACACAGCTCTGGTTTTCCAAGGAGACGCTGTGTTCATGCAAGGTAACTGTTAATATTTAAACACAGTCAGGCAACACCGTATTATGAGAAGCGTATGGGTGAGCTCCAGCGTTTTTTACACCTGAATAAACTTAGTTTTAATTCCATTCGTATACAGAATTTTTGAAGCCCCTCATAGTGTCTACATCCATTTACAGGTTTAAATGAAATTCTTTATTATTGTTTAAAAAGTGTATCTCTAGTTCCTTGAAACAATTTATTTCTTAAAGTTTATTTATTTAACTTACTTGAAAAGCCAAACGACAGAGACTGATCTTCCATCTGCTGGTTCACTCCCCGGATGCCCGCAAGAGCCAGGGCTGGGCCAGGCTGAAGCCAGGAGCCAGGAGCTCCAGCCTGGTCTCCCACATGGGTTCTTGCGCCCTCACCTGCTGCCGCCCAGGAGCGTTCGCAGGAAGTGGAGAGGAAGTAGAGGCAGGACTCCACCCTGGCGTGCAATGCTGGCCTCCCAGATGGCAATGGCTAAACCCGCTGCAGCACAAAGCCTGCCCCTACAGACGGTTTCTTTAAGAATATGTCTCTAGTTTTTAGCTGCCACACAGGAGTTGTGATATTACGGGGTGCAGCGTGACATCTCTATACATGCATACTATGTGCAGTGAGCAATTCTTGTCGTTCTATCAACTCCTTGTTGTTGGGAACTTTCAAAGACCTCCCTACGAGCTATTGTCAAGTGTTCTCTAACTGCCGTCAGCCAGTTACCTTATGGTGCTGAAGACCTCAGAAGCTACTCCTGTTCGCTGACGGTACCCCTGCACCTGCTCACCATCCTACCTCTGTGCCCCCCTTCCCCAGCACGCGCCATGGCTCCTCGGCGTCCACACGGAAGGGAGGACGTGTGCTCTTTGTCTTCCCATGCCTGACTCCTCTGATGTCCTCCGGTTTCATTCACGTTGCTACAAAGGGGAGAATCTTGTTATTTTGTGCCCAAGTAGTCCCTCCTCTACACCACAGTCCCCTTGTCCGCCCGGTTTTTGAGGAAGGCCCGGGCTAGCTCTTGGTCTCCGGTGTGTGGTGACTGTGGGAGCGCAGGCGCGGCTTGGAGAGGCTGAGTGCCCGCAGTGGACAGCTGAGCCCATGGCGGTCCCAATCCTAGCTGGTCGAGGACTCTCCTACTGCTTCCGCAGCGGCTGCCCTGATGCAGCCCCGGGAGAGCCCCGGGAGGCCCCTCTTCTCCGCACCCGCCCACACCTGCCCTTTGTGTGGTTCTGCCTGGATGGATGCTGTCTCACTGTGATTTGCGTGAGCCTCGTCCTGGTGATGAGTGGTGCTAAGGGCTTCTTCATACTTGCTGGCCGTTGGGTGTCTTTGAGATGTGTCCATCCGGGCTATGTGCCCATTTTACAAACTACTTTTCTGAAAATTGTACGTGGATATCAATCTTACAGATATGAGGCTATGTGAATATCTGGCCCTCAAGATGTACTTTATATATTTTATCCCAACAACTCATGCTGCTCTGGAAGAAAAATACTTATTTATTTTTTAACATAAACACCACCATTTAAGAGCCTTTGAACATAGTTGTATTGGTCAGGGTTGGGTTGGCCAGCGAAACAGAAGCGCTAGGAGATCTGTCCCTCTCCCTTCCTCTCCCTGTCTCCCTCCCCCCTCCTTCTCTCTCTCCTTCTCCCTCCCTCTCTCCCTCTCTTCCTCTCTCTCTTCCTGGCTCTCTCCCTCCCCCCCCTTTCCCTCCCTCTCTCTCCCTGGACCCCCCTCTTTGTGTGTGTTAATAGATGTAGATGTCTATAGAGAGAGAATTGGCTCGTGCATTTGGGGAGCTGCAGGTCTGAAATCTGCGGGGTGGCCACAGCTGGAGACCCTGGGAAGAGCTGACGCCGCCATGTTGGGTCTGGGCCACCCACCGCCCGGGATAGCAGGCGGAAACGCCGGCCGGGCTTCCATTTGCATCCTTGAGAAGTCCTTCTCTGCATGTCCTCACTCTCCGTGCTGCCAGCCATCTGCTTTCCTCAAAGTTTACTGACTTAAATATTAATTGCATCTTTCAAAAAAAAACCTCAAACACCACCTCCCCAGTCACACTGAAGCTGGTGTCTAAGCAACTCCGCACAACACCTTCCAAGTGCACAACACCCTACCCGTCACAGTTCTGAAAGCCTTTGGAGAACCCGTCACACCGCCGGTTCCTTGAGTCTGGTGCGTGGTGGGGTCACCAGAGGCAGGGCCTACGTTCGCTTCCCCCAGAGGAAGGAGCGCATTGTGGTCCCCCGGCTGCAGGCGGTGGAAACCGGCCCATGATAACCCCAGCCGGGGTGCACGCAGAAGCGGGGTACCCAGGTCACACGGTCGTCTCAGAGGCCAGATAGATGCTTGTGTTTGTTTCAGCTTTGTGTGCACTACAAGCGCTTTGTGCATGTAGGAACTTAACGAATAATGAATACTTCCATTGCTAACACATCTCTCTGTCCAAGAAAAAACTCAGAAAAAAAAAAAAATCAGGACCCTTGTCCCCTTGTCCCCAAAAGGTCAGACTGCTTTAAGGGGGTTATTAAATCAGAAAAAAACAAATCCCCAGAGAGCAAACCACAGAACTTTCCAGACCTACCCCAAATGGCTTACCTGTAAAAGTGTGCCCAGATAGTAAACTGGGCAGCTCTGAAGCCACCCGAACTGTCAACCCAGTTCTGCGAGACGTGAAAGTTTCAGGAGTGATCTGGCCCTGGCCGTGCGAGGGGGGTTCGGTCTAGCTGGTGCCTGCGGCGCTAATGGCAGCTGTGTGGATAAACCCCTCTGCCATTAAGCTCGGGTTGCACAGATAGGGATCAAAATATAACCCGAGATGGGTGCACTCCGGATCCCTGAAAGAGCCCCACTCCTCCCTCGGCGGCTCTTACACAAATCCCTGCCCATCTAGATAAGCAGCGGTGCGATTAGAAAGGGCAGGCAGGGATGGCTCCACGGACGGAGAAGGCGAGGGCTTGAACAGAGTCCGTCTGGAGGCAGTAGAGCAGCCACAGGACGGGCGACCGCCTCCGGGGGCCCCGCCGCTGCCCTGGCCCCGAACCAGGGCGCTGGGGAGAGCGAGAGCGAGTCCCCGGGAACGCGGCCGGGGCTTCCTCCTCCTGCAGGATCCACAGCTTTCTTCAGGAGCCTAATGAGGCCAGCCCTCCCCCTCCCTGTGCCGGATCTGACGCCAGCTCCCCAGGACCCCGAAATGCAGACAAGGAAGCGGGAGTGCTGTGGGCAGAGCAGGGAGAACCTGCAGGGGTTCCCATACTCTTCTCCAAAGCCGACCCCACCCCCAAGTTTTCTGCAGTTCCGGTGAACTTCACCGACTCCAGCCAGCAGCCAGCCAGGAGCGCTCTCCTCCCTGAAGTCACCCATTTTGTGCAGAGCCTGCCTCCCTCGCGCCTGCGGGGAACAAAGACTCCTCTGTGGCTCGTCCTTGAGGTCCCCGCGCCACCCTCTTCTCAAGTCCTGACGCCGCCGAGCTTGTGTCCAACCACTTAACAATGAACGTGTCCTTCTGAACGCGTGGCCACCCTGTGCTCCGTGCGGAGAATGGGGAAGTGTGGGAAACTCCAGCCGCAGTTACAATCGCCCAGAAAGTAAATAAGGTCACAGTTCAGGGCGGGCGAGGGGAAGGAAGCCACACACACACACACACACACACACACACACACACGCAGGCAGAGGCAATTAGAGAACAAAGCGGGAGGACAGCGACTGTGAACCACATTGTAGATTGTGAGCACAGTTAACCCCGCGTTGAAGAGCTCAGAGAGAGCTGGGGGTCCCTCTGGGGGGGGGGGCTCCTGGGAGGGTCAGAGAGAGCTGAGGGGGTTCCCTCTGAGGGGGGGGCTCCTGGGAGGGTCAGGGAGAGCTGGGGGGTTCCTCTGAGAGGGGCTCCTGGGAGGGTCAGAGAGAGCTGGGGGGGGTTCCTCTGAGAGGGGCTCCTGGGAGGGTCAGGGAGAGCTGGGGGGTTCCCTCTGGGGGGGGGGCTCCTGGGAGGGTCAGGGAGAGCTGGGGGGTTCCCTCTGAGGGGGGGGGCTCCTGGGAGGGTCAGAGAGAGCTGGGGGGGTTCCCTCTGAGGGGGGCTCCTGGGAGGGTCAGAGAGAGCTGGGGGGGTTCCCTCTGGGGGGGGCTCCTGGGAGGGTCAGGGAGAGCTGAGGGGGGTTCCTCTGAGAGGGGCTCCTGGGAGGGTCAGAGAGAGCTGGGGGGTTCCCTCTGAGGGGGGGGGGGCTCCTGGGAGGGTCAGGGAGAGCTGGGGGGTTCCCTCTGAGGGGGGGGCTCCTGGGAGGATCAGGGAGAGCTGGGGGGGTTCCCTCTGAGGGGGGGGGCTCCTGGGAGGGTCAGAGAGAGCTGGGGGGTTCCCTCTGAGGGGGGCTCCTGGGAGGATCAGGGAGAGCTGAGGGGGTTCCCTCTGAGGGGGGCTCCTGGGAGGGTCAGAGAGAGCTGGGGGGGTTCCCTCTGAGGGGCTCCTGGGAGGGTCAGAGAGAGCTGGGGGGGTTCCCTCTGGGGGGGGGCTCCTGGGAGGGTCAGGGAGAGCTGAGGGGGGTTCCTCTGAGAGGGGCTCCTGGGAGGGTCAGAGAGAGCTGGGGGGTTCCCTCTGAGGGGGGGGGCTCCTGGGAGGGTCAGGGAGAGCTGGGGGGTTCCCTCTGAGGGGGGGCTCCTGGGAGGGTCAGGGAGAGCTGGGGGGGTTCCCTCTGAGGGGGGTCTCCTGGGAGGGTCAGAGAGAGCTGGGGGGTTCCCTCTGAGGGGGGCTCCTGGGAGGGTCAGAGAGAGCTGGGGGGTTCCCTCTGAGGGGGGGGGGCTCCTGGGAGGGTCAGAGAGAGCTGGGGGGGTCCCTCTGAGGGGGGCTCCTGGGAGGGTCAGAGAGAGCTGGGGGGGTCCCTCTGAGGGGGGCTCCTGGGAGGGTCAGAGAGAGCTGGGGGGTTCCCTCTGGGGGGGGCTCCTGGGAGGGTCAGAGAGAGCTGAGGGGGGTCCCTCTGAGGGGGGCTCCTGGGAGGGTCAGAGAGAGCTGGGGGGTTCCCTCTGGGGGGGGCTCCTGGGAGGGTCAGGGAGAGCTGGGGGGGTTCCCTCTGAGGGGGGCTCCTGGGAGGGTCAGGGAGAGCTGGGGGGTTCCCTCTGAGGGGGGGCTCCTGGGAGGGTCAGGGAGAGCTGGGGGGTTCCCTCTGGGGGGGGCTCCTGGGAGGGTCAGAGAGAGCTGAGGGGGGTCCCTCTGAGGGGGGCTCCTGGGAGGGTCAGGGAGAGCTGGGGGGTTCCCTCTGGGGGGGGCTCCTGGGAGGGTCAGAGAGAGCTGGGGGGGTTCCCTCTGAGGGGGGCTCCTGGGAGGGTCAGGGAGAGCTGGGGGGTTCCCTCTGAGGGGGGGCTCCTGGGAGGGTCAGGGAGAGCTGGGGGGGTCCCTCTGAGGGGGGCTCCTGGGAGGGTCAGGGAGAGCTGGGGGGTTCCCTCTGAGGGGGGCTCCTGGGAGGGTCAGAGAGAGCTGGGGGGGTTCTCTCTGAGGGGGGCTCCTGGGAGGGTCAGGGAGAGCTGGGGGGGTCCCTCTGAGGGGGGCTCCTGGGAGGGTCAGAGAGAGCTGGGGGGGTCCCTCTGAGGGGGGCTCCTGGGAGGGTCAGAGAGAGCTGGGGGGGTCCCTCTGAGGGGGGCTCCTGGGAGGGTCAGAGAGAGCTGGGGGGGGGTCCCTCTGAGGGGGGCTCCTGGGAGGGTCAGAGAGAGCTGAGGGGGTTCCCTCTGAGGGGGGGGGGCTCCTGGGAGGGTCAGAGAGAGCTGGGGGGTTCCCTCTGAGGGGCTCCTGGGAGGGTCAGAGAGAGCTGGGGGGTTCGCTCTGAGGGGGGCTCCTGGGAGGGTCTGAGAGAGCTGGGGGGGTCCCTCTGAGGGGCTCCTGGGAGGGTCAAAGAGAGCTGGGGGGGTCCCTCTGAGGGGGGGGCTCCTGGGACGGTCAGGGAGAGCTGGGGGGTCCCTCTGAGGGGGGCTCCTGGAAGAGTCAGAGAGAGCTGGGGGGGTCCCTCTGAGGGGGGCTCCTGGGAGGGTCAGAGATGCCTTTTAAAGACAAATCCCGTTGGTCAGCAATGCTATTCCAGCTTGCAGGAGTTCTTTGGGGGAGGAAAAACAAAGGTGAATGGTGACTCGCAGAGTCACCTCTGAGTTCAGTCATGGCAGGTTCAAGTTCAGCCTCCGGGAACACACAAGACTTCCTTTAGTGGGCGCGTTGTTCGTGTTGCAGCACGGCGACTGCGCCGGGGATCAGCGCCCACACGCGCTTCCCCCGTGTCCCCGCCCCCGTTTCTGACTCTCTTTCGTTTGCTGTCCAGGCACATTAGCGCCTTTCTCAAGCTATTAAAAGACATCTGTTGAGCCTCTTAGGAAGACTCAACGGCCAGGCTTAAAAATAGCCGCGGCGCTGGTCAGCTCGGTTACACGGACGCCGCCATCCCTTCTCCACCGCGCAGGGGCCAGGCTCCTGGGGCGCCGGTCACAAGTCTGTGGCTGCGGGGAGGACAGAGCCGTAACCCCTCCACCAAGGGTGCCGTGCTCCTGAGCCGGGCGCTTGGAGCCCGAAGCCCTCCAGGTTCTCAGCTCTGCCGGGGCGGTGTGGAGGGCACAGGGGTGGCCATTCTGTTGGTCCCCAGATCAGCACGGTCCCCACGGCACATCCTGGATGCTCCCCCTCGTTCTTTCCACATTCGCCTCCACGTTGCATTTACAGCAGGTTGGACGGGGGCCTGCCAGTGGAGACTTCCCGGAGACCCGCGGCCCCCCAGGAACGCCACCCGAGGGGACCCAGCCGACGAAAAGGGGCCAGCACTGACGTCACCGGTGTCTGGAAGGAAGACAGAGAAGCAGCAGGCTGTGGCCTGCACTCCCTGGTGGTGTCCCCAGCTGGGAGCCCCCACGGGGGGGCAGTGAGGGTCTTTCAGAGGCCTAGCAGCTCTGGGAGTCTTCCCAGGTGGCAGAGGCTCTTCCAAGGGTCTGAGCATGTCAGGGGCGCCCTTGGCATTGCAGAAGCTCAGAGTGGCGGCGAGGGCCCTGCCCGCCCAGGGTCCCTGTGGGTGAGTGCACTCCTTGGTGGGAGGCTGAAGACCTTCACTCTCACACAGCATCAGCCGTGGGCGGCCCGATGGCTGCAGGGTGGAGGCCCCCAGCCTGGGCTCCCACGGCGCTGAGCAGCTGTGCCACGGCAGGCGCTCACTCACCCCCTGGCGGGGGCTTCTGGACACAAGAAACCTGAGTGGCGATGATGGAGAAATCACTGATTGGACAGAGCCTGGGGCGGGGAGGGGCTTTATGGAGAGTGGGGTGCAGAGGCTCCTCTGCAGGAGGACCAAAGCTGCACCGGGCGGCAGGCATCCTGTGCTGCCCCGTGACACTCCCCTGGGCTGTGCTGAGGCCACCCCAGGTTGGGACGAGCTCCCAAACCCGCCCCCACCCCTACCTCGCTGCCTCGTCCCGTACTGGGCCAGCCTCCAGGACCTTCCGACCACCACAGGTCACTGCTGGCATTTCACTGCCACGAGGGTGTGTGTGTGTGTGTGTGTGTGTGTGTGACTTGCCCAGCGAAGACTGACCTCCTGTAGCCCCATTTCGGCATCGATCACAAGGGCGGGCGTTCACCCACATCCCCTCTTGGAGCGCCTGAGTTTGAGCCCCAGCTTTGCTTCCAACCCAGCGTCCTGCTAATGCACACCCTGGGAGGCAGCAGGTCATAGGTCAAGTAGTGGGGCCCCTGGTGCCCCCCTGGGAAACCCGGATGGAGTTCTAGGCTTCTGGCTTCCAACTGGCCCAAGCCTGGCTGTTGGGGGCATTTGAGAAGTAAACCAATGGGTAGGAGCCACCCTCTGTCAGCCTCTCCAATCTTTAAATCAATGGAACAATGTAACAACCCCAGGCTCAGGGCAGAGCTGAGCCCTGGGCGTGGCCTGCGGGGAAGAGGAGCCTCCTGCTCTCCCAGGCTGATGCAAATGCAGGGCACAGTCCACGCCTTCACACCCTCAGCCCCTTCCTTTGTCCCCGCAGACCACATTGGGGTCCCGGCTACCCTCAGGACCCCACGCCCCTTCCGGCCCCCAAGTTCCACGGGGGTCCTTTGCAGGACGGACAGGGGTCTTGCACGCTGTGTGCCGCCGGGTGAAGTCAGAGACGCAGCTGTAGATCTTGTCAGGGACGCCCTTGGCACTGACTTCGTCCACGGAGCACCTGGCTCCGCTGAGCGCCCTGCATTGCTCTGGTGATAAAGTGGAAATGGCTGCTTATTTTCCTGGAAGTGCGTGAAGCCGCCAGGAGCCTGCACAGGTGGTGAGGACGACAGCTGCTGTCAGGGCGCCCATGCAGGGGGCCTTCTCCCTGTGCACTTCTCGGCCAGTGAAGACAGCCCCAGGCTTCTCACAGAGCAGCCCTGGCAGCGTAGGAATGGGTGCCCCGGCCCTGGCATTAAAATTCCACCAGAACAAGGGCCCAGCACCCCCACGAGGGGCCCCGAGATTGCAGGCCTGCCTTCCTGCCATCAAAGGGAGGTGCCACTTCCTCTGCCATGAATGCCGAGCTCCAGGCCTGGGACGCGCCCGGGACACCCGAGCTCCAGGCCTGGGACGCGCCCGGGACACCCGAGCGAGAAGCTGCCCCCGCCTCCGGGTCTTGCCTGCCCCTGGTTACCAGGTCACACGCTCAGGGGCTCCAGCCCTGATTCAATGCTGGAAGCAGGCAATCAAACCACTCCCACTCACCTTCAGAACTCGCTCTCTGTCCCAGGAACGGACACATTTTTTCCCATTGAGATGGTGGAGTAAACACGTCCCCCGTTTGGGGACGGAATGCAGGAGGGAGACTGGGAGAGCCCCACCGGCTCGCTGTCACCGAGAGCTGTGTTTTAAGGAAATTGGAGCTCACTTTCAATCCTCAGCGCTGCTTGGGCCACAGGGCTTGTCCACTACAGGTTTCTCGTTTGGAGAGGGTCACCTCTGTGAGAAAGGGGCGTCCGGCTTCACAGGTGGACTCTGACCAGCTCATATTCCCCACCTTGGGCTTCTTTCTAGACATTTTCTCCTTTTAGCGGAAGAATAGCGAGACGCAGTTATTGAAGCCAGTGTTTCCATGCCTGCATCTGACCAAAAAATCAGCATTGCTGCATCTCCCTGTGCTGTTGGTAAAACCTCCAGGGACTGACAAAGCTCTTCTGTGTGCTTGCAGATTGCCTGGGCTGCTGTCTTCGTGGCTCATCCGTGTGGAAGCTGGGGCGCCGGGAGGTTATGGGATTTTCTTACAGTCATAGCATTTGCAGGACATGGGGTTAGGCTGAGGGCCAGGCAGCCGAGCCCCAGGCCCCTGCCATCAGCCCCCACACCACGTTCTTTGCCGCGTGTGTGCCACACAGAGGCAGTGAAATGATGACACACATCCCCTTTACCCCTGCAATCCCTGGGCCCTGGGTCCTCTCTGTTGCTGTCTTAGGGCAGCACACTCAGCCTCTCCACGCGCTGTGATGCCTTGTTATTCCCGGGCTGTGGGTGTGCAGCTTTCTCCCGTCTTTCATTAATAAAAACGGCACTGCATGACGGTCTTTAAGCTGCGTGTGTCCCCATTAGCTGTGCAGGATAAATGTCACAATTGCTGGCAGCCACAAGCAGAAGGTAAAAGGTCTCAGAGACCTGCACAGCCGCTGACCAAAAAGTCCTATAAAAATGAAGAAGAGATCGTTCTCCGGCTGTGTTCGTCTCTAGGAGTTGAACAGCTCCTTTTGCAGGACGTGTTGATCCTCGTACTAACACTGGATAAAGGCATTCCATGAAAGACGACAGCCGGCAAACGAGAAGACAGAGAGAACACTTGGGGCCCAGCTTTGCTTATGACAATGATGCAGTTTTTCATGAAACATACTGGCCACATGAGTTCTTCGGTGTGTTAAGACAGCATACCACAAGCAAGTAGGCTTTTCAAAAAAGCTTTATTAGTTTTTTATTTGAAAGGCAAAGTTCCAGAGAGAGGTGGGGAGAGCCACACATACACAGAGATCTTCCACCTGCTGGTTCACTCCCCAGATGGTCAGTGGCTGGGGCTGGGCCAGGCCAAAGCCAGGAGCAGGTCTCCCCTGTGGGACACAGGGGCCCAAGCACCTGGGCCATTTTCTGCTGCTTTCCCAAGTGCGTTAGCAGAAGTGGAGCAGCTGGGACAGGATCCGGGGTCCACAGGGGACGTTGACCTCCCAGGCCGTGGCTGACCTGCTGCTTTGTGACACCAGGCCCAGCAAGCAGGGTTTAGTGTAGTAAACTCCCTGCATAGACAGGTGAAACAGGGTGAACGTTAGGGCACTTAGAGCACATTGAAGTCACAGTTAAAACCCAGTATCCTCTCCCGATGAAGACCCTTGTAGTTGAAATTCAGAGGAATTTTGTAGAAAGTCGCGTGTGTGCCACACAGAGGCAGTAAAATGACGACACACATCCCCTCCTACCCCTGCAGTCCCTGGGCCCTGGGTCCTCTCTGTGGTTGCTATTTAATCAAAGACCTAAGATGAAGTGGGGGCCGGTGTTGTGGCACTGCCTGTGACGTCTGCGTCCCACGTCAGAGCGCTGGGTCAGGTCCCAGCTCCTCCCATAGCCATCCAGCTCCCGGCTAATGCACCTGGGAAAGCAGACGGCCATGACCCACGAGCCTGGGTTCCTGCCACCTTGTGGGAGACCCAGATGGAGGTCTGGGCTGCTGGCTTCAGCCTGGCCCAGTCCTGGACTTGGTGGACATCTGAGGAGTGAAGCAGCAGATGGAAGACTCTCTTTCTCTCTCTGTCTGCATCTTTCTCTCTCTCTCTCTCTCCCTCCCTCTGTGTTTCAAATAAATAAATAAATCCTTTGAGAGAGAGAGAGAGAAAACATGGCCTATTGGGACGATCTCAATTTTGGAGGTTCAATTTTTACTACAAGAAAAAAATGATGCGAAAATCCTGGAAATTAAAGGCTAATGTTTTCTTCGTGAATAGATGCTATGATTACAAATTTATAAAAGCCCAAAAACTTAACCAAAAATTATTAAATATTCAGAAAATTGCTAAATGAAGTCTATGAAAAAGTATTATCTTTTTGCATACATAAGGAGTGATCATTTCTGTTGTATTTTTTTAAAGAGTTACAGAGAGAGAGAGAGAAAGGGAGGGAGAGACAGAGAGAGAAGTGAGGCGAGAGGGAGAGAGATCGTCCATCCACTGGTTCACTCCCCAAATGATTGCAATGGCTAGGGCTGGGCCAGACTGAAGCCAGGAGCCAGGAGCTTCTTCCGGGTCTCCCACACAGGTGGCAGGGGCCCAAGCACCTGGGCCATCTTCCGCTACTTTCTCAGGTGCGTTAGCAGGAAGCTGGATTGGAAGTGGAGCAGCCGGGACTTGAACCATTGCCCATATGGGATGCTTGCGCCACAGGTGCTGACCTGCTACAGCACAGCACTGGACCCTTGCATTTTCTTTTTGTGATTATTCTGAATAGCAGTTTGGCTGTATCACACCTAACCTTTGAGGTAATAAGAAACATACATGCATTAATCTAAGTGACTGTATTGAAAAATAAAAATGAAAACCTCAAAAAAAATCTAAGCGTTGTACCTCGTGTTTACATCGTGGTGTAAATTCACTGTTGCAGAGAAATACGTTCTCCCCACACTAGCTCTGAAATGCAAGTTCACCCGAAATCTCGCTAAAATGTGCCGCTCATTGGACGTGCACGTGTCCTGGGCAGCCAAGGGAGGAAGACAAACAAGGCCCTGCTTGGTCGCTGTGATGCGACTCTAAGAGGCAAGGGGACAGTGGTCTGTGAACCCAAAGAGCACAGAAGTAGATCCGTGCCCAGGTGGGATTTTCTCAGTACAAAGGTGAGGCAGAGGCTACCTCTCCGGTCCTGGGGGTGCTCCCGACTGTCCGAAAAGATAATAAAGAGACGCTGGTAATCTTCAGTGTGAGAGAACAAGGTTGGCTGCCCACCCTGTGAACTACTGAAGGAGTCACACGTGTGAAACGCAAACCAGGGAGGAGCTGTAACTTGGAGACAGGAGAGTTCACTGTCATCATCTCAGCCTGAGGTGAAAACAAATAAAAGAGAAACAGAATACATTTGACCACAGATTCGTAAATGACAAATGGAGAAACGGGCGTACCACATCCCGTAGGTGAGGCATGAACTCTGACCTGAAGGGGAGCGAGTCCCCAAGAGGATGGCGACCCAGGGAGAAGCAGGCAGAGCACACAGGCGGTCAGTGCCTAGGGAGGGCCAAGCAGATGACCAGAGACCCTAGGAAGGGTGTTGAGGTCCAGCAGCCACCTGAGGACTACAGCTGGGAAGAACCAGACACCGGCTTCCACCCATCAGCTCGGCAAACACGAAGCTCTTCCTGTTAGTTTTCGGTGATGGTGTGAATCAACAGGCACGTCCTGTTATGTGGTGCCACTTTTTCTAAAAGAAAATGAACACCACCTATCACAATTCAAAACACGCACGCCCTTTGATGTGACGACCCTTCTAAGAATCATCTTTGAAGACATTCCACATGGGCACAATCTTATTTTCAACACACACACACATAGAATGATATATAATGCAGGGTTCCAACAGTGAGAATTTTTAATAATCCAAGTGTTCACCAAAAATAGGTTGACTGGAGGAATTATACTGCTTCCATGTACTGGGATTTTATGCCACTGTTAATAAAATGAGATGTATCTGTGGTACAATGACACACAAGGCGGTGCACCAATGTCCAAGGCACAGAACAGACCGTGTCTGCACGAGGGGTCTTTGAAAAGTTCAAGGAAATGTGTGTTACAAAAAACTGCAAGTGTTTCAACATGTTCTTGCATCAAACCAAACTTGCCTTTTAATTCCATTCTCATGAGCTTTTCTGAAGTCCTCACACACACACACTTTGTCCAAACAAGGTCCATCTCTACCAGGTAGATAGAAGCTACCCACGGCGCCACACAGCCCCACCGCGTGGACTCACACCCGTTCCCACACGCGTGTGAGCAGTCCAGGACGGATGAAACACTTGCAAATATGCGTCTGCACTCTCTCACGTTGTCTGAGTTATTTACAAGTAGATATTCCTCTTCTAACGATAAAAATCTGTAACAGCGCAAACAGTTAAAAATGAAGATGAAAAGTTCAAAGGACCCGAACTTTTTTTTTTTTTTATAGCGCTGGATGCCTGGTGCCAAATTGCTTCCAAACGTGTTGCGTGGTCCGCTGGGCCTGCGCTCTGCGTCTGCCGTTTCTCCTCACCCCTCGTGAAAGCTGATCTCTGCGGACGGAACACCAGGGATCGGCAGAGAGGGTCCGCGCTGGGTGACTCATCTGGAATGCCGCCTCCTCCTTCCGCGACTTCCACCGAATCTGCTGTCTTTGATGCAGCTGTTAACCTCTGACCCAGAGATATGCCCGGGGAGAAAAGCCAGCAGCAGCCTCAGTGGACCTCCCGCCTGTCCCTTTGGCTCGGGGAAGTCTGGAAGCACTGTGGGTATCTGCTGGCTGCGGCCCTCGGCCCTGCCCCTCCCCACACTCTGCCAGCAGCCTCCTGTCAGAGCCCCAGCCCCGAGGAGCAGAGCCGTCCGCTGTCTCATCCCCATGGCCAAGCAGCAGGGCACGTGGTGGGTGCTCGGGCGAGGGTCTCTTGCCCCTTCCCCCCTGGGGAGCAGAACGACGGGTGCGCAGCCGTCTTCCCAGATGACCAGGGAGTTAGTGGGGAGTTTGTAACGGATGGCAGGGCCTGAGGATAAGACGTGGAGCTGGGCGCATGAACATCTCTCTGCTCTCAGCTTGGAGCCTCGGCCTCAGGCCCGGGGGCCCCGTAACCTAAACAAAGATCAAAGGCTCCGCTCTGCTCTCCAGCACCCGCTAAGGACTGGCCTGGCCTGCACTTAATCAAGTCCAGGAACAGAGGACTCCAGGCCATAAAACGTAGGTTTCAATTGAAAAGTCTTTTTCTTTTGTGTTTCTGAAAATCGGAACTTTCCTTAATCCAAAGCCTGCCTCCCTGGGACTTCATTTATGTCCGAATTCGTGTCTGCACTGCAAGCCCAGAGCCTTATAAAATGAATCCAATTTCCCCCGGTGGCAGGAGGGACGTGAGTTTGCCAACACAGCCCAACACGGCCCAACACGGCCTCAGCAGACGCCATCCGCCCTCGCCGGGTGCCACGTGGTCACGTGTCCAGATCTTGGCCCGTGTCTGTCTCCCACGTTTGGGGCGCAGCTCACGGGTCAGCACGGCACGCCTGGCGGTGAGTGGTCCGGACGCGTGTTTCCAGCCCGGGGAGGACACTGGCTTTCTGGGTTTTTCCCTCCTGTTCACGATTTCCTGGTGCTCTCCACTCATTTCAAGAGCTTTTCACAGGGGAGGGACACAGGTTGGCTCCCGAGCGCTTCTTGCACAAACCGCTTAAAGTCAGAGAAAATTTAAAAGAGGACCCCAATACGGGAACGACTGACCCAGACAGTCCAAGAAAAACAACTCACGAGCGCTCCTGTGAAATGGCTGACGACGTCAGCACTGGGACGTGGCAGGTGTGGTGGCAGAGTGGCACACAGGGGCTAGAATGTGCTGCCCGCCTCATCTCTGTGGGAGAGTCACGGAGCAGTGGTAATGCCGTTGAACGACTTGACTTACAAAGCTCTCTGAACAATTCCCACACCAATAAGTGGTGGCTACGATGATCTCATTTGATTTAAGAAATTGTGTGAGATAAGCAAGGGTGATCCCAAAAATATTTAACAGTCACGTGTGTGTCAACCCCCGAGAATGGACTGAGGAGTTGGCCGGGGGCCCCCAGCACAGCAGGTGAATGCTAATAGGCGTGGAGCTAGGTGTGGCCGCCGAATTTACAAACCGAGAAATAGTTAATTAGCGAATTTCCTAAAGAAATCCCCACGGTCTGGAACACGAGGCTGGCTTGAGAATCGGGAGTGGAAGTTCCTTCCGGGGTCCCGTGCATCGGGTACGGGGCCTGCAGCAGTGCGGGGAGCATTTTCCACTGCCGACGCACCTCCGATTTCATCTCTTAAAAGGCAAGTCAGGGCCAGGGCCGGCGCCGGGGCTCACTAGGCTAATCCTCCGCCTGCGGCGCCAGCACCCAGGGTTCTAGTCCTGGTCGGGGCGCCGGATTCTGTCCCGGTTGCCCCTCTTCCAGGCCAGCTCTCTGCTGTGGCCTGGGAGTGCAGTGGAGGATGGCCCAAGTCTTTGGGCCCTGCACCTGCATGGGAGACCAGGAGAAGCACCTGGCTCCTGGCTTCGGATCAGCGCAGTGCGCCGGCTGCAGCGGCCATTGGAGGGTGAACCAATGGCAAAAAGGAAGACCTTTCTCTCTGTCTCTCTCTCTCACTGTCCACTCTGCCTGTCAAAACAAAACAAAACAAAAGCCAAGGCAGGAAGTCCGCCTCGCGCCTGTGGTGGGCAAGACACACAAGGAAATCACTCTGCCCGTGTCTCATGGCCGCCGACACGCTGTCTCCACTGGGCCACCCGGCTGCTGCTGGGGCCGGCCGGGGAGGGAGCCAGGACGACGCGCTCCTGTTGCTGGGCTGCTCTGGAGCGTGGCCCGGAGTCAACACCAGAAACGTGCTGTGCGCCCATGAGTATGTCCAGCACAGACATCCAAGCCGCAGCCAGCGTGCGCCGCGGGTCCTTAGCCTCGGGGAAGCTCTCTCGGAAGTGCACAGCCTCCAGGGACTAAAGCCGGACACTCAGCCGAGCCTTCCGTACTTGAACGTCCATGTGTGCTTAGCTCCGGTCCCCACGGTGGGAGCTGACCCCCGCTACCTCACAACGCCCCTGGTGGCAGCAGCCTGTGACATTCCTGGGTGATTCCCATTCATTCTGTACTAAAACGTTCAAGATGCATTTTCTGCAAAAGATCATTTAGTAAAATTATCCACTCTGTCCCTAGGGAGGTGTCAGGCATGGCCGAGAGAAGTCGCAGACGCTGCCCGCGAGGGCCCTGGGGCCGACACGCTCCTGGGTGCGGCTTGGGCATCTCCTCTTGTTCCGATCTCTCCTGCAAACAAACTTCTCTCTCCTTCCCTGAGTCACCGCCCAGGCGCAGTGATTGAAAGACATAACAAAAACAAAAGATGTCTTATTGCCCCAATTTTGGGACAATTTTTGCAAGTGGTTTTGGACTGTGGTGTGCAGAGAGGTCGCAAGCATGCAGGTTCCCAGAACTGAGCCACAGTAATCCTGACATCCGGGTCCCATGACGCAGCTCCTTACTCTATGTTTTTGACGAATGCTCCAGTTTCTTTATGGACATCTGTAGTGTGCAGGTCACGCGTGGAGAGACACTGCTAAAGGCATCAATACCACTTACACAACTCTGTGTGTGACGGACATTTGCAATCCATTAAATTTTCATTTTGATTAACACATAATACTCGTACATTTTATGGAGTACCACTCAGTGTTTCAACACAGGCATACAGCAAAAGCTGATCAAATCAGTCAATTAGCATTTCCATCTCCTCATCTTTTCTCTGTATATACAGCCTCCCATACAGTGTATCATACAGTCTATGATACACTACACACATCACACAGTCTATCATACACTACACCCAACACACAGCCTACCATACACTAAACACATCACACAATCTACCATACACTAAACACAATACACAGCCTGCCATACACTACACACAATATACAATCTATCATACTCTACACACAACACAGTCTACCAAACACTAAACATGTCACACAATCTACCATACACTGCACACAATACACAGCCTGCCATACACTACACACAATATACAATCTATCATACTCTACACACAACACAGTCTACCAAACACTAAACATGTCACACAATCTACCATACACTGCATACAATACACAGCCTACCATACACTAAACACATCACACAATCTACCATACACTACACACAATACACAGTCTACGATACTCTACACACATCACATAGTCTACGATACACTACACGCAATATACAGCCTACTGTACACTACACACAATACACAGTCTACCTTACACTACACACAATACATAGTCTATGATGCACTACACACAATACACAGCCTACCATACACTATACACATCACACAGTGCACCCTACACTATACACATCACACAGTGTACCATACACTACTTACATCACACAGTCTACCATACACTACACACATCACACAGTCTACCATACACTACACACATCACACAGTGCACCCTACACTATACACATCACACAGTCTACCGTACACTACACACATCACACAGTGCACCCTACACTATACACATCACACAGTCTACCATACACTACACACATCACACAGTGTACCATACACTATACACAGGGCTGCTGCTTTGGTATAGAAGGTTAAGCCTCTGCCTGCAGTGCTGGCATTTCCTACTGGTGATGGTTGTAGTCCTGGCTGCTCCACTTCCCATCCAACTCCCTGCTAATGGCCTGGGAAAAGCAATGGAAGATGGCTCAAGTGTTTGGACCACTGCACCCACATGGGAGACCTGGAAGAAGCTCTTGGCTCCTGGCTTCAGCCTGGCCCAGCCCCAGCCATTGCAGCCATTTGGGGAACGAACCAGCTGATTGAAGATCTCTCTCTTCTCTCTTTCTTTCTCTCTCTGCCTTTCAAATAAATAAATCTTTAAAAAAACACACTACACATATCACACAGTCTATAACGTCTACATATATCACACAGTCTACCATACTATGTACTTGTGACACAATCTATAATACATTATATGTATCACACAATCTAGAACACACTGTATATATCACATTCACATTCTGCAGTACACTACACACACACACACACGTATATGTATATATATATATATGTTTATATATGTATATAAAACCCACAGTCTACAGCATTCCACATGTCACGCAGCCTACAAGACGCCACATACAACACTTAATCTACAATAGACTGTGCCTGGCACACAGCCCACACACACTGTATGTTTCACACGGCCTCTCCAACACTGCTGTGAGTTGTAGTCACCCTGTGCTACGGCACACTAGCACGCATCGGGTCTGTCTGCGTTTTGGTAACCATTACCCAACCTCCTTCCATTCCCACCGTTCCCAGCCCCGAGAAGTCACCGTCCTAAGTTCAGGTCGACTTCTTCTAGCGTCTACATCTGAGAGAGAACATGTGGTATTTGTCTTTCTGTGTCTGGCTTATTTCACTGAACATAATAACCTCCAGTTCCATCCTTTTTTTTTTTTTTTTTTTTTTTTTTTTTTTTTTTTTTGACAGGCAGAGTGGACAGTGAGAGAGAGAGACAGAGAGAAAGGTCTTCCTTTGCCGTTGGTTCACCCTCCAATGGCCGCCGCGGTATCGCGCTGCGGCCGGCGCACCGCGCTGTTCCGATGGCAGGAGCCAGGTGCTTCTCCTGGTCTCCCATGGGGTGCAGGACCCAAGCACTTGGGCCATCCTCCACTGCACTCCCGGGCCACAGCAGAGAGCTGGCCTGGAAGAGGGGCAACCGGGACAGGATCGGTGCCCCAACCGGGACTAGAACCCGGTGTGCCGGCGCCGCAAGGCGGAGGATTAGCCTGTTGAGCCACGGCGCCGGCCCCAGTTCCATCCTTTTTACTGCAAATGCCAGAATTTCATTCCTTTTGATGACTGATTAAGGTTCGTTGTGTATATGCACCATGCTTCTTCCTCCATCCATCCGTCAGTGGACCCCATGTTGATTCCCTATCTTGGCTATTGTGATACTGCGCAATGAACTCGGGCGTGACTCGGGCGTGTAGGTATCGCTTTCACACGTTCATGTCACTTCCTGCAGATACACACCCAGAACTGGGACAGCGGGGTCACTCGCCAGGTCTGTTTTTGGTTTTCTGGGGGAACCTACATATTGTTCCTCATAATGGCTGTACTAACTTGAATGTCGGACGACAGCCTGTAAACCTTCCCTTTTCTCTACATCCTTGCTAGCATGTTACTTGTTCCTTTTCAGAAATTTGTTTTATTTAATTGACAGACAGAAAGGTAGGTAGACAGACAGAGCTCCCGCACACTGCTTCATTCTCCAATCACCTGCTGTCTCCCAGGGTGCCCATTGGCAGAAAGCTGGAATTGGGAACACAGCTGGGACTCAGACCCAGGCATTCCCAAGTGGGATATGGAAGTCTCAAGTGGTGTCTTAGAGACTCGGTCAGACAGCCACCACTGGCTTTATTCTGTTCAAGACTGCTTCGGCTACTCAGGGGCCATTGCATCTTTAGAATGCACTGAGGGCCGGCATTGTGGCACAGTGGGTTAAGCTCCTGCTTGGGAGCCTGGCACCCCACATTGCATGTGGGAGACCTGGATGAAGTTCTAGGCTCCTGGCTTCAGTCTGGCCCAGCTCTGGATGTTGTGGACATTTTGGGAGTAAACCAGTGGATGGAAGATCTCTTTCTATTTCTCTCTGTTTGTTTCTGTCACTATGCCTTTTAAGTAAATAAAATAATATCTTCTTAAAAATGCCACTGAGTTAATCATGGGTTTTACACCTCATCCAATTTATCACTGGTTAGCCTGCAATCCATCCATCTCCCTGTCCATTGTTCCACCCATCTATCCACCTATCCACCCACCCATCTACCCACCCATCTATCCACCTACCTATCCACCCACCCACCTACCCAGCCATCCCTCTATCCATCTATCCAACTTCCCACTCATGCTTCCTTCATTCCACCTGTCCACTCACCCATCTTCCCATCTATCCATCCTTCCTTCTGTCCACTCACCCACCATCCATTCATCTATCATCTACCTGTCCCTTCTTCCTTCCTTCTTTCCGTCCATCCACCTACTCATCCATCCATGCATTCTTCCTTCCCATCCTGCCTTCCATCCACCCACCCACCCACCCACCCATCCTGCCTTCCATCCCTCCACCCACCCACCCACCCATCCTGCCTTCCATCCATCCATCCATATATGCAGATTCCCAGCCATTCTTCCATCCTTCCACCTATCCATCCTAGCTTCCACCCATACAATAACCTCCCACCCATCCATCCCTCCATCCATCCATCCACCCACCATCCACTTACATATCCATCCCTCCATCCATTCACTCACCTCCCCACTTACCCATCCATCCATCCTTCCCCCCATCCATCCCTCCATCCATCCATGCATCCCTCCATCCATCCATCCATCCATCCCTCCATCCATCCATCCTTCCCCCCATCCATCCATCCCTCCATCCATCTATCCTTCCTCCCATCCATCCATCCATCCATCCTTCCATCCGTCCCTCCATCCATCCTCCATCCGTCCCTCCATCCATCCTCCATCCATCCATCCTCCATCCATCCATGCATCCCTCCATCCATCCATCCATCCTTCCATCCGTCCCTCCATCCGTCCCTCCATCCATCTATCCTTCCTCCCATCCATCCATCCATCCCTCCATCCATCCACCCATATTCTTACCAGTTTTGAAGGGTCGTTATGTATTTTGGGATTTGGAGATTAAAGGTAATCCTTGTCTTAAGAGATTGAAGAATTTAATACTTTGTGATTATACATTTTTTTCCTATTCTTGTCTATTACTGAAACTCTAAGTCATGCTCTGAATCAATCTCTCTCTCTCTTCCTCATGAGACCACTTCCATCTATTTGGGTTCCCTCCAAAATGCCAGCTGGTCACCAGGAATTTAATTCAGGCCTCTCCAATGGTGGCAGGAACCCAATTACACTGAGCATCACCACTGCTTCCCAGAGTGGCCGGTGCTGTGGTGCAGCGGGTTACCTGGAACACCTGCATCCCATCTGGGCGCCAGTGCAAATGCTGGTGCTCCACTTCCAATGCAGCTCCCAGCTAATGGCCTTGGAGTGCAGTGGAAGATGACCCAGGTGTTTGGAAATCTGCCACCCATGTGGGGGATCTGGAGGAAACGCCCGGCTTTGGCCTGGTCCAGCCCTGGCCGCTGTGGCCATTGGGGCAGTGACCAAGCTGACGGATGCCCTCTCTCTCTCTCTCTCTCTCTCTCTCTCTCTCTGTGTGTGTGTTTTGTGTCTTTCCTTCTGTCTCTGTAACTCTAGCTTTCAAATAAATCTTTTTTAAAAAAAGATATACTCAGATGTAGACGTCATTTCTAAGAAGAACTAAAAATGTACTTCTTATCCCCACCACCAGGAATCTGTATGAGTTTGACCTGAAAAGCAAAGTTTTAATTGTAATTTTGGAAAAGACATCTACTTTTGTAAACATTTCCTTTAGCAAATTCTCCCAAATTACAAACACGACAGGAAATGCGCTTCCCGATGGTGCTGTGGTGGGGCCGCATTTTTCCCCTGTAATTCATCAACAGTGACTGTGTTGTTGACGAGGAGGTGGCCTGTGTTGGAAACTACAAGTAAAACCTTTGGCTACGTCCCTCCAGACACTCGGCACCCACAGTACCAAGGCTATGGGCAGGATTTCATTTGTCAGCGTCAGGTGCTCATTTCATGGGCAGGTGGCGAGAGCATGGGGTGCAGAGCGCAGGGGGCGGGGCGGCGCGCCCAGGTGGGAGGAGGGGACGTGCCCTTCCGCGCCGCCATCAGTCTCTTCCAGGAGCAATCCAGACTCCTGTGGCTTCAATGCGGATATTGAGCCCTTTCGGCTGCGTAAGCCTACACTTCCCACCACATCTCCCAGATGAGCCGTGGTGGACAGAGTTACATTCTACCCACCTGTCTGGCGGGTGCCGGAGCCACAGCTCACTTTCCCGGGCTCTCGGCTGCTGTCAGGACTCTCCCGTCTGCACCCCCCACTTCCCACGGAAGCCACACCAACCTGCTCAGACAAAACCAGCCTTCCCTGGGCAGCTGTGGGGCCAGGACGGCGCCCTCCAGAGAGAGCTGCCCACACCGCCCCTGTGCGGGGGCACGCGGGGGCACGCGGTGTCGGCACTGAAACCTTCCTTGGCCGGTACCGGGCAGTGCCCCTGCCCACCAGACCGGTGCTCCTGCTGCTGTGTGCTGCCCTCCAGGGTCCTCGAGGAGAGCCAGGGCTTTCATTCTTGCATGAAATTCACATAAAAAGATGATTTTCTGAAATATATATTTGGCAAAAAATATGATAACAAATAATACAATTTTGGTTTCCTTTTGTGTTTCTATTTCTGCAAAAATAAAAGCATTTTTTCTTATAATTTGGGGTGACTATATTACAATTTTAATGTTTATCTATTCATTTTTATTTGAAAGGCAGATTGATTTGAGAGAGAGATTTTTCTTTTTTTTGACAGGCAGAGTGGATAGTGAGAGAGAGAGACAGAGAGAAAGGTCTTCCTTTTTGCCGTTGGTTCACCCTCCAATGGCCGCTGCGGCTGGCGCATCTCGCTGATCCGAAGCTAGGAGCCAGGTGCTTCTCCTGGTCTCCCATGCGGGTGCAGGGCCCAAGCACTTGGGCCATCCTCCACTGCCTTCCCAGGCCATAGCAGAGAGCTGGCCTGGAAGAGGGGCAACCGGGATAGAATCCGGCGCCCCAACCGGGACTAGAACCCGGTGTGCCGGCGCCGCAAGGCGGAGGATTAGCCTGTTAAGCCACAGCGCCATCCAAGAGAGAGATTTTTCATCAGCTGGCTTACTACCCAAATGTTTGCAACAGCTGGGGCTGGGCCAGGCTGAGGTCAGGAGCCTGGAACTCCATGCGGGTCTCCCACGTGGGGGGCAGAGACTCAAGTTCCTGAGTTGTCATCTTTCGCCTGCTAGGAGCGTCGGCAGGGAGCTGTACTAGGAGCAGGGGTGGGACTTGATCCCAGCCACTCCAATAGGGATACAGGTGTCTGAAGTGGTGGCTCAACCCACGGCGCCACCACACCTGCCTCTGAATGTTCTGACTGTGGTAAAGTGTGTGTAACCTAAAATGTGTCACTTCATCAATTTATTTTTTAAAAGATTTATTTATTTATTTGAAAGCCGGAGTTACAGAGAGGGAGAGGCAAATGGAGAGAGAGAGAGAGAGAGAGAGAGAGAGAGAGAAGGAGAGAGATATCTTCCTCCTCCTGGTTCACTCCCCAAATGGCTACAATGGCCAGGGCTGGGCCAGGCCAAAGCCAGGAACCAGGAGGTTCATTTGGGTCTCCTACTTGGGTGCAGGGCCCCAAGTACATGGGCCAAAATCTGCTGCTCTCCCAGGCACAGTAGCAGGGAGCTGGATCGGAAGTGGAGCAGCTGGGACAAAAACTGATGCCTACATGGGATGCTGGTGCCGCAGGCAGTGGCTTTACCTGCTGTGCCACAATGCCAGCCCCACTCCACCATCTTATCTGGGAGGCAGAGAGAGAGGAGATCTCTCATCCACTGGTTCACTCTCCAAAGGCCCACACCAACCAGGGCAGGATGGGAGTTTAAAGTGGGCACCAGGAATGCAATTCAGTCTCCCATGTGGGCGGTAGGAGCCGAACTACTTTGTAGCTCCTGGCTCCTGGCTTCAGCCTGATCCAGTGCTGTCCACTGGACCCATCTGGGGAGTGAACCAGTCTCTCTCTCTCTCTCTCTCTGACTTTCAAATTAAACATACAATTTTTAAAGGGCAAATTCACCCCCCCCGTATGCAAGCAGATAAAAGAAGGAGAAGCAAGCTGTCAGCAGGTGTTCCGGGGGCTCCGTTTAGAATAAACATGAACGTCTCGGGCTTTTGAACCAAGTGACCGAGCCACAGCTCAGAGCGCACCCAGAGCTCCAGGCCCCGTCCACAGCCGAGGGCGCTCTGAGCCCCAGTCCACGGGCCTCAGGACCGCCCCTCCCCCGCCTACCTCTCTCCCCTCTGTCGCCTGGGCCTGCAGCTTCCCCTCGGTCCTAATGGGGCTTCGCCTGCCCTGGGCCGTTTGCCTTGCTGAGTTCCGAATTTCGTGTTCTTGTCAAGAGCGGGCGCCATCGAACGCTGAGCCAGGCACCATCACAGCCGCCGCAGCCCGGAACTGCAAGTCCGAAAAATCGGAGTCACTCTGTCTTGGGACTGGGAAGAGGGCTAGTTCTGAGGGATGGACGTGGACTCGTGGCTGCCACCGGGGGCCGTCGGGAGGACAGGTCCAAGGGTCGTGCCCTGGACCCGAGTGGATCCAACCCCGACAGCCTGGGGCCACATCACCCCGATATCGCAGTCCCTGGGGGTGGGGGTGGGGGTGGAATCCCTGCCGAGGGCGGGGCTGAGCCACGGACCTCCAACCAGGGCCCTGAAGCCAGGGTCGCCCCGCACACACCCCCGCAGCCCAGGCGCCCAGGGCACTGACCAGACCTTGGATGCCCGCGCTCCTGGCTCCCCGCTGGGGCCGGGGTCGCGGGCGGCACGGAGCGGAAGAAAGCGCGGGGCTGTGCCAGGCCCACGAGGGAGGCCAGGGGCCGGCTGCGGCCGCCGAGGCTTGGACGGGGGACGCCGCCCAGGAACCCAGGCCGCCCGCCCCTCCCAGCTGCCCCCTTTGCGCTGGGCACTGGCGCCGGGGTCCGGGGATCTCCTTGTCGCCTTTCTCGGCCATTAGACCCTCGCTTTCCGCCCCCGGCCTCCAGGGGCGGCTCCGGCCTCGACCCCGCAGCAGCCGCGGGCCCGGGCTTTGTGCGAAGTGGGCGCGGGGGCGCCCCCTGCCGGCAGCCCCGGAGCCCCGTGGCGCGGCCCCCCTTCCGGGCCCCGCCCACTCTCCCCGCGCACGCGGTCGCCCCGCCGCCGGCTCCTCTCCGGGCCCAGCGGGGGATCCGCGGCCACGGCTTCCTCCTCTTCCTCTCCAGGCTTGTGCCCGGCACAGCTCCGAGAAGCGGACGCCCCGAACCCTTCCGGACCCGGAGCTCGCGCCGCACACCCGGTCCACGCACTCTAGGCCGCCGGCCGGGCCCGCAGGCCGGAGCACCACGCACTTCGTCCGGGGCGCCAGGCGGGCCCCGCGCGCCGGCCCGGGGGCGGTGGCACAGCCGGTGACCTGCCCGCGAGGCCCGCGTTCCGTGCGTCCCCCTCTGTTAGGAGTGGTGGCGGAGAAAGCCTGGCCCCCGCCTCCTGTCCGATGGGCATCGGCTCCCGGGCTCTCTCGGCTCCCAAACCCGCACTGGCTCCGGCTGCGGTGCGCTTGGAGGGTGGCTGGAGGGCGCCGGGCGCAAGTGCGCACGCTGGCGCTTCCCGGCCTGGCGACCCTCGGCCTGGCCTGGAGGCTTCATGGCCTGCTGCAGGGCCTGGGCTGCCGCACGCGTGGCTCCCGTGGCCCCGCGTGGCATTCCTTCCTTCCCTGGTGCGCGGTGTGTGCGCGTGGACGCCTGGCGGCCCTGTCCGTTCACTGTGGACTTGTGCGCGCCAGGGCCCAGGGCTCTGGGTGTGGGTGTGGGTTTAAAGACAGACCG
Organism: Lepus europaeus; assembly: GCF_033115175.1. Classification (NCBI taxonomy): domain Eukaryota; kingdom Metazoa; phylum Chordata; class Mammalia; order Lagomorpha; family Leporidae; genus Lepus; species Lepus europaeus. The sequence continues at coordinate 123,318,424 of NC_084835.1, forward strand.
CAGCCCACTTGTTTCATCTGGGTTTTCACTCCGCGCCAGGGGCACCTGAGTCCCGCGGGCGGTGCCCCACCCCACCCCCGCGCTGCCCTCATTCCTGCAGTGCCAACGGCCAGCAGCTCCTGTGCCTCTTCGTTCCGGCAAACAGTGGCCTGTAGAATGAACATGGGTGTCCGGGAAAAGCCTCCTTTCGGGAACTTAAGGCCCTGAGACGCGGGAGGCCACGGTGGAAGGTCGTTGGCGAGGGGAGTTCACCTGTAAAGTTTGCAAAGCACCGGAGCCGAGGCGCGTCACACAAGCGCGTCCCTGGACTTCAGACGTCTCTCTCTCTTCCTCTCTCGGACTCCCTGTCCGAAAGCTGGAGCTCCAGGGAAGCTGACACCCAGAAAGCCGCCCCCTTCCCCCCTCGGGAGTGGACCCCCCTTTGTTCACTCCGGTGAAAGCCTCGTTATCCAGGGGCCGGGGGTCCTCGCCAAGTGGGAGGACTGGCTACAGCCTGCCTGGTCCTGGGGGGCACACACAGGTTCCGGGCCTCCTCTCCTGCTGGCTGCCCCTGGGAGCGCCGTCGGGAGAAGCCGAGCAGCCGCCTGTGAGACGCGGAGGTGAGGCAGGCAGGAGCAGCCGCCTGTGAGACGCGGTGGGATTCCGTGAACTGAATCCGTGGGATTTCAGGGTCCCAGGAGGGGCTGCTGGGGTGGACCCTGGAAGGCGGTGCTGGGTCACCTCTCCGCCCCGGTTTCTCAGCGTTTGTGACTGTGCAGCAAGGTCCCTGGGGAGCATCTCTGCAAGCCTGGGCTTCCGGGGGCTCGCCTGGGCTGTGCCGTGTTTCAGTACGGAACTCCCTGCATCTTCCTGGAACTGCTCTTGTTGCTGGCCGGCTTGGATTTACGCCTTTGTTTTCTAACATGGCTACGGAACTAGATTTTGAGAATGCTAAGGTTATTTTACCTCAAGATAGCCATTAGGATTCAGTTTAGTAAAATTAAGCATCTCAGATAAATGAACAATAGTTTTCCTTCATTTCTTAAAGGCGCTCCCAGAACCCTCTCTCCATAGACTCAATGAAACAATGGGCAAAAACATCCGAGTCAGCTTCTCCGGAAATCTGGAGGGTAACCGGAGGCCTGGAGGACTAAGCGGAGAGTGCTAACTTAGGAAGAGCCTCCCCACGCAGGAGAGACACCGCCCCGGGCACGTTAACCCGCTCCGTCCAGTCTCCCTAACTCCACTGCAGACTTGAAACCTTGCCGAAAGCCGGCAGCCTGGAAGCTGTTGGAGCACAGGGAGCAGCATGGGGCTGGCACTTCTTCAAGTCCCAGCGAGTTGTCGCCATGTGGCTCCGCCGGTGGCTCCCTGGGAGACCCCACCTTCAAGGCTGTCTGTATTTGCCCGGACTCAGCACTTGCTCAGAGCAAAAAGCCTTCTGCCCTGTGGGCATTTGTGGAAAACAACTACAGGCCATTCTGCTGCCTGGGGTGTTCGGTAACCGTTGGGCAAGCCATAGCCTACACAAGGAGCTCAGCGGGAAAACCCGGGCAAGCAGATTTTGGGGTTTTGGAAAGCTAGGACATAGGCTGGGCCTCTGGCAGGCCATGCACACGTGCAGGGCTGTGTGCACACGTGCTCAGGAAGAAGCTACAGAATCGGTCCAGGGAAGCCCCCACAGATGACAGCTGCACCACACAGCAATGACGAACCTGCAGGAGCAAGGGACCTGCTCTTTCCAGAGTGGCCCTATGGTGTTATTTTTAGAACCTAGTTTTAGACAAAAATCTATGAGATATACAAAGAAACAAGAAGGTATGGCCCATGCATTGGATGGAATCTATCCTGGAGAAGTTCAGACACCGTTTTTACTCAATAAAGACTTTGTATCAAGGGTGGTGTTGTGGCATAGGGGGTAAAGCTGCCATCTACCACACCAGCATTCTATATGGGCACTGGTTTGAGTCCTGGCTGCTCCACTTCCCATCCAGCTCCCTGCTAATGGCCTGGGAAAAGCAGCATAAGATGGCCCAAGTACCTGGACCCCTGCAACCCATGTGTGGGACCTGGAAGAAGCTTCCGGCTCCTGGCTTCTTCCTGGCCCAGTCCAGGCTGCTGTGGCCATCTGGGGAGGAAACCAGGGGATGGAAGATCTCTCTCTCTCTCTCTCTCTCTCTCTCTCTCTCTCCCTCACTGCTTTTTCTCTGTTTTTGCCTTTCAAATAAAAAAAAGAAAGTAAATAAATGATGTTTAAGTTCATAGACAATGAAATTGCAAATAAGTGTATTTTGGTGCAAAGTTTTTTTTGAGTCCATGTGTAGTTTTTGCGTAATTCTCACTTCCCATGGACTGTGGAGGGCTCCTATATTTACAGATCAGTATGGTGGCCACGCATTGTGTAGATGGGACGGGTGACAAAATAGCACAGCAGAGGGCAGAGCTATAAAGGAGTACATTTTTATATTCAACTGAAATTGTCAGTATACATTCTAACCAGATTTTTAAAAATTATTTTATTATTTGAGGGACAGAGAAGGACTGAGAGAGACGGAGCAGGCGTCCCACTGCTGGCTCATTCTGCCAGATGCCCGCAGTGCCGGGCAGAAGCCAAGGGCCGGGAGCACAGCCCAGGTCTCCCAGGTGGGTGCTGTCACCTGCAGCCGCCCAGGGTGTGCGTTGGCAGGAGCTGGAGTCAGGAGCTGGATTCGGGAATCAGACCCAGTTACTCTGCTAGGGGACAGGCACATCCTTCCAGTCTTGACCACTAGGCCAGACGCCCACTCTCCAAACTAGGCTTTTATAAATCAAGATGTTAGTTTCAATTCCCGGGGCAACCACTAAGAAAATAACAACAAAAGCACAATAAAAGAAATAAACAAGGAAATTAAAATGGTGCATCAGAGAATATCTCTTCAACAAAAAGAAGGCAATAATGCAGGAGTTGAGCGACGAGAAGGACATAGAAAACACACAGACAAATGGCAGGCGTGAGCCCTTCCTTCTTGGCAATCACATTAAATATAAATGAATTAAACTCTACGGTGAAAAGGCAGAGCTTTTCAGAGTAGAGTGAAAATAAAGCACATTATCCAAGTATATGCTGTCTACAAAAGACTCACTTTCAATTCAAAGGCCCTAACTAATAGGTTGAAAGTAAAAATGGAAAAAATGTTCCTTGTGAACAGTAACCAGAAGAGCACTACAGGGTGAAAAACTAACACTGGGAAAGTAGACTTGGAGACACAAGTTCTTACAAGAGATAAAGAAGTGCGTTTTGTAACGATAAAATTGCCAATCTGTTAACAAGATATAATAGTTGTAATATATGTGCACCTAAAAACATCATCCCCAAATACACAAAACTGTAACTGACAGACTGGATGGGGAGGGTAGATAGCTGAACACTTGGACTACTCGGCATCTGTTCAGTAATAGTTGAAGAATCAATGCATGCATTTCAGTGATGACAGAACTACGAGACAGAGGGCCAACCAGGAAGAGACTTGAAAAACACAAGCAAACAGCCAGACCCAATAGACATGCACATAGATCCCACTCAGCAACAGCACAGTAGTTACAGAGTGTTCCCTAGGACAGACCACAGGCTAAGACAGAAAACAAGTCTCAAGAAACTGGCGTCACACAAGGTGCTTTCCCAGCCCTGTGCAATAAAACCAGAAAGCAGCAGCAGAAGAAAAATGGGAAAAGTCAGTAACGCATGGAAATTACCTAAATAAAGAGTCAAAAAAATCATAGGCTGGCGTTGTGGGCTGCCTGGTAAAGCTGCCGCCTGCAACTCTGGCATCCGTTATGGGCGCCGGTTCAAGTCCTGGCTGCTCCACTTCCAACCCAACTCCCTGCAGTGTGCCTAGGAAAGCAGCAGAAGACGGCCCAGTGCCCACCCCTCCTACCTATGTGGGAGACCGGATGAAGCTCCTGGCTCCTGGCTTCAGCCTGGCCCAGCCCTGGCCATTGCAGCCATTTGAGGAGTGACCTGAGGATTGAAGATTCTCTATCTCTCTATCTCTCCCCTGCCCCCACTTCTTTCAGTAACTCTTTCAAATAAATAAAATCAATCTTGAAAACCGAAAAAAATCACAAAGAAAATCTGTAAATACTTTGAGACGAATGAGAACAGAAACAACAATATCTCAGATCAGCAATCCAATTTTATCCTTTAAGGAACCTCCCACCTACAGCTCACCTCCCTTCTCCTACACACTAGAGAAGAAGAACAAGCTAAAACCCAAAGCTAGCAGAAGGGAGTAAACAGTAGATTAGCGTGGTGATGAACAAAACAGAAAACAGAGAAATCAATGAAACCAATAGCTGGTTCTTTGAAAAATCCACAAAATTGACAAACCTTGAGCTAGTGACAGAGAAATGTCACAAAACTAGTAAAAAGAATGCAAGCAGAGACATTACTGTAAACTCCCAGGAAAAATGTTCTGAGCATATTATTAGTAATTGTGCCAAGAATGTTAGATAACCTAGAAATGGACAAATTCTTAGAAACACACAAACTCAGCTTTAACAGACTGAAGAAAAATCAGTTCTTGAGACTGACAGGTGTGTAACAAGGAAAGAATAGTCGGTTAGAACAGTCTCAAGAAGGAAGACCCCAGGACCACATGCTTAACAGGAGTATCAGCCAAACACTTGGAGAAGACCTAAAGCCAGTCCTTCTCAAATCCCTCCAACACACAGAAGAGGAAGCAACACTCTTTAACTCAAACTATACAGCTAGCATTACCCTGAGACCAAAGCCAGTCAAAGGTATCACAAGAAAACTGCAGACCAAGGTCCATTGTGAATGTAGATGCAAAAACCCTCAATACAAAACTAGCGGATTGAATTCAAAAGCATATTAAAGAATTAGAAACCATGGCCAGTTAGGATTACGCACCAATATATGAAAAGCAGACAAGGTAACGCACCATACTGACGGGGCTAAGGGGAAACACATGAGCATCTCAGCAAATGAAAACTGCCCATCGAATAAAACCAACACTCTGATGCAGCCACAAATGATGGCGGATGGCAGCTTCCTCGGGCCTGTGAAGTGCGTCTCCAAGATGTTCACAGCGTCGTGTTTCAAGGTGCAAGACAGAGAGCTTTTCCCCTACAGTGAGGATCGGGAAGGTTAGCTCTTGTCAAGGCGCTCCACATGGTGCTGCGGGATTTGGCCAGGACAATTACGCAAGAAGAAGAAACAAGACACTCAGATTGGAAGAGAGGAATGAAAACTATCTCTGTTTGCAGGTGAAGTGATCTTATATGTGGAAAACGCGAAGAAATTATTTTAAACTTTAAAAAGCTATTGGCGCTAATAAGCAAATCCAGCCCATTTTTAGAGTACAGGATCTATATACACAGACTTGCTGTGTTTCTGTACCAAAGAATGGATAATCCAAAACGAAATGAAGGGAGGGTTTGGGTGCCACGTGGGTGCCTGTGTCCACATCCGAGTGCCGGGTTCGAGTCCCAGCACTGCTCCTGATCCAGCTTCTTGCTAACGTGCTCCTGGGAGGCAGCAGGTGATGGCTCAAGCCCTTGAGTCCCTGCCACCCACATGCGTGGCTTTGGCCTGGTCCAGCCCTGGATGCTGCAGGCATTTGGGGAGTGCGCTAGCAATGGAAGAAATCTTCTCTCTCTGTCTCTTTTAGCTGGGATTTTTGCCTTTCAAATAAAGTGAAAATAAATAAATAAAATTGAAAAAGAATCAAAAATAGAATTAAGAAAATAATTCTGTGGCTGGTGCTGTGGCTTAGCGGGTAAAGTTGTGGGTCCTGTATGGATACTGGTTTGAGTCCTGGCTACTCTGTTTCCAAACCAGCTCCCTGCTGATGGCCTGGGGAAAGCAGTGGAAGATGGCCCAGGTACTTGGGACCCTGCCACCCCCAAGGGAGACCCGGTGGAAGCTCCTGGCTTCTGGCTTTGTCCTGGACCAGCCCAGGTGTGGCAGCCATCTGGGGAGTGAACCAGTGGGTGGAAGACCTCTCTCCCTTTGCCCCCCCCCCAACTCTGACTTTCACATAAGTAAGTCTTTACAAAAATGGAGGTGAATTCTATTTATATTAACACCAAAACAATCAAATATTTAAGAATAAATTTATCAAAAAAGCACAAAACTCGTGCACTGAAAACGGCAAAGGAATGAAGGAAATCAGAGCAGACGCCAGGCTGGGGGACGCGCAGTCTCACTGAGGGCTACAGCGCTTCAGCTGGGTCTTCTCCTCCAAGACCGACATCCTCCAGGGCTGGTCTTGAAAGCTGCAGGGAAGGGTTAGACGGCCCCCAGCAGCCAGAACAACCTGAGCGCTAAGGCAATGCTGGAAGACGTGAACTTTCCGATTTCAAAGCTTACTACAAAGCGGCCAGAACCGAGACAGCGCGGTCTTGGCACTGAGGTCGGTCCAGGTCAGCAGGTAGACGCAGGGCACCTGAACCTCCGGGATGCAGGAGAGATGCAGCCGGGGCCCGTGGAGGCCCTGGGTGTCGCTCGTGGTGAGGGACAGAGCGCGAGCTGTGGCACCGTGTGAAACGGCCCAGTCTGTCGTTCATGGTGCAAAGACGCAGGGAAGAAAGCGCGTGGGTCTGCGGCTGCCGCTGGGGAAGGGGCGGCGTCCACGCGAGTCCGTCCCTGCTCGCGGTGGCTGGTTCCTCACGCCGTGCCCAGTCGTCCTCGGCCAAGGCTGAGATGCGAGCGTGCCCTCCCTCTCCCCGGCTCTTGGCGCCTGAGCCTGGCACCAGACCTGGATTTCCCCCACGTGAGCCCTGCCGACATCGACAGCAAAGGAGTGCGTTCACGGTCACCTCGGTGTCGCTCAGGGCAGGAGGCCTGGCCAGGCTTTGCCCACGAAGCGGCCTGCCCTGCGCTTTGTCCCTTGTCCTAGAATTTCTGGAGTCCCAGGCAGCCCTGTGGGTCCTCAGGGGGTTCTGCGATCTTTCTCCCATTCTGTATCCTGCTGGTGAATGTCTTCCCTCAGGATAGAGGTAGCTCTGGCCACAGTGAGTCCTGGCCGGTCTGGCGGTTTTGCGCCCCACAGGAAGCACCAGTGCGGCTCAGAAAAGGCACACTGGCCTTCCTTGCTGCCTCCCAGGGCACAGCACGCAGGGGTGTGGTGCTGGCCTGTGTTACGGGGGAGCCAAGAGGTCAGGAGGGCTTCTAGCACGTTCTGTGCAAAGCCTCAGGTTCTGTCAAAGCCCGCCCACTGCCCACCCACCCGGAGAGTCTAAGCTGGGAGGTGGGCCCAGTAGAATCAGCTCTTACTAGACGGCCCAGTGACAGGAGCAGCACTGACAGTGTGTGGCAATGAGAAGCAGCGTCAGCCACCCCCGTCATGCCAGGACCTGTCAAATCCCGTTCTGAACACAGCTCTTCATGTTGTCACTGAATCCAGTGTAGGAACTCTTCCTGCTCGCCAGGACGGCTCAGACGTACCGTCCCACAAATAGAGGCTCTGACACAGCACGTGGCCTAGACTGTTCAGGTCAGGCTCGGAACCAAAGGACAGGACCCTTGTGCCACCCGAATCACCCGTGGGCTCGCCGTAACACCCCTCAAGAGCAGGGGGCAGAGGAGCGGGGCAGGCGGGGTGGTGGGCTGGGCTGGAGGCTCCGTGCTGAGCTCTGCCCTCACCCTGGGGCAGGAGGACACAGGCTCTCACCTCCCGCTGCCCCCCCCCCCCATTCCTGTCTGGTAAAGGAGGGGAGGGGGCGGAATTCGGGCAAGTCTCCCGCCGCGAGCTTGCTGTGTTCTAGGGAAAGCCGTCTGTTCCGTCTTGTGTTTTACAACGCCCTCTCCTCCTGGCTCGCACTTCCTGTCTGTTGTGGTCGCTTGCAGGGACTCACTGGTTTGAGAGCCCAGCCACTGGGCTTCTACTCACGGCTACCGGACCATAATCACTGGAGTTGGGAATCACTGATTGTCCCTCATACAGAACTGTGGGAGACATGGCCTCTGACCCCCGAAGTTATTTTCTACGGACAAGGCCAGACAGCCCTGCCGACCCCCAGGTGCGAGGGACAGCCCTTCCTGGGTAGTGAGAACATCAGGGTTCCCAGGTAGAGGGCCCCTACGAGCAGGTGCTGAGCGTGTGGGTGTGAGCACACGGAAGTTCTGAGAAGTATACGTGAGGACTACTACTAGGAGTGGCGCCGGGTCGACCAGCTGGCTGAGGGGTTGAGGGAGACACACACACACACACACACACACGACTGCTGAAGTCTCCCCAGCGCGTCCCCTCCTTTCTCCCGGTGTTGTGTTCATGTCCGACTTCATTTCCTTTGCAGTTTCCCCACATCGTGATGAGTTGTAAACTTTATGAGGGCACTTCACAAACTTTGTGGAAAAATGGAAACGCAAATATATGTTTATTTTGGTGCACAATTTTTTTAAAGTCACACATGGTTTTTTCATAATATGCACTTTCCACGAACTTTTTGAGGACCTCTCCCTTATTGCTAAATCTGGCACATTTTTTGAATTTCTGTAAGTGGTATCGTATTTAGGAAGTTGCTGTTTTGTTGAAGTTCATGTTTGGAATGTCATGTGTGTCGATGTATGTGTCTCCATGTCACTCATTTTTATAGTGGCATAGAATATTATGCCTAAAAGCACTGTGATTTATTTGCCCATAGGAGAAAGTTTTTCTTCTGCTGCTGTATCCATACACCATGATGTTATCTTAACATCATCTGTATATAAATGACAACCATCATTCTTCAACGTAAGCATTCTCTAATACGTGGAAGACTGAACCGCGAGTTGGTTAATTTTTTGCATAGTTTCTTTGGACACCGCAGACTAGAGAGCCGGGGTTATTGCCAGTCCCCTCCTCCAGCCCTCTTAGATTTTCCTGTAACCATAACCTGCTCCTCAAATAATGTTTCTTCCCACTGAGAACCGAGATGCCCACGTCTCCACGTGGATCTCGAGTGACATCCCTTGACGTCAAAGCACCAATTTACGTGAAAGTGCTTTGAGCTGAGGCCGTGTTTCGCTGTCGGCCTGGGGACATCACTCATCAGCTGCTTGGTCCCCCCCGCCCGGTTCTCACCCTTGCCACAGCAGCCGCTGCAGGGTGCTGCGCTGTGAAACAGCAGGGCCCCTGCTAGCTTGTCTGCTGCGAGCAGGGTCCTGAGAAGACGGTTTCAAAGCACTTTGTGACGAACGGAGTGTTCTATAAATGGGTATTGAAAATAATCAAGACATTCATGGCTCCAAACAGGCCGCAGAAACACCATAGCAACTAATGAACAGTGATTGCCGCATCACGGCTCCGTCCCCAGCTGCTCTCCGGCGATCGAAGCTCACTTTGCAGCGTCAGAAGGAGCCCAGGCAGGCCGGGCCCCCACTCGGGGGAGGCGGTGCAGAGCCACTGGGTTCCCAGGGGGAATGTGGGTGCAGTGTCTCCTTGGCTTCCCTCCTGCGTCTGTGTGGACTGCCCGGCGGGCGCCAGAGCCCTGCGGCTCCCAGTCTGTGTCATCCAAGCCACCCAGTGCCCTTTGGCTCTGGGACGCTCCCAGCTGCACCCCAGCCCCTACCCCAGCAGACGCGGGGCTGAGGCTGCGAGAGGCTAACCCTGAGCCCCAGTCCAGACTGTGGCGGCCAAGTCCCCCTGCCTGGGAGTCTGTTTAGTGAACACCAGATTCTCTGTGATTTTTGGAAATGGCTGCACGTAGGCAGAGGCTAGAAGCGGTGTCAGGATCTATTGGATTCCTGGGACCCGGCAGCTCCTGGGCCGCCGTCGGCGTGGCACGGAGGGAGAGGAGCCTCAGCCTTGCCAGCTCCGTGCCGTGCCCGCTGCCCTGAGGTGCCCCAGACGGCGTGGAGGGCGATGCTGGTGCAACTGTGAGGACAGCAGCTCCATTCCCAGGGCTCTCCATGGCGGTCCTTCAGGGAAATGAGGGCAGGAGTGGGGAGGGGGAGAAGTCTCTCCCTGCGCAGCTCCCCTGAGGCCAGGGTCATTAGGCCCTTATGTGGGCACAGGCTCTCCCCACTTCCATCCAGAGCCCAGCTGCCCCAGCCAGACACCCGGGAAGGCGTGAGTGCTCGCCTTGAGGAGGCCTGGGTGTGTTCGAGCCGGCTCCCACGCAGTGAGCCATCCATTTTCTCTGCGTCTTTTCAAGAGTCGTCTGGATGCTAGAGGGCTGCTCTCTGCCTTCTCAAACTCACTTTGTTTCCATGGTTACAAAACACCCAGGCTCTTCCAGCCCACAGTGCATCAGGAGGGCACCCCGCTGCCTGGTAACGGCAGTAGCCTTCTCCAAGTGTGCAGACCTCCGTGCCGCCCGTGCGAATGTTAGAAAGCTGGGTGAGCCGTTCCGCGCACAAGCTGGCAATGTTCGTTTGGATTGCAGGATTTTGCAGGCGGCCAGGTAAGGGACATCTGCACCGTAGAATGTGATAGATTTTGAAGCACAATGCCCCGGACGTGGAAATACCAAGGCATGAGGCTGGAAGGCAGGAGAGGGCCAGCCATCGCCTCACCGCCCGGGAGTGTGGGTGCCCAGGCCATCAGCCCGCTGTCCCCTAGGAGGAGAGAGAGGCTGCTGGGAGGTTCCACAGCACAGGGAGGGCTGCGCTAAGTCTCTCACTCACCATGGCTCACGTGTTCTCTCCGAACTGCGGTGCCCAAGTATGAGAAAGAAGCAACCCTCCTGGCTCTCTGGGAGCACCAACCGGCGCCAGGGTCACAGCGCACATCACGCAGGTGTGGGCACCGTGGCTCCCCAAGCCATCAAGTCCCGTGCGAGGGAACAGAAGGACGTGTGTTGCTGTTCAGGGCTGGTGCCTTGGGGTGCTCATGGTTGTGCTGCTGCTCAATGAGCAGGGGCAGAGCTTTGCTGTCGCCTGCTCGTGTGTGCTCCGCTTCACGAGAGCGGCCGCACAGCGCACGGTGCGCGTGGCAGTCCTAGAGCCGCAGATCCGCATGGCGCCTGACGACAGGTGGAACCCGTGGAACCAGTTCAGGGTTGGCCACACGGGGCAGATTTTCCCAGCAGGACAGTGTAGGTGATAATAGTGTACCCTTCACTGGGTTCTGATATTCACACAGAGTTAAGTGAGCCAGTGCCTGCGGTCCAGGAACGCACTGCACTTCACCACTGGGCGCAGCGTCTCCTTTTCATCCCTCACCTGCCTCTGAGTGCGCCAGGTGAACCGATTCTCTGCTGTCACCTTGGCTGGAATCGCGTGCCGCTCCGTGGAAGCTGTCCAGTCGCTCTCGGATCATGCCAAGGCTGCCGGTCACGTCTCGCGGCAACATCAGTCCATTGCAGAAGTTACAGGTCCCAGGTCCACACAGCCGGGCAGTGAACTTCATGCAGAATTACTCGCCTGCTTCCTCCAGCTTTTTCTGGCTCCGGAGTGAATTTGTGAGGTCGATGAGGCACAGGGATTGTGAACTGACTTTTTATCACCCGCTTTGGAAGTTCCCTTGGGACTGGCATTGTGGTGCACCAGCATCCCGCACAGGTGCCGGTTCGTGTCCCGGCTGCTCCATTTCCAACCCAGCTCCCTGCTGATGACCTGGGAAAGCAGTGGAAGACGGTCCAAGTGCGTGGGTCCTTGAACTCACGTGGGAGACCTGGAAGAAGCTCCTGGATCCTGGCCCAGCCCCAGCCCTTGTGGTCATCCAGGGAGGGGCCCAGTGTCTCTCCCCCTCTCTCTCTGTAACTCTGACTTTCAAATAAATAAATAAATCTTTTAAAAAAATAAAAGTTCCCTTGCATAAGGGACCTTGCATGGCAGGTGGCAGTGGCTGAAAACTGGAATGAGAAGATCCTGTCCTCCCTGCTCTGTTAAGTTGGTAGACAAATAACAATTGTATGTATTTATGGAATGCACATGACGCTTTGATATTTGATACAGTGTGCGATGACTGACTGGTCCGTCACCTCGCATCCTGTGGATTTCACGGTGAGGATGTCGGAGATCTGCTCTCTCAGCAGTGGTCAAGCACGCACACTGTGACCACTGCACACCAGATCACCCAGGCCAGCCGACCAAAGGATGTGTCCTCTGTCCATCGCCTCCCTCTCCCTCCCCCTGGCCCCTGCCGCCATGGCTCCACTCTGCTTCTGTGGGTTCAGTTCTAAGTGAGGTCATGCAGCGTCACTCCCTCAGGAACCACTGGAACCCCTATTGTAACCACTCCACCAGCCTAAGGAACCACTGGAACCCCGTTGTAACCACTCTCACCGGCCTAAGGAACCACTGGAACCCCCGTTGTAACCACTCTCACCGGCCTAAGGAACCACTGGAACCCCCGTTGTAACCACTCTCACCGGCCTAAGGAACCACTGGAACCCCGTTGTAACCACTCTCACCAGCCTAAGGAACCACTGGAACCCCCGTTGTAACCACTCTCACCGGCCTAAGGAACCACTGGAACCCCGTTGTAACCACTCTCACCAGCCTAAGGAACCACTGGAACCCCCGTTGTAACCACTCTCACCGGCCTAAGGAACCACTGGAACCCCGTTGTAACCACTTCACCAGCCTAAGGAACCACTGGAACCCCCGTTGTAACCACTCTCACCGGCCTAAGGAACCACTGGAACCCCGTTGTAACCACTCTCACTGGCCTAAGGAACCACTGGAACCCCCGTTGTAACCACTCTCACTGGCCTAAGGAACCACTGGAACCCCCGTTGTAACCACTCTCACTGGCCTAAGGAACCACTGGAACCCCTATTGTAACCACTCTCACTGGCCTAAGGAACCACTGGAACCCCCGTTGTAACCACTCTCACCGGCCTAAGGAACCACTGGAACCCCCGTTGTAACCACTCTCACCGGCCTAAGGAACCACTGGAACCCCCGTTGTAACCACTCTCACTGGCCTAAGGAACCACTGGAACCCCTATTGTAACCACTCTCACTGGCCTAAGGAACCACTGGAACCCCCGTTGTAACCACTCTCACCGGCCTAAGGAACCACTGGAACCCCCGTTGTAACCACTCTCACCGGCCTAAGGAACCACTGGAACCCCGTTGTAACCACTCTCACCGGCCTAAGGAACCACTGGAACCCCGTTGTAACCACTCTCACTGGCCTAAGGAACCACTGGAACCCCCGTTGTAACCACTCTCACTGGCCTAAGGAACCACTGGAACCCCCGTTGTAACCACTCTCACCAGCCTAAGGAACCACTGGAACCCCCGTTGTAACCACTCTCACTGGCCTAAGGAACCACTGGAATCCCTATTGTAACCACTCTCACTGGCCTAAGGAACCACTGGAACCCCCGTTGTAACCACTCTCACCGGCCTAAGGAACCACTGGAACCCCCGTTGTAACCACTCTCACCGGCCTAAGGAACCACTGGAACCCCCGTTGTAACCACTCTCACCGGCCTAAGGAACCACTGGAACCCCCGTTGTAACCACTCTCACTGGCCTAAGGAACCACTGGAACCCCGTTGTAACCACTCTCACCGGCCTAAGGAACCACTGGAACCCCCGTTGTAACCACTCTCACCGGCCTAAGGAACCACTGGAACCCCCGTTGTAACCACTCTCACCGGCCTAAGGAACCACTGGAACCCCCGTTGTAACCACTCTCACTGGCCTAAGGAACCACTGGAACCCCTATTGTAACCACTCTCACTGGCCTAAGGAACCACTGGAACCCCCGTTGTAACCACTCTCACCGGCCTAAGGAACCACTGGAACCCCCGTTGTAACCACTCTCACCAGCCTAAGGAACCACTGGAACCCCATTGTAACCACTCTCACCGGCCTAAGGAACCCCTGAGCACCCCTATTGTAACCACTCTCACCGGCCTAAGGAACCACTGGAACCCCGTTGTAACCACTCTCACTGGCCTAAGGAACCACTGGAACCCCCGTTGTAACCACTCTCACCGGCCTAAGGAACCACTGGAACCCCCGTTGTAACCACTCTCACCGGCCTAAGGAACCACTGGAACCCCCGTTGTAACCACTCTCACTGGCCTAAGGAACCACTGGAACCCCTATTGTAACCACTCTCACTGGCCTAAGGAACCACTGGAACCCCCGTTGTAACCACTCTCACCGGCCTAAGGAACCACTGGAACCCCCGTTGTAACCACTCTCACCAGCCTAAGGAACCACTGGAACCCCATTGTAACCACTCTCACCGGCCTAAGGAACCACTGGAACCCCGTTGTAACCACTCTCACTGGCCTAAGGAACCACTGGAACCCCCGTTGTAACCACTCTCACTGGCTTCCCGTGGCCCCATCTCTATCCCCCGCCCCTGGAGTCCACTAACCTGCTTGCCAGTGCTCTACTTTCACGACTTCAAAAGTGTTGTGTCAATAAAATCAAATACACACCACCCGAGGAACCAGCTTTACTAATGCTTGGGATGCAAAGTGTTTCAGATTTTCAATTCACATTTTTCCTATCTGCATATGCGTTATATCTTAATAGAGCCCAAATCTGAAACCAGTCTTTCTTTACATTTTATATATACATCATACAGCTTAAAGGTGTTTTCCAAATGTTTTTAGTAAGCCTGCACTTTGACTGTGAGCCATCATATAAAGTCACTTTGAATTTTCCATTTGTGGTATAATATTGGTAACTCAAAAACTTTTGGATTTGGGTGCATTTCATACTTCACTTTTTGCATTAGTGATGCTAAATTTGTGCTTGAAAACTGTAGTGCCACTTCCTTCATGTACTCATGGTCTCTGATGGAAAGTACGCTGTCATTCAAATTAGCTTCCACTATTCTGAATGTGTTGCCTCTTCCTGGTAGCTTTCAGGATTTATTTCTGTGCTGTTCATTTATTCATTTGAAAGGCAGAATTAGAGGGAGTGAGAGAGAGAGAGAGAGAGAGAGAGAGAGAGAGAGCTTCCATCTGCTGGTTCACTCCCCAGATGGCCACAACAGCTGGTGGTGTGCCAATCTGAAGCCAGGAGCCAGGAGCTTCTTCTGGGTCTCCTATGTGGGTGCAGGGGCCTAAGGACTTGGGCTATCTCACACTGCCCTCCAAGGCCAGGACTGGCGCCCATGTGGGATGCCAGCACTGCAGGCGGCGGCTTTACCCACTACACCACAGTGCCGGCCCCTCTGTAACACTCATTTTTACAAGTTTGAATTACTGTGCCCTGGCACAGATTTCCCTAAGTTTATCCCACTAAACAAATTCCCAGAGGTGTTCTTAGCCTTTTTAATTTGTTGGTTTATGTCTTTCACCAAAATTTGGAAGTTTTCAGTCATTACTTCCTTGAACATCATTTCAGCTCCATCTTTCTCCATCCCTTCTGGAAATCCTATAAAACAAATATTAGACTTTTGCTATTGTCCCACTGGTCCCTATGGTTCTGTTCATTTTTCTCAGCCTGTTTTCTCTCATGTCCACTTTGGGTTAATTTTATTGCTCCACTCTCAAGTTTACTCTATTTTATTCTCTGTCATCTTCACTCTGATATTGAGTTCACCATTGAGTTTTTAAATTTACTATTCTATTTTACAGTTTTATTATTTCCATATTATTTTTCTTTATAATTTTGTTTTTGATTGATTGCTGTTTCTCACTCAAGCTGTGATTTTTCACAACTTGGTTCTTGGAATGACAGGCGGTCTCAGCTGTGCTCTGGACACCTAAACTACTTTAACCCTGGGTGTAAGCACATAGATCCTGACCTTTGCCGTAGGCTGTGGCTCCAGTGACAATTTAATTCCCAGAGTTTTTGTGGAATTATTGCTCCCTGTTGGTTGTCCTTGTACGGATGGGCTCTCTGTGGTTCCTGTTGATGCTGTGTGAGGAGGCAGAAGCAATGCCCACATGCTGGGCCCCTCGTCCCAGTGGCTGGGGGAAGGAGTCCCCAGATGTTGGGGGACAAGGAGGTTTCCTGGACGAGATGTTTGCTGTAGCAGGTCCTCCCTACCTATGCTCCTGGTTGCCCCGTGCCCCCAGGTCGAAGCTGGGAGCTTCGGGTCCTCCGGGAAGTGCTGCTTCGCTCACTTACTGTCACTAAGGACTTTGAATGACGTCCACCTACTGGCGCCTCCAGCCTTGCCTGAGTTGGTGATGGGATTCTGTGAATCCGCGGAGCAGGGAGCCTGCTTGAGCCACCTTGGATCACTAGGTGCAGCCAGGAAACCCAGATGCAAGTCCTTCCTCCATTGGGTGGTGGGCTACAAGGTGCCCTGCCGTGGTTTCGCGTCCCCAGTCCCTAACCAGATGGTCTTATTCTTGTCTTCCAGAACCGCTCCTCGGCTGCTTCTTGTATTGTTTCCACCAAGTGTGGTGGAGATGATGGGAAGGATCAGGCAGGAGCAAGTCTACTCCCTCTGCTTGGGCCGGGTTTCCTCTGCTTGGCTTGGGCTCCTCTTTATGGGGCGCGAATCCCTCTCATAGAGCTCCCAGTTAGCTTTACCTTAAATGTCAGGGACCAGGTCAGCTGTTGAGATGCCCTTGGGATGTCTGCACCCAATACTGGGGGGTCTGCCTGTGAGTTCCAGACCCACTCTCGAGTCTAGGTTCCTGCCCGTGTGCGCCCGGGGAGGCAGCAATGATGGCTAAAGGAGTTGGGTCCCTGCCACCGTGTGGGTGACCCAGATCGAACTGCTATGTCCAGGTCTCACCTGGCCCAGCCCTGGCTGTTGCAGGCAATTGGAGAGGGAGTTAACCAGTCAACAACTCTCTCTCTCATAAATAAAAATAAATTAATAAAAATGAAGAGAAATAACCACAGTGCAGTAGTGCACTGACTACACCCCTGGAGTGATCGGTGGACGGGGGTGGAATGGCCATCGAGAGTTTCAGTCCTCAGTGCTGGAGGCCTCACACCTGTGCAAAGTCAATGCTCCATTAGCAAAGGAGGGGTGGGGCTGGACAGCACAAGGTGGCTTGTTTCACAGGCATGGGATGGCACCAGGAACCATCCCCAGGATGTATCTTAAGAACTGTTACTGATGCAGAACCTGGGTGCAAGAATGACTCCGTTACCTCCAAACGGGATTTTGGCAGAAGAGGGCCCGTGTGCGGCTGTGTTTCAGTGCTCATGGGGCTGCCAGGCACAGCACCGCGCACGGACTGATGGACCTGGGTTCAAGCCTCGGCTCTGCCTCTGGATCTGTGGCTGCAGACATTTGAGGCTACAAGTGACAGAAACACAGGGCCAAGTTGTTTATTGGCTACTTGAGCTAGGGCAGGGCACAAGGGCGAGGGGCGGGGACGCCACGTCCAGGAGCACTGACATGGGGTACATGACAAAGGGATGATTCGCGTTCCTGTTTTCCCAGCGAAGTTCTCCGCAGCCACTCTTGGTGTGACCTGAGCCAGAACACTCACTGTGGCCACGGGGATGGCCCGGCCTGGGCCTCCGCCCTTCCTCGGGGCAGGTGGAGGAGGGCTTAGTCCCCTGGAGCCGTGTGCAGTACTAACTGTGCTCACAGCTGTGATTCAATGTGGGAAAGAAGCTGAGAAAAAACTAAGCGTAAAAGCGCACGAGCAGGTGGAGGAGCTACCGCCACTCACCTCCGCCCGTTCAGTCGGTGTGGACTTACGGAGCACTGGACACCCAGGCATCAGCAGGGCACTCCCCTGGGGGCAGGGATTGGTGCTGGTCACTACCCTCCTGCTCCTGACGCTCAGTAGAATCTTGGCGATGGTGGCTGGGCGAGTACAGCAATGCCCAGCGTTGTCCAGAGTGCCCTGGCTACGCGCTATGGCGCCTGTCTGATACAGCTGTGTGTTCCCAGAGGGTAGGGCGGTGTCTCCAGGACCTCAGAATCAGAAAGGACAGCAAAGCAAGCTTGTTTGCGAGCAAAAGAGGGCAGATGTGTAAAACTCAAAAAGCTTGGGCCCTGGAGGTGATCTTGTCTGATTTTCGGTAGTCCTTACACGTTTGGCGTCATCTGTCTGGGATTTGATTGTCCCCAAAGGCAGTCACTTCCGCAGGCTCAGCAGCGGTGTCCGGGACCACCCAGCCTGAGAGGAGGGGGTGAGGGAGCAGGCGGGGGCCAGTGGGCAGCAGGGGCAGGTGTTGGACAGTGAGCAGGGAGAGGCACAGGAGGCCAGCAGGACGCGCGCTGGGCTCCCAGGGCCCACGTAGGACGAGTGTCAGTGCATCTGGGCCGCCAGAACAATCGGCCACCGGCTGGGTGGGTTTCTAACAGCAGAACGTTGCCTCTCGCAGCCCTGGGGGCCGGGAAGCCCAAGATGGAGGCCCGCTTGGGGTCTGTGGAGGGCAGGTCTCCTGGCTCGTGGCTCCTCCTCCCTTTCCTCACAAGATGGTGGGGCCAAGAGGTCTGTTCGCCGAGGCAATGATCCCACCTGTGAGGTTGCCACCCTCAGGACCCAGCTGCCTCCCCAGGCCCCGCCGCCCAACACCGCCACCCTGGGGTGTCCATGTGCTCACTTGGGAGCCAGGCTCTGCAGCCCCCGCACTGGCTAGCAGCACATCGCTGGGTGATGGGATGCAGCAGCTAAAGGGAAACCAGAGGCGCGCTCTCTCCCTGGCCCTGGTCCTCCAGGGTTCCACTCTTCCCCACCAACCCCTCTCGAGCTGTTGTCTGCAGGAGGTAGCTCTCCAGTCAACGGAGACTGTTGAAAGCTGCCCCGCGCTCAATCCACTTTATAACCTTCTCCTGTCTCTCAGCTGGCGTCTCAAACTTCCGTAAAAGGCAAAGGAGAGCTTCCCGGACAAAGGGCTGACGTTGCTGACAGAGCCCCGGCTGCTCACAGGCGCCCGGAGGAGCCACAGCCCCAGGCCGGCCATCACGGTGTTCCTCTGAGCCCCTGGCCCCCACCTGCCTCCTAGGCCAAAGACTTGCGAACGAGTGCTGTTCCTGCTCTGGACAGCGAAGCAGGACTTCTGACACCTCTACCCTGGCTCATGGCCAACTCTGAAATTGACGTCTCTTCTTTGTGAAGCAGAGAGGCATTCTGGGAGAGGTCCCAGCACCGCAGGGCCGAGCCATGGCTTCCCTTCAGCGACTGTGTAAGGGACTTTCCACACAGACTCGCTTCCTCCCAGCAGCGACCCTGGGAGGCAGTCCGTGCTAATCTCCCTCTCAGGTGCACCTGACAGAGGGCACCCGGCCTAGGCCACACCCACTGCACCCAGGAGACCTTGTCTTTGCTGCTGCGTCTCCCAGCCTCTCTCTCTAAGGAGGCCCTGGCATCGTCTAACCCTGGCTGGGAACGGCCTCCAAGTGGGCACGTGGGGCCAGTTGTGTGAAATATGGAATAAGTTAGAGTCAATATGCCCTGATCGATGGACCATAAGCACCCGTGTTCCAAAAGAGAGAAAAAAATGAGTATTGAAAAAGCATCGCTTTTATTTAAATCACGAACTGAACCCCAGACGATGGCAGCTCCGGCTCCAGGAGAGACCGCTCACCACGCTCTCCCCTGCTCAACGCACTGATTGTTTAAAATTCCAAGGGGAAAAATAAACCACTTTGCTCCTCCGGCTCCTTGTTTACAACCTCCTTTTTAGAGGTGATGGATTGTAGGTTGGGCATAAAATGGTGAAGTATCTACTAAAAATGTGAACGTGGACTGCCCCGACACTTTTATGTAAGGGGAATTGGCCGGGGCCTGAGCTGTTTGCGGGCCAGCGGCTCTGAAGGGCCTCTGGCAAGTACCCCGGAGCTCGGTTGCATTTCCCATGGTGCCGAGTGTTTGGTGACGAGGGGAGGCCACAGTCAGCTTGCCTTGCGGATCTGCGGCACCCTGTCACACTTCAGGCAAACCGGGACTGTCCCCGCGGCCCGCGACGGCGGGGACCAGGCCAGGGACCTTCCGGCTCCTTCGTGCTTTCTCACTTCTCTCCCTGCATGCGTGGGGAACACTCAGGGCTCACTTTCCAATTATGCTTTCTAGCAGCATTTGACCAAAGAGAGCACGAAGCGCGATGAGCGGCTAACAAAGACCAACAAATTTGCATCAAAACCCATGTGATCCCACTCTCCAGCAGGTTCCTATCTTAAGTCGTGAAAATGAGGCTGTTTTGTTCTGTTTTGTTTGTTTTTGCTTCCAAGGGAGGAGGTGCCTCCCTCTCGCCTGCACCTCCCAGAGTTTTCTGGGACGTTTGGCTTCGCGCGGCCGCTGTTTGATGCCACGGTGCCCGGCTGCGCACTTTGCCCTAACCGGGCGGCACCGTCTGGACTGTTCTTCTACCACACCTGTTCCAGGGACCCTGAAGGCTGGGCTGGGACCACTGCTGTGGAAAACAGGCCCGGGAAACCCAGAGGCCGAGATGGGGAGGCTGGCTCGGGCAGCAGGGGCGGCACCCTCAGCACCGGCACCCAGAGCGTCCAGTCCTTTCTGAGTCTGGGGGCCAGCTCTCTGCCCCCAGTGCCACTGCCCAGGCAGACACACGGGGCAGCTGCTCACCCACATGGCCCCTTGGGTCAGGTCGGCACCCTCCTTGCTTCTGAAGAGATGGCCTTGGAGCTTTGCACAAAACAGTCATTGGAAGAGGCAAGTCGCCCTCGCCCCAGCAGACCAGAGCTGCTTCGTGCGCTGGTCGTCAACACGGCTTCAGGCTAACGAGAGAGCCGGTTCTTCTCCTCGCATCACATCCTCACGGCAGGGTCCCCTGCATCCGCGTGGACACACAGCACGCCCCGCTGCCCACGCCCAGGGAACAGAGGAAGACCCAGGCGGCGGCCTGCGGGGCTATTTATAGACCCTCACCGAGAGGAGGCCGAGGAAACCTTTTTTGGTCAACTCGCCAAAGCTTTCAGCTACATCTGTGTGAGATGGGGCACTGAACCCCAAGTGCATCCTGGGAAAACAGCTCTGCCGACCACAGGGCACCGAAGCGTTTTGGACCCCGCTGGAGGGAACGTCCTGTCTCCCCCGGAATGTTGGGAATCAGACGCCTGACCCTTCACACGGAAGAACAGCTGGAAGAGGAGACGTGCTAGAGGAAGACAGGGAAGGGCAGCACGCCCAGTGCTGAGAGGGAAGAAGGCAGGCAAGGCACAAGACGTTTAGGAGAGCAAACTCGGGTTCTACCGACGCGGCGGCCTGCCCAGGTGGAGCTACCTTCCCTCTCACCAAGCACTGCAGCGGGGACCCACAGGTGTTATTCACAATGGAGAGGACGGTGAGACACCTGGGGACAGACAGAGGGCGGGAGGCAGAGCACGTGTCACAGACGGGCCCCTCCCACATCGCCTCTGCCTGTGCATGGCGCAAGTGAGCGGCAGGTGCTCCGGACACAGGGTCGGACCTCACCCGAGGCTGGGCTGTGGGGCGGATCCAGGCGGGGGATGCGGACCGGTGTCCTTGCAGCAGGAGCCCCTGCCCAGCCACTCGCAGACCTCAGGAAGCAGGTGTGGGCGGTGTCCCACCCCCCCCCGACCAGCAGGGGGCGGCAGTCCACAAGCCCCACTGGGGCCTCGGCCACCTGGTGCTCATCAACGTGAAGGCACAGCCCCCTGCCATCACACGTAACATATAAGATGATTAACTCAGAGGAACAGCCAATAGAGAGCAGACGTGAGCTGTGAAAACAGTCTATGAACATCCTCATGCGGCTGCTACATCCACAACATGGGAACAGGATCACACACACATGGAGGAGTACTTCGAACAGTTTCTCAAAAATAGAATCTAAAAGATCAGTGTTTCTTGGTCAAACCCTTTGGAAATGCGTGCAGCTTTTTCATGGACGTTTGGAAAACCTCTCATGTGAGGCGCATTTGCCGTTTTCCACTCACAAGCAACTTGTGAAGAAAAGAGGATTATTGGGCTCATGGTTGTGCAGACCCATGGTCCACAGTGCAGCTGTAGGCTTGGGCTCTGCTGAGGGCAGGGTGTGTGTGGAGGAGAGATAAGAGCAGGCCGGGAAACAGAGAGGCCGCGCCCACCTCAAACGTTTACAACCAACTCCCTTGGGAAAACTGACTGCCAAGAGGACCACCCACTGGGCCCCACCTGCTGGACCCGGGGCTAGGGCTGTCCCCGCACTCAGCACCACTGGCTGATGGCTCGGGTTTAAAATCAGTATGGATTTTGCAGCCACAGAGATTTCAAAACTTTTTGCACCACAAAAAGCTTATCTCTTAACTCCATTTTGCATGAACTTTTTGAAGTTCCCTAGTACACACAGAGACACACATGGACACATACACACACACACATATACACATGTGCCACACAAGGGCACACATACAGAAAAAATAAATAGAAGGTCTTGGAATTTTTAGACGTGGTAACTAACGTTCTTAGTTTCTATAAAAGGCTTGAAGGTCAAAGTCAGAGATGTCTCACAACTGAAAGATTCAAATGTCCACATGGAAGGCCCGCTGGGGACCGGGGGCATGGGGGAAATGGCCAGTGGGAGGCTGGGCATCACCAGATACCAAGCCTCAGGGCTCGGCAGTGGGGGCGGCGAGCGAGCGAGCGGAGGTCCACAAAGAGCCGTCGGCACTGCTTCGGGTTCCTTGGCAGCAGGGGAGCCAGAGGCCCCCTCAGCGAAGCCTTCAGCACCCCGGGGTGCACAAGGTTGTCCGCGGATGGGTCACGGCTGGAGCTGGGCGGGGCGTGTGTCTGGGGGCCGTTACACTGCTCTTTTTCACACCTGTGTAGAATTTCAAAAATAGAAATTTCAGAACCTGACAGGAAAGCAAACACAGCGAAAGAACAAGCAATGGTGAGCATGCGCCGATGAAGCGGAGTTAGCCGCGCGCAGAGCTGTTCGCAGAGCTGAGGTCGGCCCAGAGGGGCGGCGCAACCACACCCCACAGCTCAGCACCAGCCTGCCGCTCACCTCGGATCCAGCTTCCTGCTAATGCGTCTGGGAAGGCAGCCACAGACAGCCCAAGTGCTTGGGCCCTGGGAGCCCTGGGTGGAGTTCCTGGCCCCTGGCTTTGGCCTGGCCCCGATCTGGCCGTTGTGGTCATTTGGGCAGTAACCAGTGGATGAAGATCTCTCTCTCTCTCTTTCTTCCCCCTTTCAAATAATAAATGAATAAACATTTTAAAAGACATGAGGTCTTTTTTGTTTTACTTAATACTACTGGTTGAACTCTTTAATTAACACACAATTATTCTTAGGTGTTTAAATTTAACTGAAAAGTGATCCCTGTTAAATATGAGAGTGGGAATGGGAGAGGGGGGAGATGTACAGTTCAGCACATGCTCAATCGGACTTGCCCCAAATGGTAGAGTTGGAAGCATGCCAGGGGGTTCCAATTCAATCCCATCAAGGTGGCATGTACCAATGCCATCTCACTATTTGAGAGATAGAGTTATACACAGAGAGAGGGAGACAGAGAGAGGTCTTCCATCCTCTGGTTCACTCCCCAAATGGCCACAGTGGCTGGAGCTGAGCCGATCCGAAGCCAGGAGCCAGGAGCTTCCTCTGTGTCTCCCACGTGGGTGCAGGGGTCCAAGGACTTGGGTCATCCTCCACTGCTTTCCCAGACCACTAGCAGGGAGATGGATTGGAAGTGGAGCAGCTGGGACTTGAACAGGCGCCCATAAGGGATGCCAGTGTCACAGGCGGAGACTTTACCCACTATGCTGAGCGCCGGCCCCTGTATTTTGCTGGGGATCTCTGGAGTTTATTTTTGCTCTTTTTTTTTTATTATTATTTGACAGGTAGAGTAATAGTGAGAGAGCGAGACAGAGAGAAAGGTCTTCCTTCCGTTGGTTCACTCCCCACATGGCTGCTACGGCTGGTGCTGCGCCGATCTAAAGCCAGGAGCCAGGTGCTGCAGGTGCATGGACCCAAGCACTTGGGCCATCCTCCACTGCCTTCCTGGGCCACAGCAGAGAGCTGGACTGGAAGAGGAGCAGCCGGTACTAGAACCCGGCTCCCATATGGGATGCTGGCGCCGCAGGCGGGGGATTAACTAAGTGAGCCATGGCGCCGGGCCCTATATTTGCTCTTTTCCCGCCCATCCTCGTGTTTTGTCCATATTTGTTTTATTTCCAGGAGAGGGCAGAGTCTGGACGTCCTGCCAAGAGTTCCATGAGGACGGGATCCTGCCGACTCGGAACGCAGCTTTGCAAAGCCGCGTTGAGACAGGAGCCTGGGCGGAGCTCAGAGCAAGCCACGGAGTCTCTGTCTCCGAGAAATCTCTCAATGGCGATAGCGCACTGCCCTGTGTCCCTGGAAGCTTGGGCTTCACCTGTGACCTGCAGGTGCCGTCAGGTGTGTCGCTTTCTATCAGACGTCGGTGGGGACACTGAGGGAGGAGCCTAGGGAGTCGTCCTCTAAGTACTCATAGCGCCTCAGTTTTTAAACCAAAACACGAAGTGGTGATGTGAACAGTCCCGTGTAAAGCAGAACTGTTTCTCCTGCTTATCTGGAAGCACATTACCTAGGCACATGTGACAGTGGCGATATAAAAATTGACATAAAGAACAAAATGCAGGAATTCCAAACAGAGGGGCCTGTGCTTTCGTCCTGTTTTGGGGACTGTAGAGTAGAGTTCAAGGCACTTGTGGTTCCAGAGTGTGGGGTGTGTCAAAACCAACCCAGAGCGTTTCACCTTAAAATATGTAGGTGGGAACCAATCACAGTTTATCACGGAATTATCCCAAAGTCAATTAGATGGAGCTGGAACGCATCTATATATTGTCAAGAGGATCAATGTTAATGTTGAAATGAATGCTACAGTGCAAGATTTAGCGACAAACTGATCAAAACACCTTTTTAAAGTCAAAATTGCTTCTTCGTTGTGTGCCATGCAGAAATGGTTTGTATGATTTATAAAAATTCACCTGGGTTTTTTGCGATTAGATATTATCATAAAGTAAGTTGTCAGGGCCAATGGCGTAGCAGGTAAAGCCGCCCCTGCAGTGCCAGCATCCCACACGGGCACCGGTTCACATCCAGCTGCTCCACTTCCGATCCAGCTCCCTGCTGATGGCCCGGGGAAGCAGCAGAAGATGACCACGTGCATGGGCCCCTGCATCCTGTGGGAGACCCAGATGAAGCTCCTGGCCTTGGCCTGGCCTAGCCCTGGCCGTTGTGGCCATCTGGGGAGTGTACCAGTGGATAGAAGATTGTCTCTCTGTCTCTCTTTGTAACTCTGACTTTCAAATAAGTAAATCCTTTTTTAAGAAAAGAAGTTTGTGGGCCTGGAGATGGTCGGGAAATTGTCCTCACTGTACCTCCTGTCTAACAGGCTGCCGGGCTCTCAGTCCAGCCACAGATGTCCCTTTGCTTCCTCACCTCCACTCTGCGAGTGGCCCCACTGCGCAACTGAACAAGCCCTCCCAGGAGGCGCAGGTGTGCCCTTTGGGGTGCATGGTCCTCACAGTGGGCCAGGACAGCAGCACTTCCGGGGCGCTCTGCGGGAACCGAGCTGGACGCGGGGAAAGAGGAAGTGAGGAGAGGAGCCGGGCGTGGCCCAACATCCCACCACTGACCGCAGGCACGAACCCGGCTAGAGCGGGGGTGGGCTCAGCTTCCGGTGGACGCGGGCCGTGCCTCTTCGGCTGGGTTCACGGCGGTGGCTGCTCTGCTGCTCCACCCGTGAGCAGGTGAGGAGCTGAGGCAGCGTCCGCGCTGGGCACAGGCTTCCCGCTCTGGGGAACACGCGTCCTCCTCCGTCCGGGCCTCTCCCCGCAGTTAGCTGCAGGCCCCCTCTCTAAATGAGACGCAGCCAGACACGTGCTGAGCCCCCGCTGTCTGCTCCAGCCTCGGTCTGCGCCGCCGTGGATTTCCCAGCCTTGGGAGGTCTGTATGCATTCTGTTCATCGTCAGAACTTCCAGTTAGGTGAAGGTTAATGCCAGCATCAGGCCGGGGTAGGAACCCCAGGAACCTCCTCTCCCTTTGGCCCCCAAGGACATTTCCCACTGGATTTGCCCAAACTGCCCCGACTCCTGGGCCGTCCCCATTCCTCGGAGGATTCTGGAACTGAACTGGGGTTTCCACAGTTCCCTGCCCAGCTCTGCCCCAGGGAGGGGTGGGGACATTGCCCAGAGCGTCCCCTGGCCCGGAGCTGGGTGTGGGTGCAGTGCTACACCCTCCATCTTCTTATCGCCCTGAAAGCATTTGTTGCTGGTTTCTGAGAAAGATCCAGGTAATCCCAGGTGCAGGAAAACTGTCCTCCCTCCCGTGGTGGCTGAGCTCACCCGGCCCGGCAGGTCCTGGGCTCCGCTTGCATTTGCAGGGTAGCGCCAGCAGGGTGGCAGCGCGCGTGGTCCAGGATCAGCTGTGGCTGTGCTGACGGACAGGGGACGCACACGTGCTGGAGGCGGGATACAGGCACAGCAACTCCTGGACGGCACTTCTCCTGGACTTTCTCAAGGTGGGTGAGGATGGGGGCTCCCCTCTGTGTTGGTGTAAATGACCCTCGAGTTTTGCTCCCGTGTCCAGGGCTCACACTCTCTCCACGTTTCATTCCTTCCTCGCCGGCTGGCCACAGCTCTCCACAGCTCCATTGGACAGAGGGGAGTCCCAGGCCCAGGGAAAGCAACGTGCCCAAGGTCACGTGCGTGGCAGGTGCAGGCCCGCCTCTCCCAGGCTCGTCTCTCCAGACGGTCCTGTCGTACCACAGTTCCTCCCCACGTGGCTAAGCAAGCTCTGCCTACGGAGCTTGTGTACCATGCGAAGCCCTGAGGATCCTCATCGTCCACGTCACAGCCTAGCACCGCTGTAGCTTCCTGGGCGAGGGCTGACCCCAGACACCGCTGTGCTGTCCGAGTAGCAGCTGGTTTTATAAACATTATTTATGATGATGTGTAAACTTGTACTTAAAAAACAAGCTTGAAAGCAGTTTATAATCCTACCGATCTAGGAGAAAATTTAAAAATTATGTATTTATTGTTACTTGAAGGAGACAGAGGGAGGTCTCCTATCTGCTGGTTCACTTCCCAGATGTGAGCAACAGCTGGGGCGGGGCCACGCTGGAGCCAGGGGTCAGGAACTCAGCCTGGGGTTTCCATGTGGGTGGCAGGGACCCAGGTGCTCGCGCCACACCTGCTGCCTCCCAGGGTGCACACTGGCAGGAAGCTGGATTGGAAGCCGAGCTGGGACTCAGGACGCGAACCCAGGCACTGGCAGGACATGCTGTATCCCAGCCACCGTGCCAGGCGCCCACTCCCGGAGAATTCGCTTTCTTACTGTTCTGTGCTCTGTCTCCCAATCTGTGCAGATGCGCAATATTGTCCATTCTCGCTGTGACGCATTGGAGAGGCATGTGTCGAAGCTGCCCGGCTTTGCTTCCCAAAGCTGCCACAGCGAATTACTGTGGCAGGGACGAGCGGAGGCCGACGCCCTCCCAGCTGCTGAGGTCCCGTGTCTGAAGCCTGGGTGTCAGCAGGGCCTGCAGGGGCCGGGGAGGCTCGGGAGTGTCTGTGCACAGCTCCTCCCGCTCCGCGGCTCCCAGAGCCATGGTTGTACAGGTGCAGGGCTCCGGTTTTCCCACACCGCAACCCCTGTGAGTCCCCGGATCAACCACACCCAGCCCCCCTGTGCTGGGCTGATTTTACCCCGGGTCAGCCATCTGCAGAGGGCCCATTTCCAGCCACGGCATCAGTTGTGTGCACGGCTGTTAGGCTCGAACCTGTCTGGGGGCGGGCACCGTTCACCCCAGGACGGTCCTTTCAGGCCAGGAGTAGGAGGGCCCCACGAGACCCACCCGACCCCCAGGGTGGGAAGCGAGCCCAACTTGCCATGGTGATGGAGACCCCCCCCGCCCAGTCACCCTGTGAGCTGCTGGTGGCCCCACGGAGAGGAAAGGCTCCTCACACAAAACAAGGCCAAAGGTCAAAGGGCACGGCGAGAGCCAAACTCTTTCAAGGGCTGAAATATAACTGGATGATAGGCGTCCTCGGGGCACTTTCTCCTCGTAGTGACCTTTGCCCTGTGACCCCAAAGGTCACCTGGAAACAGCCAGCAGGGACTTTCCTTCCGACAAAGGTGCATGTATGCTGGGGGGGGGGGGGGGCAGAGTGTGGGGAGCTGGGCGAGAGCGGGGAGGACACTCCGAGGCAGAGGGCGGGACCTGGTCTGAGGCCCATCTCATTGGGGGCGGTGACAACAGGGGGCCCCGGAGTGGAGGCAGAAGGGGCCCGCAGCCCTCCCCAGGTGCCCAGTGGGTCCCTGCTGACCTGGGCCTCCCCACCGCCGTCTGCCGGCCGAGGCCCCCCCATAGACTCGCACGCGGCTGCTGTGTTCTCAGACCTCCCCCGGGAGCCCTCCCAGCCCCGGCCCCTGCGAGGGCTGTGCCCAGCTTCTTCGCAGCACGCTCACCGAGCTCCCCTGTGCGTCTCCAGGGCCTGGCCTGGCCTCGCTCACCGTGACATCTCCAGGAGCCTGCAAGCCACGGGAGGGCCTGGTGCACGCAACACGGCTCCCGGAGAATCCCAAGGCCATTCCGTGCTCTGGGTCGAGCACAGCTCCCAGCAGGCAGTGCTGTGTCCTGGCAGCTCAGGCTCTCTCCCACGGGGTCGCTTTGAGTGGACTCTCGGGGCCTCCATGAGGTGGGGCTGTGCAGCACCGGTGCCCAGTGTGGACAGTTGCCTAATTGCGCCGGAGTGGGAGTTCACCCTCTCTCCTGGAGTTGGGAGAACTGAATCCACAGCCTCTCGGGGGACTCGGAACCCACACTGGCCACCCAGGCAGTTCCTTCCCCAACCAGGGCCCTCCCAGGGGGTAGGTGCAAAACTCGGGCAGGTACCCGGTACCGACAGGACTGGTGATGCCTGCTGTATCCCAGCAACTGCCCTGAGCCGCCTGTACGAATCGGAGCCATCCCGAACCAGGACACCCCGCAAGCCAGGTGGCTTTCTCCTGCGGAGACCAGAGACTGAAAGGGGGTGGGCGACGGACTAAAGGGGATGGGGCTCCGAGGCTGGAGCTGAGCGCCCTGCAGTTCTGTCTTTGGGGCAGCTGACCTCTGAGTTGGATGCTACAGAATGTGGCGTTATCCCAAGACACAATTGTCCTGAAGGGCTAATGTGACTCTCACGCCATCTATTCTCCTGCTCATTTTTTTGTAATTAGTGTCCACGTTGCTAAAGGTAAGGCAAGTTTTGCATTCAGGTCATTTACAAGCAGAGGACGTCTGCTACCTGACAGCGACCTTCTCCCGCTTGCCCATCAATATCTGGTTCGCAGTGTCGACATCACACGCCCACAGCGCCACGAAGAAGGCTTCCGATGTGGAAGAATTCTTAAGAGTCGGCAGCATGGTGAGGTGAATCCTGTAACGGCGGGCAGAGATAAATCGGGGAGGAAATGGGAGACTTAGAACCAGCTGTCACTTGAGGCTTTCTATCAGCAAACTAAGCAAGAGTGCTCCCGAAATGCAAAACACGCTTTTCGATGTAGCAATAGCAGACAAATCCTAAATTGTCACAGGCCCAATTATACTGATTATTATCAGAGAAATATGGAAAATATCTTCAGTGATCAGGAGCTCTCTCAGGGTAGGAATCATTGTAACCTGCAGGTTGCACTCAGCCCCGAAAGTCTGCAATTCCACGGTTTCCAACAGGGACCCAGGGCTGTGCCACTGCTGCCATTGTCTGATTGTGGAAACCCTGGCCCCGCTGGTGGCCAGCCCAGGGCAGCATCCGTGGTCTGTCTGGCTCTGTTCTGTGTTTGAATTATTTGAGAGGCAGAGCAAGAGAGAGTGAAGGAGAGAGATGGAAAGGCACACAAAGAGAGAGAGAGATTGAGAGAGAGAGAGAGAGGTCTTCCATCCGCTGCTTCACTCCCCAGTGGCCATAAAGGCCAGGGCTGGGCCAGGCTGAAGCCCGGAGCCTGGAATTCCGTCGGGGTCGCCCACCTCACCTGCTGCCTCCTCAGGGCATCAGCAGTAAGACAGACGGGAAGCCGAGCAGCCAGGACTGCAGCCGGCTCTACGATGTGGGATGCTGCCGGCCCCTCCTGCTGGGGCTTGAATGTCTGTCCCCTGCAGGGCTCACGTTGACAGTGGGCTGCCACGGTGGCCACGCAGGGAGCTGGAACTGCCATGGCCTGTTCAGGTCCCCAGGGCTCTGCCCCCATGGGCGGGATGAGCGCTGTCCCGGAAGGGCTAGGACGCAGCCGCCGGCCACTGTCTTGGCCTCCCCCTCTGCAGAACCACGAGCCAGTGCATTCCTGTCCATGGAGAATGACCCTGTCTGCCGGAGCAGCACCCGCCTCCAGGAGGGCTCTCCCTGGCTGCGGGTCCTGTGCCCTCCGCGTCCCTGGGATCCTACGATGTGTGGTCCTCTGAGTCTGTGCCTCGCGTGGAGCACCGTGCCCCCGGGTCCCTCCGCACCGCGGCCTGCACCGCCCCACGCACCTTGCTTGTGGACTCACCCTGGTCCGCTCGTCCCTTCCCAGGCGCCGTGACATTCGGGGGCTTCCTGCTGTGACTGGTGCTGCTATAGGTGCCCACGTGCAGGCTCTGGGGCGGACGCAGGCGTCCATTCCTCGTGGGCGCCCAGCAGGAGCAAAGGGTGCACACACAGCGAGGACGGCGGTCTCACCTCCGTGCCAACGTGTGCGTGAGCCGGGCCCACCAGGCGCGTGCTGTGCTCGCCCTCTTCACTTTATCCCGAGTCGGCAAGAACGCTCTAAGAAGAAATTTCCCAGGTAACTGCGATGGCGGTTTTTTTTTTTTTTTTTTTTTTTTTTTTTTTTCATGAAAGCGGACACTTGTCTTTAGAGGCTATTGGCTCAAGTGGGTTCTGAGGACACTCTGTGACCACTGCAACACCGCCGACCACTCCATTTCCACACCTTAACGTCTGCTCCGGTCAGGGCAGCCTCCCCGTCCCCATCACACCTCCGGCGCCTGCTGCTCCTGTTGGTGTCTCTCTCGGGACTCCCAGGGACCGGCACCTGGCAAGGCGGTCACACGTCTGGGGTCTCCCCGGCACAGCTCGCTGGCTGCCGACCTTGCACTCAGTTCTCTGTGGCGGAGAAAAGTCGATCAAGCACAAGGTTGCAGGCTCTGGTTTGCCGAGTGAGCCTATGCTGGGGAGACAGCCAAAGCCCTCTTAGCCGCCCCTTCCCAAAGCAAGAAAGACCCTCTTACCTCGGCTGGGAGACAGCGGGAGAACCACACCCTGCACTGTGCCCTGAGCCAGTATTCTCTCTCTTTAACACTGGTAAAAAGAATAGTTGTCTACTCCACAGGATTAACTTGAGAATTAAAACCAGATGATCGGGGCTGGCGCCGTGGTTTAGTAGGTTAATCCTCCACCTGTGGTGCCAGCATCCCATATGGACACCGGTTTGAGTCCCAGCTGCTCCTCTTCCAGTCCAGCTCTCTGCTGTGGCCTGGGAAAGCAGTAGAAGATGGCCCAAGTGCTTGGGCCCTGCACCCACGTGGGAGACTGGGAAGAAGCTCCTGGCTCCTGGCTTTGGATCGGCGCAGCTCCGACCGTTGCGGCCATTTGGGGAGTGAACCAACGGAAGGAAGACCTCTCTCTCTGTCTCTTCCTCTCACTGTCTGTAACTTTACCTGTCAAATAAATAAATAAAATCTTAAAAAAAAAAAAAAGATGATCGTTATATGGTGCTAGCCAGTGTCTACGAACAACAAGGGTTCAATGCATAGGAACTTGTAATAATACTAAGATCGTAATTCCAGAAGGAAAAAATTCAAAGTGTGCCCATCCATCTAGCTCAGTTTTACACAGCCATTAAAAATAGTGTTTACGTTTTGTGTTCACAAAATCATCGGATGCACGAGGAAATTTTTGTGCCAAGTTAATTTTTTGAAGTTAGCAAAATTATATATGCTGTGTGCTTCCAATGAGGCTTTAAAAAGCAGAGATCAAGCCCGGGAGGAGCTGTGACAGTGCCAGCAGTGCCTGGTCTGCGTGATGAGATGGGTGTACAGCTGGGTTTCTACTTCTTTCTACTTCAATGTTCCTCCCAAGAAGCAAACTGTCTCTGTAATTATCAAAGCAACAAATCACCGTGTAGGTGAAGCCAAGTGTGCACGAAGCAGCCTTGTCTTCCTGGCTCATGGCTGTGTCCAGCCGTGGCTGCAGGAGCAAGCCCGGGGCTCGCTCACACCCTGTGTGCAGGCACCCACGGGACCAGCGCCATCACAACGGCATCTCCGTGAGAAAAACAGCTCGCAGCCCCCTATCAGAGCTCACCGATGTCACCTCTGGACGAACAATGCCGTCCGAATCCCCAAGTCACGGACAGAAGGGAACGCAGCTCCAGCCCTGGGGCTCCCCGGTGCAGCGCGCCGCTGGTAGGGTTCCCCTGGACCGGGGCCAGCAGCACAAGGTCTCGATAACGGTCTTGGCGCGGGCAACCAGCCCTGGCCTTGACCTGCTCTCATTTCTCTCCCTTGCTCTCCTGGCTCCTTCTAAGAAGCCGGGGCGAGTAAGAGCCTTGGGGGGAGCTGGAGGGCAGTGCCCACCTTCTCAGGGCACTCACATTCCTGCGAGAAGCAGACAGGTGCAGCCCCCCTGCTGTGCTTCTGCGCCACCCCCCACCCCGGCAGCGCGCTCAGGCACCGTGGTCTTGGTGCCCTGGACATGCACGGCAGGTGCCTGGTGAAGCAAACACAGCGATTGCTCCCGCGTGGCACGAGGCTGAGCCTCTGTGTTCCTGTAGCTCCCAGCTCTGCGAGCCGGCAGGCCCTAGAGGCTGGCTCCAGCTGTGGCGAGGGCCCTCCGGCTGCTGGCCTCACGTGGCGAGATGGACCAAGTGGCTCACAAAGCCCCCGAGGCCCTCACGGAGCTCAGCCTCACCAGCTCTGCTAAGGCTCACCAGCTCCCAGAGCCCCACCTCCAAGTTTTGTCCACATGGGACCCAGGGACATTCCAGGCACCGCACCCGTGTGATAGGTGAGACGGGCGATGGCACGGAGGTCCTCACACAGATGTCACCCACAGCTCACAGAGGTGTGGAAGGAACACAGGGCGCACACACATGCGCACACACACACGCACACACACACACGGCCTAGGATCACAGATTTGTAATTCATCCTGAGCAGGCCCTGTCCTTGCCCGGCGTGGACTGTGCAATTATCCGAATGGCCAAGGCAGGGACCGCTTCGTTCCTGGCTTTTCAAGGCTTAGGTCTCCAGAGCCACACGTCGCAGAAAGGTCCCTGGGGGAAACCCTGGCTCCCCAGGAAGAGCCCCTGACCACCGCCCTGAACCGGTTACAGCCT
Source organism: Lepus europaeus (assembly GCF_033115175.1). Classification (NCBI taxonomy): domain Eukaryota; kingdom Metazoa; phylum Chordata; class Mammalia; order Lagomorpha; family Leporidae; genus Lepus; species Lepus europaeus. The sequence continues at coordinate 123,351,476 of NC_084835.1, forward strand.
GCACTTAGGGGGCAAAGGCTCAGGGCAGGGCGACTCCGCTGGACGCACTGGCCCTGACCTTGACGCCGTTCTCGGCAAAGGCACAGGTAGAGCACGGGCGTTTTGGGGTGCGGGAGCCTGGTGCAGTGGGAGGGGTGGCTGAAGCCCTGACTTGTGGGGCTGCGCTGAGCGCGCTGAGCTGAGCCTGGACACTTGGTGCCGCCACAGAGCAGAGAAACAGAACACGCCCACCTGCCCCGCCGCCTAAACCCGCAACACCAGCCTCCCGGCCTCCCTGCGCGAGCCACGGCATTACCCGTGCATCCTGGGAAGGCCAGGCTCAGCCTCTCCCCTTCTGTCCCTGACCCCCCCCCCCCTTGTCAGCGACACACAAGGAGAGAGAAGGCGTGTGGGTGGCCGGGGGCGTTGCAGACACAGCGCGTTCTGCCCCCAGTTGAGGGAAGCCGGGGGTGGGGGGGGGTGTGTGTGGAGTGAGTGGGGGTGAGGACCGTGACTGGGGGATTCCCGCTCAGAGCCACAGCGGAGCGTTCCGGAGGCGGGAGGCACCAGGCAGGAGAGCCTCTGCACAGCCTGCGGGGCAGCCTGGGGCACTCCCGGCTCTGCCGCGGGAGGCTGGGCCCAGGTGCTCGACTGGGATGCAGGGAGTGTGAGGACGAGAAGGGCAGTGGAGGAGCAGCATCTGCTTGCACGCGAAGGGGAAGCACACACTCAGGAGTGACCTGGAGGCACAGGGGGCGGGGTCTGGGGCGGGGCTTAGGCAAATATTCACAGCAGGTGGGGTTTGGGGCAGGGCTCACTCCCTTGCCCCGTGTCCACATCTTGGCCTTGGCCATGGCATGGCATCGTCAGGTGGGCGATGGGGGTGGGTGTGTCAGCCATGGGAGTTTCATTCCAATGACCTTAGGCTGAGCTAAGGTCATTGTCAGGGTGCGGCTGGCAGCCTGCTGGCACTGGTCCTGAGAGGGGAAGCTGCAGTTTACCCTGCACGGCAGGGGGGAGTCGGGCTGCAGTGCAGGGGGTCTGTGGGAGGGGCCGGTGCCCTCAGCTCCTGCTTGCCAAGTCAGCTCCTCACGGCCCCAGCCTCTCATGCAGTCTTCCCACTACGGACAGGAGCCCACCCTGGGGCAGGCTGCCAGGGCCATACCCCTCCTCCCACAGGAAGTCCCCCTCCCCACCTGAGATGGCCCTGCTCCCCTCCCCCCCTCGAGGGCTCACAGGAGGGGCTCTTCAGGGCCTCTGAAATGAAAGGGCTGAGCATTTACATCACCAGGGCCCGGGCTGAGGCCGGACAGCAGTGGGCACAGGTGCTGTAGACCTGGATCCGAGAGGAGCCCTTGCCCTCTGCGCGGGGCTGGCCCCCAGGGTGGGCTGAGGCCGGACAGCAGTGGGCACAGGTGCTGTAGACCTGGATCCGAGAGGAGCCCTTGCCCTCTACGCGGGGCTGGCCCCCAGGGTGGGCTGAGGCCGGACAGCAGTGGGCACAGGTGCTGTAGACCTGGATCCGAGAGGAGCCCTTGCCCTCTGTGCGGGGCTGGCTAAGGCCGGACAGCAGTGGGCACAGGTGCTGTAGATCTGGATCCGAGAGGAGCCCTTGCCCTCTGTGCGGGGCTGGCTAAGGCCGGACAGCAGTGGGCACAGGTGCTGTAGACCTGGATCCGAGAGGAGCCCTTGCCCTCTGCGCAGGGCTGGCCCCCAGGGTGGGTGGAGGAAGGGGAGAGTGTGGGACGGCAGGGCAGCTCCTGAGAGAGGGAACGGCTGCTCCCCATGGGTGGGGGGCAGCAGGAAAGTTTGTAGACACACAGCACCGGAGGCCCCGGGGGTCGGCAGCGGTGGGCTCCCGCCAAGGTCACAGTGTGGGTTCAGGGAGGGAGAACAGTTCCACCCCTCACCCCCAGCTGTCCACTGAGTCTCTCCCACCTGTCTCCCCCGCGTCCTCCTGCCCCGTAACTCGGTCGGGCACATCTCAGAACTACCCTTGTGCAGGCTTGCTCGCGTGGCCTCAAGCAGCCGGCTGAGGAAGGACAAGCACTGCTCGGCGCTCCCGAGGTGACCGCTCAGCCACTGCGTGTCGCGGGCAACGGCCGGTGCTGCTTTCAACAGGCTCACCTGCGAAACGGGAGAGCGGGTGGCGCTCACACACCCGACAGGAGATGCCTGATGGGTTCCAAAATCTCTCTCTGAGGGCGACTCCTGTGTTTCCTGGCAAGGTCACACCCTCACCCCTGATCCTGCAAGAGTGCCGATGCCTCTTTACTGCCGAAAAATCAGCTTTTAAAGCGGGGCATTCTGAACGCGTGTGCTGGACTCGCTCCACAGTCTTCTCCAACATTAGCTGGTGGGCGGTTTTCACCATGGAAGCTGGAATCACCCCCCACCGTCACCCTGATGTCAGGCTGTGAGGGCAAGGAGGGAGAGCCGACCGCCCGCCGGAGACGAACTCGCGACAGCGCCACCTGCTGCCACTGCCTGGGACCGGCCCGCTCCTTAGCAGCTGGGGCGGGGGGAGAATTCCGCCTCCCTGGGCACCTGCACCGTCCTCAGCTCTTCAGAGCCTCCTGGATGTGGCTGGCGGAGCACAGCTCCTGCCCCGCGCCGGGACCCCGGGGTCAGTCAGCCTGCAAGGGGAAGTCGGCCGCGGGGTGACGTGGAAAACGCAGGGGCCACGTCTGGCCCCTCCCTTCCATCTCTAGTCGGTGGCTCCCCACGCCTGAACGACACCTGGGCAGGAAGCCCCTCAGGTCTAACTGCGTGGGAAGCAGTGAGCCCATGCCAGCTGCCGCGAGGGAGGCTGGCCGTCAGTGAGCGCGCATCGGGGCAGGATGACGGCTTCCCGGCTGGCTTGTCCCCAGCACGGGGACCTGCCTGGCCCTCGCCCCTGGCCCTCGCTCCCTTGGCATTCATTTCCACTGCTTCCCTTACACCTTCTCGGCACCATCAGATCCCAACAAGGCCGGATCCGTGTGATCGCTTGCATGTTGGCGATCTGTCCCCTCTACCAGTGCCACACCCCAGGTGCTCTGGGAGGCCCTCTGTGCACCTGGTGAGTGCGCCACAGGTGTCTCCTGGGCAGAGAACAGAACCTCCCGTCAGCCTCACACACCCGGGCTGTAGCCTTGCGTGCAAACGTGTCGTCATCGGCACGTTCCTTTCAGCAGTTGGCCTTTAAGAATGACCTTGTGTCCTGGCTTGTCACCTGCTCTCTGCTGAGCACGCCCGGGTCCCGGCCCCCAGTGAGCAGGTGCCTTCACGCAGCCACACAGCCCTGGCAGGGGAGTGGTCAGCAGGGACGTCCTCACTTTGGCTAAGAGGACACCTGAGGAGCGCCTGGGGCGCTGTCAGGTCAGGGCAGGCCACCTTCCACTTCTAAAATAATTTTTCACCCAAGAAAAATTGGTCACAATGGCCACTTTATTCTCATTATTTCTACTGCGTTACACAGATGTCTTGTTCATGTTCATGTCTTGCTCTGAGAGCGCTGCAGCTGATGGGACACGAATGGTGCTTGGTTTGTTCTCTTTTAAGCACATCTCTGTCTTTTCCAGCTCACACAGTAAGCAGGCCGAGAGGAGGGCCCAGCAAGCCATAAACAGCAGCAACAAGTACAGCCGAGCGCGGTGCACTTCCCCGGGGTCCCAGGAACCCTTGGCTTGCAGATGTGGGCAGGGGAGGCGCAGGCGGGGCTGCGTGCCTGGGGCAGGGGGCACAGAGGCCCAGGGTGCTTCTGTGTGCGGGGGGGTGGGGGGTGGGGGTGGGGTGGGGGGGGTGGGCAGGGCAGCCGCCATGCTGGGAGCTTCTGGCTCCAGCCAAGCAGAAGTGGACTTTGGACTGAGGAAGAGGAAGGAGCTGAGAGTTCTTTGTTGGGCTCGCAGCAGGTGGCCCCAGGGAGAGGAAGTAGAACTCGGGGAGACCACACAGCACCTCCCTCCCTGCCTCTCTTCCGCCCTGTGCCTTTGAAGGTGGGAGCCCAGCCAGGCAGAGTGCTCCTAACCGCCCACCAGAGCCAGGGTTGGACTGGAAGGCGGGAAGACTTAGAGCCCTTCTGGGCAGGCAGCTCCTGAGCCTAGGAAACAGGATACCAGGAAAAGTGGAAACCCCGTTGTTTACCGGGAGACAGGAAAAAGAGGCGGCCGGCGATTTGTTTCCATAGTGACTGTTACTGAAACAGGACAAACCGACACCGCTGGCTTAGCCTTCCCATTCAAGCTCCCTTAGAAGATGGCCTGGATCTGACCGGGTCGTTGACAGTGGACAAGAAGGTTATCACTCGTGACAATTCTGTTCTGCCACTCGCAAATAAGATTTTTTTTACAGTAATAATAAAATTGGTATATTTTAAACCCAGGCCGTGCCGGTTGGCGGGCTTAAATAGAATGAGTGTCAGAGGAACTGTGTCCTGGGCGTTTGCCAAGGAACCCTGGTTCAAGCTGCAAGACGTTTGCTTGCTGCTGGGGGCCTCTAAACTGCACCCTAGGAGCAGACACTGAACCTGCCCCGGGCAACCGGCCCCACCCCCACCCCCAGGTGCTGCTGGGGGGGCTCCCAGGAGCCCCCGATGGTGCGGCGCCCATACAGCCCCCGCTCCCTCTCGGGAGGGCCACGGTGCCCTTGCATGGCAATGACCAGGAAGTTAGAACCACAAAGGAAAAAACTGGCACGGTGACTTCCTGGCTCTGCTCTCGAGGGAAGAAAAGTCCAAAGAATGTTCTAGAAACCCCCAAGCGCCGGCTGGCTCCAAGAGTCGTTCCAAATGTGTGTGGCTGAAGCCACCAGGGGTTCAGGCCCCGTGGCCTATTTCTTCTTCGTCTTCATCCACACAGTCTCCCCTTTCTTCGTCCGATTATTAATTCACCAAGCTCCGCTGAGTGCAGCAGCCAGCGATTGTCCCGGGCTCCGGGGAAGCGGCTCTCACGCTCACTAATTAACAACAGGCTTTGGGGAATCCGGCTTAGGCAGGAGGGCATTGGAGCGGCACTCAGACGCGGATCCTGGCTCTGACCCCCATTAACTGGGTTTTACTCTCTCCCCTCCCCCGCCACGCCCGTCCAGGCTGGCGGTGAGGGCCCAGCGAGGCAGCGCCGATCTGCTCCCTGATCAGTAGGTCTTATCCTGAATCAAACGTCCCGGGGAAACAGCCCTGGCTCGGACGCTCGGAGCGCTGCTGTCCCTCCCACTCTCCTTGTTCCGAAGGGAACGCTGCCGTTGATTTATTTTTAAGTCCACGTTGCTCGGGGGTGGCTGACATACTGGAAGCCAGAGAGCTGACTGTGTGAACACGACGGGGGTCAAGGTAGCTCCACGCCCCCCCCAGCCCCTCCCACCCTGCGCTCGCTGTGACCAGTAATTGCCCTGTGATAGATGCACCCTACGTAAGATCCACACGGTTTGCCAGCGTTAACCACACAACACCTGCTGTTAGCCGTAGGCACCCTGATCATCTTGGCCAGGAGCCTTGACTGACACCCCCACCCGCCCACCGTCCCTCGCTGCCTCTGTGGGTCCGACTGGCTCAGATCCACCCTGAGAGTGGAATCCTGTGACTCTGTCCCGCTGTCCACTCACTTCTCCGCGCACAGTGTGCTCCCAGACCCCCGGATGACCAGTTTTTGTGAGACCTTTCGATCCAGGTGTGTGGCACGCAGCCAGGGGACGGGTGAGTTCGGTCCTTTGCACCATGGCGACAAACCACTGCCCTGACAGCACCTGCTAGGCAATCAGCATCAACCTTCAAGGCAGCGGAGATGCCCAGGCCACGCGCTAGGGAGACACAGACACACAATCACTGGCCACGCCAGAGGAGGCAGCCGGCCTCGGGCCTGGGGACTTCCAGTCATTCCTGGATCTGGCCCCTCACCTTGGTAAACGGCCCGACAGGCCCTGGGCTCTGTCCCCAGGGGCACCAAGTCCACTTTCGGCACTAGTCCCTGACTCGTGGCAAAGTGCCTGGGAGGCCGGGCTGTGTGCAGGTGGTCCTGCAGGTGTGAGTGTGAGTGCGCGGGAGTGTGGGTGAGCAGGCCACAGATGGAGTGAGTGTGTGTGTGTGTGAGTGGGTACAGTCAGGAGTGAATGTGTGTGTTCAGGGCTGAGTGTGCGGGAGTGTGGGTGAGCAGGCAAACAGCTGGAGTGTGTGTGTGTGCATGTGTGTGTGTGAGCGGGTACAGTCAGGAGTGAATGTGTGTGTACAGCGCTGTGTATGGGTGTGAGTGGGTACAGTCAGGAGTGAATGTGTGTGTACAGCGCTGAGTGTGCGGGAGTGTGGGTGAGCAGGTGACAGATGGAGTGTGTGTGTGTGTGTGTGTGAGAGTGGGTACAGTCAGGAGTGAATGTGTGTGTACAGCGCTGAGTGTGCGGGAGTGTGGGTGAGCAGGCCACAGATGGAGTGAGTGTGTGTGTGTGTGTGAGTGGGTACAGTCAGGAGTGAATGTGTGTGTACAGCGCTGAGTGTGCAAGAGTGTGAGTGAGCAGGCCACAGATGGAGTGTGTGTGTGTGTGTGTGAGTGGGTACAGTCAGGAGTGAATGTGTGTGTTCAGGGCTGAGTGTGCGGGAGTGTGGGTGAGCAGGCCACATATGGAGTGAGTGTGTGTGTGTGTGAGCGGGTACAGTCAGGAGTGAATGTGTGTGTTCAGGGCTGAATGTGCGGGAGTGTGGGTGAACAGGCCACAGCTGGAGTGAGTGTGTGCCTGAGTGTGACTGTATGGGGTGTGAATGGTGAATGTTCTGTGCCGCACGTGTGCATGTGAGTGTGTGCCTGTACGTGTGTGATGTGAGTGAGGGTGCCCACGTGCTCCGAGCAGGCGGGGGGAGTCTGTGGCACTGTGACCAGGAGGACAGAGCCAGCTACGCACGCCCGCTAACCCTGTCATCTGGACTTGCTTACCCACGTGGCCAGCTAACCCAGCCTCACCTTGCTCTTCTCTATCCGCTGGAGCCATTTTGCTTCCGTGGGGAAAGTCCACCAGTGAGCTGGCGGGAGAGAAGACTTCTCGGGAAGTGGGGTGGGGTGGCAGGCGGCTGTGCCCCTTGGCCCGTGTTCACTAAGCGGCTGCCAGCCAGGAGACGGCGAGGAAGGCGGTGGCCCCCGTTTTGCGACAGCAGCACGCACGCCCCGTGAGAGCCCCTTAGTCCTCACGTGAACACAGAAGCCCGCTCTGCCTCATGTGAGAGACAGGGCCCCACGCGCAAGCGTGTTCTCCAGGCAGCTGGGGCTGAGCCCTTTCAACACCAAACCCGCAGACAGGGCGTGCCCTGCGCCCGCCCCTCCGGCCTGTGAAAGCCTGGGGACCCTTGCCTAGAGGGGCCCGCCTCACTCAAGCCTGGGTTAGGACTGCCCCCTGAGTGCGAAATTCCATTTTTTTTTTTTTGACAGGCAGAGTGGACAGTGAGAAAGAGAGACAGAGAGAAAGGTCTTCCTTTGCCGTTGGTTCACCCTCCAATGGCCGCTGTGGTCGGCGCACCATGCTGATCCGAAGGCAGGAGCCAGGTGCTTCTCCTGGTCTCCCATGGGGTGCAGGGCCCAAGCACTTGGGCCATCCTCCACTGCACTCCCAGGCCACAGCAGAGAGCTGGACTGGAAGAGGGGCAACTGGGACAGAATCCAGCACCCTGACCGGGACTAGAACCTGGTGTGCCGGCACCTCAAGGCGAAGGATTAGCCTAGTGAGCCGCGGCACCGGCTCTATTTCTTAAAAGGTTACTGTAGTGGGTAAAGCCACCGCCTGCAGTGCCAGGGTCTCATATGGTTGCAGTCTTGGCTGCTCCACTTCCGATCCAGCTCTCTGCTATGGCCTGGGAGGGCAGTGGAAGATGGCCCAAGTCCTTGTGCCCCAGCACCTGCATGGTGGACCTGGGGGAGGCTCCTGGCTCCTGGTTTCAGATCAACCCAGCTCTGGCTGTTGCGGCCATTTGGGAAATGAAGCAGCAGATGGAGGACCCCTCTCTCTGCTTTTCAAATAAATAAATAAATCTTAAAAAAAAAAAAGGTTACAACCAACTTTCAACCCAAAGTGAGGTCAGGAGGGAGGAGTGGAATCCCCGTCCCCTGCTCGGCCCTGTCTCTCACACGAGGCAGAGCGGGACGTCTATAGTAACGCGAGCACAGAGGGGCTCTCACGGGGTGTGCGTGCTTCTAGGAGACAGAAGCAGGTCACAGGAGCCAGCCTGGAGGAGGAAGCTGTGCAGAGGGAGGCGGGCCCCTGTGGCAGGAGGCAGCGAGGTGTGGAGGGCCACTCTCCGGGGCTGTCCTCCCCTCCCCTGCACGCCAGGCCTGGAACGCTGGGTCCTGGTCACTCGACGGCGCGTGCGTGGCGTGGCTAGCCGCGGTCACCCGACCCCATGGCTTTGGTTGCAAAGGTTGCAGCTGCTTCCTGTGGGACAAGCACAGCACCGGGCAGGCTTTTCAGGATGTCAAACCCGCCAGAAACGACCGAGGTGCCTTTTTGTTGAGGACAAGGTGGACGTTTAGCTCACCAGTGTTTGCAGGGCGTCAGGTCCTTCGGGTTTACAGACTTGCTTGCTTGCTTGGTCTCCCCCCTCCGCTCTGGGAGGAGGTGGAGTCAGCACTGATTTTGCGTCCTGGTGTCTTTCTATGACTACCGAATACTTTCCTTTGTCGGGACTCCTAGGGTGTAATTTGCCCTTTTATAATAATAATAATAATAATAATAATAATAAAAAGAAGCCCACTACGTTCACGAACACTGCACGTGGAAAGGTCACATCGAACTAAACGCCGCAGTGTGGCCAGGTGAGTCCGCTGGAACAGAAGCCGCTTCTGCTCCTGGTGGCCCCTGGGCAAGAGCCGGGCGAGCAGTGAGGCCACCACAGGGGCGCCGTCCGGGTGCCCCTCCCCACGCCGCCAGCTCTCTCTAAAAGTCGTGAGAGCTCCGCCTCTCAGTGCACAGATTGATCCAAAGCCAGCTGTGGATGAATCCCTCTTCTTCCAGGCTGTAAGCAGGCATACCTTACCAAGAGGGAAAACCTAAAAGCATCTATTGCACTTAAGAAGAGAATGGGGCCGGCTCTTACTGACATGAGATTCTGTGATAAACACACATGGGCATTTGTAGGCTGCACTTCTGTGCTGGGCCACGACTGTGTCCTAGCTTCTGATCTGGGCCAAACTGGGTGAGCAGGGTAGCGCTTACTGAGCCCTAACGTGGTTAAGCTTAACCGCCAGGGCGAGTGTGTGTGTGTGTGTGTGTATCTCGTAGCACGTGATCTCTGGAACACAGCTCCGTGGGGAAGCGAAGGATCTCGGTGAGCTCCTGCCCAGCAGAGCAGGGCCGTGTGGGGACTCCAGGGAGTCTCACCCCGGACCATCTCACTCCAGACCCTGCTCCGTGCCTGTGGAACAAAGCTTCGCATGGTCTCTAAGCATCTGTTGGCTCTAATATTCTGGACTCTCAAACTGTGTTCATCAGAAGCTCCAAAAACCTCCAGACCAACCAGGCCAGCAACCTGCAAACCACAGTGTCCAGTCTGACGTGTGCTCTGTGCTGCTCCCAGAGGCCTCCGCGCGTCTGGAAGGCAGAAGCTGCAGAACCGATATTCCCAGTGTGTTCTCTGCCTGGCTGGAGGTGACAACACAGTACGCACAGCAGGGCTCCCTGGGCTCGTCTGCGCGGCTGCAGGGCGCCACGGGGCGCTCAGAGAGCTGGGTGTTACGCACTCACACGCACGCCTCTTCCTTTCTCCTGTCTTTCCTCACTTGACGTCACTTCCTTCCAGGTCAGCACCACCGTGTGGGTGCTACCGAACTGGAGGATCCCAAATCACTCACTGCTGGTTCTCTCTCTCCAGTCAACCACATCCTCCGTACCTGGGGGGGAGGGTGTGTGTGTGGGGAGGGGTAATGCTGGCGTAATTCACACTAACATGTGAGCGACCCACCACTGACCCAGTCCGTGACCCCTCTCCCAGGGGAACGTCAAGGCCAGGGTTCCTGTTATCTGGAGTCGTGGGCAGCTGAAGCAGGCGGCCTGTTCTTCCAACCCTGGTGCCCTTTCTGGTGAGTGCCAGTGGCGTTGTTCCTGGTATCTCAAAGCCACAGTTTCCACACCTCGGATAATGTGCCTCTACCAGATTTAAAACAACAAAGCACCCACCCAGATGATGGACTGATTTTTCTCATACTGAGGAACTGCACAAAAATTATGGAAAATGAGACAAAAAGGCAAGTTTATTTTGGTGCAAAAAACCCTTACCCTGTGTGTATGAGGGATCTTCTGAAGGTTCTGGAAGATGCACACTATGAAAACGGTGAGCAGTTCAAAACCTTTGGCACTGATGAGCTTTTAATTCCATTTTTCCCCCAAATTTTTGAAGAGCCTTGTGTACATGCACACCTACTGCCCTAAACTATAAACGCGTATTTTAAAAGATGGGATAAAATAGTATTTCCAGGCCGGCGCCGTGGCTCACTAGGCTAATCCTCCGCCTGCAGCGCCAGCACACCGGGTTCTAGTCCCGGTAAGGGCACCAGATTCTGTCCCAGTTGCCCCTCTTCCAGGCCAGCTCTCTGCTGTGGCCCAGGAGTGCAGTGGAGGATGGCCCAAGTGCGTGGGCCCTGCACCCGCATGGGAGACCGGGAGGAAGCACCTGGCTCCTGGCTTCAGATCGGCGCGGCGCCGGCCGCAGTGGCCATTTGGGGGGTGAACCAACGGAAAATGAAGACCTTTCTCTCTGTCTCTCTCTCTCTAACTCAGCCTGTCAAAAAAAAAAAATAGTATTTCCAACTACTTTAACAACAGGAAAAGTGTTTTTGTTCTCGCTCCGACTTGTTCTGAGTGCACGCAGTGAGACTACACATGCGCCTCACGTGTACACAGATGCACACACAGCCAAACAGCCCAGAGCACAGCCGCCCCCCCCCCCGTGCTCTCTGACCCGCACGGTGGGGGGGGGGGGATGGGTGGCTGTGCCCCTACCCCAGGTTCTAGCTGCGGGGGTGCATCCGGTCCATGCCCGGGGGAGCTGGGGACTTTCAAACACTTCGGAGAGCAAAGCTCTTTAAGACAGAAGCCTTGCAACTTCCCCAACATCCGCGACCCTGGCAACGAAGGCTCGGGCCAAGGGCAGCCTCTGCGGGGGCCCTCGCACCAGGCCAAGCCCGGCCGAGGGAGGCCGCCTGCTCACACAGCGCAGCTTGGGACGCCGGCGACTTGGCACCGCTGCCCGTGGCCCGGGATTTCAATGCTCGGAAAACGCCATCTTCCGTGCCGGCCGTCGGAGCAGCTCCGGGCACTCCCGGGCTGCAGTCCCGAGGCCGGGGCGTCGGCGGGCAGGTGCCCCCCTCGCAGCCGCGCCGACCCCCGGACACTGCAGCGGGAGGAGGCCCTGAGCGCTCGGTCACGCCCGCAGCTTCTCCCTTTAAGGGGCCCGCGCAGGAGAAACGCGAGCGGAAACCGGTCTTCGCAGTCTGCCTTTTAAGGCATTGTTTTCAGCGGAGGATGGCACGGGATCCCCGAGAGCGCACCCGAGATACTGCGGGCCCGGGCGCACCCGAGACACTGCGGGCCCCGGGCGGGATCCCCGAGAGCGCACCGGAGACACTGCGGGCCCCGGGGCGGGGTCCCCGAGAGCGCACCAGAGACACTGCGGGCCCGGGGCGGGATCCCCGACAGCGCACCGGAGACACTGCGGGCCCCGGGCGGGATCCCCGAGAGCGCACGGGAGACACTGCGGGCCCCGGGGCGGGATCCCCGAGAGCGCACGGAGACACTGCGGGCCCGGGGCGGGGTCCCCGAGAGCGCACCAGAGACACTGCGGGCCCGGGGCGGGATCCCCGACAGCGCACCCGAGGCACTGCGGGCCCGGGGCGGGATCCCCGACAGCGCACCGGAGACACTGCGGGCCCGGGGCGGGATCCCCGACAGCGCACCGGAGGCACTGCAGGCCCCGGGGCGGGGTCCCCGAGAGCGCACCAGAGACACTGCGGGCCCGGGGCGGGATCCCCGACAGCGCACCGGAGGCACTGCGGGCCCGGGGCGGGATCCCCGAGAGCGCACCGGAGACACTGCGGGCCCGGGACGGGATCCCCGAGAGCGCAGGAGACACGGCGGGCCCGGGGCGGGATCCCCGACAGCGCACCGGAGGCACTGCGGGCCCGGGGCGGGATCCCCGAGAGCGCACCAGAGACACTGCGGGCCCGGGGCGGGATCCCCGACAGCGCACCGGAGGCACTGCGGGCCCGGGGCGGGATCCCCGACAGCGCACCGGAGACACTGCAGGCCCGGGACGGGATCCCTGAGAGCGCAGGAGACACTGCGGGCCCGGGGCGGGGTCCCCGAGAGCGCACCAGAGACACTGCGGGCCCGGGGCGGGGTCCCCGAGAGCGCACCGGAGACACTGCGGGCCCGGGGCGGGATCCGCGACAGCGCACCGGAGGCACTGCGGGCCCGGGGCGGGATCCCCGAGAGCGCACCGGAGACACTGCGGGCCCGGGGCGGGGTCCCCGAGAGCGCACCGGAGGCACTGCGGGCCCGGGGCGGGATCCCCGACAGCGCACCGGAGACATTGCGGGCCCGGGACGGGATCCCCGAGAGCGCACCGGAGGCACTGCGGGCCCTGGGCGGGATCCCCGACAGCGCACCGGAGACACTGCGGGCCCGGGACGGGATCCCCGACAGCGCACCAGAGGCACTGCGGGCCCCGGGCGGGATCCCCGAGAGCGCACCAGAGACACTGCGGGCCCGGGGCGGGATCCCCGACAGCGCACCCGAGGCACTGCGGGCCCGGGGCGGGATCCCCGACAGCGCACCGGAGACACTGCGGGCCCGGGGCGGGATCCCCGAGAGCGCACCGAGAGCGCACCAGAGACACTGCGGGCCCGGGGGCAGGATCCCCGACAGCGCACCAGAGACACTGCGGGCCCGGGGCGGGATCCCCGAGAGCGCACCGAGAGCGCACCAGAGACACTGCGGGCCCGGGGGCAGGATCCCCGACAGCGCACCGGAGGCACTGCGGGCCCGGGGCGGGATCCGCAGAGGGTGACCGCGGGACTCAGCCCTGCGCCGGTGCCCACCAGAGGCTTTATTTCACAGAAATCACAGATCCACCAGGCACTCCCCGCCGGCTCTGACAGGTCTGCGTGGGCAGCAGCGGCAGCCCGGCGCGGGTCTTCCCGGGGAGCGGCTCGGGCCGCGGGGGCCAAGGCCTGAGCGTGGCCTGCCCGCCCCTCCTCGGGCACCGCAGTCCCTGGGCCTCCCAGGCGGCGGGTGATGGCCTCCGGGGCCGCTCCCGGGAGCCGTCTCTCCTCCGGCCGCCCGTCAGGGCTTCCCGGGCCTCAGGCGCCTCCTTCCGGGCTGACTTTACTTCCGGGGCTTGCAGGACTCACTTTCCGGGCTCAGCTCCTCGGATCGCTGTGCCCCCTCGTTTATCCCCCACGTGGCTGCGCTGCTGCGAGGCAGCCGCCATGTTTCACCCACCATGCCCCGCGGTAAGCACGTGGTCAGGCGGGTCACGTGCTATGGAGCTGGGTCACGTGGTCGGCCGGCGCGCAGCCCCGGGGACCTAACATGGCGGCCCGCGTCTGGCTGCGAGGAGAACAGGCCTCCCACGCCAGGGGTAGCCGCGAGCGCCCGGGATAGAGGAGTTCGCATCTCTGCCCTCTGCCCCTCCGGGCACACAGAGCCGTGGTTCACGCTGTGGCCATCTGGGGTCTGGGGCATGCGCCAGCAGGGGGAAGATCTCTCTCCCCCTGACTTTCAAATAAATAACTTAAAAATTACTTATTTATTTATGTATTTGAAAGGTGGAGTGACAGAGAGAGGGGGAGACCAGTTCCCCCCACTGGTTCACTCCTTAAATGGCCACCACGGGCAGGGGCCAGGCCAGGCCGGGCTGAACCAGGAGCCGGGAGCTCCCCCGGCCCCAGGCCCCTGGTCATCCTCCGCGGCCTCCCCCGGCCACTGCCGGAGCTGGATCGGAAGTGGGCAGCCGGGTCGGGGTGCCGGCAGGGTAGGCAGAGGCTTAACCTCCCAGGAGCCACAGCGCTGGCCCCCGGGTCTTAAAAAAGGACAAAAAGAGAATCTGTTCTGATGACAAACTTCTGCCTTAAACGTGGCTAAATCTGAAGTAGCTCAAAGGTGGTGAGGATCCTCGCGCGTCCGTGCTGCCCGCGGTGGCTGGAGCGACAGCTCCGCGGGGGGCCAGCAGCGCTGCGACAGAAAGGTTGTCCAAGGGCCGGGTTCCACCGAGCCGGAGCGGAGCCCGCCGTGCGCGGCGCGCGGCACGGGGGCGAGGAGTAACCGGCGCACTCGTGCACCTTCCCAACCCAGCTGTGCGCCCGCTGCGTGCGGGGGCGAGGGCGAGGGCTGCCCCGCCGGCGCCGTCCGCACACCTGTGTGTCCGCACCTGCGCGCCCAGGCGGGCGCCTGTCCCGCCAGCCTCCCGCCCGGGCAGCCAGAGCCCGTGACTTAGGCACCACTGCCACCTGGTGGCCACACACCCGAGCTACAACGACAGCGTTTTTTGGTTCGTGTTTTACCGAATAAATCAAATCCCCCCTTAAAAGTTGAAAGCTGGAGCCTGAAGCTAGGAAGTGGCAAGAGACATGACGGGCAGTTGAGGGCTGGGTCGGGGCGGGCTGTGGGGTGGTATCGGGAGTCTTCGCGGGACTGGAAGTGTTTTCAATTAAGAAAACGAAGGAACCACAACGTCAAAGACAACGTTCCAGTTACGTGTGTATCGCTCACCATTTTTGGAGTTCTCTGTTTCGCTCCTGTCCTCCAGTGTTATGTCAGCTGCTTTCAGCAAGACTGTTAATAGCATCTAAGCTGGAATGCATGCAAGGACATTAGCAGGCCACTGCTTCCACCTTTGACCTCTGACCCTTGCCCTGGACAGTTCTGGAGGGGGCCTGGCTTTGAGCAGATCCAGCCAAGACAACGATGCTCGCCCCATTCCGGACAGTAACCCTCCAGGCTGGCGTCCAACGAGCGAGCGGGAGTGCAGCGATCCCTTGTGACTGCTCAGTAGGGACCGACTTAGCTCTGTGCCGGAGGCAGAGGAGAGCCAAGCACTCTCACTGTGTGGCCACGGTGTAGGATTGCTAGAGGGAGGGGTGCAGAATCGCAGGGGGGCGACCACGGGCGGGCGCCCCAGGTGAGGGGGACCCACGCGGCGGGGCAGCCTGAGGGGCGTCAGCCTGGCCACGGTGAGATGGTGGCCTCCATGCCGGCCCTGGGCTTGTGTGGGTCACGGGGCGTGGGAGGACCCGGCCCACTCGCTTACCCCTCTTCCTCAACGTTATCACTGCCCTGTTCACCCAAGCTTCGAGGTGTGTCCCTGCTGGCAGGACCAGGCAGGGCTGTGAGCTCCTAGACTGTGCAGGACACGGGACTCTGAGTTTCCCAGAGGGGCCCCTTATCAGAATCACGTCCCACAAAGATTGGGCCCGGTTCCTCACATTCGCAACCTGGCTGGCCGTGACCTCTGAACTCAGAAAGCCCCCAAAGCTGCTGCTCGTGGCTGGCTCAGGGCAAGGCCCCTGGCGTCCATGTCCGGGTGCCGCCTGCCCCTTAGGTTGCTCTCCCCCCACCCCCAGCCCCGGGCACTTCAGGCCTTTTCCACTTTGGCTCCGCCTCCACTTGGGTAGAGATTGGGACCTGGGGTTGCAGGGACCAGGGTCAAAACCTGGCTCCAGCAGGAGCTGTGGGACCCTGGGGGCTGACAGCCCCACTGGGTGGGATTTTCCTTACAGGAATGAGCGACAGCGACGTGGCCCCTCCTCGAGCTCCGGAGCACTGAAAGGGGCTTTGCACGGGGCCCAGGTGCGTCTTCTTGGCTCACCTGCGCCCGCTGCCTTGCGGTGCTGGCTTCCCCTTGCCTGGCTCCAGAGGCCGCCCTGCGGCTGCTCCAGCCTGAGCTTCTGCCGGCCAAGCAGCGGCTGCAGAGCTGAGGACCCGAAATGCATGCTTTCTGGGGCCCGCACGCCCCACGCTCTGCATCAATGCTGGGGTCCAGGGCCCGCACGCCCCACCCTCTGCATTGGCGCTGGGGTCCAGGGCCCGCACGCCCCACCCTCTGCATCAATGCTGGGGTCTGGGGCCCGCACGCCCCACCCTCTGCATCAATGCTGGGGTCCAGGGCCCGCACGCCCCACCCTCTGCATTGGCGCTGGGGTCCAGGGCCCGCACGCCCCACCCTCTGCATCAATGCTGGGGCCCGGGGCCCGCACGCCCCACCCTCTGCATTGGCGCTGGGGTCCAGGGCCCGCACGCCCCACCCTCTGCATCAATGCTGGGGTCCGGGGCCCGCACGCCCCACCCTCTGCATCAATGCTGGGGTCCGGGGCCCGCACGCCCCACCCTCTGCATCAATGCTGGGGTCCGGGGCCCGCACGCCCCACCCTCTGCATCAATGCTGGGGTCCGGGGCCCGCACGCCCCACCCTCTGCATTGGCGCTGGGGTCCAGGGCCCGCACGCCCCACCCTCTGCATTGGCGCTGGGGTCCGGGGCCCGCACGCCCCACCCTCTGCATTGACGCTGGGGTCCAGGGCCCGCACGCCCCACCCTCTGCATCAATGCTGGGGTCCAGGGCCCGCACGCCCCACCCTCTGCATTGACGCTGGGGTCCGGGGCCCGCACGCCCCACCCTCTGCATCAATGCTGGGGTCCAGGGCCCGCACGCCCCACCCTCTGCATCAATGCTGGGGTCCGGGGCCCGCACGCCCCACCCTCTGCATCAATGCTGGGGTCCAGGGCCCGCACGCCCCACCCTCTGCATTGATGCTGGGGTCCAGGGCCCGCATACCCCACCCTCTGCATCAATGCTGGGGTCCAGGGCCCGCACGCCCCAGCCTCTGCATCAATGCTGGGGTCCGGGGCCCGCACGCCCCACCCTCTGCATTGGCGCTGGGGTCCAGGGCCCGCACGCCCCACCCTCTGCATTGGCGCTGGGGTCCAGGGCCCGCACGCCCCACCCTCTGCATCAATGCTGGGGTCCAGGGCCCGCACGCCCCACCCTCTGCATCAATGCTGGGGTCCGGGGCCCGCACGCCCCAGCCTCTGCATCAATGCTGGGGTCCAGGGCCCGCACGCCCCACCTTCTGCATCAATGCTGGGGACTGTGTGAGGCCTTGGGCCTTGTACTCTGCTCAGCCGTTCATGGGAGGAGGAGGAGGAGGACAGAGGGGAGGCGGGGGAGGGAGGAAGGGGGACAGGCAGCACCCACATAGGAGCGCCAGTCTGAGTCCAGGCTGACTGTACCGCTTCCAGTCCAGCCTGGGCCCCTGCATCCACGTGGGAGGCCAGGGCGGAGTTCCTGGCTCCTGGCTTCTGCCTGGCCAGACCCAGATGCTGTAGCCATTTAAGGAGTGAACCGGTGGATGGAAGACCTCTTTCTCGGTCTCCCTTTCTCTGTTGCTCCGATTTCAATAAATTAAAAATGTGTTTGTTTCTGCAGAATGAGATAAAATCTTTGTGTGAAATGATTCTGGCCCTCTAGAGAGCCTGAAACCCTCCACAGACCCTGGGCCCGTATAGGGAGGGGAGGGGACACGCACCCCTCAGGGCCGGCCCACGCTCACAGGGGCAGACGCCCTCCTGGGAGACCCCCACTCTGACTGGCAAAGCCCTGCGCCGCCCTGCCCTCCTGGGCAGCTATCCTGAGTCTGCAGGGCGCCCTGGGGCTGTGGTCAGGAGGCAGAGCCGCCCGCTCCGTCTCAGGGGCCAGGAGCCGGCAGGTTGCAGCCAGGCCGGCCTGGGCTCCTCCCCCGTCTGCTGAGTGAATGCCCGTGCAGGGGGAGGATGGACGGCGACCCCACGCGCGCACGCAGGCAGCACACAGCTCAGTCCTGAGAGCTGCTTTGCCAGCACTTCGCGGCTTCCTGTGCTGGCCTCTGGCCGCCTATCTGCAGCCACACCCACCGTGCAAGTCCCCTGCAAGCCAAGTGGGAGGTCTGGGCCCAGAAATCTCACACCCAGCGGCAGCCCCAGGCCTGCGTGGCCGGAGTGGGCCCTGGGATCTCCTGGGGCAATGACGACACTCCTGGTGGTGGACACTGGGGCAGCAGGCAGAGGCAGCCATGGCAACTCATTCCAGGGGAAGGAGAGAGCCCGGGGGCAGCACCCTACCTCCCATGCTGCTAGGGGCCCGTTTTCTAGATGCTTCCATGGAAGTGGGGATTTGCATCAGGCGGTGCTTAGGGATCAGTGCCTTGCCAGGCGTGGGAGGACAGAGCTCATAGGCCAAGTGGAGCCACAGAGACTGCCAGCAGGGGGCAGTGTGCCTTACAGTCTAGGCTAGTCTAGGTTAGTCCCTTTGGACTGGAGCCCTGATCCTGCTCACGCACTGGAGGCCTGGGAGCCTCATGCTGGCATTGCCCCTTGGCTGTTGGGGACACAGCCAGAAACCTGGGTCAAGGGAGCCAGCCTCCATTCATGGGGTAGGGCTGGGTGTGGATCTGCTGGGCACAGCTTAAGTTTAGGGGCAGAGGATGACGTGTGGGGTGGGGCAGGCAGGCGTCAAGGGCGTGGAAGAACCAGAAAGCGATTCTCGGGCACATTGGTGATGGCAAATAAACCAAGTGTGGCCAAAGACAAGGGCCTTTGGAGTGTGGAGTGAGCAGGGTTGCTCTCCTGGGACGCAGGGCAGATGTCCCTGGGGACGACGGAAATGAAGGGAAATTTCAGAAGCCAGAAAAGGTCTTGGGGCCCAGGGCGGAGGTCAGCTGCTGCTTTGTGTAAGGGAAGGTTGTGGCAACCACGCAGGGCCTGCTGGCTGTCTCTGTGACTTGGCCCCGCCACGGCAGGAAGGAGCCCCACGCCCTCCAGAAACAAGCAGGCATGACTGTCTCCCACAGAACCCCCGTCACAGCAAGCACTGGGCCGGATTTGGCCCTCAGGCTCAGTCTGCTGACCCCTGGTTGGGGAAGGGAGTGTGGGCATTGCTCCAAGACCCAAAACCTAAGCCTTGATCTGCCCTCAGGCCTCCTGTTCCTCTCTCTGAGCCAGTTTCTTCATTAGATTGGGGGGTTCACAGTGCCTACCTCTGGAGCCGGGGTCACAGGGGCAAAGCTGCAGGACTTCCCACTGGAGCAGTCCCGGGGCAGATGGTGGCTGGGAGCCCCAGTGCTCTGTTGCCTCCAATTCAAATTCAGCGAAGGGTGTGTTTTGCCTCTTTGTTGGACCTGACAGAGCGAACAGTCTCTCCATGCGTTCCACAAGGCGGGCTTTCCGAACTCACAGCCGGGTGCGGGCAGCACCCGGAGCTGTGGGCAGGGCCCTGGCAAGCACTGCTGCCCTCCACCTAGAGCTCCGACAGAATCCAGGACAGGTGTGCCAGATCTGGGCGGAGGCTGGAGAAACAGGAACTTCTTCCTGGGAATGCCCTCCCTAAGCACATGTTTGGGCAGACGTTTGTGGTAATAGCCAGGCAGTAAAACAGCCCAGCATGTTCTAAACCCTGCAATTAGGGTTATTTGTGCCAAAGAAAATTTGGAAGGCGTGGGTAACTAAAACAGAACTGACTGCATCTGTGGCTCAGACTTTCACTAACATATCTGTTTGGAAGATGTCGCTAATCAGAGACACGAGAACACAGATGGACAAAGAGAGCATCGGGATGGGTGGCTTCTGAAGCCGACAGTGATTCAGGAAACACTGAGGCCACTGCTGCCGCTCGGCTGTGTCAGGGCAGGTCCGTGGCATCTAAGGACAGAAAGGCTGTGCAGTACCTCCAAAATGGGAGAGATGGGAAACGGTCGTACTGGTAAACCAAATACGGAAGACTGCGCCACAGTGGCAACAACGGCGATGGAACTGGTTCCAGAGATCTCATAAAGGTTTTATGTGGTTGGGAAGGAAAAGTTTAGGATTTCTAAACAAATAAATAAAGCTTAGAAAAGATGGAAGCTTTTCCCATTAAGATATGAATAGGACAGGATTTTTGCTTTCATGCCTGCTATTTAACATTGTGTTGGAAGTTCTAGCCAAAGCAATCATGCAGGAATAAATAAGATATACAAGCTGGAAAAAAAAGTATAACTATTCCTATTACAAATTATTTGATCCTAATTATAAAATCCACAGAAAAACTATCACAGATTATTTTAAAAATTCAGCAGAGTTTCAGCATACAGGATAAACACACAAAATATCAGTTGTATTTCTATACACCACCAGTAAAAATCCAAAAAGGAAATTAAGATAACAGTTCCACTTATAGTAACATCAAAAAGAATAAACTACCTGAGAATAAATTTAAGGAGGTGACAGACTTATACACTAAAAGCTATAAGTTATTGCTGAAAGAAATTAAATAAGTCCTAGATAAATGAAAATGTATACCATGTTCATGGATGGAAAGCCTGATCAGGATGACAAAACAACCTACAAACCTTCTAATGTAACCCATACTAATATTCTAACAGTATTGCAGTAGACCCAGAATGGCTAAATAGCTCTTAAAACAAAGCCGAAGGACTCGCATTTCCTCATTTCAAAGCAAGAATAACCGAGACAGTGTGGTGTATCACAAGGACGGACATGTGGACCACTGGAGTAGAATTGAGAGTCCATTGGTAAACCCACATCTCTGAACAACTGATGTTCAGCGAGGGAGCCAGGACTGTTACCAAAAGTCCAGCCTTGTCGGTGGTGCTGAATCAGTATAACGAGGTTGTAAGACAAAGGGAAGAGAAAGTTTAACTCACAAGTAGATGAGGATGGGAGTAGACTGGGGGGGTCTCAAGAACCACCATGCTCGGTGAAGGGGGCCCTGGGCCTTTAAGGGATGTGAAAGGGAGGCTGGGCTGCCGAGGACATGACGAACAGCGAGTCAGGAGCAGATGGCCAGGTGTGCCTGGTAACAGGATGTTTTATCAACCTTGGATGCCAGTGTGGCTCCTTCTGACACTTGCTTGATGGCTTGACGTTACCGTGAGGGCACTGCAGACACCTAAGCAGCCAAAGAACCGTCTTGGGCTGCAAAGACAAAGTGTGTGCTAAGCGATTCCAATGTGTCACTCACCAGGACGAAGCCGCAGCCTGGAGCCTATGTGTGCGGTGCCCTTCATCACTTGTACCCCTTGACGTTCCTGTCTAATGAACTCAGCCCTCTGGTCACGCGGACAGGGGAGGCTTAGGCCACTTTGCAACTTCAGCGGGCTTTCCTAAGGTCAGTTTTGGGAATTCACAAGTAAGCATTGTTTGTGTGTTGGATGGAACAGACACTCTAGTTAGCTGAAGGACCGGTAGTAAGATTTCATCCATAAGAAAATGAAAAGGAAAGATGCATTCGGTGCGGTTGTAAGACAGTTCAACAGGGAAAGAGTGGTCTCCTCAACAAGTGGTACTGCGTCAACTGGACATTCACCTGTGTAAGGATGAGTTTGATCTCTTACTTCATGGCAAATATAAATACTAACTGGATGGCCGTCCCCGTGGCTCACTTGGTTAATCCTCCACCTGCGGTGCCAGCATCCCATATGGGTGCCAAGTTCTAGTCCCGGCTGCTCCTCTTCCAGTCCAGCTCTCTGCTGTGGCCCGGGAAGGCAGTGGAGGATGGCCCAAGTGCTTGGGCCCTGCATCCGCATGGGAGACCAGGAGGAAGCACCTGGCTCCTGGCTTCAGATCGGCATAGCTCCGGCCGTAGCAGCCATTTGGGGGGTGAACCAATGGAAGGAAGACCTTTCTCTCTGTCTCTCCCTCTCACTCTCTAACTCTATCTGTCAAATAAATAAATAAATAAAATACTAACTGGAATCAGTTAACTATATATAGAAGCTAAACCACAAAGTTCTTAAAAGGAAACCTCGGGATAAATCTTCATGGATTTGGCCAGAATCTCTGATAAGGGATAAATGTCTGGGATACAAAAAATTTATACAGCCCAGTCGTAACTACAAAAAAAGAAGAAAGAAAAACCCAATTGAAAAAGAGGCAAAGGACTTCCGTAGACATTTATCCAGAGAAAACAAGCACACGGCCAACAAACACATCAGTCATCAAGAAAATACCCATCAAGAGCACAGGGAGGTGCGATGCTACACTCACCGGGACGGCAAAATTGCCAGTGTTGGTGGGAATGCGGAGAAACTAATAGCTCAGATCTGGAAACAAACCAAGTGGCCATCGACAGAAGAATAAAGAAGATGTGGAGTCGTTTTCAGCTTTTACAAGACTAAAACAAGGGCACCTGCTGCAGCATGGGTCCTGAATTCACTGTGCTAGAGGAAGAAGCCGGCCGCAGGGAGACACGTGTTCCGTGGTTCCATGAGCGTAGCCACACTTACAGGGACAGGCAGTAGAAAGGCTGGGGGCAGGGAATGGGAAAACACTTACAGGATGGTGGGCACCTGCTCGGCGCCGTCCTCGTCCAGCAAGAGACAGAGACCGAACACTTTGCACGGGGTTCCTTTATTGCTCGGCAAGCAGGAGATCCAGCTTCGATCTCTTCTGGGCAGGAACTTCCCTTACACCCGCGTAGCAAGGGTTTATATGCACAATACACGTCACAAATCAGGTGATAGGCTAGAAGCGCGGGGATAGGACAATCTCGTGGCAAGGCGGGAAGGAGCGAGCTAGAGCGGGAAATCTAAGGCGGGAAGGAGCGAGCAAGAGCGGGAACTCCCTGAGATGAGGAAGAACCCGGAAGCAGGGAGTCGGCGCCATCTTAGGGGCACGGTTCCTCCGGTCTGGTTCCCTACATCTCCCTCCTTTTGTTTTTGCACAAATCACATCCCCGACGGCCCTGGCTCATGAGGGCCGGGAGAATATTTACTAGGCAGAGAGTAGAGGTGCATACCCAGCGTGCTTGTGATCCGTTAGTTACGGAACTTCAAGGGCCTGGCCACAACCCCTGATGTCTCCGTTAGGGATCAGTTTTTATTCCCTTTTGCTGGGGCAGGCTGGGAATTGAACCTGCATGCATATGCATATGCTCTCCCAGGACCCCCGGAACCCCCGGGTGGACTCCTGCTGCAGTACCTTTGGTCTCGCATACCCAGTTTTCGCTCCCCGTCAGGGATGGGTGATACAGCCCAATGAATGAGAGGGGGAACAAGACAACTCGAGGAAGGTGTGTGCCTGATGGAGGCATTGTCCATATGTGAGGCGTGAGTAGGGATGGGGGGACGAGGGTTTTAATCGCTGGTATGGACCCGGTCATAAGTCATGCGAGCCAGCATGGCATATGCATCCGGATCACGGTGATGGAGAGCAGCATACGCTGCCGCGCGGAACTGATGTCTGACGCTCTCCAACTTGTTGTTGATGAAGGAGCTCACCCAGCGAAGTACACAGGGACGTCTCGTTGTTTTGTTGCAATTTGTCGTCCTGTGAGAGCGTGGTAATCTCGGTTATCTCGGGGGAGATGTCGTCCGTAGGTGATAGAGGTGTATCTTGTGGCGGCGGGGCTGTTTTTCTGACCAATCTTTCCGGTATCCAGAGAGGTTCTCTTCCAGATTCCTGTGGGAAGACACAGACCGCGCCTCGGTTCCAGCATAATACCGGATCCGGGCCGTACCACTTTCCCGTGAGGACATCTTTCCAACGGACATAGCCTCGTGAAGATGGCTCCTTTAACATGTGTCTCTCAGCGGGGGACATAGAATGATCTGTCAAATTCAAAAAGTTTATAGTAAACAGTGCAAGGGAGAGGCGCATTCGAGGGGTTTTGCCCGTGGCAATTCCCTCCTTTTGTTTTAAGAGAAAAGCCTTGAGGGTTTGATGAGCCCTTTTAATTATGGCCTGTCCCTGAGGGTTATAAGGGATTCCAGTTTTATGTTGTACCTGCATACGGGTGCAGAAATCTTGGAATGATTTACTTGTGTATGCAGGACCATTATCTGTTTTTAAAGTTTTTGGTTTGCCCCAGGCTGCCCATGCAGCAAGGCAGTGATTAATGACATGGGTGGTACGCTCACCCGTCTCCAGAGAAGCAAAAATTACTTGGGAACAGGTGTCAACTGACACATGAACATACTTTAAGGTCCCAAACTCGGATATGTGGGTGACATCCATCTGCCAGATATGTCCTGGTAGTAATCCTCGGGGATTAACCCCCACCGAAGGCACAGGGGTTAAAGTAGGGCATGCGGCACAATGGCGAACAATATCGCGAGCGGCAGCACGAGAAAGACCGAATTTGGCGGCAAGGGTTTTTGCGTTTACATGGAACTCTGAATGAAACTGGATAGCCTGCTCTTCTGGGGAAGAAAATTGGAGTATCCAAATGGGGCGTGTGGCTTGATCAGCTATAGCATTGCCTGTGGTCATGGGTCCAGGTAAGGAAGAATGAGCTCTAATATGAGTAATAAAGAAAGGAGCAGACCGATTCCAAATAGATTTTTGCAGGGTGAGGAAAACTGTCGCTACGGAGGATGAAGAATTGACTAGTCCTGCGGCCTCAAGGATAGACACAGAATTAACCACATAGCGTGAATCAGACACAATATTGACAGGTCCGGGGAAATCAGAGAAGACTTGGTTAACTATAAGAAGTTCAGTTACCTGGGGGGAGTTAGTAGCGAATTGGAATGTTTTTGGCACAGATCCTGAAACAACATATGCACCGACTCCTGTTTTAGAACCGTCGGTATACACTACTGGGGCTCCCTGTAAGGGCTTTTGGGATGTGGACTTTGGAAAAATAACTGGGTGAGACTGAACAAAGGTTAGCAAAGGATCAGAGGGTGTTCTGTTTGTAATAGTTGCGGAAGTGGAGCAGACTAAAACCGCCCAAGCATCAGTACAAGCGATTAGCACACGTACCTGTTCCATGGAATAGGGGACAACAATGGTGGATGGTTCGCGTCCAAAATGTTGGATAGCCCTCTGAATGGCTAGGAGAGTTATCTCCGCCACTGCCACGGGATAGTAACTAATAGATCTAGTAGATGACATTGAGGGATGGATCCAGAGGAGAGGCCCATCCTGCCATAGGACCGCGGTGGGCTGTTTAAGGGTGTCGAGGACCCAAAGAGTAAGGTCTCCCGCAGGGTCCCAACGTTTTAGGGCAGCTTTACTAAGGGCATCGTTGACAATTGACAGTGCTTGTTTGGCCTCAGAGGTGAAGGTTCGGGGGGAAGCAAGATCCGGGTCTCCTTTAAGTATATTAAAGAGGGGCTGCAATGCAGCATTAGGAATGTTAAGGTAGGGCCTAATCCAATTGATATCCCCTAAAAGTTTTTGTAAGTCATTTAGAGTGGAGATAGCATTGATTTTTATTTGAATTTTTTGAGGTCTAATTTGAGTAGGGGCGACTATAGCCCCAAGATAAGAAACTACAGACGACAATTGCACCTTATTAGGTGCAATATGCAGCCCTGCCCCTTCCAGCACTTGTTGGAGTGTACTGTATAAGGCCAGGAGCCTCTCTGCTGTGGGGGCTGCACACAGTAGGTCATCCATATAATGTAGGCACCTGCAGTCGGAATATCGGTCTCTAAGAGGTTTTAGTACTTGGGCTACATAGACTTGACACATGGTGGGGCTATTAGTCATACCCTGAGGCAAGACTGTCCACTCCCAACGCTTGTCCGGTTGT
Source organism: Lepus europaeus (assembly GCF_033115175.1). Classification (NCBI taxonomy): domain Eukaryota; kingdom Metazoa; phylum Chordata; class Mammalia; order Lagomorpha; family Leporidae; genus Lepus; species Lepus europaeus. Next base: position 123,376,963 of record NC_084835.1, read on the forward strand.
TCCTGGTTCTGGGTGGGGACAGTAAAAGCAAAACGTGGGGTATCCTTTTTGTCCAATGGAATGGAAAAGAAACAATCCTTAAGATCTATTACAATAACAGGCCATTGGTTGGGAAGTGCCGAAAGCAGAGGAAGACCACGTTGCACAGGGCCCATAGGCTGCATCTGTGCGTTGACTGCCCTAAGATCATGTAAGAGTCTCCATTGACCTAATTTTTTGCGGATGGCAAAAATAGGCGTATTCCATGGAGAGGTGGATGGGATCAAATGACCAGCGTTGACCTGCTCCAAGACCAGAGTGTTGACTGCCTCCAGTTTCTCCTGAGATAGGGGCCACTGTGGAACCCAGACGGGTACGTCCGTTAGCCACGAGATGGGTAAAGGCTCCACTGGTTTAGGAGGCGAAACAGTGACCCCTAGGAAAAACCCAGGCCAACTTTACTTGGTCTTTGTTTTGGTTCAATGGGGGAAGGGTGGCCCTGGAGCTGGACACCGAGTCCCTTGCCTGGGACGTAACCCATATTTTGTAGCATAGATCGTACTGCAGGGGAAGTGGTGACCAAAGCAACATCCATTTCGGCCAGGACGTCTCTCCCCCAAAGGGAAATGGGTAGAGGTAAAATGAATGGAGAAAACTGTCCTCTATGACCCTCGCTATCCTGCCATGACAACAAGGCTGCACTGATTTTTGGGAAATGAGCAAAACCAAGTCCTTGCAAGGTTTGTTCCGCCACATTTGTAGGCCATGTACTAGGCCAGTCCTTTGTTGCTATAATGGATTTGTCGGCTCCTGTGTCTAAAAGTCCCTTAATGTCCTTGCCATTAATCTGCAACACTAAAGTGGGACGTTCATTTAAAAGCATATGTAAGCCGGTAAAATTAATGCCAGAGGACCCAAAGTTACCAGCGCCGCGAACGTGGTTTTTAGCTGGGATTAAAGAGTGAAGACTGGGCAGTAATAACATTTGTGCGATACGGTCTCCAGGATTGATTACTAAAGGTCCCTGAGGGGCCTGAACCATGATCTTTACTTTACCAGTGAAATCAGAGTCAACTACCCCGGGGATCACAGCTAGCCCTCGGAGGGCGGCGGAGGACCGACCCAACACTAATCCAACCGAATCCGGGGGCAGAGGACCGGAGCAGTCGCTCTCCACTAATTGTACCCCCATCTCCGGAGTTAAGAGGAGAGGGGAGGTGGCGCGGAGGTCCAGGCCTGCGGACCCGTGAGTGGCACGGGCTGAGGGTGCACTGGGTGTAGCGCAGACACGGGAGGTGGAACCTGAGAGTAGATTTGATTTTGGGGGCTCCTCGCTGGGTTGGGGAGCCCCCTCTGGCCGTTTTTTGGCCCCTGGGCGCTACCTGTAAGTGGGTTGCCATCGATATCGAAAGCAGAACGGCATACCTCTGCCCTATGAGGGCCCTTGCGGCAACGGCGACAAGGCTCTATGCCTGAAGGCTGTGCCGTGGAATACCCATGGCTGAGATTGGGGCAATCGCGTTTTCTGTGACCCGGTTGATGACATTGGAAGCAAAGTCCTGAAGATATGGGGGGTCGGGTCGATTTAGATTTTGGACTGTTTTCTTTGACTTTTGCCAGCATCGCAGCTAGGCCCGCATTAGTAAGTGGCCCACCGGTATCTCTGCAGTATTTTAACCAGGAGTCCAGAGATTTATGTCTATATTGTCGAAGAATGTTTTTGCACTCTTTATTAGCCTGCTCAAAAATAATTTGTTTGACCAGTGGCTGAACGTCAACCTCGGAAGGGAAAATACGCGACGCAGCCTCAAGTATGCGAGCGACAAAATCAGCGAAGGGTTCGGCCGTGCCCTGAACGATCTTGGTGAGGTGGCTAGCTGAGTCACTTGGATTGGACGCCTGCCTCCACGCACGTTGGGCACAGTTGGAAATTTGCCTGTATACTTGTCTAGGGAATTGGGTCTGGTCAGCCTGATAAGGTCCACGCCCTAAAAGCATATCAGCATTCCACGTAGGGTGGCCGTCCTCAGCATTTTCATCTGCCTGGTCATGACAGCACTCTGTATTCATAGATTGCCACAAAAGAAAGCCGCCTGGACTTAAACAGGCCCGAGCCAATTGGGTCCAGTCGCTAGGTGTTAAAATGGACTGGCCGACTGATTCAAGGAGTGACAATGTGAATGGGGCTGTGGGTCCATAGTCATGGACCGCAGCCTTAAGTTGTTTTAATACTGTCATGTCCAATGGTTCGTGCCGGGCCTCTCGCGTGCCCAAAGCCAAAACAGGGTAAGCCTGAGCGGGGGCAGCGGGAGCGCCAGTTCGCAACTGTTTCCAGGCTTGTTGATGAAACTGTCTGCCTGAAAAAGGTGGCACATTTGGGACGTTTAATGGCCATGGCGGCACGGGTGTTAGATGGGGCTGAGGCACGCCTACATGACCGCCAGTAGGAGGCGCTGCGTCTTTAATCTGATGGGCGGGCACGACATCGATAGGAGGAGCCGTAGGCACTAGAGGGCGTAAACAGGCATCTTTTAACTTTTGCCGCAGCTGCGCATACGTAGGAGGCGGGGATTTAGGATCGCCGTCCCCTTCCCCCTCAGACTCAGAGGAGGCGGAGCCACATTCGGAGCCTGAGGCCAGTGAGGAAGTCTGGCATCCCGTGTCCTTAAATTGTATGAGGTCCCGGGCGCCGTCCGAGCTCTGAGAACGAACTTCCTCGAGAGCCTCGCGAACCGCCGTAAGAGTCGGGCGGTCCGCTCCCACCGACCTCTCCTCTTGGAGGCACGCCCGCAGTAGTTCCCATAAGGGGAGAACAACGGGGTCGATATCGGGTTCCTGGGGATCGTTAACTGTGCGCCGGAGATCCTTTCCTAATTTCTCCCAAGACTCAAGAGTTATTTGGCCCTCGTGGGTGAGCCACGGCGCAAAGAAATCAACACTTCCAAGGAACCTGACAAGTGTGGTCTTAGAAACCTTAATCCCTTTGCTACGCAATAATGCTTTTAACGGATTAAGCAACATTGAATGGCTAGATGAATTTCCCATTTTCAGTTTAAAGCGGGAAGACACGTCCGCTATCTTATTTTCAGTTTAAAGCGGGGGAACAAGTCTGCTATTCTTTCAGTTTAAAGCGGGGAAACACGTCCGCTATTCTTTCAGTTTAAAGCGGGGAAACACGTCCGCTATCTTAGGGTGCGTCCACCCTCCAACCACGAGATATACCTCACTCGCGGGGCCCAGACGGTAAGACTGACCTCGCTTACCTTCTACTTACCGGGCAACGTAGAGGAAGTTCCCCGTACGGGCCACCAGCTGCTCGGCGCCGTCCTCGTCCAGCAAGAGACAGAGACCGAACACTTTGCACGGGGTTCCTTTATTGCTCGGCAAGCAGGAGATCCAGCTTCGATCTCTTCTGGGCAGGAACTTCCCTTACACCCGCGTAGCAAGGGTTTATATGCACAATACACGTCACAAATCAGGTGATAGGCTAGAAGCGCGGGGATAGGACAATCTCGTGGCAAGGCGGGAAGGAGCGAGCTAGAGCGGGAAATCTAAGGCGGGAAGGAGCGAGCAAGAGCGGGAACTCCCTGAGATGAGGAAGAACCCGGAAGCAGGGAGTCGGCGCCATCTTAGGGGCACGGTTCCTCCGGTCTGGTTCCCTACAGGCACCGGGTTTTCATTTGAGACAAGAGGTGGCCAAGAGGCTTCCATAGCCTTGACAGCTCATGGCAAGAGTCTCGAGTGATTACTGATGTCATAAACAAGAGTGTCAATTGTTAAATCAACAACAGGAGTCACTGTGCACCTGCTCCCCACGTAGGATCTCAGTCCTTAATGTGTTGTACTATGAGACTTAACAGTAAAACTATTAGTCGACCAGTACTCTATATCTTGTGCAGTTGTGTGGGTGCAGTCTGTTGAAATCTTTGCTTAGTAGTTGATCTTCTGTATAAAAAGATAATTGAAAATGAATCTTGATTAAGAGTGGGGTGGGAGAGGGAGTGGGAGATGGGATGGCTGCGTGTGGGAGGGAGGTTATGGAGGAAAAAGCCACAACAATGCAAAAGTTGTACTTTGTAAATTTACATTTATTAAATAAAAAAATATGGCATGCCAAACTGGCTATCTGAACAACAAACAGGATAAACTTTAACACAAAAGATGTTGCTAAACAGGAAAACAAAAGGTAGAGAGAGATAAGAGGTGGCGATGGTGGCACAGCACAGAACTATGGCCACGGGCGTGTGAGTGGCCGCAGGTTGGAGCCGCACTTGTCCGGGGAGATCCAGCCGGTTCCAGCCTGACCTTGTGGAGCCCACCCAGGAGGCCACAGGGGCCCATCAAGAGGGCTTGTCCTGAAACATCAGCTCAGTCCTGGATCTCGCTGCAAATGCCCCCGTCCAGGCGCCGCAGCCTGCAGAGCCCGCGTTCCACAGGAAACAGGGCATCCAGCGACAGGGACGACCCGGGTGGCAGCATTTCCTGTAGCGTGACCCCGCCCACCGACATTAGGCGGTCTTCCCCCAAGGGCACAGCAGTGGCTCCGTGGACCCCAGAGACCAATCACTGCATCTTCACGGGAGCTGGGTTTCCTTCCCAGGGGGCGTGCACCTGGTGCCTGGGCGGGGTTGCGTCTTCCCCAGGCTGTGCTGCTGGCAATCTGGGAGATCTTCAACGCTGCTGAATTTCCTGAGTGCATTTAGCCTGCAGCCCTTAGGAAGACCTAACACATGCTCCTCCCCCCTCCCCAGACCCTTGGTGCTGGGGACTGGGGGTGGGGGGGTTGGCAGAAACCAGACCACGTCTTCTCAAAGGAAACCAACAACCACTGCTGCGGTCCCTTGGTCTCCTGCTGCACCAGCGCCCTGCGGTCTGTTTCACAGCCCTGTTCCTGCAGCCACTGGGGCCTGGCCAGCCCTGGGAACCCACCCTGCAACGCATGCTGCAGCTGCGTGTGCAGGTCCAGTGCCTTGGAGCCTCCAGTGCGCAGGGTGCGGTGGCCCCCTGGCCTGTGAGGGGCAGGTCCCACAGATGTGCATCTGTCAGTTCCAGTGTGCAGGGTACAGTGGCCCTCTGGCCTGTGGGGGGCAGGTCCCACAGATGCGCATCTGTTTGCTCTCTCACAGCTCCGGAAGCTGAAGTCCCCAACCAGGGGGCTGCCAGGACCGCGCTCCCCATGGGGGCCACGCGAGGCTCTCCTGCCTCTCCCTGCTGGACCTCCTGGCCTGCCGCAGAGCCCGCCCACCTCTGCCCAGGCTCACACGGGGCTGTGAGGCCCCCTCTGTGTGTGCGCGTCCTGATTTCCCTTGTCGGGACTCCAGTCCCTGGAGCTGGGGCCACCCCGGTCCACTGCAACCTCATCTTGACATATCATGTGCACACACATGCTGTTTCCAGCTCAAGTGCCCTGTGGAGGCTGCAGGTGGTATGAACCAGGGGACAGCATCCCGCCCAGGGCAGGAGGCCAGCGAGGACGACAACAGGACCCTGGACAATGATGGATGCGTCTCCTGCTTAGCTGCATGGGAGGGAAGTGGCCTGACACTAACAGCCCATAATAGTCTGCCTGTTGTTGCCTAGTTACTTGCTATCCTTTCATAATTGTCTCTACCCAAAAGACTGCCAAGCTGTCTTTTTAGGCTCCCTGATAAAAACTGACAGAACTGGCCCTAGCCAGAATTGTACGAGCAAGTGCACTGGCCACTCAGACAGACAGGAGAGTGACCGGGGGCTGTGGGATCCCTGTGGAATATGAAATGGCGCACCTGCGATGACCCTCGGCTGCCATCCTGGAAGCTGGTGCTGGGAAGGCCTGAGCTGTCGGGGCTTGAGGTCTCCTTGCAGGCGCCCTCCCTCCCCAAGGCTGGAGCGCAAGACGATCCCTGGGGCCACGCAGTGTGCAGATTCCAGAAGCGGATGGCCAGAGCGCGCCGTGTGCCTGTCATTGTGTCCACGTGGACGGTGTGGCAATGCGTGAAACACAGTCTTTGGCCTCAGTGGATTTGTGCCGTGTCCCGAGAAACTGCCTGCGCTCAACCAGAAATACTGAAAACAGCAGCGATGAGTGAGAGGCGTCCTTCCAGGGCTTTCCCACACACTCACGGGTGACATTTGGTCACATTTAGGCACCAAGTCTTCAAGAGCATCAGTCACATAATTGGCAGTGCAGAATGGAAGGAAGGAGGAGCTGTGTGTTCCCCCGCTAATTAGCGGAGCCGTTAATTGGGACGGTGGTGACGCAGCCGCAGCTGCACGAGTAACTCCATCAATCAAACGGACTTAAAGACGCAGGCGAGCGCCACCAAGGCCGCCTGGCGCGGGCATTCACTGGCGGGCGTCTCCGTGCAGACTTTCCGAACGTGGACTGCAAACACTGCAGACTGCGCACGCTCCAGCTCACGTCCTTGTTGGAGACAATGTGCCGCACGGCATGCCAGAGCAAGGGTGGCACCCCTGGGGAACCGGGCGTGGCCCAGAGGCTGGTGGTGCTCGGCCTCACTTCATCCCCATCCCACCACCAGAGGGCACAGCACACGAGAATTCCTGCCCTGTTTCCTCCGCGGACTGAATCTGCGAGGGATGGCTGGCGGCTAGCAGCCCAGTGCCTGCACACAGACTGCCCTCGGTGCTCTGCCCTCCCGGAGGACGACACGGAGTTGCTGGCTTTCCCGGGGTGAGCGGAGCCCGAGGTCAGCTCCTCTGACTTTGCTGTTCCCACTGCAGGAGTCCAGGGAGGGCCCCCGAGGGACAGGGCCCGTGGGTGCCTCGCCGTTTCCATGGGAACCTTTAGACCAGAGACTGCCAGCCCAGAACCTGCTCAACGAGCTGTTACCCGTGCTGAGAGCCAGGCCCACCACCGTTTTCTCAGGAATCAACTCCTCGAGTCAGACTCCTTGTCAGTGTAAAGAGATCTTTGAAAGCAGAGAAAAAAGTATTTTCTATGTAAGACGTGTTCGGCATTTCTGGTGCTCCTGGGAGCACCTGAGCCCAGAGCCCTCTGCCGGGTGCGTGCGTCACCCCCTCCCAGGTCCACGCCTGCTGGGTCGCCTGCTCTGCCTGGGAAGTTCACTCACAACTCAGGACGTCGCATGCACGATTTCTTCTATGGTTGCGGGCAACACAAGCCACCAGAGATGCTTGCTCACCTAGTCTACTTGAAAACAGCATCCATTTTGTTGTAAATTTTTGACACTGTTCACCTTTCATATTGGGGAAAGGGTTTCAGGTGAAGCTTCGTGGGAAACCTGACCCCTGGACCACTGCAGGACTCACAGGAGCGTGGGGCTGGGTGAGCCCAAGCCGGAGCTGGGGGCTCCGTGTCGGCGTCCCCATGCACCCAGCTGAGCAGCCGACTCGCCTTCTGCACCGCCGGTCACAGTCACTGCTCACCCAGGGGCCTTCGGGACGCGGGTCGGCTCCCTTCACTGGGCTTCAAACGCAGCTTCCCCGACTGCCGTGTGGCTGGCTTCAAGCCCTGTCCATGCTTGGGGCAGAGCGAGCCTCCCTCCAGCCTGACTGACGGTCTCACCAACGCCGCGATGTGGAGAACTGTGGCGACTGCAAGCCGCTCAGCCATTGACGGACTTCTCACGATGAGTGGACGAAGTTAGCAGACATGAGGGGTTGGGCCAGACTGATTAAGAGAGGAGAAAGGAGGCCGGTGCTGTGCTCACTTGGTTAATCCTCTGCCTGCGGTGCTGGCACCCCGGGTTCTAGTCCCAGCTGCTCCTCTTCCAGGCCAGTTCTCTGCTGTGGCCCCGGAGGGCAGTGGAGGATGGCCCAAGTGCTTGGGTCCTGCACCCCATGGGAGACCAGGAGGAAGCACCCGGCTCCTGGCTTCAGATCGGCGCAGCGCCGGCTGTGGTGGCCACTAGGGGAGTGAACCAATGGAGGGAAGACCTTTCTCTCTGTCTCTCTCCCACTGTCTATAACTCTCTCTCTGTGTCTCTCTCTCTCACTGTCTAACTCTGCCTGTCAAAAAAATAAAAAAAAAAAAAGAGGAAAAAGAAGACCCAATTTTCTCAACAAACAGGGTGAATCAGTGGTTGCCAAGGGTTAGGGGAAGGGGGGCTGTGGGAGGGAGCCCCGGGGGCTCTTGGAGCAGTGAGGAGCCCTTGTGGGATGACACAATGGTGGTGACATTTCATTGTAAGTCTGTCCCCGCTCACAGATGGCCCCACACCCAGAGTGGATCCCGAGATAAACCATGCACTGTGGGTGACAGCGACGTGTCAGCCTGGGGACAGTGCTGGCTGCAAATGGCCCTCAGATAATCGGAGACCGTGCTCATGTGGGGCAGGTGTACCTGGGAACTCTTTGCATTGTCTATTTTGTTTTGCTGTGCTCCTAAAACTTTTCTAAAAAGTGCTCACTAAAAAGTGGCAATATGTCACAGCACTTTCTGTGATGAAATAAAACACTGGGGCCGGCGCCGCGGCTCACTAGGCTAATCCTCCGCCTGCGGCGCCAGCACACTGGGTTCTAGTCCCGGTCGGGGTGCCGGATTCTGTCCCGGTTGCTCCTCTTCCAGCCCAGCTCTCTGCTGTGGCCCGGGAAGGCAGTGGAGGATGGCCCAAGTGCTTGGGCCCTGCACCCCATGGGAGACCAGGAGAAGCACCTGGCTCCTGGCTTTGGATCAGCGCAGTGCGCCGACCGCAGCAGCCATTGGAGGGTGAACCAACGGTAAAGGAAGACCTTTCTCTCTGTCTCTCTCTCACTGTCCACTCTGCCTGTCAAAAAGGAAAGAAAGAAAGAAAGAAAGAAAGAAAGAAAGAAAGAAAGAAAGAAAGAAAGAAAGAAAACATTGGATATTCCCCTCTGCAACAGTGTTAATTTATCACATGAAATTGCAATCCAATCCAATGCTTGAACAAGATTGGTTAAATTTATGGTTCGCTTCTGAATCTAAGAAATTTATTGACAAATGCAGTTGCTATTGCCTCAGCAGGATGAGGTATTTTAAAAATGAAATTAATAAGTAAACAACCACCTAAGGACTACAATGACTCACAAAAGATGATCTAATTTGGCATTTCTGGCAATGGAACACAAATCATGCTGTTATAATCCAAACACTGCAATTAGCAATTTTGCTGAAATGAAGACAAGAAAAAACAAAGCTATGATAACTTGTGAATTTAGAAAAACATGAAATCCCAGTCCCGGGGCTGGGGGAGGGCAGGAAGGACTACAGGGAGGGTGGCGGGGGGTGGGGGGAGCTGGGGAGGAAGCAGCTCTGATCCCAGAGGCCAGGGCACAGGGTCAGGACAGAGGTCAGCTCAGCCCAGCAGCGGGAGCCCGAGCAAGGGGCGTTACATGGCTCACGGCTGCCTCTGTGTTGTCTGGCTACCTGGCTCCTGCAATTGATTTATATTCTGGTTAAAAGTAGACAGCTCATGTCAGAACATTTAGGACGTACAAAAAAAGAGTAAAGTAAAAACCGCATGAAAAATTGTTATGGAACTGGGACAAGCGACGATTAAGTGGCATTTTCAGAGCTGTGAGCTGGAGGGGCTGTAGCACCAGGTGACCTGGGACCCCTGACCTGGCACCCCCGAGACCCTGCTGACAGCGCCTCTGACGTCCTTCTCCTCCCACCCTGGGCAGGGCATGTGCTATTGTGTGTCCAGGGTCAGGGACAGAAAGCATGGCTGCGACTTGTCCTCGCTGCCCTGCAGGGGGCGCCTCACTTCCCTCGTCCTCCTGTGCCCGCCCCCTGTGTGCCCTTCCTGCAGTCCTAAAGCCGGGACGGAACCTGCCTGGCTCTCCCAAAACCACCTGCAGGCTCTCAGTTTGGGGACGGATGGTTTTGAGTAAGAGCACAGACACAAGGAAGATGACAGAACAATTCTGTTTGTTAAGGCTACGTCTCCTGATGACTTACTCTTCTAGCCGATGCTGCAAATCCTGGAGGTGACGCACGCCAACCGTCCACAGCGCTCTGTCTGATCAGCGCTGCACCTGCCGACCTTGTCCTGTGGCTCGGGCAGACGCCAGACGGCTTTCAGGCCTCTCCCGATAGTCTTCCCGCCCGAAGCGTTGCTTGCTTACGACGGCCTTTTTTCCTCCTTTCAAATAAAAATGAAAGATTTTTATTATAAGAAAACCACTCTGTGGATTTGAAAGCTGACCGTGGAGTGTGGAAGCACCAGAAGCTGGGAGCCGTGATGACGTCAGCGGCCGCGGTGTCTTGCGCCCACGGCGGCTTGACTTTGGGGCTTCCTGGCTCTGGTTCCCGAGATGCTGCTCGTGATGGGATCCTGCAGAAGAGAGAGCTGAAGCAGCTTCCTGGAGTCAGCTCAGGCAGGACCCCAGCCCAGGCTTCGCACAACTAGAGGCAGGTTGAACCACAGAGTCCCCGCTTCCGCTAAGGCTGAAGACACAGAGGGCAGGACCCGGGAGGGCTGGCAATGGTGCAGAGCCCAGGTCCTCAGGCTTGGGGGCCAAGGGCGCTCCACCCAGCGGGGGGCCATTGGGATAAGCAGCCCCGGGGCAGCCCGTCTGCTCCCTCGTTGGCCACACGAGTTGGCCGGCTGCTCCGTCTCCGGATCTCCGTCAGCTCTGGAGTTCATCAACTCCAAGACCTCACACTCGTTGCTTGCACGCTGCTGGCACCTGCTGTTCTTCAACACGCTTGCCTGTGAGAAGGAGCACACACTTTTTTGTTTTTGTTTTTTTCTTTTTTTTTGACAGGCAGAGTGGACAGTGAGAGAGAGAGAGAGAGACAGAGAGAAAGGTCTTCCTTTTTGCCACTGGTTCACCCTCCAATGGCTGCTGCGGCCAGCGCACTGCGCTGATCCAAAGCCAGGAGCCAGGTGCTTCTCCTGGTCTCCCATGGGGTGCAGGGCCCAAGCACTTGGGCCATCCTCCACTGCCTTCCCGGGCCACAGCAGAGAGCTGGCCTGGAAGAGGAGCAACCGAGATAGAATCCGGTGCCCCAACCGCAACTAGAACCAACCCAGTGTGCCGGCGCCGCAAGGCAGAGGATTAGCCTGTTAAGCCACGGCACCAGCCCACATGTTTTCTTTTTTCTTTTTTTTTTTTTTTTTTTTTGACAGGCAGAGTGGACAGTGAGAGAGAGACAAAGAGAAAGGTCTTCCTTTTGCCGTTGGTTCACCCTCCAATGGCCGCCGCGGTAGGCGCGCTGCGGCCAGCGCACCGCGCTGATCCGATGGCAGGAGCCAGGTGCTTCTCCTGTTCTCCCATGCAGGTGCAGGGCCCAAGCACTTGGGCCATCCTCCACTGCACTCCCTGGCCACAGCAGAGAGCTGGCCTGGAAGAGTGGCAACCAGGACAGGATCAGTGCTCCGACTGGGACTAGAACCCGGGGTGCTGGCGCCGCAAGGCGGAGGATTAGCCTAGTGAGCCACGGTGCCGGCCGGCCCATATGTTTTCTAATCAGCAAACTCCGATGGAGGCCAGGTTGTGTTGGGTGAGTACATTTAATATCGTGTCCAAAATGGGCATTACTTTATTTGTTTGCAAGACAGAGAAAGAAGAGGGTGCAGGTTCATTCTTTGGCACTGGAAAGCCAATCGTCCCAGCACTGTTTGTTGAAGAGACCGTTCTTCCTCCATGAACGGTCCGGCATCCTTGTTGGAGACCCAGTGACCAAGGACGCCCGAGTTTACCTGTGGATTCCCGGTCCTGTTGCACTGGTCTACATTAATCTGTTCCATTGCATTGATTTGCACACCAGCCTTTGTGCTGTTGAGATCTCTCTGGCTTTATAGCAAGCTTGAAACCGCGACTCCTGCAACTTTGTTTTTCTCCTCAAAGTTGTTGATGTCACTAGCGATTCCACATGAATGTTTTAGAGCAGCTTTCCCCCTCCACAGGAAAGGCTATTGGAATTTCGACAGAGAATTTGCCGGACCTGTGTAAGGTCTGCTTCCCCCTGGTTTGCACAGCCACAGTCTCCCTCCCGCCCAGGTCTCCGGTGAACTGTCTCTTCCCGGCACAGGCCTCCCCGGTCAGCACCTGCCGCACCGTACTCTGGTGAACTGTCTCTTCCCGGCACAGGCCTCCCCGGTCAGCACCTGCCGCACTGTACTCCGGTGAACTGTCTCTTCCCGGCACAGGCCTCCCCGGTCAGCACCTGCCGCACCGTACTCCGGTGAACTGTCTCTTCCCGGCACAGGCCTCCCCGGTCAGCACCTGCCGCACTGTACTCCGGTGAACTGTCTCTTCCCGGCACAGGCCTCCCCGGTCAGCACCTGCCACACTGTACTCGCCCTCTGCTTCTGTGTTTCTTCCCACAGGGCAGCACTGTCCTTGTCTGAGTGCTTGGTCCCTTGGCTGCTTCTCCTCTGTCGCCCTCTGCTGGAATGTGAGTTCCCTGGCAGCAGGCTGCTGGCGCGCTGTGTCCCCACCACAGGTCTGCTGTGATTGGCAGCTTGGGGGCGGGCTATGTCCCCACCACCAGTCTGCTGTGATTGGCGGCTTGGTGCCGGGGGGGGGGGGGGGGGGGATATTAGGGCACAGTTTGAACCATGTTGCGATGGGGCCTAGCACAGGAGGTCCTCGGGGCCCTGGGGGCACAGGGGAGTTCCCAGGCAACCCCTGGAGTCCCTGAGAGAGGGCTGCTAGCAAAGGGCCAAGTTCCCTCTCCTGCTTCTCCTGGTTCAGGATTGTGGCCACTTGTCTGGACGTCGGGTGTTCCTGCAGCCACCGTGCTATGACGCAGCCTGGAGAGAGCCCCCCCAGACCTGAGCCGATGCTGGTGCCACGTCCTTGCACCTCCAAAGCATGGGCTAAGCAATCCTCTGCCTCCCCACGCGTAGCCGTCAGGTGTTTTGCTGGGGCGGAGAAAAGCTGATCGCAAGGGCTTGTATGTCCAATCAGAGCTTGAAGCCAGTGCCTGGGATCCCGGCGGCATGGAGGAGGTGGTAACCCGGAGTGAGCGAGCTCAGGAGAGCGAGCAGGGGGCGGAGCTACTGTGCGGGGGTGGGGGTGGGGGCTGGGACTCTTCTCTGTCTGTCCAGGGCCTGACGGTGGCAGGGGTCCAGGCCCGGACGCCGAGCCCCCCTCACCACTCCCGTCTGCACAGCGCATGAGCTGTAGGAAAGTCAGATGGGATCAGCGTTCACGGCTGAGAGGACGTCACAGAGGTGCTGGGCTCTTATTGATACCCACATTTCTTTCCCTTCCTCCTAATCAGATACTGTCCCTCTGCATATGGACAATAGTTAACGCCAAATAAAGGTGCCGGCACTGGGGCATAGCAGGTAAAGCTGCTGCCTGCAGTCTCAGGATCCCGAATGGGCACCAGTTCGAGACCCGGCTGCTCCACTTCCCATCCAGCTCCCTGCTGTGGCCTGGGAGAGCAGCAGAAGATGGCCCAAGTCCTTGTACCCACGTGGGAGACCCGAAGAAGCTCCTGGCTCCTGGCTTTGGATCGGTGCAGCTCCGGCTGTTGCAGCCACCTGGGGAGTGAACCAGCAGATGGAAGACCTCTCTCTCTGTCTGCCTCTGCCTCCTCAAATAAGTAAATAAATGTTTTTCTAAACAAGCAAATGCAGGGGACAGTGTGTCTTTCTCCTTCCTTCGTGTGTCACCCCAATAGGAGGACGACCTATTCGATTCAAGAGGCCACACGCAAGGCGGCTTCGTACTCTGCGGGGCCCGGACGCCCGCTAGGCTCTCACGCCACACACCCGTTTGCCAGCGGCATTTCTCATTCTGCTCAGTGACTCTGCTAGCACGGACACAGCTGTCCAGACTCAGCACCTGGTGGAGTAGCAGGTGTGCCCTGGAGGGCGGGGGCAGCGTAGAGCAAGCCAGGCCCTGTGTGTGCAGGTGCGGCCTTGGCTGACGGTCTAGGTGGCTGTGACCCGGGACCCAGACCTGCTCACAGCGACGCAGGGGCCAGACACTGGCACCTGGCAGAGCTCAGAGAAGCAGGTGTTTGCTCTGAATACTGAGAAGTGGCATCTGAGACGCAGGGGTTTATAGTGGAAAGAGGAGGTAGGCGATACTCTGGACCCAGCTGGGAAAGACAGAGCCATCAGCAAGGGGGATTTCAGTGAGCAGGTCATTTCTGAACCTCTCTGCTCTTTTTTTTAAAAAGATTTATTTATTTATTTGAAAGGTAGAGTTAAAGGGGGGAGGGAGGGAGAGAGAGAGAGAATCTTTCATCCACTGGTTCAGTCTCCAAATGGTTACAAAGGTCAGGGCTGGGCCAAGCCGAAACCAGGAGCCAGGAGCTCCATCTGGGTCTCCCACGTGGGTGGCAGGGGCCCAAGCACTTGAACCATCTTCATCTTCTGCTGCTTTCCCAGGCGCATTAGTAGGGAGCTGGATTGCATGTGGAACAGCCGGGAATCGAACTGGCACCCATACGGGATGCCGACGTCACAGGCAGCTTAACCCCTTACACTACAACACTGGCCACCTCTTCTGTTTGTTTACTTTTTAAAAATTTGTTTTATTTATTTGAGAGGCACACACACAGAACGATAGCAGTCCCCTGTCTGCTAGCTTGATTCCCAAGCACCTATAACAGCAAGGCTGGGCCAAGCCAGAGTCGGTGCCAGGAATTCAACCCAGGTCTCCCACATGAGGGGCAGGGCCCCCGATTCTTGAGCTGCTGCCCCCCAGAGCACACGTTAGCAGGAAGCTGGGAGACAGCAGAGCCGTGGCTGAAGACCAGGCACGGCAGCACGGGACACAGGCCCCTCAGGGCAGGCTGTGAGCTGGACGTCCGATCCTCACTCATCTGTGTAACAGGAGGCTGTAGAATGACGTGGGTGGAACGGAAAACGTGTGGCTTTCTGCTTTAGCACGGGTCAGACTGTTGACCTCCGAGTCGGGCAAGACCCCGCGCCATGCGCCTGGAGGCTTTCCGTGCGTCCTCAGCATCGGCTCCCTCCTGGAGGCCCCAGGTCCATCCTTCGCCAGCGCGAAGCACGGCTGGAGGAGCGGCACGCGGTCCCTGCGGTGACGGCAGCGCACAGGCTGTTCTGCTGTGTGTGCATGGCTGAAGCATTGTCTTCAGACCCCAAGAGGAAATCGCTGTGATCCACCGAGGAACATGAAAAATGGGTTTCTCTCCAGGACGCGGCGAGATGGCGGCACGAATCTGAGCCTGCACACAATGGAAGCCTTTCACACTTCGGGGCAAGTGAAAGGTCAAATAAGTCGCAAAGTTTCCTGCAGAAGCCCCAGGCCCTTTGTGTGAGGAGGAGGTGGGGCTGGAGCAGAGAGGCAGTGGGCAGGCGGGACTTGGCCAGAGCCCCGGCCTCTGCTCTGCTCGCTGTCCC
This sequence comes from Lepus europaeus, assembly GCF_033115175.1. NCBI lineage: Eukaryota > Metazoa > Chordata > Mammalia > Lagomorpha > Leporidae > Lepus > Lepus europaeus. Next base: position 123,392,202 of record NC_084835.1, read on the forward strand.
CTGTCTGCCTCGGCCCTGAGGCACCGGCAGGGCCTGGGGACACACAAGCTCTCCCCACGACGTGAGTCCCAGGTCTTCACGGGGTAAAAGTTTGTAACCAGAGAGGATCACGCGGCTTGAATGAGTTACTGGAGGATCAACCCCCGGAGCAATGGTTCGAGAGCATTGTGGAAAATGCTCTCACAGGTCCCTAAGAAAAAGCCAACCCATCCAAGAAGGGAAATGGGGGAGGGCCAGCAAGAATCCACAGGAGACAATGCGTCAACATCCAGTAAACGAGTAGAAGACGCCAGCCCAGACTCTGCAGAGGAAGAAACACGAGAGCCCCCAGCTCCCGGCTCTACAAGATTTCCCCAGAACAGGAACAGCCGGGTGTGAGCGAGGACTGGGGCCGGAGGGAGGGGCGCCCTCTCTACAGGGAGGCACACTCATCCGCACACAGGACGGCTTGGGCTGGGCGGGGTCACCGTGTCCCCTTGTGCATCTGCAGGAACGTGGGGGCACCCTCCTCACTCTGCCTTCCACCGGACGAGAGAGCCGGATGTTGGGCAGTAGGGATGCGGCGGGGAGCCACCGTGTCCTCCACCTCGGAGCTCCTTCTCCACACTGGCACAACAGCCTGCACTCTGTCCAGGTTTGGCCTAGTGGATTCATGTGCATGGTGCGTCACAGAGCCACACAGTGCAGCTAAGCGCTCCACTGCCCTGAACAGTACAGTGTAGCAGTGTAGACCAGCATAGGATAGACCAGTGTAGCACAGTGTAGACCAGCACAGTGTAGACCAGGATACAGCAGGGCGCTATAGTATGTCACAGTGTCATACAGTGAAACACTGATACCTTGGATAGTGTTGCAAACTAAAAACCTAACTGACTTGCGTTCGTGTTGTCTGCATGGTTTTGGAAGAACTATTTGCTATCCCTGCAGGGTAGGCAAGCAAAGAAACACCGTGTGAGCCAATCTCTCCATCCCTCCATCAGGAGCTCAGCAGAGACGTTAACAAGCAGCTGGGATAAAAAGTCGGTGCAGGAGCGGGGGTACCTGCCCAAGGGACTCTGTCCCCAGCGTCTCCACATCTGTGCATTTCTGTCCAGACTGGCCGTGACGTGACCTCACCTTGTCCCTCGAGATCAGCCGCTCAGGACAGCTGCCCAGCAGACAAGGGCCCCTGAGCTCCCCTCCCCTCCCAGCCCCTCCCACCTAAGCAATGCCAGGTCTCTCATCCAGTCCCTGCACAAAGCAGAGCACTGTGGTGAGTGGTGGTGCATGGCCACGGTCACGCCCAGAGGATGCAGTGAGCATCCCGTGAGCTAGCCCCTCCCAGCATCCTTGCTTCACAGTGGTCCAGGAAGAGGCAGCCATGGAGGCAGAAGGGGCCTGAGCCCGAGCCCAACAGTGTGGTCGCTGCCCCCAGTGGTGAGCCGGCTCCTGTCCCAGCTGATGGGACACACGTGAGTCCCCATGAACAGTGGCCACATGGTGGCAGCCTGGGTCCCACGCATTGTCACCCTGGCGGGGACAGTCACTTCCTACAGGGTGCACCCTCCCCTCCTGCTCATACCGACTGCGGGAACGCTGGGCGGGGCTGGGCAGAGCTGGGACTCCCGAGGCTGGGGAAGAGCTGGCTGGGCTCGCCGCTGCCGTCAGCACGTTACACACCACTCCCAGTCCGTGACAACCCTCAGAGGGAGGTGAGAGGCGTCCCCAGCCCACAGCCAGGGAACAACGCGAGGACGGTCCTCCAGCGGGGGGCTGGCCTAGGACTGGCCTAGGACTGTGGACGCGAGCTGTCCTGCAGGGACAGCACTTGTCTGGGGGCAGAACTGGGCCATCTTCCCCGGGGTGCTCCCTGTTGCCTCGTTGGTGCTCAGTTCTGTGGCTGACTGGGTTCAGCCCGACTCACTGGCACGCGCGTTGGCGGCCATCACGGGAATCCGCCCCAGGCTTTGATTTCCTGCCTCCTGCCCCCCTGCTTGTTTCAGATCTCAGTTGAGATAAAGTGAAAGCTCTAATTTCCTCCCTCTTGTGGCCAAATGTCAGACATATCCTGCTATTTTTGCAGTTGTCTATGAAGCAATTTCCTGTCTCCAGGGCGAACCCCAGCAAAGCAGAGTGTGGGCACCAGAGGGCGCGCCAGCAAGCCTTGCTCTGAGCCGATGAATGCAAACTAGCTTAGCAAACTCCAGGAACCCGGGCGCTAACCATCTGCCTGGGCTTAGGGAACCAAGTGCTATTTAATCTGTAACACGTCCTAAGGAAATTTACAACTAAAACAGCCAGGCAGTCCCGCACACCCTCCACGCTGCACCAGTTGCGCCCAGGAATGCAAAATGGCGCAGCCACTTTGTTGCTTAGTTTTTCTTAGCGTGTATTTATTTTTGTTTTTCATCTGCTTGAAAGGCAGCGTGACAGAGAACACAGAGACACGGAGAGATCTTCCTCTCTCTCGCTCACTCCCCAAACGGCTGCAACAGCCAGAGCTGGGCCAGGTGGAAGTCGGGAGCCCAGAACTCCATTGGGGTCTCCCACGTGGGCGGCCCTGGAGCCGCTGCTTCTGCCCCCAGGATGTGTCAGCGGGAGCTGGCTCAGCAGCAGACAGCAGGAACTTGAACCTGCACTGGTATGGGACGAGAGTCACAGCGGCAGCTCGATCCTCTGCACCCCAACGATGTACGGAGGCTGGCTGGGCCATCTCTCACAGAGCTAAGCACGGTTTCCACGCGATTGAACACCTGCAGTCCCTGGTGTTTAACCAGGTGAGTGGTGTGTAACCCGCTGACGGCAGTGGCGAGCCCGGCCAGCTCTTCCCCAGCCTCTGGAGTCCCGGCTCTGCCCACCCCCGCCCAGCGTTCCCGCAGTCGGTAAGGGCAGGAGGGGAGTGTGACCCCTGTAGGAAGTGACTGTCCCCACCAGGGTGACAATGCGTGGGACCAAGGCTGCCACCAAAAGTCAAAAAGTCAGCGTCTTACTCATCGCCCCCCAGCGGTGGACATGAACTTGTCAAGCCGCAGAGAGAGGAGGAAACGTCCCTGACGATCGATTGTGCAGTCTGCAGTGTGTGTGACATCCCAGACAAGGCGTGACGGCAGCAGGAACAGGATCGGGGCCGCCAGGGGCTTGGGCCTGGGGCACAAGAGGGACGACCAGGAGGCGCAGCGCGATGAGTGACAAGCGCTGTCAAAACCCAACACTGGGGCCGGCACTGCGGCTCACTTGGTTAATCCTCCACCTGTGGCGCAAGCATCCCATATAGATGCTGGGTTATAGTCCCAGCTGCTCCTCTTCCAGGCCAGCTCTCTGCTGTGGCCCGGGAAGGCAGTGGAGGATGGCCCAAGTGCTTGGGCCCTGCACCCACATGGGAGACCAGGAGAAGCACCTGGCTCCTGGCTTCAGATCGGCGTATCTCCAGCCGTAGCAGCCATTTGGGGGGTGAACCAACAGAAGGAAGATCTTTCTCTCTGTCTCTCTCTCTCTCACTGTCTAACTCTATCAAAAAAAAAAAAAATGTCAGCTGGGGCTGGAGCTATGGTGCAGCAGTGCCGGCGAACCATATAGGCACTGGTCTGAGCTCCGGCTGCTCCACCTCTGATCCAGCTCCCTGCTAATGCACCTGGGAAAGCAGAAGACGGTCCGAGTGCTTGGACTCCTGCAACACATGGGAGATCCAGAGGAAGCTCCTGGCTCCTGGCTTCGGCCTGGCCCAGCCCTGGCCATTGCGGCCACTGGGATGCTGATGTCACAGGCAGAGGCTTACCTGCTATGCCACAGCGCTGGCACCGCTCTAAGTTTTTTTAAAAAAGATTCATTTATTTACTTAAAGAGGAGGGCTTCCCCCACCAGGAGAATACACAGCAGGGAGGCCAAACCAGGTCTGGGAAAAGTTACCCTTCCAGACCGGGTCTGGGAAAAGTTACCCTTCCAGGAGCTCCCAGGAATCCGGGAGGAAGGGGGTGGACAGAGCAGCTGGAAAAGGCAAGTAGCCTCAGTCCACTGTGTGTCCAGAAGCCCCGCCTGCCGCCGATGCACTCCCTGTGCTCAGCAGATCCCTGTGGGACACTGAGCAGTGTCACGTGACCCACCTCTGTCCGCACCGTCAGAGTTTAATGTGACAGTTTGGGCTGTACTTAAGAAACCTCCTAGAAGAATCCTTTACCAGTACCCCTAAGACTAGCGGTTCTCAGATCTGGGGCCAGTGAGAACCTGCTGGAATGCTCTGTGTATGCTCAAGACAAAGGCAGACACTGCAGCTTCTGAGGGTCCTCAGGCCCGCGGGGCGGCCGCCAATCCTCCCTTCTGACACTGCAGCACCTGGCACAGAGCGGGTGAGAACAGGTGTTGCCGTAAAGGAAGAGGCAGAGAGCAGGGGTGGACAGGAGTGGCTTCTGACCATGGGCTGCTCAGGAACGAGGCCTGCAGCTGGCCTGTGCCCCTCGAGCTGAGAGTGAGCGTGATAGGCCCAAGGGTGCCTGGCCAGGCTTCACAACGTGAAGACAAACACGCCCGTAGGATCGGCCAGACGCAGGAGACGCAGACGTGTGACTGTTGTGTGTATCAGGCCACACTCAGTGTCGCTGGGATCCAGGCCAGGGCCACCCTCCACTGGTCACCTTCAAGGACTCGCCCTCTGTGCCCAGTGGCCAGAGAGCAAATGCCCGGCCTTCCACGCCCTGGCTCCAAGGAGGCGTCCTGCACAAACCCAGGACACACGTTAGCAGGTGCCTGGGGAAGGGCCGTGCTGGGCCGGACCAAGCACTGTCCAGGGGTTATGCTGCCCGCCCTCTCTGGGGTGTCAGCCTATCAGAGGACGGCACTGCCGCTGCTTCTCTCTGCTGAGCCCCGTTCTGCTGTCCTGAGGAGCAGGTCCAGCACAGCGCCTGGCCCCGCGCTGCTGGCCTGGGACTGGATCCGTCCCTGTGGCGGGGCCGTCGTGTCCTGGGCACAGCAGCACGCGCAGCTGTGTCCATCATGAGCCTGCCGTGCCAACCAAGAATGTCTCCAGCTATCCACAGATGTTCCCCGAGAGGCAAACTTGCCTGGGTTAAGAACAACTGAATGCAAGGTGGGCAAAGCCGAGTGTGCGGGGAGCCACCTGGGACAGGTCCCCTGCATGCCCACTGCCCAGATTTGATGCCACCAGTAAAGGTCTCCTCACGTCACTCGTGCTTTCCAGATCTAATTTTCGTACACATTGTGACATCATTGAGTCGAGCTCTGCTATGATATGGAAGCCTGAGTTATTTTGCTGTATCGTGCCATGAGAAACACGCATGTGATTAGGCTCTTTAACCATCCCCCCACCTTGGCTGGACCTCAGTCCTCCGGGCCTGTGCTGGTACGGGCTGATCCTTACCTTGTCATTTCCCAGAGAGACAGTATGTCTGACACGGTCGGCTACTCCTCTCTGTGGTCCAGGCACCGAGTGGTCTTTCCAGCCCTTCACTCTCCGTACACACATGAAGTCATAATGAAGGGAACCCCAGCCAAATTCCACCACCCTCCACGCCGGCCACTACAGACAGGGCTGTCTTGTCTGACCACAAATGGAAGGGCAACACCAGGCGGGGGCGCGCCTCGGCCTCAAGACTGCGCAGCGTGTCAGGGAGGGGGTGGCTGGCTCACCGGAGGGGAGGGAAGCAGAAACGGGCGCCCGCATGGAGCGAGAGAGCAGGTGGAACCCACGGGCGATGTGGTCCCCGACGATGGGGTTTTCTCTACTGCAGGTCCAGGCTGACATGTGGTGCCAACGCTTTGGGCCTCTGCCCCTCAGACAGATGTGTTAGCACACTTGGTCCACAGCTGCTGTGTCGTCTCTCACACTTTTTTCTTGTTGAAACTCATTAAAAGAGGCAGCCATGTGGCCCACTGGTGAAGACACCTGCATCCTAGGTCCGAGTGTCTGGGTTTGAGTCACTCCAGCTTCCTGCTGACGCACACCTTGGGAGGCAGCAGGTGATGGCTCAGGTCCCTGGGTTCCCGCCACTCCCAGAGGAGACCTGGATGGTCCGGGGGAGAGCCCGGTGGTCTCGTGCGGCTGCCATCTGCATGTTCTGCATGCTCTTAGCTTCCAAGGAGACCTACGAAAGGCTGTCACGGGATTGGTTGCTGGCGGCTTTGGCTGTGGTTCTGATGAGCTCCTCGTCCTAGCTGCCTTGCCGAGGGTCCCCCAGGATAGTCGTGTTTGCAGAGCAAAGTGGGGGCTGGGTTCAGGTGGCCCTCGGTGTTGCTGTTCTCAGGCCTGGTTAGCCAGAATCGCCCCACCCCCAGGTCTCTTTCTCATTTCCCTCCAGTGACCGTTACTCCGCCCCTCGGCCATGAATTCCCACCCTCCATGTTGTACTCAGAGTTGAGCCCAATCTCTGCCCTGCTGCAAACTCCCTTTGGCGTGGTTCTGACACCGCAGGTAAAGGTTACGGTGCCCCGGGAACACAGTCTTGCTGTCTGTATCAAAGGTCATGTGGATGCACTGATGGCACTGCCGGTTACTGCCGCTGTCACTCATTTGATGGGGACCACCATGCCAGGGCCTTTGGAGGACAAGCGTGCAGCCACTTTTTAAGTTTTTTTTTTCTTTTCATTATTATTTTGTTTGAAGGTGAGAGCTAAATAAAGGGAGGGACAGGCAGATCTTCCATATACTGGTTCACCCCCCAGGTGGTTGCACTGCCCAGCACTGGGCCAGGCCGAAGCCAGGAGCCAGAAGCTTCTTCCAGGTCTCCCATGAGGGTAGCAGGAGCTCAGTCACTTGGGCCATCCTCTGCTGCCTTTCCCAGGCCATTAGCAGGGAGCTGGATTGGAAGTGGAGCAGCTGGGACACAAACTGCTGTCCATAGGGGATGCCAGTGTCACAAGCAGTGGTTTTACCTGCCATGCCAGTTCCACCAAGTCCACTGCTTTGATCCTGGCACCAACCCTGCCAGGTAAACCTTCCTCCTGTTTCAGACAAGCAAACAGGCTTGGTGAGTGTGGGTGACATGCCGCAAATTCCATGCTTACGTGTAGTGTATTTGATTTCTACCCTTTTTGTTTTTAAAAGTATCTTTTTAAAATATTTATTTATTTATTTATTTGGAAATCAGAGTGGGGGGGGGGATCTTCAATCTGCTGGTTCACTCCCTAAATGGTTGCAATGGCCCAGACTGGGCCAAGCCAAAGCCATGAGTCAGGAGCCAAGAGCTTCATCTAGGTCTCCCACATAGGTTACGGGGCCCAAGCCCTTGATCTTCCACTGCTTTCCCAGGTGCATTAGCTGGGAGTCGGATCAGAAGTGGAGCAGCCAGGACTCCAACCAGTGCCCATATGGGATACTGGCATCACAGGTGGCAGCTTAGCCCACTGTGCCACAACGCTGGCCCCTCTACCCTATTTTCCAGTGACACTTCTCGTCATGCCATATAATGGTTTTAATCGGTGTCTCAGAAGTTACACCTAAATGAATTAGCTCTTTAAACTTAGGTTCCTACAAAAATTAATGTCCTGATGATGCTAGAAACTCTTTCATGTAGACCACTTTCTGTTATCAGAATTATTGACAGTGGTCTTCACATTGGATCCGTGAGACTTGCTCATTATTCCTGGGAGATTATCATTTTCAACATGGCAGCTTTCTTTCTTGCACTGATAAAAACCAGAAGGAAGCCACCACGAACAAGCAGTCTCCAAGCTACCGATACAGAGTTTGTCACCTGAGTTAAACACCCCAAGCCCCAGGGGCTGAGAAGGGCTCTTGACCTCCTCCCTGGCAGTCGTGGTAAGGACTTGCTGACGCAGCAGTCCTTAGGTTAGCACAGCTTCTTCTTTGTCTGGTCTTGGTCTGGCCTTGAAGTTCTCGTTGCCCACATCCCCACTTTCCTGTTACACACCATTAATCATGGTAAGCCAATCGGCTGTTGTGAAGACTCTCAACTCCACAGGCCTTGCTGTTCACGGGAATAGAGACCAAGCAGAAAAGAGAGGCCGAGGCCGTTCACTCGAGCTATAGCAAGGGGGTTGGGCTGTCACTTGGATTTGTCAGTAACTCAAAGGCAGGCAGAGGCGTGGGGAGGCTTCAGAGCAGAAAGAGGGGAATGGTGCCCTGGCTGGAGGCGGTCACCGGGGGAAGCTGCAGGTGGCCCATGGACACAGGCATCCTTTGGATTGCTTAGGGGAGCCTTTTTGGCTTTCTCTGATCCTAAGGAGGAACTAGGAACAGAAATGAAGGAAACTGTCCCTCAACGGGTTGTGGCCATTTGGGCCTGATTGTTACAGAAGTTGTTCAGCTCTTGGGTGGTAACAGGAGACAGCGCCTGGCCTCCTGCCAGTCTGACTTCCACAGGCAGTGGCCTGAGCTATTTATTGCAGGGAATGCCAGCTTGGTGGACAAGTGCCTGCAGGTCGAGTCAGAGTTCTGTCCGTGTTTCTGTTCCGTCTCTTATATGTGACAGCAGTGAAGCATGTTAGTGGCAGAAAGATGTAAGATCTGTGTGATTAGACGTCAATTTTCACATTATTGAAAAGAAGTTCATACTTTGCACTGTTATTGATTTACTCTGTTTTAAAATAAATAGTTATAGGAATTCAACTTAAAATTTATTTGACAGAGGAAGACACAGTAGTAGCAAGAGAGGAGACAGGGCAGTGGGAAGAGAGAGATCCCCCATTCAATGGTTCATTCCCCAAATGCCTGCATCAAATGGGATCCGGTCAGGTCAAAGCCAGGGGCCAATAACTCAATCCCCTGGGTGGCAGGAACCCAGTTACCTGAGTCACCACTGCTGCCTCCCAGGGTGTGCATTTGTAGGAAGCTGTGGCTAGGAGCCAGGGCGAGGACTCAAACTCACATATTCCCACATAGGACACAGGTGTCTTAACCACTAGTCTAAACACCCATCCCAGGAGTCAACCTTTTTCACCCATTAAATAGGAGACTTGTATAAGATCATAGCTAAAGTGTTTTCCAACCCAATGATTTCACTTTACTGATGAAGAAAAATGTACTTATTTCCTTCAAATTTAATGGGAAATTCTTTCACTTTATTTAAAATTTTTAATTTTATTTGAAAGATTGAGTCATAGAGAGATCGATCTTCCATTTACTGGTTCACTCCCCCAAAGGCTGCAACAGCCAGGTCTGTACCAGACCAAGGCCAGGAGCCAGGAATTTCATTTAGGTCTTCCTCTTGGGTGCAGGGGCCCAACCACCTGGGCCATCTTCCGCTGTCTTCCCAGGTGCATTAGCAGGGAGTTGGATCAGAAGCAGATCAGCCACAATTTGAACTGGCATTCCAATATGGGAGTCCAGAGTCGTGGTCATCACAGGTGGCTTTAACCCACTGTCACCATGCTGGCCTTGATATGAATAGGTATATAAAATAAAGGGTGTCTAAGGAAATCAGCATGATAAACAGGTAGAAATCTCCAGAAGCCCCCCAGGAAGTGATCTCTCTAAAGCTCACAGGTCGTGGTGTGCTCAGCAACAAAGCCCCTCCAAGAGAGTGAGATTAAAACACAGACCCCCAGGGTTCACCTTCAAAACCCTCCCTAGTTCTGCTCTTTCTAGTGAACCATCTTGTCCCTGTCCCTGGTGCCGAATCAAAATATCAAGGACAACGTTTGAAGGTAAAGGACAAAGTTTACTCTGTTAGTGATGAGAACGGTAGCAGACTGCCTATCTCACCCACTACTGTCCTGCTGAGTGAGATGGCTGGGTTTTTTTTTTTTTTTGACAGGCAGAGTGGAGGACAGTGAGAAAGGTCTTCCTTTGACGTTGGTTCACCCTCCAATGGCCGCCGCAGGCTGGCGCACTGTGCAGATCTGATGGCAGGAGCCAGGTGCTTCTCCTGGTCTCCCATGGGGTGCAGGGCCCAAGCACTTGGGCCATCCTCCACTGCACTCCCTGGCCACAGCAGAGAACTGGCCTGGAAGAGGGGCAACTGGGACAGAATCCGGTGCCCCGACCGGGACTAGAACCCGGTGTGCCGGCACCACAAGGCGGAGGATTAGCCCAGTGAGCCACGGCGCCGGCCAGACGGCTGGGTTTTTACTGAAGCTGCAGGGAAGAGGGCTGGTCTCCCAGGACACGCGGGAGGAGCGGCACATCTTCAGGGCAGCTGTGCTAAAGGCCAAAACCGGTCAGCCAGGCGCTGAGCAGGTCACACAACTGCCGCTCGGTGCTCGTGAGGCTCTGCAGGTGAGGAGGCTGAGCGCAGCTCTGACTGGGCTGCTCTGCTCTGGTTGCCTGAACAAGTCCAGACAAGATTTCTAGACTCCTATAGCATTGGCAAAAGGAGAAACCCGCCACTTAACATTGAAACATCACATGGTGCTTTGCAACAGCGGCCTGGGAGACAGCATTTGGCTGGGATGCATGAGGTAGAGCTGTGCACGGTGGGAATCTGCCGCCCTGTGTTAGACAACGGCCAGAGCCCACTCCTGTGATGCTCACATTGCCCTGCACCCGGTCACAATCTCACTCAGCGAAATTCTTCTCTAGAACCTTTGGATGAAGCCTTGGGCTTTGCTCTTCAGGATCAAGTGTAGATGGCAGCTGCTCCAGGGTCTCAACAGCTCTACCCACATTCACCTGCTCACTCATTTGGCTTCTCACGTGCACCAAGCCAATGACAGGCTCTGGGCATACAGCTGCTGAGGTCAGGGGACCAGCTACACCTGTGGACAGGTATGAACACGTATGTATTGTGACACGTGAAATGACAAATACCAAGCAGGGGACAAATGGTTAAAAAGCAAAACCATCTTTTAAATGTCATTTAATTCTTGGGTATGAGAATGGGCTTGAGACCTTTATTCTTTTCTCCAGCCTCCAGGAAAGGGGCCAGTATGACACTGTTCTGGGCCAACAGGTACCTGGGTGCCCTGACTGAGCAGGGTTGGGAACTTTTGGCAGAGCCTCCGGGAAGTAGTTGATTTCAACATCTGTGCTTTTGTCTGTTAATGAAGCTCGTAATTTCTCTTGTGGTAGAAATTAAAATGTATACAACTGATCACAGTGCAGACGATTCTTGTCCGCAGCAATGAACATGGGGGCCGGCATCGTGGTGTAGCGGGTAAAGCCACCACCTGTGATATCAGTACCCCACATGTGCGCTAGTTTGTGTCTTAGCTGCTCCACTTCCAACCCAGCTCCCTGCTAATGACTTGGGAAAAGCAGATGATGGCCCAAGAGCTTGGGTCCCTGCCACCCATGTGGGATACACAAATCAAATTCCTGGCCTGGCCCGCCCTGGCCATTGAAGCCATCTGGGGAGTGAACCAGCAAGTCAAAGATCTTTCTCTCTTTCAAATAAATAAATACATCTTTTAAGAAGTGAATTGTTAACTAGAGATGAAACTGGCTTGTCCTGTAGGATCAATAACCCCATTGTACAAAATTATAAAATGTATATAACAAAATAACACACTTGGGAACAGACTTTGGCCTAGTGACTAAGACAACTTTTAGGGCACCTGCATTCCATAAGGGAGTTTCTGGATTAGAGTCCTGGCTTTGTCTGATTCCAGCTTCTTACCCTGGGCACCCTGGGGAGCAGCACGCAACGGCTAAAGTGCTTGGGTCCCTGCCATCCATGCAGGAGACCTGGACGGAGTTCCTGGCTTCGATTTGGCCAAACTTGGGCTGTTGAAGCCATTTGGGGAATGAACCAGTGAGAGATCTTTCTCCTGCTCAAATGAAGTTTTAAAACATTAAAGTGTGCAGTGCCATGGCACTGAGGCTATCCCATTGCTTTTACATTAAGTATGCAGGGCTGGGGCACCAAGCCCATTCGTGTGGCTGTGCAGCCTTCCTTCCCCGAAATTCTTCCCCCATGAAACACCAACTTCTCGTTCATCTTCACCTGGCACCTGATGGGATTGTCTTTTCCCATCTGGGAAGGGAAAGATTTAACTCCGAGTAGGTTCAAAGAGGCTGCAGGGGTATGACTTCACCTTCATGAGTGAAAGTTACTGTGCACGGAACACACGTGGGCGCAGATCGGTTACTACTGTGCACAGGCTTTGCCAAGCACTAGGTGCTCGGTGTGTTTTGTCTCAGTCGTGGCAGGTGAGTGGATTCAATCAGTGACGGGGTAAGGGTGAAAAGCAGGGAGACTGGTCAGGAGCCAGGGCCCAGGATGTGGCACCCCGAAAGATTCCACTTGGCATACCAGTCAGTCAGAACTGAAATCCCTTACCTGATGAAAAGCAGTCTCTGGAAAGACCCTGTCATAGCCACCCCCCTGCCCCCAAGCAACTTGTCTTCCCAGAGCTGAAGAGTCGGCACCGTATCCAGACACGGTGGACAAGGCGCTCCTGCCTCCTGTCTTTCCTAAGGTGTGAGCAGCTGGCAGAGAAGCCCTCAGAACTGGAGGTGAGATTGATGGGAGAATTCCAGGCCCTAGTAGTGCCTGTGACCCTAACAGCAGAGTGGCTGTAGGGGAAGCTAGGTGAGAAGTGGTTGGCTTTGGCTCATAGGCATTGGGAGCAGACAGAACTGGGAAGGGGCCAACCGAGGGCTTGGTAAAAGAGGACAAGCCGAAGGACTCCCAGGCACTAACCAGCAGCAGAGAGGAAGAGGTGTTTATCAACCAGGGATCAACCTCAAAACAATAAAAGGGGCCCAAAGGAGTGTGCACCATACGACCCATTTATATAGAGCATGAAAGATTCAAACTGGCCTACAGTGACACAAAGCAGAGACTCAGAAGGGGAGGAGGGAGACGGTTGCTTCCAGGCGCTGGGCGTCGTCACTGTGGCGCTGGTTTCGAGGTTCCTGCACATCCAGACTTACCGCAATTTACGTCAAGGGGGCCCAGAAAAGCTGGGGCACAAAAGGTCTCTGCTAGGTTTCCAGGGTACAGGATGGCAGGGATGAAGTGCTCCTATAGGGCTGAAGAGCCAGTGTGGCCGAGTGGTCAGGTTGGTGAGGTCGGAGCAAACTTTCAAGACGCATGCTTGGGAAGCCGGGGACGCAGTGAGGAAATGGCTGAGCTCGGGGAAGAAACCCTGGGCAGCAGGGCTCACTCTTGTTTCCGTGTCAGGCAGGCCTGCTGGCTGCGGACAGCGTTCTCCATCTCACTTGGATTTTAGGCTCCGATGACCTCAGTCCTTTCTGGGCTGTGCCCGCTCCAGCTGTCTCTGTCCTCAGCCCCAGACCCGCGTCCTCACGCTGCAAGCCTCACGGAACAAAACGCAAAGTCCTCGGAAGCCCCCCACCCCGACCTTCTTCCTGTGCTTCTCACATAATAACCAGGCTGACAGGATGATGGCAGGGACCAAATTTAGGGCCTGGGACAACAAACAGCCAAAAGAAAACCCACGTGCCACTGGGGTCCCCACGTGGGAACGGGCTAGCACTAGGAGGCGATTTGCGTGCCGACTCTTTCGTATACCGGTCCAAGTAAGACGTTCCCGAGGTTCCCGCAACACCTCACTTACAGCAACTACTTCGCTTTCATGCAGATCAGGCAAAAACCGCCCACTTCCCGCTCTGGTTCTCAGGTTTACCAATCTTGCTTTGGTGTTAGACGTTTATCTTCTGCTAAGAGATGGTATTAAGAAACAACACCATAAACCTGGTTGGGGGTAATGTCGAAAACACTGCTCACCAGGGCTGCTGCTGTGGTCTAGCAGGCGAAGCCTTCGCTGCGGCGCCAGCGTCCCATGTGGGTGCTCATTCGTGTCCTGCTGCTCCTCTTCTGACCCAGCTCTCTGCTATGGCCCAAGTGCTTGGACCCCTGCACTCATGTAGGAGACCCGAATGAAGCCCCTGGCTTCTGACGGGCCCAGCTCCAGCCTCTGCGGCCATTTGGGGAGTCAATCAGTGGATGGAAGACCTGTTCCTCCCTCCCTCCAGCTCTGCCACTCAGTGAGTCTTTGTTTACAAACTACCGCTCCCCTTACTACAGCAACTTCACTATGCCTTCGTAGCCACACAGGACAGCAAGCTCGCAAGACCAGCATCAGGGAGAACACGCGTTACTCAAACCGCAGATCAGCTCTGTGCGCTGCCCAGGTCACTATGCTCTTCCTGCTGGGCAGCCTAGGGGCTGATGATCGATCTGCTTTCCAACCATAACAGACCTCATGCAGTCAGTCTAGGCACTTTATTTTTCTTCATCCTGATTTTTCATCTATATATTTTTGCAAATGGCTTCAATCCTTTTCAGATCACAATAGGATATAAACCCACATACACCCCAAACACCCGTATGTCCATTTTTCTGGTTTGCCTTCTCACACACGCACAGTGCTCCTGCAGTTATCAGGTGCGTCCTCTCTGGTGCAGCCAGAAGCCACGTGGGATTAAGGGTAAGCAGATTTGGTTCCTATGCTGGGTCTCCTCACACCCACGTGGCCTCGGCCGATTACCGGAGTCCTCCGGATGCAGGCGGCTTTGCCCCTTGTAGGAGCCATGCGAGCAGAGGCGTTTACGTAAACGCTCGGGCTAACACGACAGCTACCAAATCCCGTCTCAACGCCCAGGGCTTCTCCGGACCCGGAGGAGAACGTGCAGACGCACCGCCCACCAAGGAGCCTCGGCTTACTTTTTTCTTTCTTCTCTCTTTGCTCGTCATGGCCTCCAGCTGTTACAGATGCAACCGGTTCCTAAGGCCCAGTTAAAAGAACACCTTTCTGGCTTCCACTCACTCGGGGCGGAGGGGCGTGTCTCCGCGGCTCCACCGGCACCTGAGTGCGGCGGGGTCGCTCCGGCCCGCCAGGTCAGGGGGCGCGTCTGTCCCCCGCGTCCCCGCAGCCCCCAGCTCTGCGCACCGCCTCGGGGGCACCTGCGGGCCACCCGGCGCTCGGGCGGACGCGGTCACCGCGCCAGGACACGCAGCCGGCTGCCCGGGCCTAGGGGCTCGTGCTCTGGCGGACGCCCACCAGGCTCCTCCGCGGCCCAGGCCCGCCGGCGCCCGCCCCCAGCCCCGCAGCCCAGCCCCAGGCCCAGGCCCGCCGGCGCCCGCCCCCAGCCCCGCAGCCCAGGCCCAGGCCCAGGCCCGCCGGCGCCCGCCCCCAGCCCCGCAGCCCAGGCCCAGGCCCAGGCCCGCCGGCGCCCGCCCCCAGCCCCGCAGCCCAGGCCCAGGCCCAGGCCCGCCGGCGCCCGCCCCCAGCCCCGCAGCCCAGCCCCAGGCCCAGGCCCAGGCCCGCCGGCGCCCGCCCCCAGCCCCGCAGCCCAGGCCCAGGCCCAGGCCCGCCGGCGCCCGCCCGGCCAGGTGACGCCGCCGCCCGCTCGGCCGCGCCGGGCCCGCGCATGCGCCCCGCGCCGCCCCCGCCCCCACCGCCCCGCGCCCAACGCCCCCACCGCGGCCCGCGGGCCATGGAACCCGCCGAGGCCGGCGCGGTGCGAGCGCCGCCGCCCGCGCGCCCGGGCGCCTGCCCCCCGTGAGCCCGGCCGGCCTCGCGCGGGCCCCGGCGCCGGGCCGCTCCGCCCGCCTCCGCCGGCTCGGCCCCGGCCCGGCCGGGCGCGCCCCCGCCGCCACCCGCGCGTGCGCGCGCCCGCCGCCGAGAGGGAGCGCCGAGTGAGGGGTGGTCCGCCGCCGACGATGCCGCGGGGCCGCCCCCCGAAGCCCAGGGACGGCGCGGCGCGAGGCGACTCCGGTAAGGCCCGCGGCCTCGCCCTCCGCGCCGGGCGCGGCCGCCGCCGCCGAGTGCCCGGATGGCGCGGGGGGCGCCGGGAGCGGCGCGGCGGGCGGGGGCCGCGGACCCGGGCCGCCGACTGGCCGGGCGGGCCGCAGCGCGGGCGGAATGATACGGCGCGGCGCCGCGGCCCCTCCGCGCGCTGGGCCTACTTTCCTGGGCCGGGCGGCGCGGGCGGGGGCGGCCGCCGGCCTCGCTCGCTCCCTCCCTCCCGCCCCGCCCGCGCCGCCCTCCTCCCCCGCCCGCCCGGCCGCTCGCGCCCCCTCCCCGCGCCCCCGCCGAGCCCCCGCCGAGCCCGCGCGGGGAGGGGGGGGGAGCGGCCGGAGGGGCCGGGGCGGGGGCCGGGGCGCGGGGAGGGGGGCGGGGAGGGGCCGGGCCGGCGGGGAGGGGGCGGCGGGGTCTCCGGCTCTCGCCCGGCCTCCCGGGCCCGCGGGGCTCCGGGCCCGGCGCACACAGTAGGCGCCGGCGGTCCCGGAAGCGGCCCGGGGCGCGGCCGGCAGAGGGCGCCGCGGCCGCGCACACAGTAGGCGCCGGCGGAGCCCGGGCTGCCTGAGGCGCCGCGGCCGCGCGGGAAACGCCTGAGGGCGCCGCCGCCGGCCGCGCTCCGTGGACGCCCGCAGCCCGGCCCCGCGTGGACGGCCGGCGCTCCCTGCGCTCCCTGTGGCCACGCCAGCCGGCGTCCACGCGGGGCTGGCGGGGACGGGGTCTGCGAGGTCCGCGGGCCCCGTGGGCGACACCCGGGCTGGAGTTGGTGCCCGGCGTGGAGAGCCGCAGGACCCACGCGGGCTCGGTGTGCACGGAGGCCGTGTCCACGCGGTCCTCTGCAGTGTCCGGCCGGCGGAGCGGCTGTGCTGGCCCGGGCTGCTCGGTTCCCCGCTGACAGCCCGGCTAGCCGCGGGCCTCCCCGGCCGTGTCCCTGTCCACGCCTCCCGGGGAGACTTCCCGGTCTCCTTCCCTGGCCGTGTCCCTGCCCACGCCTCCCGGGGAGACTTCCCGGTCTCCTTCCCTGGCCGTGTCCCTGCCCACGCCTCCCGGGGAGACTTCCCGGTCTCGTCCCCCGAGACGCGCGGCCTCGCACCCGGCCGTGTCCCTGGCATCAAGCCGGGGGTGCCCGGCTCAGACTTGCTGCCCCTCGCCAGGGCATGGTTCCCCGGGACGGGAGGCCACGCCCGGTAGCCGCCCCTGGGTCCCTTATCCCTCACCGCAGGGACCCTGCTGTCACCCTCCTGTCACCCCTGAGGCTGGGCCACGCCGATGTCGTGGGCCTCCTAGTGCCCGCGGGCTGGACGTGCCCCACCCCTGCCTCACCAGAGCCGCCTGGAGTCCACGCTGCCCGGGAAAGGCCGTCTTGACTCCGTACACGTTTTAATATGGATTCGTTTTTCTGTAAGAGATACAGGACCGTTCACGTTTTTGTTTCTCCTGGTGTCAGTTCGATACGTTTATTTATTATTTATTTAAAGATTTATCTATTTATGTGAAAGGCAGAATTACAGAGAGGCAGAGAGAGAGGTTTCCATCCGCTGGTTCACTCCCCAGATGGCCACAGCGGTTGGAGCTGTGTCCATCCAAAGCTGGGAGCCAGGAGCTTCTTCCGGGTGCAGAGGCCCAAGGACTTGGGCCATCTTGTTCTGCTTTCCCAGGCCATAGCAGAGAGCCGGATCCGAAGTAGAGCAGCCGGGACTCAAACTGGCGCCCACGTGGGATGCCGGCGCTGCAGGCGGCTGCTCTACCCGCTGTGCTACAGTGCCGGCTGTGGTATGTTGTAAGAGTCATCTAAATTTTAAATTTATAAACAGCACAAAGGTCCTAGGTGTCCGCTGGAGACCCATGGCCTCCCCTTTCCATGTCTTTTCCTCTCAGATTTGCCAGGGTTTCTCAGTTTTACTGATCGCTTCAGATAACCCAGTCTGGGTCTCCACTTCCACGTGTAGTTTTTTATAGTAATTTCTTCTCTTCATTTCCTCCTCTGTTTCCTGTTGTTTCTTCTCACTTCTTGATGTGACTTCTCCTAATTTTCAGCTTCCGTTTTATTACGTACATTTGAGGCTGCGTGCTCGAAGCTGCTGCCATTTCCACTGTGCCACAAATATCCTGTGAAAAAGGCCGGGGCGGGCGAGGGCCGGCAGGCGGGAGAGGACATCTGTGTGCTGGGTCGCTCCCCAGCGTGTCCGGACATTTTGACGTGCTTATTTTTCTCTTCATTAAGTTCCAGATTTTTTTTCCAATTCTCGTTGTGATATCTTGCAGTTTACTCAAAAGTGTACAGCCTAGTGTTTAAGCATTTGGGACTTTGGTTTTTTTTAAGAAAGATTCATTTTTTACTTATTTGAAAGGCAGAGTTACAGAGAGAGGAGGAGAGACAGAGATCTTCCATCCACGGGTTCACATCCCAGGTGGCCACAATGGCCAGGGCTGGGCCAGGCTGAAGTCTGGAGCCTGAAGCTTCTTCTGGGCCTGCTGTGTGGGGGCAGGGGCCCCGGCACCTGGGCCCCCTCCTCTGCTTTTCCCAGGCCATCAGCAGGGAGCTGGATTGAGAGTGGAGCAACCAGGACTCAAACTGGCACCCAGGTAGACGCCAGTGCCCCAGGTGGGAGCACAACGCCGGCCAACATTTGGGACTTTTAAAATCAGTTCTTGTGGTTGATTTCTGGTTGAGTGGCACAGTGGTCAGGGAGCACACCTTTCATCGTAAACGTGGAGCTTGCTGAGACGTGAGCCACGAAGTTTTACACTCATACGTGGTAAACGTTCTGTGTGCCTGAAGAGAGTACGTTCCGTATCGCTGCTTTTTGTCTTCCAGTCACTCCAGAAAATGTGTTAAGTACTGCGGTCTCCCCCGGTGACGGTGACCTGGTCTCTCCCTCCTCGCCGCCTCTCAATCTCCGTGTTTTCTCAGCCGTGCGGGACATGTGCTTTATCTGCAGCAGTGCCTGGTCTGCTGCTGGTGCCGGCTGGGTCTTGTTCTGTCCTGTCAGTTTGTCTGTCCGCCCTTGATGTAGGTCGTTCCTCCTGGAGAGGTCGCGTAGGTGACTTCTTTCTCTTTTTAAAGGTGGTCTGACATTCTTGTCTTTCAGGCGGCGTGCTGAGTGTGACTGCCTTTATGCAGTTTTGGATGTATAGAAGTTGATGTTTAACATCTCACTCTTCGTTTTATGTTTGATTCATCTTTTCTTGCTCAGCCAAGTCTTTGATCCCTCCGTGCTAGCCTGGCACCTGCGCACTCTCACTGTTCTTTCATGATTGCCCTAGGGAATACGGTGTGATTCTTCAGGTAGTAAAATGCAGTATAAATGTGTTCTTGTGCCACGTCCCAGACGGTTCCTGGGCCTCGGATGGCTTTCGTGCTGCTGTCCACCCCGCTGTTGGCAGTGCTGTTGGAGTGCATTGTGATTGTGCTTGGCGTTTAGACTGGAGGACTCAGGATGCTTCCTTGTGGCGCTGGCATGCACGTGACGTAAGCGTGCTGTGGTTTCTGGAAGGCATGGTTCCTGGCGTTAGCACGCACGGCGTTCTGCAGCCATCGACCGGAGATTGCTCGGAGCTCCACCTTGAGCTCCTTGGCAGTCGCTCCGTTACCCCCTCCCTGGTCGCTGGCACCAACGGACCTCCTTTCTGTCTGTGGATATGCCCGACCCGATGTCTCGTCTCAGTGGACGCGCGGTGCGCGGCCCCTTTCACCGAGGTTCTGTTGTCAGCGCCCGTCCGCGCTGTGGCACAAGTCAGTGCTTCCGTCCCTTCGGTAGCCGCTCACAAACTGCCGGTGGATCCGGTCGTCCGTTTATCGGTTGGTAGTCAGTCAGATGGTTTCCTCGTTGGGCTGTTGTGCGAAGAGCTGCTGTGAACATGTACACACTTCTGTTTGAACGCTGGTTTTGGTTCCTTGGAGTGGAGTTGCTGGGCCGCAGTTGCCAGACGGTGGGGCTGTGCGCTTTGCCATGGCCACCGGCGGTGTTCGCGTTCCAGTTGCTCTGCGTCCTCACCAATGCTTGTTATTTCCTGTTAATACTCACTTTGGCCATCCTCGTGAGTGTGACACAGGCTCCCATTGTACCTCTGTTTTTGGGGGAACTTTTCATTATTGTGTGCAGAGAACTCAACAGTGCACCCCCATTGCAGCTTCTTGGCCTTCCGCTCAGGAATGGGTAGCACAGAGTTTGGACCCGATGCATTGCCTTACTAGCGATGAAACGTAGAGCTCATCCTGTCTGTCATTGTAGTTGGGCCCAGTGGCTTCCACTAGCTTAGCAGGAGCATCTTTGTCTCCCAAGTTCACCTGCTGAGGGTGATGGTGGTACAGGTCATCCTTGGAACAGGCGCCCTAGCCTGCCTTGATGACGTGGTAGGGGAGCTCCTGACGACACAGGACAGCCAGCTCTGTGGGACCCACGTCCTGAGCCCTCTTCCCCTCCACCCAGGCGCTGACAGTGTTGACCCCCACTCCAGGCATGGGCCGTCTCCTGGTGGGGACATCCCCTTTACCTGAGGTTGCTTTTCAGCCCAGGCCAGTGGCCTCCGCTGCTTCTCTTGCTTTGTCTCTGCTCCGTGCTGGCGGGCAGCTCCCGTGGCTGAGTAGCTGTTTGCTGGTCCAGGGCCTAGGGAAGCTGGCTGATGGCAGGGGCCACTGGCAGCCACTGCAGCTGGACACGTGGGACCATTAGGTGGGGTCCCTTTGGGCCAGCTGCCTGTCGAGTGCCAAGGTCCTTGGACTTCTCTCCTCCCGCTGCCTTGTGCCGGCAGGGGCTGCTTTCCCTCGGCCTCTTTTCCTCTTGGTGTCTGGGGCTGCGGGAGCGCTCACCGTGATTTTGATGTGTCGTTCCCTGGTGATCAGTGAGCGAGGATCTTCTCACGCATCTGTTGGCCATTTGTGTTTCTGTGGAGAAACCTGCAGTTTTTTGCTCATTTATCTTGATGGTTTCTCCCGGGTGTTGACCTGTGAGAATCTTCCAGTGTTCTGGGTACTAGACTCGTGTTAGGCAGAGGATCTGCAGGTTTTTCCCGCATTCTACAGCTTATCTTTTTACTTTCTTGATAGCGTCCTTTGACACAAAAGTTTTTAATTTTGATGAGGTCCAATTTATCTGTTTTTTTCTTCGGTTGCTTGTAGCTTTTGGTGTCAGAATATTTAAGAGCTCCTCACTAAATCCACAGCCATGAAGCTTTCTCCTTACGTTTTACAGTTTTGTTTCCCAAATTGAGGTCTTTGACCTGTGTCAGGTTAGTGTGGTGTGAGGTGAGGGTCTGCGTTCGCTCTTTCTCCGTGGGACGCCCTTGATCCAGAGCCACTTGTTAGAGTCTGTGCCTTCTGTACCGGCCGACCTTGGCGTTCTCTGATTCAGAGGTCGGTGACGGCAGGTGTCTTAGCTTAGTTCTGACCTCTGCTCTGTCCCCTTGGTCTGTGTGTCTGTCTTCAGGCTGGTCCCACCCTGTTTTGCCGTGTCTGTTACACTTCGCATTGAGACACATTGAAAGCCATACGTGGGACAGCATTGTGCTTGTTTTGAGCAGTCCCCTCGCAGAGGCTGGGGGTGCCTGCCGCTCTGCGCTTTTAGGAGGTGGTAGTTGTGCATCACCGTGTGACAGACCAGGGCTAAGGCTCACTGTTGCTGGCGATGCTGGCGATGCTGCAGAGAGCATGCCGGGGAGGCTCACAGACGGAGTGCTCGGTAGATGTCAGGCAGAGGTGGTGGATGGGCAGTGGCCTTTGGGGCGGTGTTGGTTTGCTGAAGGAGGTTACATAAGAGAGTGCAGTGTACAGTGTATCTGTCCCTTGGAGGGACAAGTCCTCCTTGGTGGTTTTTTTTTTTTTTTTTTTTTTTTTTTTTGACAGGCAGAGTGGACAGTGAGAGAGAGAGAGAGAAAGGTCTTCCTTTACCGTTGGTTCACCCTCCAATGGCTGCCGCAGCTGGTGCGCTGCGGCCGGTGCACCGCGCTGATCTGATGGCAGGAGCCAGGTGCTTCTCCTGGTCTCCCATGGGGTGCAGGGCCCAAGGACTTGGGCCATCCTCCACTGCACTCCCTGGTCACAGCAGAGAGCTGGCCTGGAAGAGGGGCAACTGGGACAGAATCCGGTGCCCCGACCAGGACTAGAACCCGGTGTGCCAGCACCGCTAGGCGGAGGATTAGCCTGAGTTTTTTTTTTTTTTTTAAAGATTTATTTATTTTATTTGGAAGTCAGTGCTATAGAGAGGTAGAGGCAGAGGCAGAGAGAGAGAGAAAGACAGAGACAGAGAATCTTCCATCCGCTGGTTCACTCCCAAAATGGCTGCAACAGTCAGGGCTGGGCCAGGCTGAAGCCAGGAGCCAGGAGCTTCATCTGGGTCTTCCACATGGATGCAGGGGTCCAAGCAGTTGGGCCATCTTTCCCTGCTTTCCCAGGCGCATTAGCAGGGAGCACTGGGAGTGGAGCAGTCAGGACTGGAGCCGGCGCCCGTGTGGGGTCCCGACATTGCAGGCGGCGATTTTACCTCCTGCACCGCGGCGCCGGCCCCAGAGAAGTCCTCAGTTTAAGGAGGCTGCGCTTCAGCCGTGCTTGAGAAGACAGCGCGTGACACGTGCAACCCCTTACTGCCTTTTCCGCTGTGTACGTGACGGCGGTGGGGGAGCCG
Source organism: Lepus europaeus (assembly GCF_033115175.1). Taxonomy (NCBI): domain Eukaryota; kingdom Metazoa; phylum Chordata; class Mammalia; order Lagomorpha; family Leporidae; genus Lepus; species Lepus europaeus. The sequence goes on from NC_084835.1 coordinate 123,414,422, forward strand.
TGGAGCGCGGGAGGTGACGGGAACTCCGGGCTGCACTGGGTCCAGCTCGCAGGGACTCGTGGTTCGCTGCCGGGGCAGGATCAGCATACTCTCTGTGAAGGGCCGCTGGTGAATGTTTGGGTATTGTGGGTCATACAGTCTGTGCTCTAAGTGCCCGGTCTGCTGTTGCAGCCTGAGCGCCCACAGGCATGCTAAGGAGTGTGGCTGTGTTTCGGTGACAGCTGGTTGACAAACAGGGCTGGGCCCTCGTCCCCCAGCCTGGCAGGAAGGACAGGCCTGGAAAAGAAAGCTGTGTGTGGGACTTTGAGGTGGCTGTACCGATGTCAACCAGAAAGTGTGGTCAGCTCAGTGAAGAGCGAGGGCCTGTCGGCGTGCTAAGACGTCTCTAGGGTGCTGCCCCCTAGGCCGCCCCCTAGGCTGGCTGGTTGCTGGCTGGTTCCTGACAGCAGAGGCCAGCTGTGGCTGCAGAACTCTGTTGAGCTTTTGCGTGAAGCAGCCGTTCGACGCCTGGCCTCTTGGTGAAGGTAGGAGATTGGTCCGTGGGTACCATCGCGGGGCGTGCGTTCTCGTTTGGGTCAGTTTTGTTCTGTGTGGACCCCTCCAGCACGTCTCCCCGTTCTCTGGGGTATTTGTGCTGTTTTAGTTGCTGCCTGTTGTCAGCAGTGCTACTGTGAGTTCTAAACTTGCCTGTTTGGTGCCTTGATGGGCACGTTTTTCCTGGGCGTATGCCAAGAGTGGAGCTGCCAGGCTTGAGGGTGTTCAGCTCTGCTGGGCACTGCCAGACGGTTCCCAGAGTGGGGTCACAGTGACTTGCACGCCAGCGGAGTTGTCACTTCCAGCGGTGCCACACCCTCAGCAGGACTCCAGCCTTCCTGGTGGGCATGCGCCCTACTGGGTAAAGAGCATTTAGCAAGATCCTTTCTGCCCTGCTTAGAACCCCGGTCTCCGGTCTCCACCATGCCCACGTGAGTAGGGGGACCCGTCTTTATCCTCACCGTGTAGGGCAGGGTGTGGTCGGCAGGGCGAGGGGTGCGGGCCCAGCGCGGAGGAGGCGAGTGCTCTGACTCGGCCGTGTCCCTCGCCGTCTCCTGGTCTGCCGGGTCCCTGCCTTTCCGGGTCTGTTGCAGGTGGGCGTGGCGCTCCCCTGCACTCTGGACCCCACTTACCCCGCGAGCACACACGCTCCTGGTGCACTGCTGATGGCAGGTGTGTTTGTGGGAGTGGCAGCCAGCAAACCAGCAGTTGGTCTAATGTGGGAGTTAAGTTTTTTGCACCGGCAGAGGAAGGCCAGCCTGGAGCTGCGACCTGGCGAGGCGATGAGGCGCAGACACGCAGGGTTTCTTTTGTTGAGATTTTACTGTAGTTTCGTTATATTTGGGTGGCGCGGGTGTCGTTTCCGAACATACATCCCCCCAAGTTTAAATTGTTTTGAAAGCAAACACTTCAAAGGAATTGATGCTCCTTTAGAGTTGGCAAGGGTGAGGCAGCCACCGCGGCGTGACTGGGGCTCCGGCCACACAGCCTGGGAGCTGGCACAGCGGCTTTGAGTGCACACCTGCTGGCGGCACCTCCGTTCCGGGGAAGCACTTTGCCCACGTGCTGAGGGCGTGCGCTGGGTCTGACCCAGCTTCTTCCCTGAGCTGTAGGCCTATTTGACCTCATGTGGCGTGGAGAACGCTGCTGCTTCAGGATGCAGTTGTCATTGAAATGCCTCTCATCTGACACCCGGGGGCGCTGCGGCGTGGCTCCCGCTGAATGTGTTCATACACAGCCCCAGGCGCACATGATGGTGAGCTGTCTGGACATTGGGTGCCTTAGCTGAGGGAGCTTTGGCTTTGAGCTGAAAACGAGCCCTGGGGTCACGGCGGGCCTTGGCTTCCCTGGAGCTGAGGCCCCTGAAGTTTAGCTTTGCTTCCTTTCCTTTAAGCTTCTGTGAATGGGTAGTACATGACCACGGGTCATAATTCAGTTACTGTGCTGATTATACGAGTCCCTTCTTAGCCTGTTGTCCAGATAGTTAAGTTGGTTTTTATACAGGAAGCCCATGTGATTGTCTACAATCTTATTCTGTAGTTTTACAAGAAACTATGCATCTGCAACATATCTCTGCCCCTCCCCCACCCCCCTCTCATTTAAAGACATGGTAACCACTTTCCATGGGATGCTTTTGAGGGATTGTTTTTCTTATTGATTGATTTGAAAAGCGGAGTGACAGAGAGAGAGTCTTATATCTGCTGGTTCACTCCTGAGATCGCTGTAATGGCCAGGATGAGCCAGGCCAAAGCCAGGAGCCGGAAGTCTATACAGGTCTCCCACGTGGGTGGCAGGGGCCCAGGTGCTGGAGTTGTCCTCCTCTGCTTTCCAGGCACATTAGCAGGGAGCTGGATTAGAAGTGGAGCAGCCGGGACTCAAACTGGCACTGTGATATGGGATGCTGTCATCGAAAGCGGTGGCTGAACCCACTGTGCCACAGATGCCAGGGGTTGTTTTCCCTTGTGAGTTACGGTTCATTTCTGGCATACAGGTATTTGAGGAAATAACGCGAGAACACAGGAAGAGGGAGACTCCTTGGCTTCCCATACGTGTCAGGTCAGGTGCTTTGGGCTCGACAGGTGGGTGTTCTGCCCAGAGGAACGAGGTGCTCCAGGCGTGCTCAAGACCCAGTCAGGGCATTCGGTTTTCCCAGAGAGATCCTGCAGAGAAGAGCACAGACACGTTGAGGCTGGCTCCTGGGAGCAGCTTGTACACCTGTACAAGCTGAGAGTGGCCGGACCCAGCTACGGCTGGGAACCGACCATCCGCCTTGCGTGGTTCTGAGGGGCAGGCCGTGAGTCGGGAGTCTAAGTAGGAGCTGTGTTGATGGGCCACGGGGACTTCAGGTGGCTGGGCAGAGGCTGTCAGGTCGTGAAGGCTCTGGAGACACTGGCCTGCTGTGGGAAGCGTTGGGCAGGTGCCCCCACTGTGTGGGAACCTGAACGCTGGCCCTTGCGGGCAGAGCAGCAGCACAGAGGAAAACCTGGAGGAGAAAGGAGTTAGTAACAGGACAGAGAGTGCCAGAGAGTAGCCAGGGTGTCCAGGGAGTGCTGGTGACGGGGCACCGGGGGCCGAGGGCCTGGCCGTGCCAGCATGGGGAATGCAGGGTGACAGGCAGTGGGCACTGAGAGCACACAGGGAGGTCAGCTGTATTTTAGAAAGTTTTTAAATTCAAAACATAAAATCAAACGAATGGTTTGGGGGTTAGAGTTACTTTAGGAACAACCTGACGTGTTTCTCATTTTAGTGTTGAGAGTACTTCATGGGGCTACACGCGTGGCAGAGGTTGAAGTGGGTGCACGAGGCGTTGGCGTGCAGTAGTGCAGTGGGGTTGGCTGGAACTTGGCCGCGGATCCCGGAGAGGCATTTTGTGTAAGAGAACGGCACACAATATAGGATCTGTAGACAGAGACGAAAGGCAGGCCTTTGCTGTTAAGACTTGGCTGGTGAGCCTGCTTGGCTGCGCTTGATCTAGGAGGAGGAGGAGGAGGAGGAGGAGTTTGGAGATTGCGCCTATGGTCCGTGCATGTGTGTGAGTACCTGTCGTGGTCTAGGGGTGTGTGTGTGCATGTGTGTGAGTACCTGTCCTGGTCTAGGGGTGTGTGTGTGCATGTGTGTGAGTACCTGTCCTGGTCTAGGTGTGTGTGTGTGCATGTGTGTGAGTACCTGTCCTGGTCTAGGGGTGTGTGTGTGCATGTGTGTGAGTACCTGTTCTGGTCTAGGTGTGTGTGTGTGCATGTGTGTGAGTACCTGTCCTGGTCTAGGGGTGTGTGTGTACATGTGTGTGAGTACATGTTCTGCTCTAGGTGTGTGTGTGTGCATGTATGTGAGTACCTGTTCTGGTCTAGGGATGTGTGTGCACATGTGTGTGAGTACCTGTGTTGGTCTAGGTGTGTGTGTGTGCATGTGTGTGAGTACCTGTCTTGATCTAGGGATGTGTGTGCATGTGTGAGTACCTGTGCTGGTCTAGGTGTGTGTGTGTGTGTGAGAATGCCTGTTTTGGTTGAGGTGTGTATGTGTGAGTTCGTGCCTGTCCTGGTCTAGGTGTGTGTGTGCACGTGTGTGAGTACCTGTCCTGGTCTAGGGGTGTGTGTGTGTGTGCATGTGTGTGAGTACCTGTTCTGGTCTAGGGGTATGTATACACGTGTGTGAGTACATGTTTTGGTTTAGAGGTGTGTGTGTGTGAGTTCGTGCCTGTCCTGGTCTAGGGGTGTGTGTGTGTATGTGTGTGTGTGAGTACCTCTCTGGTCTAGGGGTGTGTGTGTGTGCATGTGTGTGAGTACCTGTTCTGGTCTGGGTGTGTACATGTGTGTGAGTACCTGTGCTGGTCTAGGTGTGTGTGTGTGCATGTGTGTGAGTACCTGTCTTGGTCTAGGTGTGTGTGTGCATGTGTGAGTACCTGTACTGGTCTAGGGGTGTGTGTGTGTGAGAGAGTACCTGTTTTGGTTGAGGTGTGTGTGTGTGTGAGTTCGTGCCTGTCCTGGTCTAGGTGTGTGTGTGCACGTGTGTGAGTACCTGTCCTGGTCTAGGGGTATGTATACACGTGTGTGAGTACCTGTTTTGGTTTAGAGGTGTGTGTGTGTGAGTTCGTGCCTGTCCTGGTCTAGGGGTGTGTGTGTGTGTATGTGTGTGTGAGTACCTCTCTGGTCTAGGGGTGTGTGTGTGCATGTGTGTGAGTACCTGTTCTGGTCTGGGTGTGTGCATGTGTGTGAGTACCTGTGCTGGTCTAGGTGTGTGTGTGCACGTGTGTGAGTACCTGTGCTGGTCTAGGTGTGTGTGTGTGCACATGTGTGAGTACCTGTCCTGGTCTGGACGTGTCTTCATACGTGTATGTGAATGCCCGTGAGTGCCTGTTCTGGCCTGTGTGTGTGTATGTGTGTCTGCTCTGCCCTGGGAGACATGGTACGTGTCTACTTCCAGAAATCCCACAGGAAGTTCTGCTTTCAAAAGCAGCCGCCCTTAGCCGGGCTGGCCCATTGGGTGGCCATGCACCTGATCACACCCTTCCTGGCTCACTGGGCACTGAAGACTCTCTTGGCTGTGAGGCCAGAGACCCCAGGACCGTGGGCCTGTGCCAGACGCAGAGCAGGGCTCATGGCTTACCTGCAGCCCCTCTGTGACCTCTTGTGGGGTTGGAGCCTTTATCCCAGGATGGGCCTGTTTGCTGGACCTCTTGCTGGACCACTGATGTTCTTGGGGAAAATACCCATGAACTTGAAGGTGTGGTTTGGAGGCCGAGGACACGGCTCAGAGAGAAAAGATTGAGAGGACGAAAAGGAGGCGCCATGTTGAATCTGGAGGCCACTTGGTCTAGCAGGAGGGGCTTCGGGGGGGCCGGGCCTCCTGGTTAGAGAGGGTGTCTTGCAGCAATGGGCGCAGGAGAGAAAGTCACAGTTGCTTTTCTTTTTTTTTTTTTTTTAAATAATTTGTCCTTTTTTATATTTAAAAGATTAATTTATTTATTTGAAAGGCAGAGTGATAGGGACAGAGAGATCTTCAGTCCACTGGGTCACTCTCCAAATGGCTGCAATGACCTGGACTAGGCCTGACCGCTACCAGGAGCCAGGAGCTGCATTGGGGTCTCCGTGGGGGCATCTCCCGCTGCCTTCCCAGGTGCGCTGTCAGGGAGCTGGATCAGAGGTGGAGCAGCCAGGACTCCAGTGGGATGCTGGCTCTGTGCCCCAGCGTGGGCCCCTGTTTAACATCAAGCTCCACGTGGAAACTACAGTACCTTTGTTTTTCTCCTCTAGTCACACTTAGAATTACCGGTTTCCGTTTGTTGATTAAATGGCTTCTCGTGCGGGGTCGTGTTGAGGAGCGTTAGCACGGAGGCTGTGAGCCTTGCTTTCCTCTATGCTGAAATCGCACTTCAGAAGCTAGGTAGAGGCGCTCTTTCTGCGCCGTACTCGGCCGTAGGTTAGGACGCCAGCTACTGAGCTGTTGGACTCACTCTGTGGAGCTTGTGGTCCGTGCTCATGGGCACACTGGGTTGTAGGTGAGCCGACCATGGGCTGACAGCCCCGGCCTGGCGGAGGGGAGCTTCCTGTGGCTGTGCTGCTCCTGAGTGGACCCAGGTGTCTGTGGATTGAATTTGACCCTAGGATTTGTGTGTGAGCATGTCTAATCCTTACAGATGAGGTGAGCTGCATGTGTGTTCACTTAGCGCATCATGGATACGCAGGACCCTTGATGGTGTTCTTGGCGAATCCTGAGATTCTTCAGTCATGACGTTGGTTGTTGTACCGGTCCGTGTTTGAAAACACCTGTGTGTTCAGGGAGGGTCCCTGGGATGAGTTTGTGGACACTGAGGGCTGGTCGAGGCACTGCAGCCCCTCGTCTCCCAAGCCGTGGGGGGCCACAAGAGTGTGTGAGTTTGTGGACACTGAGGGCTGGTCGAGGCACTGCAGCCCCTCGTCTCCCAAGCCGTGGGAGGCCACAAGAGTGTGTGAGTTTGTTTTTTGCTTAATCTTGCTTTGCAACCATTTTCTGAGATAGACTGAATTAGTGAGAGTTAGCCTATAAAGGCTTTTCTATGTTTGGTGAGTGGTTTGTGAATCTGTGTATTTTCAGTGACTTTTCCAAGTGACTAGGTGAAAACTCTGTGTCTTGTAGTGAAATAACCCTGAGAAGCTAGGTCATGGTGCATGCATGTGTGTGTGTGTATGTATGTGTGTAGGTGTGTCTGCATGTATGTGTATGCATGTGTGCATGTGAGCCTGTGTGTGAGCTTGTGCAGGTGTTTGTGTAAGGGTGTGTGTGCAGGGGTGTGGGGGTGTACACCATTGCATGTGGGTGGGTGGCTGTCCAGTTTCAGGAATCCAACCACTGGTTTCTAAACATCCCACCAACAAGGATTTAGAATTCTCTTTTCCCAGATCTCCATCATCTTAACAGTTCTCATTTCTAACTTTAAAACATGTTCATTTAAAAAGTTCTCATATCATTAACTTCATGTGATATTTGGTTTGTAAATAACAGCCACAGAGTTTGGTTTCATTGATGGGATCAGAATAACAGCGGTATTCATTGTCTGCACCTGTGCGGTTTTGTAGATGGCGCTTTACCATTGAATGCAGAGAACACTAACTATGACGAGCCAGTCCCAAACTTCCACAAGTGTGAGATCTGTCTGCTGTCTTTCCCCAAAGAGTCCCAGTTCCAGCGCCACATGAGGGCTCACGAGCGAAATGACAAGGTATGTATTCCCTGAGGGAGGCCCGGCTGCGAGCCTTGCGACAGCGGCGGCTCGGTCAGCACAAAGTTTCTCCCGTGAATTAGGCTCCTCAGTCGTACAGCCCCGCGTACGATGTACGTAGTTTGGCATTTTTCCTCGTTTCTGAGAGCCTACTCTAGGGAATCAGTGTGCATTGAAGTCATTGTGTGTGCACAGAGAAATGCTTTAAAAGTACAATTTTTTGGTAGCTTTGACTGCTGGTGTATTTTGAAGGGTTTTCTCCAGCAGGGAGTTTCGCCCTGCGTGGTCTCGGCTGTGCGGTGGTCGTGTGGAAGGCGTGGGTCTGCAGGGAGCAGCAGGAGCCCCAGCAGACCGTCGAGCCCTTTCCCGAGGGGCCCCGTGTGGAGTCTGTCACGAACTTCGGTGTCGTACAGGGATGGTCAGGCACAGTGGCAGTTAGGAGGGCTTGCTGGCTTTTCCCCGAGTAGGGCACCTGGAAGCCGGGAGCTCTCTGGGTTGGCTCTCAGCCATCTGGCGGAGCCGCAGCTGTAACTACGGAGCACCAGCACTGGGCCCTTGGGTGGCATTCTCCTACCAGGCTGATAATCCCAAATCTGGACTGGCCCTCACCAGGCTCTGGGCCTTCAAGTAAGAGGCAGGATCCCTCCCAGCCTGGGAAAATTTGGGGCTGACATAAGCAACTCTGTTCAAATCTAGAAAAAGTGGGTCTGATGACTTCGGTTACTTGAAGTGGATTGGTTTCCGAGAGTGAGTGGGTCAGAGGAAAAACCCCCAGTGAGCGGAAGTCTGTCCTGTGTCTGCCGGGGCCCCCTTGCCCGAGACGCTGCGTGTGCTCGAGAGCACGGCCGGCCTCTGCCGTGTCTGCTTGGGACACGCGGACTTGAGGTCCAGGGCAGGCTTCCCAGATTTCCCGGGAGACCGGCTGCAGGCTGTGCTACTTGCTAAGGTTCTAGGAGCAGTTACTGAACACGCGTGTGCGGGACAGTTGTATTTCAGGGCTTTTTTACTTTTCTCTCCAAATAGCCACATCGCTGTGACCAGTGTCCCCAAACATTCAATGTTGAATTCAACCTGACACTGCACAAATGCACCCACAATGGGGAGGACCCCGCCTGCCCCGTCTGTAACAAGAAGTTCTCCAGAGTGGCTAGTCTCAAGGCGCACATTATGCTGCACGAGAAGGAAGAGGTATTGTGACCGTTTCCCTGTGCTCTGCCGTGAGTGTGAACACGCATCTGATCGGTAGCAGGGTGTTAGGTGTGAACCAGCTGTCAGGGATCTCATGACCATTTCATTTGCCTTGGCAAATCTCTGGTTCACCAGTAAAATGTCTTATTTCGTGGCTCTGTCAGTAGCTAGGGGAGAGACATTTTAATGGTAGTATACTTGTATGTCCGCGTGAGGGGCCGGCCGCATGTTACAGCAGGTTAATGAAACTGGCATTCCATATCAGAGCACTGGTTCGTGTCCCGGCTGCGCTGCCTCTCATCCAGCTCCTTGCTAATGTGCCTGGGAAGGCAACAGAGATGGCCCAAGCACTTGAGCCCCTGCCGCCCGTGTGGGAGACCCATACGCAATTCCAGGCTCCTGGCTGAATCCTGGTATAGCCCTGGCTGTTGTGGTCATTTGGGGAGTGGACCAGCGGATGGAAGATCTCTATTTCTCTGTCTCTTTCTTTATCACTCTGCTTTCAAGCAAATAATAAATAAATCTTTATGGGGCCAGTGCTGTGGTGTAGTGGGTAAAGCCACTGCCTGCAGCGCTGGCATCCCATAGGAGCACCGGTTCAAGTCCTGGCTGTCCCACTTCTGATCCAGCTCTCTGCTATGGCCCGGAAAAGCAGCAGAAGATGGCCCAAGTCCTTGGGCCCCTGCACCGACATGGGAGACCCGGAAGAAACTCCTGACTTCGGATCAGTGTAGCTCTGGCTGTTGCAGCCAATTGGGGAGTGGACCAGCAGATGGAAGACCTCTCTCTCTCTCTCTCTCTCTCTCTCTCTCTCTCTCTCTCCTTCTCTCTCTGTGTAACTCTGCTTCTCAAATAAATGAAGAAATCTTAAAATAAATAAATAAAGGTCCACATGAAGTAGGTCCACACAAGCAGAAGCTATCCCTATCTTCACCCCCTTCTTTAATTTTTTAAAATTTATTTTATTATTTGGAAAGGAAGCGAGACAGAGACAGACAGGTGGACAGAGAGATCTTACATCTAGTGGTTGACTCCCAAAATATCTGCAGCATCCAGGGCAGTCCGAAGCCAGGAGCCAGGAACTCAGTCCAGATTTTCCATAGGGCTCGCAGGGTCCCAGCCACTGGAGCCATCACCTGGGCCTCCCAGGAGGCACGTTAGTAGGAAGCTGGGATTGAGAGTGGAAGCTGGACTTGAACTCGGGCAGTCTACCCTGCCGATGTCCCGCGTGATGTCTTAACTGCTACACCAAAGCCTGCCTCCCCAAGCCCCCTTGTTCAAACAGGGATGAACTTACGTAGGATTCCACGGTGGCCAAAAATACTTTTTCCCCCTTGAAGATGATGGAATGTTGTTGCTTGGCTCCTGGATGCCTTGTCGGGTGGGCGTCCGGGGCAGAGCAGAAGGTGCTGGTGGCCAAAGCAGGGGGCGGTTCTAAAAGGCTCCAGGCACAGGGTCCTGGGCAGAGTTCAGGAATGCGGGCGCCTGTGCTGGGCTGGGTGTCTGATTGGAAGTGCGAGTGGCTGTAGCTTTGAAGCTGTGCACGCTCTTCTGCTTCCCATCCCAGACTGCTCCTGTGGCGCGTAGGAAGAGTGAGAGCGAGGAGGCAAAGTCAGCCCTGTTCCTGAGGTAGTCACTGATCATGACCTGGTGTGTTTTCTTCCTGAAGCACACAAGTGCCTACAGTATTTCCATTGCAGAGATAAAATTTATATCCTAAAAATCAAGTTTGTGTTTTCTATGGGGGTCTGCGTCCTCTTTTTATAAGTGCCTTTAATTTTTGTTTTTAAATAATCTTATTTTTGTATTGAAATCTTACTAGACCAGCAGTTCATGTTTATTCTGAAAAATGGTAGAGTCAGAAGCGAGTGGAAGCCCCGTGGCGGGGGCTGCAGCTGGCACGGCTGGGGGGCTGGCTGGGGGCCGGAGCTCTGGCTGGGCAGGAGCAGTCTGCACAGGTCTGTCCTATGCCAGAGGTGCAGTTAGCAGGGCCTCGTGCATGTCACACTGCCGGGATTTCGTGTTCGCACCACCGGTATGTTGAACACTCTGATCCAGCCAGTGCACGTGTATGAGTGTGTCACAACATCTGTTGTACGCCGTGGGTGTATAGTCAAGAACTTTTTTTAAATCTTCTGTAATCTCCACATTTGGAGAGAACGCATGGGCTCCTGCAGACTTTCTCTGTGCCTGCTTTCCGTGCTGGTTTTTGGTGTTTGGAAGCATAAGCGTACCGTTTTCTGTAGTCATTGTTCTCCACTTGCTTCCCCATCAGAGTGAGGCGCACATGGACTTGGGGTCATGTTTAGTCCTTTGCTTTATTTCTCAGCACTGGAGCTGTTCGTTCATGTTCAGTCTTACAGATAACATACCCATGTATGCAAATCTTCCTGTGCGTCTTCCGCTATTTCCTTGGGGTGGGCTGTTACAGTTGGATTTGGTGAATCAGCAGATGAGCGTCTTCCCAGGTCTTCACAGACACCACCTTCTGTTCTAGAAATGCGTGTTGATTCAGATCTGCGGGTGTAGGAACGCACGTCTCCTTCAACTGCAGTGCTGTTGGGAAGTGGCCTAGTTGTACTTCTGGAGAGCAGAACTGTGTTAATGTTAGACTAGTTTGCAGTGAGCACACTGTGCCCACAGGCAGGAAGCAGTGCAGAGTGTGCTCACTGCACTCGGTGCAGCCTCCCGGAGCCACTTGTCCTTTTGTATCCTCCGGAGGACAGGGCGTCTCACGCTCATGCAAGTCTCCTTTACACCTTCGTTCATCCAGCCCACATGGCTCACTGCCCTTCTTCCTCGGAACATGGTGCGTCTCAGGGGTGTGACCTAGGGTCGCAGAGCTGGCTCCTCCGATTGACCCCGGCCGTGTGTTACATTGGTCTGTGGTCAGAGGGGCGCTTCAGGCCCTCTGTGTCCACAGAGCTGTGAGGAGCACAGGTGTGCAGGCACAGTTCACCAGATGAGGAGCCGCCCTGTCACCACCATCACTTGTGAGGATGAAGACGCCTGGGCGGATATAAGTGGACAGCTGATTCTAGAGATGGAATTGTTAGAACAAAGGATATGCAAATCTCAAATTGGGGGTTGTTCAGTTGTTTTTCAGAGGGGTTTTCTCAGCTGATACTCCAGCCAGTAAACAGTACATGGCCATACCCAAGTCTTCGTATAACCTTCAGTATTCTTGTAAATCTTGTCTTTGCCAATCTGATAATTGTAAGATGGGATGTTTTTGTTGTTTTATATTTATTTGAGTGAAATTTACTATGTTTTTATTTTTTAGCCATTAATATTTTTCTGTCTTTTAGGTTTTTTTTAAGGATTTATTTATTTATTTATTTATTTGAAAAGCGGAGTTACAGAGAGGCAGAGGCAGATAGAGGGAGAGAGAAGTCTTCCATCCACTGGTTCACTCCCTAATGGCCAAAAGGGCCAGGGCTGAGTCAGGCCTAAGCCAGGATCCAGGAGCTTCTTCTGGGTCTCCCACATGAGTGCAGGGGCCCAAGGACTTGGACCATCTTCTGCTGCTTTCCTGGGAACTGGATCAGAAGTGGAGCAGCGGGGACTTGCTGGTGCTCCCCTGGGATGTGGGCGTTGCAGGCAGCAGCATAACTCACTGTGCCCCAACACTGGCTTCAGTTTTCTTTGCTTTTGAGGAGGGGGGGGGAGTGGACTCAGATTACGGACTTGCTCTTGTAGATTTATGCAAATGTGTGTGTACCTGGGAGTGTTTTCTGCCTTCTGTGATGGAATTCTTTCTGGTCTGTGATTATTATTTTTTTCTGGAAGATATTTTCATTATAGATTATTAAAAATTAAAAAAAATTGTATTTGAGAAGCGAGACAGAGATGGAGGGATAGAGGAAGGGAGAGAGAGAGAGAGAGAGAGAGAGAGAGAGAATGTTCTCTCATCTGCTGGTTCACTCCCCAGATACCTGTAAGAACCAGGATTGGGCCAGGCCAAAGGCAGGAGCTGGGTGCTCAATCCATTTTGCTCCAGGAGGAGGCAGGAGCCTAAGCACTTGAGCCCTCCCCTGCTGCCTGCCGGGTGTGCATCAGCAGGAAGCTGGAATGGGGTGCAGAGCTGGGGCAGGAAGGCAGGCACTCTCACAGGAGATGCTAACAGGTGGGCCAAACTCTTATCTGTTTTCATACACACGGATTGGAGAGGCAGAGAAGCAGAGCTCCTGATTGCTGGCTGTCGCCTCTCCGGACGCCTTCAGCGACCAGGGCTAGGCCATCGATGTGCTCGGGGCTAGGCTCAGCATCCACTCTTGGCAGATATTTTTAACTCGCCATGCACTGAATTGTTCAGTCTACTCCTTTATAGATTATGGTCCTGTGACTTCCTGCTCTGACATTATTTAGAAGGAGTCTCACCGCATCTTCTAGTGCAGGCCCTGCACACAGAAGGCAGCCCACACTCCTTTGAGAACTGGGGTTTCTGCTGCTACTTCCAGCCCTGGTGCCCCTCTGCTGGGCGGCACCACCCTCACACACTGCTCTGCAGAAGCCCGGCTGCTGCTTACCCTCCCTGCCCCTGGGGCAGGGAATGAAATAGGTCTTCCTCTTCCTCTTCCAGTTTGCTTGGGATCCAAGGCCCCCAGTGAATCGCCCTGGTGAGGAGCACAAAGACAGAGCCTGGGCAGATGGGGGCTGCGGGCAGGGGTTAACTGTTTGAAGGTTTGGAGATGAACGTCCCTTGAAAACCAGGAGACACCAGCGGTGCCCGCGGTGTCGTGGGGGCCCAGTTCCCCTCACGTTGCCTGGGGCCATGTCTCCTTCTGCGGTGTCTCCAGTGTTTCTCTATCATAATTGGCAAATGTCTGTGTGCTCTTATTTCTCTTCCCTGGCTTATTACCTGGGAACTTCAGAATTTTGTGTAGCTTTTTAGCTGATATTTTAATTTTGATTGCGTTAAATTTTGGAGTTGTTTTGGGAGGGAATTGAACATGTTTCCAGTATTGGTTCCTTGTGGGAATGTGCCGAGTCAAAGCCTCATCGGGCAGCGTCTTGTTTCTGTGTACTCAGCACACCAATTAAATGTATTCTTAAGGCCGGCGCCGTGGCTGAACAGGCTAATCCTCCACCTTGCGGCGCCAGCACACCGGGTTGTAGTCCTGGTTGGGGTGCCGGATTCTATCCCGGTTGCCCCTCTTCCAGGCCAGCTCTCTGCTATGGCCCGGGAAGGCAGTGGAGGATGGCCCAAGTGCTTGGGCCCTGCACCCCATGGGAGACCAGGAGAAGCACCTGGCTCCTGGCTTCGGATCAGCACGATGCGCCGGCCGCAGTGGCCATTGGAGGGTGAACCAGCGGCAAAAAGGAAGACCTTTCTCTCTGTCTCTCTCTCTCACTATCCGCTCTGCCTGTCCAAAAAAAAAAAGTATTCTTAAGTAGGTTGAGGGAGTCTTTCAGTAGTTTGTTTATTATTTGTTACTAGAAGAGCAGGCATTTTGTGTACTGATTTTAGAGGCTCTTTCCTACCAGGTCGTGTTGGGTTTTTTGGGTATGCATCCCAAATGATAGTTGGGTGGTAGGTTGTTTAATTTCATTTTCAGCTGGCATTGGGGGTTTGAGACAAGCCCAGGTCACATCTGTCTCTGGGGAGGGTACATCCTCCTCACGTTTTCCTGGAAAGTTCAGATTTCAGAGTTGCAAGAATGGGTGGACGAATATTCGCACCGCACTTTTTAGACTCACTGATGGCTAACATTTGTGAAATCTCACCTTCCCTGATTTTCTGAACAATTTTAAAACAAGTTCCAGACATCACATTACTTCACCGCTAAATGCTTGAAAGATTTGTCTCCCCAAAGACGGTACTTCTCTCATCACACAACAGTGATCCCAACGAGAACCGAACAGCGCCTTAGCAGTCCGTCCTCAGCTGTCCTCATTGACAGGGGAAGGGAGAGACTCACACAGATGTGTGTGTGTGGGGGGGTGGGGAGAGGAGTTCCCAAAGGAGGAACCCTGACCTAGCATGTGAGGGTCAGGTGGACGTGGTGCGGGTGGAGGAGGACGGGGTGAGGGTCAGGTGCACGTGGTGTGGGTATAGGAGGAGGGGTGAGTCAGGTGGACGTGGTGTGGGTAGGAGGAGGGGTGAGTCAGGTGGACGTGGTGTGGGTAGGAGGACGGGGTGAGGGTCAGGTGAACGTGGTAGGAAGATGGGCTGAGAGGTCAGGTGGACGTGGTGTGGGTGTAGGAGGATGGGGTGAGGGTCAGGTGAGCGTGGTGTGGGTGTAGGAGGACGGGGTGAGGGTCAGGTGGACGTGGTGTGGGTGTAGGAGGACGGGGTGAGGGTCAGGTGGACGTGGTGTGGGTGTAGGAGGATGGGGTGAGGGTCAGGTGGACGTGGTGTGGGTAGGAGGACAGGGTGAGGGTCAGGTGGACGTGGTGTGGGTGTAGGAGGACGGGGTGAATCAGGTGGACATTGTGTGGGTGTAGGAGGAGGGGTGAGGGTCAGGTGGATGTGGTGTGGGTGTAGGAGGACGGGGTGAGGGTCAGGTGGACGTGGTGTGGGTATAGGAGGAGGGGTGAGGGTCAGGTGGACGTGGTGTGGGTGTAGGAGGACGGGGTGAGGGTCAGGTGGACGTGGTGTGGGTAGGATAACGGGGTGAGGGTCAGGTGGACATGGTGTGGGTGTAGGAGGAGGGGTGAGGGTCACGTGGACGTGGTGTGGGTATAGGAGGAGGAGTGAGGGTCAGGTGGACATGGTGTGGGTATAGGAGGACAGGGTGAGGGTCAGGTGGACGTGGTGTGGGTATAGGAGGAGGAGTGAGGGTCACGTGGACGTGGTGTGGGTATAGGAGGACGGGGTGAGGGTCAGGTGGACGTGGTGTGGGTATAGGAGGAGGGGTGAGTCAGGTGGACGTGGTGTGGGTGTAGGAGGATGGGGTGAGGGTCAGGTGGATGTGGTGTGGGTAGGATAATGGGGTGAGGGTCAGGTGGACATGGTGTGGGTGTAGGAGGAGGGGTGAGGGTCACGTGGACGTGGTGTGGGTATAGGAGGAGGAGTGAGGGTCACGTGGACGTGGTGTGGGTATAGGAGGAGGGGTGAGGGTCACGTGGACGTGGTGTGGGTATAGGAGGAGGAGTGAGGGTCACGTGGACGTGGTGTGGGTATAGGAGGACGGGGTAAGGGTCAGGTGGACGTGGTGTGGGTGTAGGAGGACGGGGTGAGGGTCAGGTGGACGTGGTGTGGGTGTAGGAGGATGGGGTGAGGGTCAGGTGGATGTGGTGTGGGTAGGATAATGGGGTGAGGGTCAGGTGGACATGGTGTGGGTGTAGGAGGAGGGGTGAGGGTCACGTGGACGTGGTGTGGGTATAGGAGGAGGAGTGAGGGTCACGTGGACGTGGTGTGGGTATAGGAGGAGGGGTGAGGGTCAGGTGGACGTGGTGTGGGTGTAGGAGGACGGGGTGAGTCAGGTGGACGTGGTGTGGGTAGGAGGACGGGGTGAGGGTCAGGTGGACGTGGTGTGGGTGTAGGAGGACGGGGTGAGGGTCAGGTGGATGTGGTGTGGGTAGGATAACGGGGTGAGGGTCAGGTGGACATGGTGTGGGTGTAGGAGGAGGGATGAGGGTCACGTGGACGTGGTGTGGGTATAGGAGGAGGAGTGAGGGTCAGGTGGACGTGGTGTGGGTATAGGAGGAGGGGTGAGGGTCACGTGGACGTGGTGTGGGTATAGGAGGAGGAGTGAGGGTCAGGTGGACGTGGTGTGGGTATAGGAGGACGGGGTGAGGGTCAGGTGGACGTGGTGTGGGTATAGGAGGAGGGGTGAGTCAGGTGGACGAGGTGTGGGTAGGAGGACGGGGTGAGGGTCAGGTGGACGTGGTGTGGGTGTAGGAGGACGGGGTGAGGGTCAGGTGGATGTGGTGCATGTGTGAGCATACGGTAAGGGTCAGGTGGATGTGGGTGCAGGGCTGGAGGAGTGACAGAGCCACTCGCTCAGCATCCTGTGGGTGGTCCACCCTGTCTCAGTTACTTTGTGTGTCATTAGGGTTCCGTGACCCTCTGGCACGGCCTGGCAGTTTTACTCCCTGGTTAGATGCACGGGGTCTGAAGGGATTGGAAGTAGAGTCGTCGTAAGCCAGGGGCATGAGCGCCTGCCCTGGGTCCTGCTCCGCTTATCCCTAGGGTTTCCTGTTCTACGCTGATGCTCGATGATTTTGGAATTCCCTGGTCCACACGATTTTCACCGTTTTGTGCCTGCAGCACCTGTGGAATCTCAGCTTCACAAAGCTGCGATGCTGTCCACGCTCACCTGTCTTGACTGGTTTCTGCATGGTGTGGACCCACAGGGCCCTGACCTTTTCCTTGAGGATAGAACCTGGCCTCAGATACCCTGTGGGGTTGTCTTAGACTCAGGCCTTTTTTCCCTGTGAACGGATGCATTGCTCCGTGTTCACAGATGCGCGGGGTGACCTGGGAGCCCAGGGTTGAGTGTGGAGGTTGTGGTGGGAAATGGGAGCTGGGCCCAGGACAGTGGTGTCCTTTGTGCTGCCCACAGCACAGGGCAGCAGGAGGGCGGGCCCTGTGGCGGGGCCCGGGAGGTGAAGCTGGGTATGGGTGAGTCCTCTGGCGGGGTGAGGAGCGTGGCGCAGAGGGCGGGAGAGGTGCCCTCCCACAGCGCAGAGGGCAGAGGATATGCTCCATGTACCCCAGGAGCGCCTCAGCACTCACTGCGGCTTCCCCGGGCGTGGAGAGCGGGTGAGAGTCGTTTCCAGAAGCCTGCAGGTTCCATGCGGCCCTTCCCAGGCCTGCCTTCGTCACGTCTTGTCGGTCATAGACTTGCCCCGGTTCTTCTCTGGGTCCTTCCCAGATGGAGCCCAGAGTCCTCCCGGTCGGCTTTGCTTGCTCGGGCCCTGTTTCTGCTGCTGTGTGGAGGAGGGTGGCAGCACGCCGTGCTCGAGCCCCGGGGTCGTGGCAGTGGATCGTTTTTGGGGTTTCCTGCAAACACGTCAGTCATGTGTGCTTGCTCCCGCTCCGCTTTTGAGGGTCCAGAGCACTGATTGGTTTTTCATTGCTGAATGGCCCGCAGTGGCCCGCAGTCTACCAGGACGAATCTCAGTCAGAGAGGCGAGCCAGGGAGGTGATGGCAGTGTTTAATCACTTGGGAGAGATCCTTACCGTTCACATCGCCTTGCAGCTGGCGTTGCTTCTTGAATGGGCTGTCTGCCCGAGTCCTGGAGCCCATACCCACAAGTGGACAGGAGGCCTCCCAGGCCCATGGGTGCTGAGGGCAAGGTGGGTTCTGTGGGCCCTGAGCCCTGCCTGAGGTCAACAAAGGGAAATGACTTCTGGGAAGAAAGAATCTTCCCAAGGAGCCCTGGGGGGTGGGGTGCAGAGGAGGGGAATCCGCCCAGGGGCTTCTTGCTTCTTACGGCTGGGGCCAGTGTGGGGGCAGGGGGCTGGGGATGGGGGCAGTGTGGGGGCAGGGGGATGGGACTGGGGCAGTGTGGGGGCAGGGGGCTGGGGATGGGGACAGTGTGGGGGCAGGGGGATGGGGCTGGGGCAGTGTGGGGGCAGGGGGCTGGGGATGGGGCCAGTGTGGGGACAGGGGGATGGGGCTGGGGAGTGGCTGGGGCAGTGTGGGGGCAGGGGGATGGGGATGGGGACAGTGTCGGGGCAGGGGGATGGGGATGGGGACAGTGTGGGGGCAGGGGGATGGGGCTGGGGCAGTGTGGGGGCAGGGAGATGGGGCTGGGGAGTGGCTGGGGCAGTGTGGGGGCAGGGGGATGGGGCTGGGGGCAGTGTGGGGGCAGGGGGATGGGGCTGGGGCAGTGTGGGGGCAGGGGGCTGGGGATGGGGACAGTGTGGGGGCAGGGGGATGGGGCTGGGGCAGTGTGGGGGCAGGGGGCTGGGGATGGGGCTGGGGAGTGGCTGGGGCAGTGTGGGGGCAGGGGGATGGGGATGGGGACAGTGTGGGGGCAGGGGAATGGGGCTGGGGCAGTGTGGGGGCAGGGGGCTGGGGATGGGGAGTGGCTGGGGCAGTGTGGGGGCAGGGGGATGGGGCTGGGGGCAGTGTGCATGTCCTGTCCTAGCCTGCTGGAGCCTGAGAGGCAAGCTTGCCCCTGGGAAGGCAGGGGTGGAGGCGGGTGATGCTTACTGCTGGCCGCACTGCACCTGCAGAGGTTGCCTCAGGCTGCTCTGGGGAGGAGACTGGAGCATGCAGAGGGCCGCCGCTTCCCCAGGGGTGTGGCTTCATCTTGGCTGTGGCCTGAGGGCGGGGAGGGGCTCCATCCCGCTGTCGCCTTTGCTCAGTTCCCCGAGTCTGTGCGCTCCAGGCCCAGGGTCCTGAAGTACGTGAGTCTGATCACTTGGTAATAAAGTGTGGGAATCGGAGATGGAGGTGAGCCACAGCTGCGACAGCGGGCGTGAGGGTCAAGTTTTAGTCTGTAATTAAGACAGGTGCTGTGGCCGGCGCCGCGGCTCACTTGGCTAATCCTCCACACCTTGCAGCGCCGGCACACCGGGTTCTAGTCCCAGTTGGGGTGCCGGATTCTGTCCTGGTTGCCCCTCTTCCAGGCCAGCTCTCTGCTGTGGTCTGGGAGTGCAGCAGAGGATGGCCCAAGTGCTTGGGCCCTGCACCCCATGGGAGACCAGGAGAAGCACCTGGCTCCTGCCTTCCAATCAGCGCAGTGTGCCAGCCGCAGCACCTCGGCCGTGGCGGCCATTGGAGGGTGAACCAGCGGCAAAGGAAGACCTTTCTGTCTCTCTCTCTCTCACTGACCACTCTGCCTGTCAAAAAAAAAAAAAAAAAAAGGAGCTGTAACAGGGTGGTTGTTGATGAAAGAGAAATGTTTTCTTCAGATTACACTTGCCAGACACACCCTAGAGTGCAGAAGTTGTACAGATGTACATGTTTATGTATTTATTTTGAAGAGGCGCTGTGCGTTTTGATAGATGAATTTTTCCTTCTGTCAGTTTCCTAGAACAAAGTTTCTGTCAGCAGGTTGCACGCAGCCGAGTGGTTCATGACTTCTTCACACGGCAGCCACACAACAGTTCCAGTTTACAGGGACCCAGGTCCCGGACGTGTGTGTGTGTCTGTTCTCGTGCGTCTCTGCAGTGGCTTTGGGTGATGGGGTTCAGAGACACCGGCGAGCTGGCGCTGGGCAGGGTGTGAGGGCAGCATCAGTGACTCACCCTGCTCTTTGGAGATGACGCATTGCATCTGTTGACAGAGCTGCCCCCTTTCACCTGGCACAGCTCGTTGAGGAAGATGTTTCCGGAAAGGACTATGTGGGGGACCCTCGGGGTGAACGGACAGCAGCGTGGGTGGAGTCACAGTTGAAGTGGTTATTGAGCACTTACTGCATGCTCTCTGCTGTAACGTCCCCTCTTACGCCTTCATGACAGAGGGGAGGGCAGGTGTTGCTGGGCGCCCTCCCACGGGGCAGTGGGTCACGCTGGGTCCGTGCAGCAGGTGACTGGCAGGCCAGATCCTGTGCACCAGCATCATCTATTGACATGAAACGTGAGTGATGTCAAGCTTCCAGGAGCCACGTGGAGAGCAGCCAGACAGAGGAAGGACACCAAACAAGCAAAACGAGTTTCAAGTCGTGCATGTCGGTTATTAAAACATACCCAGAGTATTGCTGATTCACATATCAAGGGTGATCAGGAATTTCGTGTTACTTGTTTCTGCCCCGAGTCCGTGGACCCTCCCTCTAGCGCCACACTCAGTCTGACTGTCCAGAGGCATCGTCCACCCCACTGCAGACCAAGCTGAAAGAATCCGTTTAACTCAGGGTATGAGCTGATGTTACACTCTGACTTGAGCCATCTGTAGCAACCTCTGAGGTCTTCCTGGAGCAGGTAGACTGGGTGCCCGTCACCCAGCAGCCAGTGAGAATCCACCTTGCCCAGATGCTGTGTTGTCGTCTTTCCTCTTCCCCGTGTTTCTGTCGTTTTCTTCCAGTAAAGAAATGGTTCTGCATGTTCAGATTTGTGTACAGTGCTGTGTTTTTTGATGAGTAGAGGATGATTTGTGCACAGGCCGCTTGTGATACTCGATCCTTTGAGAAGCAGTTCTTTTGAAATACTTGCTCTGCTTATCAGTGGCGTTTTCCTTTGCAGAACCTCATGTGTTCCGAGTGTGGAGACGAGTTCACTCTGCAGAGCCAGCTGGCCATACACATGGAGGAGCACCGGCAGGAGCTGGCCGGGACCCGGGTGCACACTTGCAAGGCCTGCAAGAAGGAGTTTGGAACCTCGTCAGAGCTCAAGGAGCACATGAAGACTCACTACAAGATTAGGTAGGAGGTGTTGCCTGCCGGAGCTCGCTGAAGAGGCCGACATGATGCGTAGTGGAAGCGGCCTGCCTCCAGTCCGTCACGTGGAAATATTTGCTGCTTTAGAAACAAGCACACAGCAAAGTGTAACTGCACAGCCGACTGGGGTCAGAATGGCCTCTGGCAGGCATGGCTCATGTGTTCAGGAGGCAACGCCTCCAGCAATTAGTGGGCAGCCGGCATGACCACACCCGCCACACTCAGGGTAGCCGCTGAGTGTTGCTGATGGGAGCTGGCCAGGTGTGTGACGGAGTCTCGGTGGACCTGGCCAGCACCTTCTGCAGGGAAGTGGTTTGTTGCTGGCAGCGCCAGAGAAGGCACATGTGCCCAGCACGTGTGTTCTCGGCCTCGTGTGAACGTGCGTTCCTCCTGAGCGTCACCCTTTCTCACATCTTCCCTCTTCTGTCCCTCTGCCCAGATCAGATGCCGGTGCCATCATTTGTCACCTTACTGAGTTAGATTCTCCAGCAGACTCTAAAAGCTGGTGTCAGTTTCCATTTTTACCGTGGCGTCGTCGGCGTTCGGCTTGTCCTGCCTGGGTGCCGGTGGCGAGGTGCATTTCCGGTACCAGGTCCCACACCAGGGCGGAGCCCTGTGACCGGCCGGCTGCCTGGCGCGCCGTGCTCTGCGCAGAGCTCATCTCACACGGCACTGTTGAACCGTGCGTTCTCCGTGCACCCCACATGCTTGCTTTGATGAAGTTCCTCTTTTATGTCGATTAACACGGTTTCATTTGCTTAAGTTGGTCTGCTTAAACTTACTTTTATTTTACATAGAAATTTATCATTTTTCTTGGCTTAAAATTTTAATAGTCATTTGCACAAATGTAAATGCCTATATGGCTTTATTTTATATATTTTTTATGTTTAAAAAGTTTTTGTTTAGCGTGTAACACTTGGGTGTACAGAATAAACAGATCGGACAGGCAGCCCGCTGCGCGCGTCCTGGTG
Organism: Lepus europaeus; assembly: GCF_033115175.1. Lineage (NCBI taxonomy): Eukaryota > Metazoa > Chordata > Mammalia > Lagomorpha > Leporidae > Lepus > Lepus europaeus. Next base: position 123,436,085 of record NC_084835.1, read on the forward strand.
TTTGCAGCTGTTCCTCTGCTCCAGCTCTTCACGCACTGGGAGTCGGGGGCCGTGGTTGCCCCTCACCGGGAGTCGGAGGCCGTGGTCGCCCCTCACTGGGAGTCGGGGGCCGTGGTCGCCCCTCACTGGGATTCTGGGGCCGTGGTCGCCCCTCACTGGGAGTCTGGGGCCGTGGTCACCCCTCACTGGGAGTCTGGGGCCGTGGTCGCCCCTCACTGGGATTCTGGGGCCGTGGTCGCCCCTCACTGGGGAGTCTGGGGCCGTGGTCGCCCCTCACTGGGAGTCTGGGGCCGTGGTCACCCCTCACTGGGAGTCTGGGGCCGTGGTCGCCCCCCACTGGGAGTCTGGGGCCATGGTCGCCCCTCACTGGGGAGTCGGGGGCCATGGTCGCCCCTCACTGGGAGTCTGGGGCCATGGTCGCCCCTCACTGGGCAGCGCTGCACCGGGAGTCTGGGGCCGTGGTCGCCGCTCACTGGGGAGTCTGGGGCCGTGGTTGCCCCTCACTGGGGAGTCTGGGGCCGTGGTCGCCCCTCACTGGGGAGTCTGGGGCCGTGGTCGCCCCTCACTGGGAGTCTGGGGCCGTGGTCGCCCCCCACTGGGAGTCTGGGGCCGTGGTCGCCCCTCACTGGGAGTCTGGGGCCGTGGTCGCCCCTCACTGGGGAGTCTGGGGCTGTGGTCGCCCCTCACTGGGGAGTCGGGGGCCGTGGTCGCCCCTCACTGGGCAGCAATGCACCGGGAGTCTGGGGCCGTGGTCACCCCTCACTGGGAGTCTGGGGCCATGGTCATCCCTCACTGGGAGTCGGGGGCCGTGGTCGCCCCTCACTGGGAGTCTGGGGCCATGGTCGCCCCTCACTGGGCAGCGCTGCACCGGGAGTCTGGGGCCGTGGTCGCCCCTCACTGGGGAGTCTGGGGCCGTGGTCGCCCCTCACTGGGGAGTCGGGGGCCGTGGTCGCCCCTCACTGGGGAGTCTGGGGCCGTGGTCGCCCCTCACTGGGAGTCGGGGGCCATGGTCGCCCCTCACTGGGCAGCGCTGCACCGGGAATCTGGGGCCGTGGTCGCCGCTCACTGGGGAGTCTGGGGCCGTGGTCACCCCTCACTGGGGAGTCTGGGGCCGTGGTCGCCCCTCACTGGGGAGTCGGGGGCCATGGTCGCCCCTCACTGGGCAGCGCTGCACCGGGAGTCTGGGGCCATGGTCGCCCCTCACCGGGAGTCGGGGGCCATGGTCGCCCCTCACTGGGGAGTCTGGGGCCGTGGTCGCCCCTCACTGGGCAGCGCTGCACTGGGAGTCGGGGGCCGTGGTCGCCCCTCACTGGGGAGTCTGGGGCCGTGGTCGCCCCCCACTGGGGAGTCTGGGGCCGTGGTCGCCCCTCACTGGGCAGCGCTGCACTGGGAGTCGGGGGCCGTGGTCGCCCCTCACTGGGAGTCTGGGGCCGTGGTCGCCCCTCACTGGGGAGTCTGGGGCCGTGGTCGCCCCTCACTGGGGAGTCTGGGGCCGTGGTCGCCCCTCACTGGGAGTCTGGGGCCGTGGTCGCCCCTCACTGGGAGTCTGGGGCCGTGGTCGCCCCTCACTGGGCGGCGGCACTGCACTTGGGGAGTCTGGGACTGTGGTCGCCCCTCACTGGGCAGCACTGCACCGGGAGTCTGGGGCCGTGGTCGCCCCTCACTAGGCAGCACTGCACCGGGAGTCAGGGCCGTGGTCGCCCCTCACTGGGCAGCACTGCACCGGGAGTCTGGGGCCGTGGTCGCCCCTCACTGGGAGTCTGGGGCCGTGGTCGCCCCTCACTGGGAGTCGGGGGCCGCGGTCGCCCCTCACTGGGCAGCACTGCACTGGGAGTCTGGGACTGTGGTTGCCCCTCACTGGGCAGCACTGCACCGGGAGTCTGGGGCCGCGGTCGCCCCTCACTGGGCAGCACTGCACTGGGAGGCTGGGACTGTGGTCGCCCCTCACTGGGCAGCCCTGCAGCATGTTCCGTCCCCTCCTTTTAAAGTATTTATTTACTTGAAAGGCAGAATCACAGAGTAAGAGAAGTCTTCTGTCTGTTGGTGTTCTATTCCAGGCTGGGCCACCTGGAATCTAGGAGCCAGGAACTCCATCCGGGTCTTCCACATGGATAGTGGGAACTCAAGTACTTGGGCCATCATCTGTTCCCTCGCAGGGGCATTAGCAGGAGGCTGGACTGGACACATGGAGTGGCCAGGACTTGACCAGGCACTCCAACACGGGACGTGTTGTCCTAAGCGGTGCCGCAGTTCCTGCCCCAGAATGTGCTAGTCCCTTTTTTTTTTTTTTTTAAATTTTAACAGATTCATTTATTTATTTGAAAGGCAGAGTTTACACACACACACACACACACAGATATCTTTTATCTGCTGGTTCATTCCCCAAATGGCTGCAACTGCCGGAGCTGGGCTGGTCCGAAGCCAGGAGCTTCATCTGGATCTCCCACATGTGTGGCGGGGGCCCAAGCACTTGAGCCATCTTCTGCGTCTTCCCCAGGCCGTTAGCATGGAGTTGGATTAGAAGTGGAGAGCCAGGACGTGAACCAGAGCCCATGTGGGATGCTGGCGTTGGCGGCAGTGGCTTTACCTGCTACACCGGAAGGCGGGCCCCAGAATGTGTTTCGGTACCCATCACCCAGCCTCCTCTTGTCCCTCTCTCCCCCTTCACAGCCTCCGGTAGTCACTGCCCTGCCTTCGCATAGATTGTCGTTACTGTTGTTTTTAACTCTCACGTAGGAAAGAAAACAAAAGGTGCCTTCTGTGTCTAGCGTAATTGACATGAGGATCTCCGGCTCTGTGCAGTTTGCTGCAGATGTGAGGATTTCATTGTTTCTGTGGCTGAGTACTGTCCCATCGTGTATGTGCACCCACCTCTACCCAGCCACGCAGCCACTGAACACCCCGGTCGGCACACCGTGCAGTGTGCGGGGAGTACAGGTCTCTCTTCCATGCGCTGCATCTACAGCCAGAAGTGCGTTATCTGTGGCCTCTGTACTGTGCTCCGTGTTTTCATGTGCACCCCTCCGGGGGTGTGTGGGACCCGCGTTCCGCAGCCATTCTGACCGCAGCGAGATGGTACGAGATGGTAGGGCCTGGAGGTTTCGCATCGGCCTGATGGCTAGTCTGTTGAGCATGTTTTCACCTATGTGTTGGCTGTTTGTGTTTTGTCCTTTGAGAACTCTGTTCATATCCGTTAGCTGAATTCTTTGTTGTTGAGTTTGTTTCGACTGCTTTGTGTTCCTGGAGTGTAACCCTTTGCCGGATGAATCATGTGTAGATGTTTCCTTCCAACCTGTCAGTTGTTTCCTCACTGTGGATTACTTCCCTGTGAAGAAGGTTCTAAAGTTTGATAGAATCCCGTTTACCGTTTTGCTCTTGCCGGCTCCCACGAGGCCAGGCCCAGGAGAGAGCAGCCATCTGCCTTGGAGCGCGGAGGAGAGGCTGCAGTTGTTGGAGGCTGGCGTTTGGACCTGTCAGTCCCAGGCGATCCTGGGAGCCGGGAGCCTGGAGCAGTCGGCACACGCGCAAGTGGCTGTGGGAGTCACACTGTAGGGCTACCCGGGCGAGCTTTTTCTCAAGACTCTGCCTCCCCTGCCCCCTGCCCACTGTTCTGGTTGTTTGACCCGGAAAATCCAAGTTTCTCTTTTCATCAGATATGAGTGAAACGGATTTGATGATATTGAATATACAGAGCTAACACATGTGTACACACACAGACACACACACACGGTTGACTTACCATTGAAACGCGCTCCGATGACCACGTGGCTGAACTTCCTGGTGGGATTTGTGTTGGAATCTGTGCTACGGGGGACTCGTCCTAATAAGTGTTTCCCCTGCCTTGCATTAGGGTGTCAAGCACGAGATCCTATAATCGCAACATCGACAGAAGTGGGTTCACGTACTCGTGTCCACACTGCGGGAAGACATTCCAGAAGCCAAGCCAGCTAACCCGGCACATCAGGATCCACACAGGTAGGGAAGCCTTGTCCTCTGCGTCTCGAGGGAGGCTGCACCTGTGTCCTGGCTCAGGTCTGGCCCCTGCAGCTGCACGCTGTCCTGATGAAGCTGCTGGCTCCAGCAGTGGGTTCCTCTCCTGCTGGAACTCGAGGCGGTCGGGCCGGTCACTGTCGTAACTGACAGAGGAAGCCCGTGTCTAGTGCCGTGGGGAAGTGGCTGATGTGCGGCAGGCCAGCGGCGTCGGGAGGGGGCGCCGCTGGTGCTTTTTTGTTGGTGTGCTGTTTGCTCTCACTGAACCCACCGATGCTTGTGGAGGGATGAAGTGTCAGGTGCCGTGGGAGGCTCACCAGATCTCAGCTAACACAGAGCACACTGGTCTTCATTTCCTCCTATAATTTTGCCTTTGCTAACTGGGCTGTAAAACATTCAGTAATAAAAATTTCGTTTCTCCACGCCTCATCTGGGTCCTCGCTTAGTTGTGCTCGGATGTTTGAGAATGAGCCGAGCACTCGTGGAGGGTTACTCTGCCTTGGCACGGACCCCTCTGTCTTGGTGTGAGGCCTGTCTTCTGAGGAGGACGGAGGAGAACAGCACAGGTGTTCGACTTGGCCGCCGCCGGCGCGGATGAGGCTCTGCGGGTCTGTGCGTGGCTGCGGTGTGTGTCAGCCCCTGCCAGTTGTGCCACGCCTTGTGGCTTTTCCCCTTCTCCCAATTTCGGTGGAATGTCTCTGGGCCGTGTGCTGTAGGAAGATTTTGAAGATACCTGCCAAGGGGAAAAATTGTCTTAAATATGTGCTAATGCGTTATTATAGTTGTGAAGTGCATACTGTAGTTTGTATGCCTTGGAGTTACAGTCCAAAGAGAAAACAGTTTAGAAAAATGTTAACTTTCCCCCAAGCAGAGCTGTGAAGTAGGCCATGGAGCGAGTACTTCCCCGGCCCACTTCCTAGACGCCGTTTACCGTTGCCTGCCGCTTGTGTTCTTGCCCTGCACACGTCAGCGCAGACACCCAAGCACCCTCCGCCCCAGAGGTCCACGGGCACAGGCCGCACACCTGTCCCTGGGCTTTACACACCCTTGTTGCTGCCGCCTTTGGCCCGTGGGCTGCCTGCTCGCCCAGCCCTGACAGCTCTCTCTCACCGGCCAGTGGGGTTCAACAGGAGGAAGCTGGCCTGTGAGGGAGGTGGGGGCGGTCATCTGCGGGCTGCCACTGCCCCCTTCTCTCACCCACGAACTGGGCTTGGTCTTGGGATGGAGGTGCCTCGTGGCTGCGTTGCGATGCAGTGAGGAGCCTTCTAGGGGACCATGGTGCGCCTGGGGGTGCGGAGCAGGCAGAATGTTCCCGTGACCCGCAGCTCTCAGTGTGCTCCCTGGCTGCCCGCCCCTGCTCCCCACCTTAAATCAGGGCCATCTCCTGTCGGGGCCACTCTGAGGTTGGTGTGTCCGATTCATTTATCAGCGCGGGTAAGAAGTGTTCCCAGAAGCAGGCCCCGCTGTTTCTTCTTACTCCACTGCTTTCCTGTGGAGTCAGGGGAGGACGTTCTGGGCAGCGGGGTTGCAGAGGCCCAGAACAGAAGCGTGCCTGGTGTGTCCAGGGAGCGGGGGCGTCGAGCAGAGCAGCGGGAGTGGCTGGGGGTGGGTGGGAGGCTTGGCACAGGGGCCCTGCAGATGCTGCGGACCCCCAGCCTCTACTAAGAGTGGGCGGGGACGCCCTGGAGGGTTCTGAGCAGAGTGCCGCTGACTTAGACTGTCAAGTGGAGAAAAGCGTGTGGAGGACCAGAGTGGAAGCGGGAGCCTGCTTCAGGGCAGCGCGGGGGGTCCTGGGAGAAGGACGGTGCTGCAGCCCAGGGTGCCCTGGGTGCAAGGGAAGGGATGGCTGCAGGGCCTTCATCCTGCTTGCCTGTGAGGTGTGTGGCCCCGGGCAGGTTTGGGAGGGGGTCCAGGGGCCAGCTTTGTAGGTGTTAATTTTGCGATTTTGAGTAGACTCTTGTTAATGTGAGTCTGGAATCCCAGAGAGCTGTTTTGGCTGGAGGAATAGCTTTGGGCTGTTGCGTCTGGGTAACATGCATATTCTGCATTCATTTCAGAATGAGGAAGTGACTTTTGGTGCCTTCTCTCTCTAGGTGAACGGCCATTTAAATGTAGTGAATGTGGAAAAGCCTTTAACCAGAAGGGGGCGCTGCAGACCCACATGATCAAGCACACAGGTGAAAAGCCCCACGCCTGCGCCTTCTGTCCGGCTGCGTTTTCTCAGAAAGGGAACCTGCAGTCGCACGTGCAGCGAGTTCACTCGGAGGTAACGGGCCGCTGGGGACCAGAGAACCCGGGAGTCTGACATTCCCTTAAAAAGGCGCTTGTGTGTGTGCCGAGCGGACCGCGCCTCAGAAGACGTGTGTGTGGAACCTTTCTGGTTTGTTGTTTATGGGAGACACAGTCAACGTGGTCTCTGTCTTTGATGAGGATTTTGAAAATCATCCACGTAGCTTTGTGGGTTACAGCTGCGTCAGCCTGATCGGTGTATTTCATTCCTTCAGCAAACCTGAAACACGGACCCCGTCAGGTGTGAGAAATTGAAAGACAGGGACTAAAAAGGAGAAAACAGCACTTTTCCCAGTGCTGCACTTCCCGCCCCTCCCCCCAGAGCTCAGGACCCACATTTCCTCCTGGGCGCCTGGTGAGCGGCTTAAGCCTGCGGTGCTCCCTCTCCTGTCTTCCTCTGGAAGTAGTTCTGTTAAGCAGCTGAACTTTGACTAATTGTCGTCATGTGATGTCTTATTCATAGTCTAATTGTAGAATATGAAGAAATCTTTAAGCAACACAAATAACTTTTATCATGAGTTAATTTATTCTATAAAACTGTTGTGCAAAATGAAAACTCTGGTTTTCCTAAAGGCAGTGTATGTTTTTATTTTTCCCTTGGAGTAATAGCTTAAATAATAAGTGAACTGAGAGTAAATTGTGTACTTTTAGCCAAACCTAATAAAAACAAGCAGACATTATCTTTGCTCTTAAATGAGCATAATAAAATTTAAAATGGAAAATCCTCACACACATCACATAGTTTCATAAGCAGATGCAATGAGGTACTTTAAAAAATCTTTCTGGGGGCGGGCATTGAACTGCTGAGACACCTGCATCCAGTGTTGGAGTGCTTGTGTCCGTTCCCTGCCCTGGCTCCTGAATCCAGCTCCCTGCTAATGCAAGCCCAGGGAGGCAGCAGTGAGGGCCCAGCTAACGGGGTCCTTGCCCTCATGGGGAGACCTGGGTTGAGCTCCCGGCTCCCAGCTTCCGCCCTGGCCCAGCTCTGGCCGTGGCAGGCATGTGGGGGCATGAAGCAGCAGACAGGAGCTCTGTCTCTTTGCTGCTTCTCTTGCTCTGGTTCTCAAATAAGTAAACACAAAGGAAAAGAAATCTTTCCATTGTTTGAGGCCCAGAGGCATTGGGAAGGGTGTGTGAATAGTAGTGAGGAGCTGATAATGTGAAGTGGGGAGTTGCCTTGAGTGAAGGTGGCTGCTCACGGTAGAGAGAGAGAGAGACTGTGTGTGTGTGTGTGTGTGTGTGACACACAACAGTCCCTCACTAAGCCCCAGAACAGCCCGAGGTGCTCCCCAGGGCTGCTGAGTGACTATGGGACCTGTACGGGGTGGACTGTTCCAGAAAGGGCCTCTGGCCTGGTCTGTGGCTAGTGCCCTCTCCTGTGGGGTGTCCCGAGCGTCAAGCTGGCCTCCCAGTGAGACGCCAGGTGTGGAATGGTGGACTGATGGAGCCTCCCTGGTGGCAGGGGTGACCGTGCTGGGCCGAGTGATCCTGAGAGAGCGTCTGGCGTGCTGTGTTCTTGGTTGTCTCACTGCCCCCTGGAGTCTGTTTCCGGCTTAGTGGTCACAGTCATGTGGGATGTAAGCACTGGTGATGACAGCTCGCACTTGCTGCGCCCATCCTTCCGGCCGTGTCAGCCGTGGCCCCCGAGCTCGCTCACGGCCAGGCTGCCGTCTGACCATGCTGCCTGCACTGCTGAGGGATGGTCAAGCCGCATACCGAATGGGGAACGTCTCAGACAGGACAGCCGTGCTGTTCTCCTTAAACTGCCTGAGTGACTGGAAGATGCTGCTGCACTCTTGAACCGCTTGTCATTCACAGGAAAGATGTCCGCTTCAGCGTCTGGCACCGGCAGTTCCGGCGCAGTTGGGTTGTTGATGTTAGATGCCATGGTACACTGCTCCTGCCGCGCAGGAGGGGATGCTGGGTGCTGTCGTCGAAGTCTGCTAATGTAACGGTTGTGAAAAGGCTCTGCCTCCTTGTGTCTTTCCTCAGGTCAAGAACGGGCCCACCTACAACTGTACAGAGTGCAGCTGTGTGTTCAAGAGCCTGGGCAGCTTAAACACCCACATGAGCAAGATGCACGTGGGCGGGCCGCAGAGTACCACGCGCCCCGCAGAGACTGCCCACGTCCTAACGGTGCGTCCAGGGGGCTGCTGGCGGGAGGCCGCTGCGTGCCTCTGCCAGTGGACCATGTAAACCCAGAAGGTGCCATGTGGACATAAGGTGGCCGTGTTTCTAGATGTCCCGACTGATGGACTGTCAGTGACCGTTCAGAATGAGACGTGTGTTGTCATTTGTATAGTCAATGTCACTGATGATTAACTGCGTTATCGTTCCATTATAATTTAATTACCTTCTGTAGATGACATTTCTTCGTTTCTAGAGTGACTGATGATTTTTTACTAGCCCTTCTGCGAAAATAAATTGTATTTTCCAGTACATACATTTAAAAATTGCACACACAGACATTACCCCTGTACGCAGCACACACAGACACACATACAGAGATGTTACCCTGCACGCAGTGCACACACACACACACGTTACCCCTACACACAGTACACACAGACACACACACCGACGTTACCCCTCCACGCAGCACACACACATGGTTCTGTCCTTTTGTGTTAGGCTCAGCCTGTTACTTCAACGCTACCCTCTCAGTTGATAGGAAGAGGCAAAACCTAAACGTGGCCTATGGCACCTATGAGGTGTTGCCGTTAAACACAGATCTCGGAAGTCCTTGGGTGAGCCCCAGATGCCGCTAGAATGTGGCCCCGATGGGTAGTGGCTCAGCAGCGCTCCGTGAGCCCAGGGCAGACACTTGCCGCTCGTGTGAAGTCCACATCCGCCTCCTGCCAGCATGGCACCTGGGCCCCGGCAGGGCTGGCTTGCCATCACTGGGATCACTTCCAGTGTCTGGCACGTGGGCCCCGGCAGGGCCGGCTTGCCATCACTGGGATCACTTCCAGTGTCTGGCACGTGGGCCCCGGCAGGGCTGGCTTGCCATCACTGGGTTCACTTCCAGTGTCTGGCACGTGGGCCCCGGCAGGGCCGGCTTGCCATCACTGGGTTCACTTCCAGTGTCTGGCACGTGGGCCCCGGCAGGGCCGGCTTGCTAGCACCAGTCCTTGCTCTTTCTTGCCTCCTGTCTTTGCAGCTTGCTCCAGTTCCTTGGTCTCTTCCTGATCAGGGAGAATGTTGCAAAACTGGAGAGTAAGATCTAATAGTAAAGTCTTGAGAATTGTGTTTTGAATTGAGTATTCTTTATGTAAAAATTCTGTGTAAATTAACCAAATATTAAAGAGTTTTCATGGTTTCTGCTGGCAATATACAAGTCAAAATGTAGATGCATTGTCGAATAACCTGAAGTAATAATTCAGATTATTTTAAAGTTCATGTTCGCAGTACAAAACGGAAATAGCAGGGCAGGGGTGGAAGCCTGGCTGCCCGTCGCCCGCTGCCCTCCCGGAGCTGTTTGTGGCACGGCCAGGGCAGGTGCGCGTCCTCCCGCTGCCGCCCAGCGTCAGTGTCCTGCCCCGCGGCTGGTTCTGCACGCTCCTGATCTTCCGACCTCCACTTTGGAGACGTCCTCTGCTTCCTGTGGTGGCTGCACTTTTCACTTCCTCGTAGTCATTCCTGTTTGTAATCAGATTTCTGATTTCTGAGGCTCTGCTTGTGACCCGGTTGCCGCCGCCTCAGGACATTTGCCCGGGTTGAGGCACTTTCCTCTGGGCTCTAGTTACAGGGGTCGTCTCCCCTCCCCGTCTCCCGCGTGCTGGGAGGTGCAGCGGGCAGCCCCGTGCCCACTTCCCCCGGGGCAGGGCTCCCTCAGTGCCAGTGCCAGGCAACCAGCTCCCACCGTGGGGACCTGGGCAGCACCCAGGGTGGTCGTGTTCGGCCGAGGCGCCCTGGTCCTCCCCGGGCAGGCCGTGCGCGCTAAGCCCTGCTGCACCTGTCCTGCAGAGGACAAGGAGCTTCGATTTGGGGACTAAGTAGTTTTTCTGCTGTTTTTTTCATTCATTAAGAAAGTTTTGGTAGAGCAGTTTGAGGTTTATAGGAAATTTGAGCAGAAGTTACAGAGAATCCCCATGTCCCCTCAGCCCTCGGTTCCCCTGTTGCTGACACCACACTTCGGTGTGGTTCGTGTGCTCTAGGTGGGAAGTGCACAGGACCGTGTTCAGCTGCAGCCCGTGGTCTCCCGAGGGCTGGCCGGGGGTTGTGTGGCCTGTGGATGCAACGCCCAGGGCCCCAGCTCCGCTGTCTTGCCGTTGCCTGAGTTTGTGTGGGAACCCCAGCCCTCCTCGCGTGTTCTTGGCTGTAGCATACGGAGTTTTTTCCTCTAGTGTCCCTGGTTTTCAGAAGTTTGTTGCATTTCTTTGACCTCAGCAGTTCCTTATTTTTAGATTTTGTGGGTTTATACTTTTTAAGTTCCTTCCCTTTGTTAATGGGCCAGCAGGAAGGTGCAGGCCTGTGTGTTAATGACCCCATGGACTTGGTCGTCGGCACTGCGCGCTTCAGGTCTTTAGAACGGCACAGCTCACCGAGGTTGTTCTGTTAATAGCCAGTATTGTGCGTCCCAGGAAAATCGGCAAAGCTGGCGTTTAAAATTGAAGTTTAGGATAGCGAGGTTTTCAGATTCTTTAGAACATTGCTGGTTTTTCTTTTCTATTTTTAATCAAAGAGCAGAATTGTATATTTATTCATTGATGTATTTCAGTGCAGCATACAAAGTGTATTTAACAACATAACAGGGAGAGTCAAGCGGGCCCTTGTATTAAGAGAGAAACTGGCCAGAGCTATGGGCTCCTAGCAGCTGTGTCTGTGCCCGGTGGCTGTGAAGGACACGCAGCGCCCCCTCGTGGACACGTGGGAAGGCGCTCACTGAGACCCCCCCAGACGGAGGAGCCCTCCAAGGGGAGACCCAGGGGCTCGGCTGGGTGCCAGGCCTCCCCCACGCCCCTTGGGGCACCGCAAGGGCTTGGGCGCCTGTTGGGAAGCTGCTGTGGGTTCCGTGAGGCTGGTGGAGGGCTCGTGCCGGGATGCATCTGCCAGTGGCCGTCCTGCGGGGGACCGTGTTTCTGACGGCCGCGTTGCTGTGTTTCAGGCCACGCTCTTCCAGACTATACCGCTGCAGCCGGCAGAGGCCCAGGTTGTGTCCACGGCGAGTCAGCAGAACTCCCAGGCGGTGACCGACGTCATCCAGCAGCTCCTGGAGCTCTCGGAGCCGGGGCCTGTGGAGTCCAGCCAGTCCCCGCAGCCAGGGCAGCAACTGAGTATCACCGTGGGCCTCAACCAGGACATCCTCCAGGTGCAGCCCGGGGCCCGCCGGAGACAGGGCTCGCTGCCGGGGACCCAGAGAGCAGGGCCTGTCAGTCAGGTGTCCTCACTGAAAGCTGGTCTGAGTAGAAAAGCTAGAACCAAAGGAGCTTGTCCAGCGGCTCATGGGCAGTGTAGACCTCTCCATGCTCTGCTAATCTAAGTTAAAGGAAGCCGAGAGCAGGCTTCTCCAAACTTCTCTGGGGTTGGCCCCTGTGGGTGGAGGCGGCGGGAGGCTTGGCTGTGCTGCTGCCCGGCAGGCATGGGTGTCCCCAGAACAGCGCAGGCCCAGGGCAGGGGAGGAATGGTGGGCCTGGAGCTCGCCTCTCTGTCCGACCCCCGCCCAGAGTGGCCGCCGAGCCTCTTCCAGACACGGTGCCTCCCCCCACTCTCTGCTGTTTGTGTGAGCCAGACTCTGCACCTTCCTGGTGACGAGGGGGCCAGGGGTGTGCAGTCTGGGTGTCTCCAGGGTACACCCGGTGACCCTAGGCTGCCCACATGATCCCAGGTCAGACTCTCAGCAGTGAAACTGATTAACTTCGCTTCCCCTTAGTGTAGAGATGAGTGAAAGCTTAAGCTTAATGTCTGGGCTGGGGGGCTGTCAGATCCCCAGGGGATGTTTCTGGCCTAGCCTTGGCAGCCTGGCTTCCGCGCGAGGACTCGGAATTGCAGGCTTGTAGTTTGTGGAGTGGAGTGAGATGTGGTGGGGAAGCTCTGTGACGTCTGTACTTGACTTTGGCAGGCAGACCTGGGCCGTTGCATCTTCTAACCTTTTAGTTCTGTTCTGTCTCAGCAAGCCTTAGAAAACAGTGGGCTGTCTTCAATTCCAGTTGCAGCACATCCCAGCGACGCCAGCCACGCCAAGGCCTCAGCCACACAGACTCAGAGCCCAGATGTTTCCAACGTGTCCACCGAGCCAACGGACCCCCCAGATGCAGAGCAAGAGAAAGAACAGGAAAGCCCAGAGAAGCTGGATAAAAAAGAAAAAAAAATTATGAAGAAGAAATCACCATTTTTACCCGGTAATTGTTTGCGGGTGCCAGCTTTGGGTGTCCTGGAAGGCGCCGATGGGGGTCCGGTTGCTGCAAGTCTGGCTCGGGCTGCCCTGGAGTGGTATTTAGCGTGGCAGCGTGGCAGCTGTGACGTGTCTTGAATCCGGCCTCTCCCCCGGTTGCCTTCTTTCCGGCGGCCGGTCTGCTGCCGCGTCCCAGGCCTGAGTGCGGAGCGCTCTGAGTGTTCTTGAGATCACTGCTTCCTTCAGTTCCTGCCCCCGGTGCCTGGTGCACCGTGGCTGCCTTGCCTTCCTCCTCACTTGCACCTGCGTGTTGCGCATGACGACTCCTGTGGGGCGCGCCCACCTCACCTCACCTCTCCTCTCTGAGCCCAGGCACCTGGCCCGCCCTCATCGCAGTCTTCCTCCACTGTTCGGCCACGCCACGGAGGCGGAGCTGGATTCCTGCTGTTTCTCACGTCCCCGCGTTTCCTGGACGCGCTTTTCCCCATCCACAGCCCTGTGCTGCTCTGCCTCCGTTCTCCCTGCTGGCCCGGGCCACCCTGGTGCTGCCTGCCCTGCGCTCCTCCCGCGCCCCCAGCACCCGGCCTCTGTGGGTCTCGGGGGTGTCAGTTGCTGCCTGTTCTTGTGTGAGCCCACAGTGCGTCCTGTGGAGCTGGCATTTACCGGGTCTTCCCTGTCTCCCTGGCACACTGCTCTTAGGAGACTTCTTCCTGGCACGTGGGCAGCAGGAGCTTTCCCACTACACGGCCTGGGGCACTCTTCCCTGGAGTGTGGTAGTGGGGTCTGGCTCTCTGTTCCCTGGATGCAAAGTAGGGTGCTGGGGTCTATGCGCCGTAACCCCTGGGACTTCCAGGCTCAGGAGGGCGAGGAAGGAGGAAGAGAAGCCATTGCCGCACTCTGATTAGCTCTGTGTTTCGTGGGTTGTGGGTGTCTGGTGCTGGGGCGAGCGGGGGCTTGGGTGCACACATCCGTGTCTGAGTGCCCGCTGGAGTGCTGAGCTAGCTTCTTGCTGCTGCATCCTGGGAGGCAGCAGGTGCTGGCTCAAGTGCGTGGACCCCTGCCACCCATCTCAGAGGCCCAGATGGAGTTCTGGGCTCCTAGCTTTGGGCCGGCCCCGTCTTAGCTGTTGCAGGGAAGTAAAACAGTGGATGGAAGGTCTCTCTCTGTCTCTCTTGCTCTCGCTGTTGATCTTGCTCTGACTTTCAAATAGGTGAAAATAAACAAATAAACACATAAGGAAGTCCCCAAACGTTTTGTATTAAATTTGTTATCACTGATATTTTATCTGATCAGGCATTCCGTGAGGATGTGTTTGAGCTGTGCGGGTCGAGGACGACAGTGTGCGCCTGTCCGCCTGCTAGAGTTTCGGCGGGGACGCAGAGTCAGTTGCTGGCGTTCTGGTCTCTTTCTGATGAGTTGTTGGAGCTCTTGTGCCTTCTGGATGTTAATTCTTTGCTGTTAAATTTGCTTCAAGTCTCTTCTCCAGCTGAGTGCTGCCTCCCTCTGCAGTGTGTTTTGATGAGTACGTGGATTCAGCCACTCACGTTTAATGAAGGTAAACTGGCCAGACTTGATAATCCAGGCGCCTGGTGTCTGGTTTAAGAAATTCAAAAATTAGCCGTTCGCGTTTAATTTGTCCATTTCCCTGGCCTTTAGTGTGGTGTGTGATGTGTTACGAGGCTGGCATCTTGGGTTTTCTGTGCTGATCATGTGGGTAATAGTTGTCTAGCGCCTTGTGCTGAGAACTCTGTCCCCCGCAGCCGCGTGTGCCGTGAGCTTGGTTATCTTCCTGGTGTCAGCTCTAGGCTCTCGGCGTGGGCCGCGTGTGTGCGTCTGTGCTGCTGTGCGTGGGCACCGCTGTGTGAGGAAGTGGATACCTTGAGGGCGGGGTGTCTCTCGCACCTGCGAATGCCTTTCCCTCCTGTACTGCGGGCAGGTCTTGCGCATCCTCTGTACGACTTACTCTTCTTATTTTCTTTGTTGCTGCTGGAAACCAGGGGCAGGCAATGTCCAGCCTGCGGGCCACTTAAGGCCTGCAGAATCATTTCGTCTGACCCTGGCAAGCAACCGCAGGTGGGACTCGAGATTGGAACTTGCTCTCGTGCCTGGCTTTGGCTCTTCTTTTTGTTTGGGAACCGTGCCTCCAGCGAGGGCCTCCATGGCAGTCAGGTGCTGCCCACAGAGCTGAGGCATCCGGAGTGCTTGAGCCTGCACTCCCTGCAGGACCCATCGGCCTGGCGGCTGCCCCCCACCCTCCCTGGGGACCCATCGGCCTGCGGCTGCCCCCAGGGAATACCTGCTGTTCTGAGCGGTGGCTGTTTCCCAGGGGAGCCTCACTCCTGCGGCCTCGCCCGTGCAGTGAGGAGGGCAGGGCCCCTGCTGCTCTGTCATCCATCCCTCCCAAGGCAGCCTTTCACCACACGTGGGCAGGGTAGGTCACCTACGTGGACGTTATTTTTCAAGTCGTCTTTTTCCACCTACTCCCTGATTTTTCAAAGTGCTTGAGTAGCATTCTGCTCAGTGACTACATCACGGTTCGCTTCACCCGCTGTTGAGGAAGTACGGGGATATGTAAGTTATTTGCGGACTTTTGCTGCAGTGGGTGCGTCATAGACATGTGTCCATGTACCTGTAGGGCACATCTCCAGAAGTGTTGGAAGCTTTGAAGGGTACATTATATAAGATGGTTGTAAGGTTATACTTTTGAGATAATTTCAGTCTTAATAGAAATGTTTCAGAAACACAAGAGAGAACGCCATACACCTAGCGTCGGTGGTGTCCGACTCACTCTCTCTGTTTTCCTATTTTTTCTCCTGAATTTTCTGAGAGAGACTTGTAGATACCACAGAGCTTCAGAAAATTCTTAGAAAAAATAAAAATGCAAAATTTCCTTGAAGTTTTGAAGCCCTTCATGTAATATCCTAAATGCTTTCTAAGACCCTAAATAACTCTACACCCGTGAGCGTGCGTTTCCTAAAATCAAGGCTGTCCTCCTACATCACCATGGTGCCGTCATCAGTACCAGGGAGCTGTACGCTGGTCTGGTGCACGGCCCTCCCTCAGTCGCTGTGTCGGTAAGTGCCCGGAACTCGAGGAAGGCAGTCTTGTCCGTCCTCTGAGTGCTGACAGCAGAGTGGAGTCACAGCCCAAGCCCAGCCTCTCCACAGGCTGCGCTCAGCTAAGCTGATGGGTTAGGAAATGGCATCCTAGTGTCCTTGTCATCCGCGTTTTCTTACAAGGAGTGGGGTGAGGGCCTTCATGTAAAGAAAACCTGTGTTTTTCCTTTAGACTAGTTCTTTTTTTTTTTTTTTAATATTTATTTATTTATGTGAGAGGTAGAGTTACAGAGAAAGGAAGAGACAGAGGGAAAGGTTTTCTTTTCTTTTCTTTTCTTTTCTTTTTTTTTTTGACAGGCAGAGTGGACAGTGAGAGAGAGAGAGAGAAAGGTCTTCCTTTGCCGTTGGTTCACCCTCCAATTGCCGCCGCGGCTAGCACGCTGCGTACAGCGCACCGTGCACCGCGCTGATTCGAAGGCAGGAGCCAGGTGCTTCTCCTGGTCTCCCATGGGGTGCAGGGCCCAAGGACTTGGGCCATCCTCCACTGCCTTCCCTGGTCACAGCAGAGAGCTGGCCTAGAAGAGGGGCAACCGGGACAGAATCCGGTGCCCCGACCAGGACTAGAACCCGGTGTGCCGGCGCTGCAGGCGGAGGATTAGCCTATTGAGCTGCGGCACTGGACGGAAAGGTTTTCCATCCACTGGTTCACTCCCCAGATGGCCACCAATAGCTGGAACTGGGCCACTCCGAAGCCAGGAGCTTTTTCTGGGACTCCCATGTGGGTATAGGGGCCCAAGCACTTGGGCCAGACGCATTTAGCAGGGGCCTGGATCAAAAGTGGAGCAATGGAGACTTGAACCTGTGCCCATGAGATGCCTGTGCCACTGGTGGAGGCCTAGCCCACTATGCACAACGCCAGCCCCTCGACTAATCTTAATTTTTGTTGGCTGTGATACCCCGAAGATGATAGTGTTTTGCCAGCTGTTTTTGTAACATGCTTGCTTCTCTTTTTGACCATGTTGATTTTATCTGGGTTTTTCATCTGAAATGTGTGTATGTTTCCATTTCTTTCGGTGAATAAAGCTAATCAAAGTTAAAAAGGCAAAAGCGAGCCTCCTGGACTTTTTTAATATTTCAGAGATCATTTTACTTAGTACATTTTCATGAGCTTTATTGAGATTGTTCTTCAGTTGGAAATAGTTTTAAATTTTATTCAGAGTTGACTAGTATTTTGAGTTGTAAAAGATAAAACTTACATTTGATCTGGAATTCTGCAGTATCATATGTCCTGTTTCTTTGTCGTAATTGTAAATTCCATTTCATGGATGAAGAAATTACTGCTGCGTCATTGTTTGTGTTTGTAACATCATCTTGGGATGTCAGAGAGGCTCGGAGAATTCCTGCTCTACCTTCCTCCCTTCTCGTGTCTTCTCCGAGTGAGCCGGGCGTTAGTGACGGCGTCCCTCCTGTTCCCGCGCGAGAGCCGATCTGTCCTGCTGCCTCCTGGGGGTCCTGTCGCCTGTTCCCTTCACTCTTGTTCCTCGTGGGCTGGGGACTGTGTGTGTGTGGACTCCCGGGGTCTCGCGCGGGGCGAGCCGTGGTCCTCGGTGACTGCTGGCCATGGCTCAGTTGCCGTGCTGCACCTCTGGGCCCAGCTGTGCTGTGTTCCGTGCCCTCGCTGCAGGCTCCATCCGAGAGGAGAACGGGGTGCGGTGGCACGTGTGTCCCTACTGCACCAAGGCGTTCCGGAAGCCCAGCGACCTGGTGCGCCACATCCGTATCCACACGCACGAGAAGCCCTTCAAGTGCCCGCAGTGCTTCCGGGCCTTCGCGGTGAAGAGCACGCTGACCGCGCACAGCAAGACGCACACGGGCATCAAGGCCTTCAAGTGCCAGCACTGCATGAAGAGCTTCTCCACCTCGGGCAGCCTCAAGGTGCACATCCGCCTGCACACAGGTGCGCCGCGCAGAGCCCCACCCCCCACCCTCCGCCGGGGTGGCCTTCCCCCCCTGGAGCTAAGGACGGAGAGGGGGGCTTGGACGAGTGGCGCTTAAAGATGAACATAGGACTGCAGGGTGAAGAGGCTCCTCCTGGGGGGCCAGATGGAGGGTAGCCTCAGCCTGGGTGAGTTTTCTAAGGAGGAGACCCTCTAGGACCCGTGCGGGGGACTCGTGGTCTTGAGCCGGCAAGCAGGGGAGGCTTGGCACCTTGGGGCCAGGGCCCATTCGCAGAGGCCTTCAGCAGGAAGGGAGCCGAGAGCGTCGCCCTACCCTGCGGTGCCTCTCATCAGCACGGATGCTGTGTGGGCTCCACGTCTCCTTAAGGAACAGCATCACTGAGATCTAATTCGCACATCGTAAATTCTCTCCTTGAAAGAACACGATTCACAGTTGTGCAGCCCATACCACTGAACAGTGTTGTGGCATTTTTATCACTCCCGTGGAAGCCCGTGTTTGCGAGCAGTGTCTCCGTGTGCTCCATTAGCGTGCCCTGGCTGGGCTGGCCCTGGGATGAGTATTTGGAAAAGCTGGCGTTGCTCAGCTGTTGTCTGGGGTCTGCATTGTTATTCCCTCAGACAAGGGGGGATGCAGCGGTGGGGGACAATGAGGGCCGGTCCCCACTGTCATTCTCATCACTGCTTAGAGCCGGTAGCAATCACTTGGCGCTGGCTTGGAGACCGCCAGGTGCCGTGTGGCATCCCAGCAGCCACCTGAGAGAGCCGGGGGAGGGTTGGTGTAGGGGTCTGGGGTGCTCTCCATGCTGTGCAGTTCTGCAGGACTGCTTGCTAGTTGTTGCCATGTCTGTGTTAGTTTCAGGCTTTGTCCTGAAAATAGTCAATGTTCCTTTTTTACTTAAAATTCTCCTATTGCATGCCTTAACATCTGTAATATGCATTGTACAAACATGAGGGAAAATAAAATAATGGATGAAGTCCTTGAAATTCCAGGCGTGGAACAGCAAACTGAACGTTCAGTGGTGTTGGAGTGCAGATGTTTTACGTTGGCACTCTGTGTTGAGGTGCCGTTCCCTGAAATGATTCTAAAGTGTGCTTTTATTTTTCTCAGGAGTTAGACCTTTTGCTTGTCCTCACTGTGACAAAAAGTTCCGAACCTCAGGCCACAGGAAGACCCACATTGCTTCCCACTTCAAACACACGGAGCTAAGGAAGATGAGGCACCAGCGTAAGCCTGCGAAGGCCCGTGTTGGCAAGACGAACGTCCCTGTCCCCGATATTCCTTTGCAGGAGCCGATTCTCATAACCGACTTGGGTAAGGTGGATTGCAGAGTGCTCTTGGGATTGGTCCTATGCTCTTTGCTCTGGGCCCCTGTGTAGGATGTGGCCTTGGGATGGTCCATGTGGCTGGGTAGTATGAGGACTTAGCATGGCCCGTGTGGCTGGGTAGTGTGAAGACTTAGCATGGTCCGTGTGGCTGGGTAGTGTGAGGACTTAGCATGGTCCGTGTGGCTGGGTAGTGTGAAGACTTAGCATGGTCCATGTGGCTGGGTAGTGTGAACTTAGCATGGTCCGTGTGGCAGGGTAGTGTGAACTTAGCATGGTCCGTGTGGCTGGGTAGTGTGAAGACTTAGCATGGTCTGTGTGGCTGGGTAGTGTGAAGACTTAGCATGGTCCATGTGGCTGGGTAGTGTGAAGACTTAGCGTGGTCTGTGTGGCTGGATAGCAGTATGACTTATTGTGGTCCATGTGGCTGTGTAGTGGTAGGAGTTAGCATGGTCCGTGTGGCAGGGTAGTGTGAACTTAGCATGGTCCGTGTGGCTGGGTAGTGGTATGACTTAGCATGGTCCGTGTGGCTGGGTAGTGGTATGACTTAGCGTGGTCCATGTGGCTGGGTAGTGTGAAGACTTAGCGTGGTCTGTGTGGCTGGATAGCGGTATGACTTATTGTGGTCCATGTGGCTGTGTAGTGGTAGGAGTTAGCATGGTCCGTGTGGCTGGGTAGTGTGAACTTAGCATGGTCCATGTGGCTGGGTAGTGGTATGACTTAGCGTGGTCCATGTGGCTGGGTAGTGTGAAGACTTAGCGTGGTCTGTGTGGCTGGATAGCGGTATGACTTATTGTGGTCCATGTGGCTGTGTAGTGGTAGGAGTTAGCATGGTCCGTGTGGCTGGGTAGTGGTATGACTTAGCATGGTCCATGTGGCTGGGTAGTGTGAGGACTTAGCATGGTCCGTGTGGCTGGGTAGTGGTATGACTTAGCATGGTCCGTGTGGCTGGGTAGTGTGAGGACTTAGCATGGTCCGTGTGGCTGGGTAGTGTGAGGACTTAGCATGGTCCGTGTGGCTGGGTAGTGTGAGGACTTAGCATGGTCCGTGTGGCTGGGTAGTGTGAGGACTTAGCATGGTCCGTGTGGCTGGGTAGTGGTATGACTTAGCATGGTCCGTGTGGCTGGGTAGTGTGAGGACTTAGCATGGTCCGTGTGGCTGGGTAGTGGTACGACTTAGCGTGGTCCATGTGGCTGGGTAGTGTGAAGACTTAGCGTGGTCTGTGTGGCTGGATAGCGGTATGACTTATTGTGGTCCATGTGGCTGTGTAGTGGTAGGAGTTAGCATGGTCCGTGTGGCAGGGTAGTATGAACTTAGCATGGTCCGTGTGGCTGGGTAGTGTGAAGACTTAGTGTGGTCTGTATGGCTGGATAGTGGTAGAACTTAGCGTGGTCTGTGTGGCTGGATAGCGGTATGACTTATTGTGGTCCATGTGGCTGTGTAGTAGTAGGACTTAGCATGGTCCGTGTGGCAGGGTAGTATGAACTTAGCATAGTCCGTATGGCTGTGTAGTGGTATGACTTAGCATGGTCCGTGTGGCTGGGTAGTGGTATGACTTAGCATGGTCCGTGTGGCAGGGTAGTGTGAGGACTTAGCATGGTCCGTGTGGCTGGGTAGTGGTATGACTTAGCATGGTCCGTGTGGCAGGGTAGTGGTATGACTTAGCATGGTCCGTGTGGCTGGGTAGTGGTATGACTTAGCATGGTCCATGTGGCTGGGTAGTGTGAGGACTTAGCATGGTCCGTGTGGCTGGGTAGTGTGAGGACTTAGCATGGTCTGTGTGGCTGGGTAGTGGTAGGGTTTAGCGTGGTCCACCTGGTGTCCAGAACTAGAACCTTTAGAAAGATGATCTCTCAGAACTGGAATAAAACTGGGAGCCATGCTGTCCTGGTCTGTCTGCGCTCCTCCCACAGTTCCGGAGGCTGGGCGCCTAGGATCCGGGTGTGGACGGATGTGGTGTCTGTGAAGGGCAGAAGGAAGGGGGAAGGTCTCCAGGCCCCACCTCTGATTGTTGCCACATTGGGAGTAGGCTTCAACATGTGGCCCATAAGCGTACAGTCGGTCTGTGTGTGAATTTACACTTCTTATTTTTTAAACATTTATTTATTTTTAAGATTTTAGTTATTTATCTGAAAGTCAAAGTTAGAGGGAGAGAAAGTGAGATCTTCCATCTGCTGGTTCAGTCCTGAGATGGCCACAATGGCCAGCCTGGGCCAGGGCGAAGGCAGGAGCCAGGAGCTTCTTCTAGCTCTCTCCCACGGGTGGCAGGGGCCCAAACCCTTGGGCCATCTTCCGCTGCTTCTTCCAGACCAGTCACAGGGATCTGGATTAGAAGTGGAGCAGCCAGGAAACCAGTTGGCACCCATATGGGATGCAGGTGTAACCAGTGGCAGCTTTACTGGCTACGCCACAATGCTGGCCCCTCTGTCTACCCTTTTTCCCAGGCACTTTACAAAGGATCTGGATTGGAAATAGAGCAGCCAGGACTCGAACCTGCCCACATGGGATGCCAGCATTGCAGGAGGCTTCACCTGCTGGGCCAGCCCTGAGTCCTGATTCCTGAGAGTTCAGTGGGATGCCTGGGGTCCTTGTAGGCATCACAGGTGCCTGGATCTTAGCCTGGTCAGTGGAAGCTGAGTTCTCCCGTGTCTGGGCCGAGGACGGCGGGTGGGAGTGGTTCTGGGAGATGGCATAACGGTTTCTTACCATGTCTGGCTTCACTGTTATTTCTATTTGTGTCATCACTTCTCTGACTCTGAGTACCCCGGGGCCAGAGCAAGGATGCTGCTCTCCTCATCTGTGTGGGAAGGATTTTGATAGAAACTTGATGGGGAGAGGGTTTAGGTATAGAATTCTCACAGCGACTTGGCTTACTGGGCCAAGTCTGGATATTCCAGTCCAGCAGAGTTCCTTAAACCACAGTGTGTTGTACACCAAGACTGTCACTTTAAAAGAATTAGGGTGCACTAACAATACTATACCAGGTAATTTAATCTCTGGTCAGTAGGGGTAGATGGGCCTGATGCACTGGAGGCCAGGATCCCAGGCCACGGCTCAGCTGACAAAGGACAGGCTGGCAGGAGGAGCGGTGTGTGCAGGGCGAGCTGTGGTGTCGGGAGGGGGTCTGGGAAGCAGAGTTGTGGCTTCCAGGGCCACAGCAGAAAGGGCTGCAGGAACTGGAGAGGCAGGTGGGCGGTTTCTCAGGTCAGTGGTGGGAGGCCTGCACTCGAGGGGGATGGCATGGATGTGGAGGGCTTGCTGCGGGCTGCAGGCTGGGTGGCCGGGTGTGCAGGCGACCAGGCATCTCCAGAGGAGACTGTGGGTCACTTTGCTTCAGGGGAGGCTGGAGCGTCAGCAGTGGTGGCTGTGTGAAGACCCCGGCATCGGCCATAACCAGGAGCCTGGAGAGCTCGAGGCTCGCCTGCTGTGGTGAGCTTGGTGTCCAGGTGGCTGTAGGGAGCCCACACCTGGGGCCTCCCTTGGGCCCTGCCTTGCAGTCTGACTGCCTGGGAAGCCTTGAGCATGCCTCATCCTTGCTCCTCAGACAGATTCTCTTTTTTTGTTTTAATATTTTATTTATTTATGTGAGAGGTGGAGTTACAGAGAGAGGGAGAGACAGAAAGGTCTTCCTTCCGCTGGTTCACTCCCCAGATGGCCGCAACAGCCAGAGCTGGGCAGAATCGAAGCCAGGAGCCAGGAGCTTCTTCTGGGTCTGCCATGCGGGTGCAGGGCCCAAGCACTTTCCCAGGCCACAGCAGAGAGAGAGCTGGATTGGAAGGGGAGCAGCCGGGACCAGAACCGGAGCCCACGTGGGATGCCGGTGCTGCAGGTGGATGGTTAGCCTAGTGTGCCACAGCGCCAGCCCCCAAATGTTTAGTGTGGGAAATGGCAGAAGCGACACAGGTTTTCCTGTCCATGGTGTGCGCGGTTTCTTCCCCGTGAAACACGTGTGAAACTGTCATTGGGGGGTCTTGGGTCTTAACAATTAGGAGGTGAACGTGGAATTCCTGGTCCATCTACTTCACTGGAATTCTGTTTCTCTCACTTTGATGAGTTTGATTCTAATTACTTAGAATTTATCATATTCAGTATCGGTCTGTCTTACTGCTTTTGGTATGACTTATCTAATGAACAGCATGAATCCGTCTTCCTGGTTGTATGTCACACAGTTCACTTTAGTGCAAAGAGGAGAATTCCAACAATTCTGTTTGGTGGGGCCGGCTGCTGCTGCAACACCAGCATCCCATAGCGGACTGCTGGTCCAAGTCCCGGCTGTTCCTCTTCTGGTCCAGTCTGCTGCTGATATGCGTGGGCAGGCAGTGGAAGATGGCCCAAGTGCTTAGGCTCCTGCCCTCCTTGGAGGAGACCAGGATAGAGCTCCTGGCTTCTGCCTGGCCCAGATCTGGCTGTTGTGACCATTTGGGGAATGAACCAGCAAGATGGGAGATCTCTTAGTCACTCTGCCTTTCAAACAAATGCACACGTCTTTTTAGTAAAGTGGTCTGAGAGACCATTCTATTAAGTCCAACAAGGAGCAAGAAAATAGCCAATCAGATGTTATTCGAAACTTATAATTTTAAAAATTTTTTTATTTTATTTTTATTTTATTTGAGGGACAGAAAGCAAGAGCTCCCATCTACTGGTTCGTTCCCTCAAATGCCACAAGGGTCAGGGTTGGGCCAGTGGCTGGAGCCAAAGCTAGGAGCCAGGAGCTCAATCCAGGCCTCCACACCAGTGGTAGGAACAGTTACTTGAGCTGTTACCCATGGCTCCTGTCCTCACCGGCAGGAAACTGGGGCCAGGAGTGGAACTGGATGTTGAGCCCGTAAGAGATTGTACTCTGGTATGAAACTTGGGCATCTTCACCACTGGTTAGGTTTTGTACACTTGGTAGACTTCGGGCATATTCTTATTTGCCATTTTGGTGAATATTCACATGTTTTGGAGGTGCTGGACAGCAGTGAATGCAGTGAGCCAGGGAGGGGCTCCCAGTGGGGGAGCAGTCAGTGCCTGCCTGGTGGACTAGGAGATGGCATCCCATGAGCACAATGGTGGAAGCTTGGAGGAGACGGGTTTTGAGGGAAAAAATTGAAATGGAACCTGGACTTTTAGGGAGAGTCAGGAAAAACAGTGCGTCCAGAGATGCGTACTCGTTGCATGGAAATTGGTGTGGCTGGAGGAGGGGAAGGGTGCGAGTGTGGCGCTGGTTCAGGTCCCAGCTGCTCCACTGCCAGTCCAGCTCCCTGCTGATGCCCTGGGAAAGACCTGTGCGGAATTCCTGGCTCCTGGCTTTGGCCTGGCCCAGCCTCAGCCGTTGTGGCCATTTGAATCAAGGGATGGAAGATTTCCCTCTCTGTCATTCTCTCTTTTTGTAAGTCTGCCTTTCAATTAAATAAATAAATCTTAAAAAGAAAAATTTTTGGTAATCCCTGATTCACCTACATTTTGCATGTAATTTTGTAAATACAATGTCAGCCATGCCTGTATAGAAAGTAAATGTGGAGATCCTAAAAACTGTCTCTGGGATCGAGGGAAGTCATATGACGGTGGAGATCCTCCTCTTGCTACGAACAGTAAACTCAATGACAAGTGTTCCTCCGTAAGTGTTCTCTCAGTGCCAGCTCCTGCCCAGCCGAGGGAGCGCTGGGCCCCAGGACTGGAGTCTGTCGCAGAGTGTGCAGCGTCTGCGTGACGCAGGTGCCCTTTGCTCCACGTTAGTACTTGCAGCATGACAGCAAATCTTTCCTGCTTTGTTTGGCTCTGTAGGTCTTATCCAGCCCATCCCAAGAAACCAGTTTTTCCAGAATTATTTTAATAACAACTTTGTCAACGAAGCAGATAGGCCGTACAAATGTTTCTACTGTCATCGTGCGTACAAAAAGTCTTGCCACCTGAAGCAGCACATTCGGTAAGGCCATGGGTGCAGAGATGGAAATGGTTGTGTTGCCTTTTGATGTTTACAGTATCACATCTGACCCACAAGACACTATTGATAATTAATAGTTTTCATTGTTTAGTGTCTTGACTAAGATATTTTACCCAGAAATTTCCACCAGACCTTGTTTTAATCCCTATCATATTTCAGTATTTTCAGTTGCAATGAAAAGTGAAAGAACTACTTGGTTTATTTAGCATTATGTTTACTTTTTTATCTGTATTCGTTGTTAATTCTTAGTGCTAGTTCAGTGGAAAGAAAGTGGCAACTTGACCATGACTGAGTGGAGTCAGGAGGACAGTGTGGTTCCCTGCACACCCGCACTGCAGCAGCCGTGTGACCTTGGGGCCCAGGGCTTCTCAGCTGTGAGGTGGCAAGAGCTGCAAGCGTGGCTAAGACGTGGTGGTGGTGAAATAGTGGCAGGAGTACAAGCTAGTCGGAGGAGTGGAAGACATTCCTGGCAATATTTCTTCTTTGTAGGTCACACACAGGTGAAAAGCCCTTTAAGTGCTCTCAGTGTGGAAGAGGCTTCGTGTCTGCAGGCGTGCTCAAGGCACACGTACGCACGCACACGGGGCTCAAGTCGTTCCAGTGTCTGATCTGTAACGGGGCTTTCACCACAGGCGGCAGCTTACGGCGGCACATGGGCACCCACAACGACATCCGGCCCTACATGTGTCCCTACTGCCAGAAAACGTTCAAGACCTCACTCAATTGCAAAAAGCACATGAAAACCCATAGGTAGGTGTGCTTCCGGGGCCACCTTTCCCCGTCTTGATCATTCCCAGGTGGTGCTGGGGGCTGCTTTTAGGAAATACTCGTCTTTGACTCCTGTGTTAGTATCTGCAGCTGGGTACGTGGGCAGAAGAGATGGAAGCATCAGTGTCAGATGGTCTCTTGAGACCCCTAAACTAAACGTCCACGTCTTTCTTTTACCATGGCACGCATGTAGTCTGTGCTGGCTCGGTGCCTTGTCCGCTGACAGTGGGCGATGAGCTGAGATGCTGGGCTGCGTCTGACGCAGTCAGGAGGACGGGATTTTGGAAGAGAAGTCTCCGGTGGGCCTGTGACTCCCGGGCATGGCATTAGCACGGCGCGTTGCTGCTCATTCTGTGTCAGCCGTCCATGAGGCCTCCTTCAGTGTGACTGACGGCTCGGCCTCACAGGGCATCTACAAGCAGCGTGTTTGGACCTGGCGCAGCGTGTTTGGACCTGGCGCAGCATGTCTGGACCTGGCGCAGCGTGTCTGGACCTGGCGCAGCGTGTCTGGACCTGGCGCTGGCTGCCTGAGCCCTTGAGCAGCACAGAGTCCTGTACCGTACCGTAGGGCGTGGCTAACGTGGCAGCCGCGTCTCCCTCCGGGAAATGCGATGGAAGTTACAGCAGGAGTACTGACCCTCCACCCGAGAATGCTTACTTCTGAGTGGTGTCACCCTCACGCACGCCATGGAACCCTGGCAATGGTTTCTGTGGTGGTTTGGCTCTGGATGCCACGTGCCGTCCACCGAGTCGTCTTGTTTGATTTGAGCAGATGGTGGCTTAGCTGAGACCTGTCCCCACTGCTCAGCCCAGTATTGGTGGCGCCGGTGAGCATAGGGCGTTCCATTCAGTTATACTTACTGCCTTTCCTGGAGGGAGTTATGTGCCACGCTTATGTCCGGGGACTGGGGGTCTGCATGGCCTTGACACGCAGGATGCCTGCGTCTGTTCACTGCCATGGGGTCGGGTCGCCATGTCCTGAGGAACTTGGACCTCGCTTGCCCATGGCCTGTCTCTGTCAGGCAGCCAGGCCTCTACAATGCACCTTCGGTGGTAGAGTGGCGACTGTGAGTGTTAAAGCCCTGTTTATGCAGCCAGTGGCCAGTGGGCTGATTGTGGGACCCGCTGCCTGCCGTGGCCTGCCACGGGCTCGCGTGTGGTGCTGAGGAGGAGCCCCCCAGGCCGAGGGCTCTGCGCCTGACAGTGGTGCTTTTCTCATGTGCAGTGCGGGCACCTGCTCCTGCAAGGAGGGGGCAGGCTCAGCCGCCAGCGCGCTCTCTGAGGTCTCGGGAGCTCCAGAACGCTTAGACTAAAAATAGGCATAAAAGGCTGCAGTAAAATCCATGAAAGCGAAAGTTGAGTGAACAGAACTCAGGTGTCCACCTGGTCAGGTGCTTGTGCAGACCGGGGCCCTGGCCGTGGGGCGGTGTGCCCCGGCTTTGCTGTCGTGGTCGCAGTGCGGGCCTCCGTTCTACAGCAGAAGCAGTGGGGCATGGACTCTTCTGGGACATCAGAAAGGAAGAGGGGAGATTTTGTTTGGAACTGAGTAAGGGTGGACTTCAGGTGGGCAGATTGAGAGGAACCTTGGGTGGATCGTGTGGGTGTGGAATGAGAAGGAAGGAAGAGACGACACCTCGCCTTAACCTGTGCAGGCACCGAGCCAGCCTGCTGAGCAGGTCTGTGTGTGAGGTGGGTTGTTTTTTTTTAAGGTTTTTTGGATTCATTTATAAAACTCAATTCTCTTTTTTTCTCTTTGGAAAAGAGACTGTTGGCCTTGATGCATATGTGCTGGGTGTGTTTTGTACCGGCTCACCTGGTGTGGTTCTTTGAGCCCTGGGGCCCTCTGTGGGATTGGAGCTGGGGCGTTGCACTCTCAAATGGTGGCATCCTTTCTTGTCCTGAGACTCGTGAAAGCTCAGGGTGTGCTGTCCTGCCTCCCCGTGTGCCGTGGCCTGCAGCCTGAGACGGCACTTGTGCATGAGATGCCGTGATTTCTCTGAATTGCTCAGAGTGACGTAATTTTTAGCTGCATTGTCGTCACGACTTTAAAATGAAACGTGTGACGAGTAGGTGGTTGGCAGCGGTGCCAGCATCTAATTGCACACGTCCTTGGCCTCTCGAAGGTACGAGCTCGCCCAGCAGCTGCAGCAGCACCAGCAGGCCGCCTCCCTTGACGACAGCACCGTGGACCAACAGAGCATGCAAGTGTCCGCCCCCATGCAGGTGGAGCTCGAGAGCTCCGAGCTGCAGCAGACGGCTGAGGCGGTTGCTGCAGACCCCGAAGCCATGCTGGACCTGGGGCCACAGCACGTGGTGGCTGCAGAGGACACGGCACTGGGTCAGCCGCTGACCGATCAGCCTTTGGACGCAGATGAAGGTAAATGTTCCAGGAGGGCTGAGGTCAGGACGACCCTTGTAGAGTGCCGTAGCGCTTCACCCGGTGCAGTGCTTTGCTCCCTCATCTCTGACTTCTCTCTGTGTCTGAGAGGTGGAGGGAGACACACAGAAGAGAGCGGTCGTCTGCTGGTTCTCTCCTCGCCTGCCCACGGTGGCCCACTAGTTGGTGCTGAAGCTGGGAGCCAGAGTGAATCTGCGTCTCCCACGTGGGTGGCCTCAGCCCTGCGTGCCGGGCCCTGTATTAGTAGGAAGCTGGACTCAGGAGCAGAGCTGAGTGCTAAACCCAGGTGCTCTGCTGTGAGATACAGGTGTCCGAACTGGCAGCCTGACTTGCCGCCCCATGCCTGCCCCTTAGATCACAGTGTGTCTTGGATGTGCGCGTGTGCACGGATGCCGCTGCGTGTCTACCGTTGCTCCGTGTACTCCTTAATCAGACTTCCACTCTCCACCGTACTAGGTTTTTGAGGGCAAGTTTTTTGTTTTTTTGAACATCTGATTACTTGGTAGCAAATAAAGTATGTGAAATCTTCAGACTGTCCATGTTTTGGTGTGGGTTCTTCCCAGTATTTTGGTGCAGGTATACAGGCCCATGTGTACCCACGTGCGTGGTTTGGTATGCCTCCAGAATTATGGAAACGCAGTCTTCATAGGCCTGCTTCTGTGTGACATTGTGTCCCTTAACACATGGACAGTGTCCTTCCTCCCAAGCGTGCCTTTACGCGGTCATTGGTACTCTGCTGTGGTGCCCCGGCTGTCCACCCACAGGTGGAGCAGTCAGGGAGCTTTTGCCAGGATGGACAGCACTTCACAGAAGGCCTGTGCCGTCACAGGCAGTGTGCCTGGTGGCCACGCTGACCTGTGTCCTGGCACAGGTGTCTTCTCGGGCAGCCCTGGTGACAGCGTGCTGGCAACGTCTTTTCACTTTTTGGGCGTGGCGTCCCCACATTGATTTAGTCTGTGGGCAAGGTCATATGCCTCATCCCCAGTGACACTTGGGCCTGCACGTACCCTAACAGCCTTTAAATGGCATTGAACATTCTAACAGTTTAGAATATTACCTTATAGAACAATATCTAAGTTTTAGGAAAAACTGGAACAACTTTATGAAGATAATGCCATAACCAAATTTTTAGCAGTATATTTATGCTTCCTGTTTTTTTCCAAAATAAACTGTTTAAAATTTGAATACGTATGCATGTACGTATTTTATTTGAAAGGCAGAGAGAGACAGAGACGTATGCCCACACAGGCAGGGCTGGGCCCTCAGTCCAGATTTTCCATGGGTGCCTCCAGCACCCAAGCCCTTGAGCCGTCAGCACCGCAGCTCTGGGTGTGCATCAGCAGAGTGCTGGACTCGAGAGTGGAGCTGGGACTTTAATGCAAGCACTCCAACACGGGATGTGGGCATCCTGAGTGACCTCCTAACTGCCGTGCCACACCTGCCCTTAGGGCGCTGTGGAAAGAATTTTTATGTTTCTTTATGTTATATTGCAAAGGCAGACGCACAGAGAGACAGAGATCTTCTATCTGCTGGTTCACTCCCCACATACCTGCCCCAGGCAGTGATGGGCCAGGCTGAACCAAGAACCCAGAACTCCATCTGTGTTTCCTAAGTGAGCGGCAGGGACCCAAGTACTTGAGCCATCACCTGCTGCCTCCCAGGATACGCACTAACGGGAACCTAGGTTGGAAGCAGAGCAGTCAGGACTCCGTCAGGCACTGTGATGTGAGATCCGGGCAGGCACCCCGAGTGGCAGCGTGACCACTGTGCCACACCCCCACTGCAAGGCTGGTTTTTACAAACACCCTGGAGTGGGCCTGGGGCAGAGTGGCAGGTGGGAAGTAGCTGCCAAGTGTGTGGTCTCCTTTCCTTTGCACGCTCGTCCTTAGATGGGTTTGCGGCCCCCCAGGACCCTCTCCGAGGGCACATGGACCAGTTTGAGGAGCAGACCCCGCCTGCGCAGTCCTTTGAGCCAGCAGGGCTGTCACAAGGTCAGTAGTGGGTTTTGAGTGAGCTGTGGTAAGCAGCGCCTGCCGGGCTTCACGTAACGAGTCCAGTGCTGTCTGCGTGTGTTGTGCGTGGCTTCAGGAAGCGGCCTGCGTGTCCACGTCCACCGTAGTTTCTAGCCAAGAGCAGGGGCTGAGGTTTAGCAGTCGGGGGAAGGTGGCAGGGAGGGGGGTCCTGGCACACGGCACTCCGTCCTGGCTGTGGCCAGACACTGGCTGCACTGATCTTGACACCAGTTCGGAAAGCGGAGATGACCCTTTAGGTATTTTTCCTAGTGTTTTGGAGGCTTTTCTGTTGACTTTCCCGTTTCTGAGAACTTGTCTGACTCGTTGCAGGTTTCGCAGTGGCCGATACGTACGGTCAGCAGCCCCAGTTCCCAGCCGTGCAGCAGCTGCAGGACTCCAGTACGCTGGAGTCTCAAGCCCTGTCCACAAGTTTCCATCAGCAGAACTTGCTGCAGGTCCCTGGTGCCGAGGCAGTCAGCGTGGTGAGTGACGGAGGGCCCACACCGGTCAGCGGTCCGCAGGTGCCGTGCTGGTCTTCACTGTCATAGCTGAGGTGTATGTACTTCTCGGGAGAGCATGCAGCCTTCGTGCAAAAATCACAGTGTTTAGCAAGTGGAGCCTCCCGTGTTCCTCAGAATATTTTAATTTTACTTAAGGTTTCCAATACCATGATGTGAATTTGCCTTTTTGGTTAAAAGCCAGGAAGGGAGTGAGTAGAGTATAACATAACATCAACTGAAGGGTGTTATGTTGCCTTGGGCACTAAACCTAAACGTTTTTGTTTGTAGAGTTCTAAATATGGCAGAAGGAAAATATTATGAATGATGATACATTAAAAGCTTAAATGCATTTTTTAAAAAGATTTATTGATTTTACTTTTGAAAGAATTACAGAGAGGCAGAGACACAGAAAGAGAGATCATCTATCCGCTGGTTCACTCCCCAGATGGCCGCAATTGCTAGAGCTGGGCCAGACCAAAGCCAGGAGCCAGGAGCTTCTTCCAGGTCTCCCACATGGGTGCAGGGGCTCAAGCACTTGGGCCATCTTCCACTGCTTTCCCAGGCGCATTAGCAGAGAGCTGGACTGGAAGTGCAGCAGCAGGAACTTGAACCGGCGCCCATGTGGGATGTAAGTATTGCAGGCGGCAGCTTAACCTGCTGTGCCACAGCACTGGCCCCAAAATGCATAATTTAAAATTTTTATCTCTTAAAAATTTTATCTCTTATTCAAGTTGGAAACATTGGATTTTTGTATTTGGAAATTTTTTAGTGCTGCTGCAAATGATTGACCAATGAATTGTGATCTTTCTCTTTTTAAAAATATTTATTTATTTATTTATTTTGAAAGTCAGAGTTACAGAGAGAGGGGGAAGACAGAGAAAAAGAGAGCGAGCAAGCGAGCGAGAGCCTCTTTTGCTGGTTCACCTCCCAGATGGCCACAATGACCTGGGATGGGCCAGCCTGAAGCCAGGAGCTTCAGGCAGGTCTCCCACGTGAGTGCAGGGGCCCATGCATTTGGGCCATCTTCCACTGCTTTCCCAGGCCTTAGCAGGGAGCTGGATCAGAAGTGGAACAGCTGGGACATGAACATGTGGGATAGTGCCCACATGGGATGCTAGCACTGCAGGCTGCAGCCTCACCCACGATGCCACACGTGGGCCCTGGTTGTTCTTTCTTTAAATTCCACCATTGTAGTTTTGCCCTAGTGGCAGGGCTGTCTCCTCTGGAGAACAGTTCGAGGGTTCTTTCATAGCTCAAAGCTCTGTGACTGACAGCAGATGCTGCCTGGGTGGTCGAGAGCATGCTAACACTAGCTTACCTGTTGCTCCACGCTATGCAGGCCCAGCTCAGGTGTTGCAGAGCTGGGCCCTGAAGGCAGGCAGAGTGGACACAGGCCCTTGCTTGCAGCATCTTACAGCGGTGCCCCACGGTTGGCACTGTGTCTGTCACTGTCCCTTGCCCTGAAGGTTGGCTTCCCCTGTGCCCTGTGTGTGACGTGTTTGTGGAGTGACTGGGAAGCGCCGACCTGGCCATGTCAGGAAGGCGGGGTCACGAGACTGGCTACAGGCCTTGTTCTGTTTCTGACAAGAGAGAAGACAGTCTTCTCAGAAAGGGAGATTTGTATTCTCCGTCAGTGAGGGTCAAGCTGATGGAAGAGTGCTTTTTCATTAAGATGTTTCAGAGGGGCTGGCCCTCTGGCGCAGCGGGTTAACGCCCTGGCCTGAAGCACCGGCATCCCATATGGGCGCCAGTTCGAGACCCGGCTGCTCCACTTCTGATCCAGCTCTCTGCTGTGGCCTGGGAAAGCAGTAGAAGGTGGCTGAGGTCCTTGGGCCCCTGCACCCGCTTGGGAGACCTGGAGGGAGCTCCTGGCTCCTGGCTTCGGATGGGCACAGCTCTGGCCTTTGCAGCCAATTGGGGAGTGAACCAATAGATGGAAGACCTCTCTGTGCCTCTCCTCTCTCTGTGTAACTCTGACTTTCAAATAAATAAATAAATTTTGTTTTTTAAAGTTTCAGAGTCTGTTTCATGGTAGATTAAAGTTTGTGTTGGAGGACGTTAATAGACAATAAGCAGGCCTTGATTTTAAAGTGTTGTCGGTGATGTAACTGTTGCTTGCGGTTCTTGGGTTGGTTCAGATGACCGCAGTGGCCTGTTGGGTTCCTTCCTCGTCCTTGTCCCGCATCATGGTTGTTTACTCCCAGACACTCAGAATCGTCTGCTTGATGCCGTTCCGTTTCAGACAACACGCTTGATTCCGGAGTCTCCCCAGGAGCAGCTGGACCTCCGGGCGCAGCGGCCCGCATTTCTGGAGGATGGCGAGGATCAGAGCAGGCGCTCATACAGGTAGCCCCTGCCCGTGCCGGGTACCTCTGTTGTCCCGAGGGCGTTGCAGTGTAGTCATCGCGATTCTCTGCCTTAGGTCCGTTATCGTCCTCATTTTATAAAGAAAGATCTGAGACAGAGGAGCTGACCGTGCTCGTTCTCGCACAGCTCACAAGCCCCAGGGCCAGGTCGTCTTCAGCCCGGCACTGGATGTGCTCTCTGGAAGCTTCCTTGCCGTGTTAAGCCATCGTTGCCCTTCACCTGGCCCCTTTCTGGCCAATGAGTGGTCTTCAAAAAGTTCATGGAAATGAATATTGTGAAAAAACTATGCATGGATCTCAAAATTTTTACAATAAAATAAACTTCATTTTAAATTCCATTTTCACAAACTTTTTGGAGTCCCCTGGCATGAGCAGGTGATCCCTAGGACAGCTGCCCCAGGGAGCCTGCCCCCGTATGGAGCAGGTGCTTGGAGGACCTGGTGAGCCTAGGACAGCTGCCCCAGGGAGCCTGCCCCTGTATGGAGCAGGTGCTTGGAGGACCTGGGGAGCCTAGGACAGCTGCCCCAGGGAGCCTGCCCCCGTATGGAGCAGGTGCCTGGAGGGCGCTGGTGAGCCTAGGACAGCTGCCCTAGGGAGCCTGCCCCTGTATGGAGCAGGTGCTTGGAGGGCGCTGGTGAGCCTAGGACAGCTGCCCCAGGGAGCCTGCCCCCGTATGGAGCAGGTGCTTGGAGGGCGCTGGTGAGCCTAGGACAGCTGCCCCAGGGAGCCTGCCCCCATATGGAGCAGGTGCTTGGAGGGCGCTGGTGAGCCTAGGACAGCTGCCCCAGAGAGCCTGCCCGTATGGAGCAGGTGCTTGGAGGACCTGGTGAGCCTAGGACAGCTGCCCTAGGGAGCCTGTCCCCGTATGGAGCAGGTGCTTGGAGGGCGCTGGTGAGCCTAGGACAGCTGCCCCAGGGAGCCTGCCCCCATATGGAGCAGGTGCTTGGAGGACCTGGGGAGCCTAGGACAGCTGCCCTAGGGAGCCTGTCCTGTATGGAGCAGGTGCTTGGAGGACCTGGGGAGCCTAGGACAGCTGCCCTAGGGAGCCTGTCCCCGTATGGAGCAGGTGCTTGGAGGGCGCTGGTGAGCCTAGGACAGCTGCCCCAGGGAGCCTGCCCTGTATGGAGCAGGTGCTTGGAGGGCGCTGGTGAGCCTAGGACAGCTGCCCCAGGGAGCCTGCCCCCATATGGAGCAGGTGCTTGGAGGGCGCTGGTGATCCCTAGGACAGCTGCCCTAGGGAGCCTGCCCTGTATGGAGCAGGTGCTTGGAGGACCTGGGGAGCCTAGGACAGCTGCCCTAGGGAGCCTGCCCCCATATGGAGCAGGTGCTTGGAGGACCTGGGGAGCCTAGGACAGCTGCCCTAGGGAGCCTGCCCTGTATGGAGCAGGTGCTTGGAGGACCTGGGGAGCCTAGGACAGCTGCCCCAGAGAGCCTGCCCCCATATGGAGCAGGTGCTTGGAGGACCTGGGGAGCCTAGGACAGCTGCCCTAGGGAGCCTGCCCTGTATGGAGCAGGTGCCTGGAGGACCTGGGGAGCCTAGGACAGCTGCCCTAGGGAGCCTGCCCTGTATGGAGCAGGTGCTTGGAGGACCTGGGGAGCCTAGGACAGCTGCCCCAGAGAGCCTGCCCCCATATGGAGCAGGTGCTTGGAGGACCTGGGGAGCCTAGGACAGCTGCCCTAGGGAGCCTGCCCTGTATGGAGCAGGTGCTTGGAGGGCGCTGGTGAGCCTCAGACAGCTGCCCTAGGGAGCCTGCCCTGTATGGAGCAGGTGCTTGGAGGGCGCTGGTGAGCCTCAGACAGCTGCCCTAGGGAGCCTGCCCTGTATGGAGCAGGTGCTTGGAGGGCGCTGGTGAGCCTAGGACAGCTGCCCCAGAGAGCCTGCCCTGTATGGAGCAGGTGCTTGGAGGACGTGGGGAGCCTAGGACAGCTGCCCCAGAGAGCCTGCCCTGTATGGAGCAGGTGCTTGGAGGGCGCTGGTGAGCCTAAGACAGCTGCCCCAGAGAGCCTGCCTGTATGGAGCAGGTGCCTGCAGGGCACTGGTGAGTTCTTGACTGGCTCACGCTGTGGCTTGTGCTCACAGCGAGTAGGGCAAACATGTTGCTGAAAAATCAAAGACAACTCTATGTGTTTCCAAAAATTACGGTGAATGTTATCTTCTGCAGAGACAGCCTTAGCTTCAAAACATTTTAATAATTTAATTTCCTTAAAATTCTTTTGAAGTCAGCTTTTCCAGAGCCATTTAAGAAAAGCTGCATTTCGTGACTGTACAGTCACCCTTGCACACTGGTGAGCCACCTTGCAGGAAACGAATGGTCTCAGACAGGATTTCTGGAGGAAGGAGCCTGCTAATATTGATGCCATGTGATTTTTGAGAGGCCAAGTAACTCCTGTGTCCCAAACATGTCTGTTAGCTTCTTCACCTTCAGAAGTACACTGTCCTGAGATACTTATGAATTCGTGAATCCAAAAATGCACCAGGGCAGTGGTTCTTACTTTGAAGAGCGATGGGTCCGGGGGCTGCGCAAGTGGGCTTTGGCACCTCTGCAGCTCTCCTGTTACTCTGTTCATGCGTTCGCTCCACGTGGACTGTGTCCTCATGTCTGCTTTGAGAATTTGCGTTACGGTTCTTAAGTACCACTAATCTAATGTTTGCTCATGACTCCTTCGT
Organism: Lepus europaeus; assembly: GCF_033115175.1. Classification (NCBI taxonomy): domain Eukaryota; kingdom Metazoa; phylum Chordata; class Mammalia; order Lagomorpha; family Leporidae; genus Lepus; species Lepus europaeus. The sequence continues at coordinate 123,471,673 of NC_084835.1, forward strand.
GACATCTGCTCATGCATTACTGGGCCTTACCCTTGCATCACCCACCCACCCAGCAGTCTGTCCACTCATGTGTCCACCCACTGAATCGTCCATGCATCCATCCAGTGTTTGTTAAGGACCTGCAATGTGCCAAGCACTATGGGCTGTAATAGTCAGCAGAACTCAGCACTCATGAAGCTCAGATCCCAGTGGAAAGAGAGAATAGCTCAATGAGGAAGTAGACTGCGTGTAGATGAAATGTTCCCTGGGCACTGGAGGAAGAGAGCGAGGGGGAGCTGCACCTGCTAAGTGCCCCGTGTTAGCTAATCAGGGTCACGGCTGTTCTGGATGCATTCAGGAGATGGAACCTACGGGATCTGTGGCAGCCGAGAAGTGAGAGAAGGAGGAGGCTCAAGGACCTGCCAGGATTTTGAGCCAGATGTCTGGAAGGAAGAGGTTGCTGTCACCTAGGAAGGGGAGACGAATGTTGAACAGGATTCAGGTCCCCAGGCTGACATCTGAGGATGGCGGGAATTGAGGGGTGGTCCGGACTGGAAGTACAGGTTTGAGAGTTGTCAGCAGAGACCAGCATTTCAGGCGGAGGGGTGCATGTCCACAAGAAGAGGCGTGGCGGGAAGACCCCAGCCTGGCCATGCCACTTAGAGGCGGGCTAGGCAGGGAAGAGCCTGTGCAGGCCTGAGGTGCTAGCTGAGAGCTGGGAGGGAACGAGGCGGGAAATGTTGTTGTGCGCCTGGGTGCCCGGGAGATCACGGGCCCTTCTCCAGGACATAAAGAATTGTGGAAGCTGTCGCCCTGCCTGCCCCATGGAGTGTGGTGGAGTCACCTGCACCCCTGGCGCTCAGCTTGTTTCCTGTTCTCTGCCTGACCTCGTCTGGGGAATGCGCTCCGCGAGCTGTGGGAAGTCGCTGGAACCCTGCACACGGCTGCCTCGTGGTTGCTGCCTTCAGTGACAAGGCCATGTGCGCTGGCCTCTGGGACTTAGGCAGCTGTTGGGCACTTCAGGAGGACTGTGGTCGGCAAAGAAGGCAGGTGCAGGCTGGGAAGAGGGCAGGGCCCTTGCACAGGCAGAGAAGGGTCCATCTTCTTTGTTGTTACTTTTTTAAAGATCACTTATTTGAAAGAGTTAGAGAGGAGGGGGGAGGACAACATGTGCTCTTCCACCTGCTGGTTCACTCCTCAGATGGTCACAGCAACCAGGGCTGAGCCAGGCCAAAGCCAGGAGCTTCATCCGGATCTCCCATGTGGGTGGCCGGGGCCCAGACCAGCTTCTGCTCCTTTCCCAGGTGCACTACAGGGAGTTGGATCAGAAGTAGAGCAGCTGGGACTGAACCGGCTCCCGTATGGGCTGCCAGCGTCACAGGCGGTGGCCTTACCCACTCCACCACAGCAGCCCCAGAAGGGTCCATCTTGTGTGGACGGTGCTTGGTCCTTAAGGTGAGGGTGAGACCAGAGGGAGAGGGCCTGCTTGTCGGACCTGCTCTCCCCAGGACAGCCAGGAGCGCCTGGAGTGTAGTTGACTCTGGGTAGTACATGTGACTGCTCTGCAGAGCTCGCTCTCCCCACCCGAGAGCCTTTCCTCAGCGGATTCCAGCTGGCTCCGTGGTACAAAAAAACCGTGCCGATCAATGCGTTTCTCTCCCCCACTGACACGGAGACGAGAGCCCATCCTGCTGCCAGTCAGCTTTGTCTTTCCATCATTAGATGGAGACCAGTGCTTGCTTTCTGGTTGTTTTTTTTTTTTTTTTTTTTTTCAGGCAGAATGGACAGTGAGAAAGACAGAAAGGTCTTCCTTTTTTTTTTAAATTTTTTTTTAAATTTTTTTATTTTTTTTATTTTTGACAGGCAGAGTGGACAGTGAGAGAGAGACAGAGAGAAAGGTCTTCCTTTTGCTGTTGGTTCACCCTCCAATGGCTGCCGTGGTAGGCGTGCTGATCCGATGGCAGGAGCCAGGTGCTTCTCCTGGTCTCCCATGGGGTTCAGGGCCCAAGCACTTGGGCCATCCTCCACTGCACTCCCTGGCCACAGCAGAGAGCTGGCCTGGAAGAGGGGCAACCGGGACAGGATCGGTGCCCCGACCGGGACTAGAACCTGGTGTGCCGGCGCCGCAAGGCAGAGGATTAGCCTAGTGAGCCGCGGCGCCGGCCGGTCTTCCTTTTCCATTGGTTCATCCACCAATGGCCACTGCAGCCGGTGCGCTGCAGCCGGTACACTGTGCTGATCCGAAGCCAGGAGCCAGGTGCTTCTCCTGGTCTCCCATGCGGGTGCAGGGCCCAAGCACTTGGGCCATCCTCCACTGCCTTCCCGGGCCATAGCAGAGAGCTGGCCTGGAAGAGGAGCAACTGGGACAGAATCCGGCGCCCAGATCGGGACTAGAATCCCGTGTGCCGGGGCCGCAGGTGGAGGATTAGCCTATTGAGCTGCGGTACCAGCCATGCTTTCTGTTTTTAATAGATGGCCTTGCCAGACCCCATTTTTTTTAAAAGACATTTATTTATTTGAAAGGCAGAGTTAAAGAGGGGCAGAGGCAGAGAGAGAGAGGTCTTCCAACCACTGGTTCACTCCCTAGATGGCCGCAGTGGCTGGAGCTGTGCCGATCCAAAGCAGTAGCCAGGAGCTTCTTTCCGGGTCTCCCACGCATGTGCAGGGGCCCAAGCATGTGGGCCATTTTCCATTGCTTTCCCAGGCCACAGCAGAGAGCTGGATCGGAATGGAGCAGCCAGGACTCGAACCGGCACCTGTCTGGGATGCCGGCGCTGCAGGCGGCGGCTTTACCTGCTGCACCACAGCTCTGGCCCCACCAGACCCCATTTGTTCGTGGGAGTGAAACGCATTCGCATGTGTGCAGCCTTTAGTGCAGTGTCCCTAGCTGCCTCCTCGAGGCTTCAGCCGGGGCACGGGGGAGCAGAGCCGTGCCAGTGGAGTTCGCTCTGAACCTTGAAACGCAGGGTTGTTTTAATCCTAAAATAATGTTACTTGTTGGGTAACAACTGAGGGTAAAGGAGTCCTGCAGCTTAATGCGCAGCACAGCCTGGTACACTGTTCTGGACAGCAGAGGGGTGGGGATTGACGTGGACTCACTGGAGAAGGCAGGGCGGGATGCTCTTCCTGCCGGGTCGGTTTCTCTGGAGCTGGACTGCTGTCTGCAGGCATTGTTCCAGGACTCACTGATGTGGAAACAAGATACATTTCAGACCCCAGACACTTCGCAGAATTTGGTTGGGCATTTTATTATGGCTCACTCTGTGTGTTGTCAGGTTTAGAGTCGGAGAGCTGGCGTGGCTCGTGTAAGGGTGCCCGCCTGTTGAAAGGCCGTCGGGGAAGATTGTGTGATGGTGTCTGAGCGCTGTGTGTTTGGCTTACAGGTGTGACTACTGCAACAAGGGCTTCAAGAAGTCCAGCCACTTGAAGCAGCACGTGCGGTCACACACGGGGGAGAAGCCCTACAAGTGCAAGCTCTGTGGCCGTGGCTTCGTCTCCTCCGGAGTCCTCAAGTCCCACGAGAAGACACACACAGGTCCTTGTCTGCCTCTCATGTGGAGAGTATCCCTTGTTGCTGTTTTCATTTAAAGGACTTAGTTATTTAACAGGCAGAGTGATGGAGGGGGGGGGGGGGGGAGGAGAGAGGTCTTCCAAATGCCCACAACAGCCAGGGCTGAGCCAGGCTGAAGCCAGGAGCCAGGAACTTCTGGGCCTCCCATGTGGGAAGCAGCAGCCCAAGCACTTGGGCCGTCCTCCACTGCTTCTCCTGCATATTGGCAGTGAGCTGGGCTTGAGCTGATAGTCTGATAGAGGATAGGTGTCCCGGATGCTGGCTCACCCTGCTGTGCCACAGCGCCGGCCCCGTTGTTGTTTGAGTACATAGCAGTCAGTTCACCCACTTCGAATGTACAACTCTGTGGTTTTAGCATGTTCGGTTTTGCAGCCTCCCTACTGTCTAATTTCTAAACATTTTTGTCACGCACTAGCAGCCCCTGCCCCATACCTGGTGCTGGGTGACCCTGGGTCTACTCCAGCTTCATGGACTTGCATGTGAACAGCCTGAAGGAGCACGTGGTCCCCACCGAGCAGAGGGTGTGCAAGGGCACGTGGTCCCCACCGAGCAGAGGGTGTGCAAGGGCACGTGGTCCCCACCGAGCAGAGGGTGTGCAAGAGCACGTGGTCCCCACTGAGCAGAGGGTGTGCAAGGCCACCTGTGCGGCCTGTGCCGTGCATCGGTCCTCGCTTCCCCATGGTGGCCAGGCTCTGGCCCACCACGCGGCCACCCAGCACTCAGTGGACAGCTAGGTCATTTCCATCCTTTGAGTATTATGAGTCATCCTGCTGTGAACATTTGGGGAGGAGTTTCTGTGTCGGCTTCTCTTCATTTCTCTACCTAGGGATGGAGTTACTAGGTCGTGTGGTAACACCGTCTGGACTGTTGAGCCTAGCAGGTTGTTTTCCAGAGCCACTGCATCGTCGTGCAGGCCCATCAGCGGGCACGTTTGGGTTCTGATTTCTCCCCACCCGCGCCAGTGCTTGTTCTTGTCCGTCTGTTCTGCTGTGACCCTCCTCGTGGGTGTGGAGTGGCCTCCCTGGGGTTTAGACTTGCATACTCCAGTGGCTGACGATGTTCTAACTCTGTGCTCATTTTCAAATTAGAACAATTGTTTTATTGTCATTGAGTTGTAAGAATTTTTTTTAATATGTTCTGACTACTCAACCTTTATCAGATAGGTGGTTTGGGATCACATATGTTGTTAAACATACTGCGTTTATTTACTTAACACAGCCAACATACTTGCTTAGCGTATTAATAATAGATATTGAATATCAGCAAGTGTTCTAAGGGCTTACATGACTACGAAGGAGCCCTGCTCAGAAACACCCACCCAGGCAGGAGGGACAAGTTTTGTGGGTGGGTCTGTGGCAGATGGCTGGCGCTGGGTGTCAGCGGGTTTTGGGAAGGCTCATGGAGGGTAGTAGGCCCTGCTGAGGAGGCAGAGAGGGGCCTGTGCCCTCACCAGGGACAGGCTGAACTGTCCTTGGCAGTGGGCCCCCAGCTGCTGAGGCAGATCGCTGTGTACTGCTGGGGCCTCAGCTGATGGGAGAGGGGAATCATGTGGGAGCTGTGTAGACTACTCCCGGTGGGAGCCGGGTGGGAGCTGTGTAGATGACTCTTGGTGGGAGCCGTGTGGGCTGTGTAGACTTCTCCTGGTGAAGCTGTATGGGAGCTGTGTAGACTACTCCAGGTGGGAGCTGTGTAGACTTCTCCTGGTGGGAGCTGTGTAGACTTCTCCTGATGGGAGCTGTGTGGGAGCTGTGTAGACTTCTCCTGGTGGGAGCCAGGTGGGAGCCATGTGGGAGCTGTGTAGACTACTCCCGGTGGGAGCTGTGTAGCCTTCTCCTGATGGGAGCCATGTGGGAGCTGTGTGGGAGCTGTGTAGACTTCTCCTGGTGGGAGTTGTGTGAGAACTGTGTAGACTGCCCCCGGTGGGAGCTTGTGGGAGGTTTGTAGACTACTTGTAGGGCCTCGGCTGGGTCACTGGCTGTGGGGCTGAGGGGAGTGGGTTTGCACAATCTCCTTGGATGGGGTAGAAGTGGAAGAGGACAGAAGCCCTGAGTTGTCAGGACGCACTTCTGGGCGGCTGCAGCTTGCACTGGCCAAGTTCTTGGAGCAGCCCATTCCTGAAGGCTGGGAACCCCAGCACACACCGTGTCTGCACCGCGGTGGCTCGTTGGCGGTGTCTGGGCTCGCTTCTCACTGCGGACAGCCGTCAGCTAACAGATGGTCTCTGCCGTCTCTGTCCTGTTGTGCCGCCCAGGGGTCAAGGCCTTCAGCTGCAGTCTCTGCAACACCTCGTTCACCACCAACGGCAGCCTCACGCGGCACATGGCGACACACATGAGCATGAAGGCCTACAAGTGTCCCTTCTGCGAGGAGGGCTTCCGGACCACCGTCCACTGCAAGAAGCACATGAAGAGGCACCAGGCAGTGGCCCCCGCGGCGCCCACTGCGGGGGAGGCGGAAGCAGGAGGTACTTCCCACTTTGGCCCTGGCTCGCTGATGCTGACTTAAGAGTGAATTCCTGTCCAGATCCAGCCTGGCTGGGCGTGGCTCAGACGCAGTAGCACCCTGGACTTTAGAGTGTTCTCCAGTCTCATTTTCTGATAGTGACAGCATGGGTGTTCTTTGTGAAAACCCCCGCGGCCTGGTGAAGAACACTCAGGTCAGCAGCCACAGAGCGGAGCTCACACCCACCCTGACGCTGTCCTCCTTCCCTGTCGGCACACGTGTGGTGGAGGTTTTCCTGTTTTTAACAAGCGTGCTGTATTCTCCCTCCACCCACGTCAGTCAGCACGTTAAGCACAGATCATTGATTCGAATAACCACGAGGCGCTCCATAGCCTTTCCCTATGCTGAGTCCTGTGGACGGCCATGGCACTGGCACGTAGTCGGTCACCGCCTTGGTAACAGCAGGCGTTGGTGGAGCCCCGCCCCCCATGCCCCGTACCCCGTTTCCCCTGGGTCGCAGCCCCATCCCCCTGCTCGCCGTTGCCCTCTCGTGTTGGCCCACATAGACCGCTAAACAGTGGAAGGCAGCAGTCCCATCTTGCGCAGGAACCAGCTAAATCAGGCAGGCAGACTTGCCCAGTCCCACAGCGCCTTCTGTGTTTGCAGGAGATTGCACTGTGCAGCTTGCTGCCAAGCCTTTTAGTCTTCTAAGTCAGCATTTCCTCTGTACGCTGCGTGTGCTGCTGGGCTGACCATGTGCCACTCAGCACCTGGGGTTTGTGGAGCTGAGGCACCGTCACATCTGCTGTGACTCCGGCCTTCTCCCCTCAGTTGCTTGTCCTTCAGCTGCTTTGTGTCCCTTTGGACTCGAGGCCGCAGTCAGAGTGTCCAGCGTCCCCAGTGTCTCTGCATGGGAGGAGTGAGTCCTGAGAGTTTCCCTGCCCTGCATTCAAATAACCAAACCACAGTGTGCACGTGGCAGAGCAGCTGCGCACCCTGCTTCTTCCATAGACAGCTCCGAGCAGACAACGGGAGTGCCTGCTTCCGTGTGAAGGGACTCGAGTGTTGTACCTGCAGGTGTTGTGTCCAGAACCTGTAGTTTGCAGCGAGCTAACTGGTCACTGACGTGCAAGTGCAGCATCTCCAAGTTAACTACTTGTCCCCATCAGCTCAGGAAGCTGCAGGGCCATGGAGCCAGTGACTAGGGACTGTTAGGGCCTCACCAGCAGCCGTGTACAACCGTGCGTGGACTCTCTCCACGGCAGAGAAATCGCTTGCTAAGTCGTTTTGTTTTCCCTGAGCTCACTACGGCTGTGGAGGGGTTTGGACTTCCTTTCACTCTCCCCACTGTGCCTTTTTAGTGTAGTCGGTCCCTGCCCTCCTCCTCCTGTCCCTGTACTGTGTGTATCTATTACTCAGTGTTCTCCTCTTCTGTACCGTGTGTGTATATTACTTGGTGTGCTCCTGTCCTGTACCGTGTGTGCCTGTTACTCGGTGTGCTCCTGTCCTGTACCGTGTGTGCCTGTTACTCGGTGTGCCCCCTGTCCTTTACCGTGTGTGTCTGTTACTCAGTGTGCTCCTGTCCTGTACCGTGTGTGTCTGTTACTTGGAGTGCTCATGTCCTGTACTGTGTGTGTCTGTTACTCAGTGTGCTCCTGTCCTGTACCGTGTGTGCCTGTTACTCGGTGTGCTCCTATCCTGTACCGTGTGTGCCTGTTAACTCGGTGTGCCCCCTGTCCTGTACCGTGTGTGCCTGTTACTCGGTGTGCCCCCTGTCCTGTACCGTGTGTGTCTGTTACTCGGTGTGCTCCTGTCCTGTACCGTGTGTGCCTGTTACTCGGTGTGCTCCTGTCCTGTACCGTGTGTGCCTGTTACTCAGTGTGCTCCCTGTCCTGTACCGTGTGTGCCTGTTAACTCAGTGTGCCCCCTGTCCTGTACCGTGTGTGTCTGTTACTCGGTGTGCTCCTGTCCTTTACCGTGTATGCCTGTTACTCAGTGTGCTCCCTGTTCCTGTCCCTGTCCTGTACCGTGTGTGTCTGTTACTCAGTGTGCTCCCTGTCCTGTACCGTGTGTGCCTGTTACTCAGTGTGCTCCTGTCCTGTACCATGTGTGTCTGTTACTCGGTGTGCTCCTGTCCTGTACCGTGTGTGCCTGTTACTCAGTGTGCCCCCTGTCCTGTACCGTGTGTGCCTGTTACTCGGTGTGCTCCTGTCCTGTACCGTGTGTGCCTGTTACTCGGTGTGCTCCTGTTCTGTCCCATGTGTGTCTTTCTCGGTGTGCTCCTGTTCTGTACCGTGTGTGCCTGTTACTCGGTGTGCTCCTGTCCTGTACCGTGTGTGCCTGTTACTCGGTGTGCTCCTGTCCTGTACCGTGTGTGCCTGTTACTCGGTGTGCTCCTCTTCTGTACCGTGTGTGTCTGCTACTCAGTGTGCTCCTGTCCTGTACCGTGTGTGCCTGTTACTCGGTGTGCTCCTGTCCTGTACCGTGTGTGCCTGTTACTCGGTGTGCTCCTGTCCTGTACCGTGTGTGTCTGTTACTCGGTGTGCCCCTGTCCTGTACCATGTGTGTGTCTGTTACTCGGTGTGCTCCCTGTCCTGTACCGTGTGTGTCTGTTACTCAGTGTGTTCGTGTCCTGTACCGTGTGTGTCTGTTACTCAGTGTGCTCCTGTCCCTGTACTGTGTGTGTCTGTTACTCGGTGTGCTCCTGTCCTGTACCGTGTGTGCCTGTTACTCAGTGTGCTCCTCTTCTGTACCGTGTGTGTCTGTTACTCAGTGTGCTCCTGTCCTGTACCGTGTGTGCCTGTTACTCAGTGTGCCCCTGTCCTGTACCGTGTGTGTCTGTTACTCGGTGTGCATCTGTCCTGTACCGTGTGTGCCTGTTACTCGGTGTGCTCCTGTCCTGTACCGTGTGTGCCTGTTACTCGGTGTGCTCCTGTCCTGTACCGTGTGTGTCTGTTACTCGGTGTGCCCCTGTCCTGTACCATGTGTGTGTCTGTTACTCGGTGTGCTCCCTGTCCTGTACCGTGTGTGTCTGTTACTCAGTGTGTTCGTGTCCTGTACCGTGTGTGTCTGTTACTCAGTGTGCTCCTGTCCCTGTACCGTGTGTGTCTGTTACTCGGTGTGCTCCTGTCCTGTACCGTGTGTGCCTGTTACTCAGTGTGCTCCTCTTCTGTACCGTGTGTGTCTGTTACTCGGTGTGCTCCTGTCCTGTACCGTGTGTGCCTGTTACTCGGTGTGCTCCTGTCCTGTACCGTGTGTGCCTGTTACTCGGTGTGCTCCTGTCCTGTACCGTGTGTGTCTGTTACTCGGTGTGCCCCTGTCCTGTACCATGTGTGTGTCTGTTACTCGGTGTGCTCCCTGTCCTGTACCGTGTGTGTCTGTTACTCAGTGTGTTCGTGTCCTGTACCGTGTGTGTCTGTTACTCAGTGTGCTCCTGTCCCTGTACCGTGTGTGTCTGTTACTCGGTGTGCTCCTGTCCTGTACCGTGTGTGCCTGTTACTCAGTGTGCTCCTCTTCTGTACCGTGTGTGTCTGTTACTCAGTGTGCTCCTGTCCCTGTACCGTGTGTGTCTGTTACTCGGTGTGCTCCTGTCCTGTACCGTGTGTGCCTGTTACTCAGTGTGCTCCTCTTCTGTACCGTGTGTGTCTGTTACTCAGTGTGCTCCTGTCCTGTACCATGTGTGCCTGTTACTCAGTGTGCCCCTGTCCTGTACCGTGTGTGCCTGTTACTCAGTGTGCTCCTGTCCTGTACCGTGTGTGCCTGTTACTCGGTGTGCTCCTGTCCTGTACCGTGTGTGTCTGCTACTCAGTGTGCTCCTGTCCTGTACCGTGTGTGCCTGTTACTCGGTGTGCTCCTGTCCTGTACCGTGTGTGCCTGTTACTCGGTGTGCTCCTGTCCTGTACCGTGTGTGCCTGTTACTCGGTGTGCTCCTGTCCTGTACCGTGTGTGTCTGCTACTCAGTGTGCTCCTGTCCTGTACCGTGTGTGCCTGTTACTCGGTGTGCTCCTGTTCTGTACCGTGTGTGCCTGTTACTCGGTGTGCTCCTGTCCTGTACCGTGTGTGTCTGTTACTCAGTGTGCTCCTGTCCTGTACCGTGTGTGTCTGCTACTCAGTGTGCTCCTGTCCTGTACCGTGTGTGTCTGCTACTCAGTGTGCTCCTGTCCTGTACCATGTGTGCCTGTTACTCGGTGTGCTCCTGTTCTGTACCATGTGTGTCTTTCTCGGTGTGCTCCTGTCCTGTACCATGTGTGCCTGTTACTCGGTGTGCTCCTGTCCTGTACCGTGTGTGCCTGTTACTCGGTGTGCTCCTGTTCTGTACCATGTGTGTCTTTCTCGGTGTGCTCCCTGTCCTATCCCTGAGCTTCTCCTGTCCCTTGCTGTGGGCTGTGTTCGCGGTGTGCTCCCTGGCCTGTCCCTGACCTCTCCTGTCCCTTGCTGTGGGCTGTGTTCGCGGTTACTCAGGGATTCCCGACACTCATGTGCACATTTCTCGGCTGTGCGGGTGGTGACCAGAGTAGACTCTGCCCCAGGTTCTGCAGGTGGGAGGTGGAAGTTTGGTTGGCTGTTCTCTGGAATTCTAGCAGTAGATGTTGAGTGTCTGGCCTTGTGCCTGTGGCTGACTCTCTGCTGCCTCCATCCCTCCCCTTCTCTCTCCTCTCTCTCTTGTCGATTTTCCCTTATGTTCTATGAAAGACTATGCAGTTTTTCCAGCTAACTAACTCGTTTTTAGTCACTGCTCATTTTGCTGTTTAGTTTTTCTGTTGCATTTTAGTTTTTTTTTAGTCTGTTACGCAGTGGTGACCTCCCTGCGCCCAGACTTCATTTTCCTCTCCGTGGTGTATGCTTTCTTAATTTATATTCTTCTTTTTTTTTTTTTTTTTTTTTTTTTTCATTTTATTTGATAGGCAGAGAGACAAAGATGTTACGTCACAGCTTCTTTCCTCACGCTGTGGCAGCTAGGGCTGAGCCAGGCGGAGCCAGGAACCTGGAATTCAGTCCAGGCCTCCCCTGTGGGTGGCAGGGACCCAGCTACGTGGGTGTCACCTGCTGCCTCCCAGCAGGAAGTGAGAATCTGGATTGGAGCTGGGACTCAAGCCCAGGCGCTGGAACGCAGGCTGTGGGCGCCCAGGGACCTGCTGCCCGCCCCATGTGACATTGTAATGGCAGTTTATTCTTGCCTTTACCCCATTGAAATACACCCTTACATTTTGCTGAGAAAAAAAACACATACACACACACACACATATATATATATTTCAATCTTTATTTATATTAAAGAGTTACAGTGGAGACGGAGAAAGAGAGAGAGAGAGAGGGAGGGAGTCTCCTGTCTTCTGGTTTGCTCCCTAAATTGCCGCAGTGGCCAGAGCTAACCTGATCTGAAGTCAGGAGCCAGGAGCTTCTTCAGGGTCTCCAACGTGGGTGCAGGGGCCAAGGACTTGGGCCGTCCTCTACTGCTTTCCCAGGCCATAGCAGAGTGCTGGATTGGAGGAGGAGCAGCCGGGATTAGCACTGGCACCCATATAGGGTGTCAGTGCTTCAGGCTGGGGCATTAACCCACTGTGCTACAGCGCCGGCCCCTGTACATATATATTTTTTAACTTTTATTTTCTTTTTTATAGTAAGTCTTTTAAATAGAGGCTCTTTGTTAATTTCTCGGTTTCGGTTCCCATTTTTAGGCTCCTGGTTTTCCTTACCTGATGATAATTCATTTTGTGCCCTCATTGGTAAATGAGCACTGGCAGCCAGTGTACACGTGGGCAGTTTCAGAGCCCACTGTGCACCTGCAGCCGGGCTGCACATAGAGCTTTCACCCTGGCACCTGCTGGTGTAGGCAGGCACCACCCCAACCCAGGTTCACTTGCCCTGCCAGGCAGCCCCAGGTGTAGACAGTCACCACACACACACACACATACACACACCTACCTGTCAGGCAGCCCTGGTGTTGGTAGTCACTCCCCCGACAAACACACACACGTCGCTAACTGATGTTGGCAGTTACCTACACACACACACACACACACACACACCCCTGCCAGGCAGCTCCTGGTGTTGGTAGTCACTCCCCCGACAAACACACACACATGTCGCTAACTGATGTTGGCAGTTACCTACACACATACACACACACACACACACCCCTGCCAGGCAGCTCCTGGTGTTGGTAGTCACTCCCCCGACAAACACACACACATGTCCCTAACTGATGTTGGCAGTCACCTACACACATACACACACACACACACCTGTCAGGCAGCTCCTGGTGTTGGTAGTCACCCCCCTGACAAACACACACACATGTCCCTAACTGATGTTGGCAGTCACCTACACACACACACACACACACACACACCCCTACTGTCAGGCAGCCCTGGTGTTGGCTGTTTTCCCCCCATGTTCTTGTTTCGTTTTCCAGCAAAGCAATGGTGGGGAGAGGCAGCTCTTTACCGTGGGCAGAGCTGATGGAGTTACTGATCTCAGCATGGCTTCCTTACTGCTGAGTGACTCTTCACCAGCAATGTGATCCGTGTCGCTGTGTTTGATTTAGACATGGCGATGGAGGAGGAAGACAGTTCCGACAGAACTGTGCCCAGAAAATCTCGCCCTGAGGTCATCACGTTCACCGAGGAGGAGACGGCGCAGCTGGCCAGGATCCGGCCCCAGGACAGCGCCACCGTGTCCGAGAAGGTGCTGGTGCAGTCGGCCGCCGAGAAGGACCGCATCAGCGAGATGAAAGACGAGCAGGCGGAGCTGGAGGCCGAGCCCAAGCATGCCAACTGCTGCACCTACTGCCCCAAGAGCTTTAAGAAGCCCAGCGACCTGGTGAGGTGCGGCCGCAGACACACCCTGGGCGATCCCTCCCGGCACAGGGACGAGGGGGCTGCTGCCACGCAAGCTCCCTCTGAGTGTTCACCAGGAAATTGGCGTCTCTAGAGACTGCTGTGCTTACTTCCTGTGATGTGGAAGTTCTAGTAAATGAGAACTTAGAAAGTTCATTCATTTTTATGTATTTGAAAGGTAAATTGACAGAGGATGATAGAGACAGAGAGCAGGATCTCCCATCAGCTGGCAATGACTGGGGCTGGTCCAGGCCAGAGCAAGGAGCCAGGAACTCCAGGTCTCCTCTGTGGGGTCAGAGACCCCAGCATTTGAGCTGCCATCTGCTGCCTCCCACGTTGCCCGTTAACAGGAAGCTGGACCAGAAACAGGTGGACCTCTGTTCTAGGAGCTGTAGGATGTGGGTATCACAGGTGACTGCTAAACCTGCTGCACCACGGCGTCCACCCCAGGACGAGCTTATTTGTCGAGGGAGATGTGGTGCTCGGCTTGTAGGCGTGCACAGGAGCAGCAGGCACCGTCCTGGCCCAGAGACCCTGGTCTGTGCAAGGAGCGCAGAGGCAGGCCTGGCGAGCCGGGCTCAGGAGGAGGGGGCAGGAGGCTGCTAGCCAGCCAGCAGGGATCGGCACACGAGTCCGGGTCCACACAGTGCTGGGGAAGCTGGCAGACAAGGCGCCTGGTGGAGGTCGGCAGGCGCCAGGACAGGAGGGGCTGTTGGCGTGTTTGGACTGTAGGAGAGAAAAGGCCAACTCCAGCTTTTCTCCTGAATATTAGAATAGTTGCTCAGACAAAAGAGAGATTCTTCATTTTTGTTCTAGGAATCAGAACAAGTGAATGAAAGTATTTAATAAAAGCAACCAAGATTGTAGGGCGGCAGTAGCACAGCAGGCAGCTACAGAGGACTGCGTAGGGCACCTTCTGTGTGCTCCTGTTCCAGAGGCCTGGGCAGCTCCCAGGACAGCGTGGCTGTCTAGGGAACGTCGCAGCTGACAGCGCCTCCACAGTCCATTCGGAGGCTCACTGCGGGTGAGAGGATAGAGAGGAAGCCGGGTCGTGGGGGCCTAGAGAGTCTGTGGACTGCGCTCTGTTGGATCCGTGGGTGCAGTTCCTGAGTAGGAATCGTGGAAGCTGACGTGTGCTCTGAGGCTGCATAGTACAACCAGAAAGTTAGAGGAAGGAGAGGTCCGGGGCCTGGTGACAGAGGAGTTTGGTTGTTGTATAAGTGGGAGTCCAGCATGGCCTGCAGCTGCCTGTGGCCAGAGGTCAGTGAGGAGTGAGGAACATGCTGACCGGGAGAGCTGGCTTCACCAGTGGGTTCGTGGTGGGTCACAGAGGAGAGCTATGCCAGGCCCAGGAGCCAGTTTGGAAATGTTGAGGCAGCACCTGTGGTGGTCACCCGCCAGGCTGAGGCCGGCAGGTGACCAGGGATGGGACATGGCACCGTGGTGTCTCCGAGGAAGGTGGAAGGGACGGGAAGCCTGGCTGAGCCTGGCAGCCGCGGTAGCTGCTTCTCCCTTGCTCGTTTTAACCCCGGGCAGCTTCAACCCCTTCAAGCACAACCTGAGGTAAACAGGTGTCTGCTCCGTGTACAGGTAGTCAGTGTTTACACAGACGTCAGTGGTAAATCCTTTCCTTCTTTCATCTTCACGTATCCATGCGTCTTCGCATCGACGTCTATATCACTCAGGTGTCCTGTGAACGTGGTGTTCCATCTGTCTCCAGACCGCTGGTGATGACCTCGTCGGGGCTTACAGGCACCTCCTGTGCCCGTGAGGTCCTCGGGTCCCTGGGGGCCCCTGGCACCGGCCTTCTGGCTGTCTGTTCCCCCAGACCTGCGCCCTGAGCTTGTTTTTGGTGCTGATAGGTGCTGTCTCCTGGCTGACCTGTAGGAGCTCTTTGGTTTTTATGAAAATGACCGTGTTTTCCTTTGTCTTGCAAATATTTTTGGTTCTTTGTTATTTGGATCAGTTGTTTATGTTTTTTTTTTTAATAGAGTGAAGCTCAGAATTTTATTTGGCCAAATTTAAGCAGCAGACAGCAATATAATTTTATATTTTTGTGGTTAATTATAAATTTAAAATCATTAAGTTTTTTCTTAAGTTTCTTTTTATTTATTGGCAAGGCAGAGAGTTTACAGAGAGAGAGAGAAAGATCTTCTATTTCTTAGTTTACTCTCCAGATGGCCGCAATGGCCAGGACTGGGCCAAGCAAAGTCAGGAGCTTCTTCCAGGTCTCCCCCGTGGGTGGCAGGGGACAGGCACTTGGGCCATCTTCTACTGCTTTCTCAGGCTCATTAACAGAAAGTTGGATCAGAAATGGAGCAGCTGGGACTTGAACTGGCAGCCATATGGGATGCTAGCATTGCAGGCGGTTGCTTTACCTGCTGTGCCACAGTGCCAGCTCTGTGAAGCTGTGTGTTAATGTGTATATAATTAAAAAGAAAAAACACTTAACTTGCAAATATCTTTTGGATAGGCATGTTCGAATCCACACAGGAGAAAAGCCATACAAGTGTGACGAGTGTGGGAAGAGTTTTACTGTCAAATCCACCCTTGATTGCCACGTGAAGACGCACACAGGTGAGGAGCAAACCCCTGCATTGTTGGCAGATCCTGTATGTGTGGCTTTGTTTCTCTGTGTGTGGTGCACATAGCACTCTGGAAATGAGCAGTGTGTGATGGGAAGCGTGGGCTGGAGTGACATATGCAATCGCCAGTCTGGCTGAGTGACGCTTCATTGAGTTCTCCTGTGAACAAGGTCTCCCCTGAGTCTCATCTGGGCCAGGGCTTCCCAAAACCTGCGGACTCAGCAGATCCCACGGCAGCGCTCGGGCTGCAGTTGTGTTTATGGGGAGAAGAACCCCACATGGGACAGAATTACTGTCTAAGGAGCTGGAAGGTCGTTGCACGGCTCCCAGCAGGAGGCTGGGCGTCTCGAGGCTCGAGGCCAGTTCCCCACCTCTGCTGAGTGTGGCTCCCACACTGGCTGCGCAGCCTCACGGTCCTCGACGGGATGCCGCCTGGGAGGCAGATTGCTGGTGAAGGGGCTGCTGCCCCTCCCTGCCGCGGCGTTCAGATGAAGTTCCAGTTGCCATGGGAGAGTCTGTGTCTGACGAGCTGTCTGTGACCATCACGGGCCAGGCGTGTTGTGAGTCCTAGGGTTACGCTGATCGGTCGAGTTTATATTCTCAGCCTGAACAAGTGGATGCATGTGGAGTTTACACCTCATGGGGTGGTGAGTTGACGTGGCCTGGCTGTCCCATGTGTGGATGCCTTAGCTTCCTGAGCCTGTCTGCTCGTGCAGCACCGAGAGCCTGCTAGCCATGAGGGCACGGGCTGTCAGCCAGCGCGCAGATTCCCGACTCCCAGCGGCGCTTGGCACCTGCTTCCCCCACTGCAGGCTGTGGGGGCAGTGAGCAGAGAGAGCACGTCTGTGGAAACCCCACCTATCACCCCGGCTCCACTGTGGAAGAGGGTGGGATTTCCAAGGCCCCAGAACAGGGCTGGGAGCACAGCGTCACTAGCCCTTGGCAGTAAGGCCTGGCTCTTGTGTCCTGGACCAGTACAGGGCTGTTCAGAGCAGCGTCAGAGCTGTTGACACCTGGCAGTCTGGGCACAGGACACGTGAGCCACAGGCCTGGGACCCTGCAGTGAGCGCTGGCCCGGTACACTGTCCGGAAAAGAAAACGAGAGGTGCCGCAACGCTCGGGTGCCCTCTCTCAAACCAGGCAGAAGTGGCGGTGGTGCCGAGTGCACTGAGTGGCCGCCCTGGCAGCTTCTGTGCCGGGGAGTGGCATCCACCAGTCAGGGCTTGGTGTCCTGCCGGCTGCGGGCTGTGGAATGCATAGCGTCCCGGGGTGAGAGAGCTTCTCCCTGCAACCCCGTGTCCATGGGCTCAGCACCTTGGCGGCCTCACGGCCTGCTGGGCGGGCGTCTGAAGGTGGCGGTGGTCCTGGCCCCGCTGACCCGGCTGTCTGTGCGCAGGTCAGAAGCTCTTCAGCTGCCACGTGTGCAGCAACGCGTTCTCCACGAAGGGGAGCCTGAAAGTGCACATGCGCCTGCACACGGGAGCCAAGCCCTTCAAGTGCCCGCACTGCGAGCTGCGCTTCCGCACGTCCGGCCGGAGGAAGACGCACATGCAGTTCCACTACAAGCCCGACCCCAAGAAGGCCCGGAAGCCGGCGGCTCCAGGCTCCTCGGAGGGCCTGCAGCCCGTCAGCCTGCTCAGCGCCACCTCCTCCGACCCCAGCGTGTTTATCATGAACAACTCTGTCCTCACTGGGCAGCTTGAGCAGAGTCTGCTTCAGCAGGGGCTGGTGGGCCAGGCCGTTCTCCCCGCCTCCGTGTCAGGTGAGCCCTGGGCCCGTGACCCCTGCCCGGCCCACAGCAGGACGCCTGTCTCCCCTTCCCCCACGCTCCATTCTGCCTCCCGCGCTGCCGCCTTTGGTACCCTGGCCTTGTTTCACTGTGGGGTCTATGTATTTGCACCTGTGGTTCTCACCTGGCACTCGTGGATTTAGTAGTGAGCTGTGCGGCTGACAAATGCTCCTGACTGCTGCTGTGAGCGCTGGGTCACTGCGGGCCTGTGTACGATGGCCTTCCCATGACAATGGCAGCTCCTGGTAGTGATCAGGTGCCACGCAGGGGCCTTGCCTTCTGCCTCTGGGACTTGTGCTGTCTTCTGGGACTGTGCTGGATAGTGCCCATCAGTGGGCCACTTTCTGACCTTTTTTCTAAATTTATTTATTTACTTGGCATAGTTACAGCCTGAGGGGGAGACAGAGATATCTTGCATCCACTGATTCGCTCCTCAAATGGCTGCAACCCCTGAAGCTGGGCAGTCTGAAGCCAGGAGCTTCTTCCTGGTCTTCCACATGGGAGCAGGACCCAAGCACTTGGGCCATCTTGTGCTGCCTTCCCAGGCCATAGCAGAGAGCTGGAGCAGCCGGGACTGCAGCTGGCACCCACATCGGATGCTGGCGCCTGAGGCAGATGTTTAACCTACTGTGCCACAGCACCAGCCCCTGACAGTTTAAAATGAGCAATATTGTTATCTCTTTTACAGTTTGCTTTGCAATGGTTAAATCAGATCATGAGTGTGTGCGCATGTATGTGTAGTACAGAGCATGCATTAACAGTCCTTAATTAGATCACATTGCAGTACTATGAAACTTGCTCATTTAAAAGTCCTCCTGTCCTGCAGGTGCTTGGCCTAGAGGTTATGACACTGTATGATGCCTGCATCCTACATGGGAGGGCCTGGGCGCCACTCCTGGCTTTGGCTCCTGATTTAGTTTCCTGCTAATTTTGATGCTAGGAGACAGAGTGAAGGCTCGGGTGACTGGGTTCCTGCCACCCGTGTGGGAGGTTGGAATCGAGTTTTGGCTCCTGACGTTGGCCTGCCCGGCCTGCCCAGCCCTTGCTGTGGTAGGCATCGGGGAGTGAACCGACGGCGGGAGCTCACTGTGTCTCTGCTGTCCATCTTTCTCGCTGTTTCCCCCTCTGGTCTCTCTGAAAGCGTGAAAACAGTAAAGACGTAAAGATCGCCCTGTAGGGAGCGACGTCAGTCTGAGAATGTCGGTAACGCTCAGCCGGTCCCTCTCTCTCTCTGCCCAGCTGGAGGTGATTTGACCGTGTCTTTGACAGATGGGAGCTTGGGCGCCCTGGAAGGCATCCAGCTGCAGTTGGCTGCTCACTTGGTTGGACCAAACGTTCAGATTTCTGGAATCGATGCTGCCAGCATTAATAACATCACACTGCAGGTAGGACCCCTGCCGTCAGCCCCGTGCTTTTGTGTGGTCTGGAGCACGGGGAAGCGCGGCCTCTTCATGACGAGCATCTGTGTTGCCTTCCAGATCGATCCGAGTATTCTACAGCAGACGCTCCAGCAGGGCAGCGTGCTGACTCAGCAGCTCACGGGGGAGCCTGGCGTGGCCCCACACACCAGCTCTGTCCAGACAGGGGACAGCACCGTGCCCGCCAGCGTTGTCATCCAGCCCATCTCAGGCCTGTCCCTGCAGCCCACGGTGACGTCCGCCAACCTGACCCTCGGCACGCTGTCTGAGCACGACTCTGTGCTGGCCGCCAGCAGCAGTGGTACGAGCTGTTTGCTTCTCTCTTGCTTTGAGTCACGTGGGTGGTATCAGGACCGTGTGGTGGCCTTGCACCCGTCTTCCTACCTGAAGTAAATAGAGATGACTGCTGTTTCATTTTGAATCGTTCTCTTTTTGAAGTAGCGACTGAAGTAAAATATTTTGGCCTATCGAAGGGGGAAATGTGTGTTTTCAAGCTTGGTTTTGTTTTGCTTTGTGTTGCTTGACCAGGAACTCAAGACCTCACTCAGGCGATGGCTTCCCAAGGTCTGGTGTCCACCTCCACTGGTCCGCACGAGATCACCCTGACCATTAACAACTCGAGTTTGAGCCAGGTCCTGGCGCAGGCTGCTGGGCCCACCACCACGTCCTCCTCGGGGTCGCCACAGGAAATCACGCTGACGATCTCTGGTTAGTGAGTCACCGTCCTGCACGGCCTTTCAACTGCAGCTTCTGTCTGTCTGATTTGAACCTCTTCCCATAGCACTTAGCAGTAATGGAGATTGTGCTCAGTGAGCTGTGTAATTCACGTGGGCTATCCAAGTGTAGTGGACGTGATGTGATGCAATCCAAATCTAGTGGTGGAGGTGGAAATGGTGGTTTGTCCTGTCAGATTTTGAGGAGAGTGGGTGACTTAATTATTGTGGTTTTATTCTTAGCGATTTTGCTGCTTCTGGTGAAAGTGTCCTGGTTAGCAACAAGGAGGTGATGTGAGTTCGTGAGTGTTGCGTTCCATTCGACTGGGAGAACGCTTAGCGGCGTCAGCGTGTGCGCGAGGACAGTAGGCACCTCCGTGCTGCTGCTGGTGTCTTCCACATCCACACAGATGACACAGGGCTGTAAAGCTGGGAGAACGCTGGGGAGTGTCAGCGACAGCATCTGGCGCCGTTTGGCAGTAGAGCTCACTTGTGGTTGACAACTGCAAGCGTCGGTCACAAGGCCATCCCTGCCTGTCCCGGACTCTGGCCTTCTGAGTTCTGCTTAACCTTGGCTGCGGTCCCCGGAGCTGCTGGCGGCTCTCAGCCGGTGTTGCTGGACTGTCTCCTGTGCACGTCACCCTTGCCATCCGTAGCTATGAGCTCTTCCTAGCCCAGCACCAGTGCTTACTTTGGTTACAGCCCTCCCTGTGTACCTGGTGTTACTGTAGCAGTTGTTAAATATCAGCGTTGGATAGTAATTCATTTACGCTTCCTAACCATCCATGAGATCGAAGCATCTGCTGGAAATCCAGACCACCTCAGTGGAAGCCAGAGCCCTGTTTCTCTTTGTGAGGGACGGACTCCTCGGCCCTTCACCCAGGAGGTCTGTCCAGGGTCTTAGTTCTTCAGGGCAGTGCCTGTACAGATTAACAGTGGAATCGAGAGGAAAGCTATTTAGAAGAAATCAAAAGCCTTTTATTTTAGGGAGTGTCTTTATTCGTTTTAGTATGCGAGAAATTTGAAGAGTTTATGTTTTAGGTGGGGCGTTACTTTTGGATGACATGCCCTGATGAGGCAGCAGAAGTTAGCCATGAATTTTCTATAATTCAGTGACCTTCCTCCTCCCCTTGGAGAGCTGTGAATTTCAATGTTGGAAATATAGGGGAATGATTTTTAAGAAAGCCACTTTGCTGACCACATTAACTTTTAGTTGTTAGTCCCTGCAGCGTAGGAGGCTTCGTGCCTTCAGAAGCAGTGTGCGTTTCACACGCGGCCCTGGTGTGTGTTTCGCATGCGGCCCTGGTGTGCGTGCCGTGCTGCGCTCCTCCTGAGTGCCCTCGGTGTTGGTCGCTTGTCGCCTTTCTGCTCACAGCACTGAAGAGTGCAGAGGCATGTGACCACTCCCAGGAAGGACTGGCCGGAAGGCTTACCCAGGTACAGGACTGCACCTCCGTCGGGGAACCTCGGGTGCGGTTCCTTGTTCGCTGCTTCTCCCTGGGACCCCTGCTCATCGCCTCCTCCCGGTGCTCTGGAGAGGCTGCAGGAAGCCATGTGACTGTGGAAAGCTCCCAGAAGCTCTGGGCAGGCTTCCCGTCACGTGCTACGGTGGTCTTTGTCCCATTAGTGTACAGAGTTACAAATGCTGTGAACACCAGAGAGTGGAGCTGTCACTTCAGTTAAGGTTTGCAAATGTCCAGCAGCTTATGAGTCCCAGTTTAGAGAAAACGTAAACCCTGGGTAGAAAGCAATGGCAGTCTTTTCCCTCCCCAAGTTGATCTTACCCACAAACAATAACAGCTAACTGGTGCTTGTAGCCAGTTATTAATGGAGAATTGTGTAAAGCAGGAGTAAAGCAGTTGACACCTGCCTACTTTGTGCAGCTCCCACGCGTCGTTCACACGTGCATCTTCCCTGCAGAGGACAGCATTTCTTTTTGCTTTGCCTGTGCTCATGCCCATAGTGCGTCGGCCTTCGCTGTTCTGGCTCCTCCCGGTGGCCTTGACATGGGGATCTTCATAACGCACTTGGCGGTGCGGCATCTTTTTGTCTTGTTTACACCTAATTTGGAAGTGGGATTTTTTTTTTGTTTGTTTTTTTGTTTTATTTATTTGTTTGTTTGAAAGGCAGAGTGGCACAGCAAGGAAGAGAGATAGGAGAGAGACTTCCCATCATGCTTGTAGCAGCCAGGACTGGGCTAAGCCAAAGCCACAAGTCAGGAACTCCAAGTACTTAGGCCATCATCCGCTGCCTCCCAGGTGCATTAAACACAGATCAGAAGCGGAGGCGAGCCTTGGTCGCAGCCCTCCACTATGGGTGTGGCCGTCCAAGCTGGGGCTTCACCTGTTGTACAAGACAAATCCCTGGATTTGTAAAGCGTCTGTCTTGATGAACTCTCTCCAAAGCATGCAGTTTACTTTCCAGGAAAAGTTCAGTAGTTCGTTTTATTCTCACGTTCATTTCCAGTTGCCACACATACCCGCTGTGGAACCAACGGCACGTGGTGTCCCAGGATGTCCTGTCGTGCTAATGGCCACAGAGTGCATGTGCTGGGGACAAGCAGGGGCCTTGTCGGCAGCCTGAGGAGTAGGGGTCAGGGGGTGGGCTTCTGTTCCCTTTCGTGATGTCCCTTAGATCCATTGCAACATGTTTTCGCCAAACTTGGCAGCCTACTGCATTTGGAAATATTTTATTTTATTCAGTAAAGTATGATTTTAGTGCTTACATACGGAGAAAAATGAGAACTCTCCACATCTATTTTAATACAGCATGTAGAGTGTGTGCCAGTATGTAACTTCGGGGAGTGTAGTTCATCCTGGTTCCTACTTCTCTGTAAATGTTACTAAAAGTGAGAGCTTTGAGGATGGTGGTGTGCTTGTAGACACGCTGGAACATACAGTGGAAAGTTATTTCCAGACACCACAATGTCCATTCCCATCGAGGTCAGGATCTTAGCACAGCACAGCCCCAGTGGAAGTAGTGGACTCCGCGGGGCGTCAGACTGTGGACCCCTGCAAACAGTAGCGGTCGGCAGGTGCCGCCTGAACAAGGTCCAGTGCCTCAAGAAGCTCTTCGGGCCCACAGCTCGTGATTTGCCGAGAGGAGTGACCCGGGAGTCCTCGGCTCTTCCTCAGCGTGGGGAGCGAGCCAGCTGTTTGCACACAGGCTCAGTGTGCACAAATGCAGAGTACCGAATCCTCTCTGGGGTCATCTGGGGTCATCCAACAGCTGACAGCGCTCTGGAGCCACGCTGCATCCCTGACCCCTGACCCCTGACCCCTGGTGGCGAGTTCTACAGGGCGGGTGTCGGGCAGTCATGCAGACATCCGGAGTGACCTCTCGCAGTGCCTGGCTGTACTTGTGTTTGATGTGGGCTACTTGGTATTTATGCAGCTAGCACTTGGGGACTTTGCAAAGCCGTTCCTTCCTGGCCCAGCACTGGACGTTTCTCACGCCCTTGCCGTTGCCCTGCAGTGTGCATCTTCTGGCGTCAGGGGAGCATAGAGGAAAGTGCAGGAAGCAGCGTGGCCGCACTGTGCAATGTGACACTGGAGTCAAAGCTCAGTTTTATAAGTAACCGGAGTGTCGAGGAGAGCGTGTCTTGTTTTTCTGTACCTTACAGAGCTGTCCTTGGATCTGTTTGGGGGAAACGTTTTGTGTACTTCACAGGTGTACGTCCTAATTTAGCTGTTGGTTTGTGTGGTGGAAGCCATGTGTCTGCTCCACGCTGGGAGTCGTAGGGACTCTGTCACAGTGTTCTGGGTCACAGTGGCTACCAGGGGGCGGACGTTTCCTGATGACTCCACAGATACATGTGGCGTGGAGGGGGAGGCATGACGTCGTCGTCACGTGGCGACACAGTTGATGGCTTCTCAGGAAGCCCTGGACAGCCCTGGGACTGTGCAGGGACTTCTGGACGCTTCTCCTGTCTGAGGGAGGCCCCTTAGAGGAAGCAGGGAGGAGGCCTGAGCTCTGTCCATCTTCTCATGTATGAAGGGTAAGTGAAGAACCTTGCCAGGGGGCTGGCGCTGTGGCCTGCAGTGGTATCCCATATGGATACGAGTTTGAGTCCTGGCTGTTCCACTTCCCACCCAGCTCTCTGCTGTGGCCTGGGAAAGCAGTGGAAGACGGCCCAAGTGCTTGGGCCCCTGCACCCACGTGGGGGACCCGGAAGAAGCTCCTGGCTTCTGGCTTTGGAACAGCTCAGCTCTGGCTGTTGAGGTGATTTGGGGAATGAACCAGCAGGTGGAAGACCTTTATCTCTCTGGCTCTACCTCTCTATGTAACTCTGTCTTTCAAATAAATGTTAAAAAAATTAAATAAACAAATTAAAAAACAGATAAATTAAAAAAAATTAAAAACAAAGAAGAGCCTTGCCTGATCACAGGTGGGCAGATGGAAGTGGCTCCAAATCTGGATTTCCAGCCAGTGATCTTTTCTTCAGGGACATTGCCTCCATTACCGCCCCTGGTCAGCTCAGCTGTGGCATCTGTGTGCTCCCCTGTGAGCTGACCTCTGACCTTCATGTGTCCCCCTGTTAGCTGAGCCGTACCCCCCACATGCTCCCCTGTGAGCTGACCTCTGCCCGCCGCGTGCCCCCTGTTAGTTGACCTCTGCCCCCCATGTACCCCCCTGTGAGCTGACCTCTGACCTCCACGTGCTTCCCTGTGAGCTGAGCGGTGCCCCCCACATACCCCTCTGTGAGCTGACCTCTGACCTCCACGTGCTTCCCTGTGAGCTGAGCAGTGCCCCCCACATACCCCTCTGTGAGCTGACCTCTGACCTCCATGTGCTTCCCTGTGAGCTGAGCGGTGGCCCCCACATACCCGTCTGTGAGCTGACCTCTGTCCCCCATGTGCCCCCTGTGAGCTGACCTCTGCCCCCCATGTACCCCCCTGTGAGCTGACCTCTGACCTCCACGTGCTTCCCTGTGAGCTGAGCGGTGCCCCCCACATACCCCCCTGTGAGCTGACCTCTGACCTCCATGTGCTTCCCTGTGAGCTGAGCGGTGCCCCCCACATACCCCTCTGTGAGCTGACCTCTGTCCCCCATGTGCCCCCTGTGAGCTGACCTCTGCCCCCCATGTACCCCCCTGTGAGCTGACCTCTGACCTCCATGTGCTTCCCTGTGAGCTGAGCGGTGGCCCCCACATACCCGTCTGTGAGCTGACCTCTGTCCCCCATGTGCCCCCTGTGAGCTGACCTCTGCCCCCCATGTACCCCCCTGTGAGCTGACCTCTGACCTCCACGTGCTTCCCTGTGAGCTGAGCGGTGCCCCCCACATACCCCCCTGTGAGCTGACCTCTGACCTCCATGTGCTTCCCTGTGAGCTGAGCGGTGGCGCCCACATACCCCTCTGTGAACTGACCTCTGACCTCCATGTGCTTCCCTGTGAGCTGAGCGGTGCCCCCCACATACCCCTCTGTGAGCTGACCTCTGACCTCTATGCCCCCCTGTGAGCTGAGCTGTGCCCCCACATGCTCCACTGTGAGCTGACCTCTGACCTCCATGTGCTCCCCTGTGAGCTGACCTCTGACCCCCACGTACCCCGCTGTGAGCTGGCCTGTGCCCTGCATTTTCAGTTTGTTTTATTTGGAGGATGTGTAAAGCCGTATCATAGGAGCTAATCCTTTACTTTCTAATTTGAGATGAGTGTGTTACTTTTTTCATTTAAAGGGAATCTTGGATTGTACGATTGTCCTATAATCGACTTGAGCTGCAGGCTTCAGGTTCTCAGTCTACAGTGTGTGACCTCTCAGAGTCTGTCGTGCTACTAAAGTTAGATGAGCTCTCGACACTGTCTCCTGCGTCATTGCCTGCTTTGTGGTCGTGTGTCGTTCTCTCTGGAGTTCCTTAGCGGCTGTGATTCTTCGCCTGTCCCGCTCTGAGTTCCTCCTGCCGTTCAGACTTGCCTTTCCTGCACCTGCGCCGGGCCGTGTGGCTGCACCCTCGGAGCTGTTAGGAATTCAGCCCCCACTTGGCTGGGGAGAGAACTGGCCATCAGTGCAGCCGTCTTGGCTGCCAGGGAACTGCTGGACAGTGCCAGGGAGCCCGTGGCAGATCTCCAGGGCGGCGTGCTGAGTTCTGTGCTTCAGTTTATGTGGTTTCCTGCGTGCGTCCCGTAATCTTAGACATTGGTTGGTACAGCTAGTTACTTAATGCACAATCGTAGATGCTATGACAGGATTGAGAAGTGACATAGAATGAGGATGCATGCTTCTTGTGCTGTCACACGGCCAGTTAGACGGTGAGAGTCAGCCCCACCCCGACGGCCAGCACAGCCCCACCCCGACGGTCAGCACAGCCCCACCCCGACGGCCAGCACAGCCCCACCCCGACGGCCAGCACAGCCCCACCCCGACGGCCAGCACAGCCTCACCCCGACGGCCAGCACAGCCTCACCCCGACGGTCAGCACAGCCTCTCGGCAGCGTCTCAGGCTTGGGGTCCTTTGGGCAGTGGTGCTGTTTCCTCTTTGCAGAAGCAGGCGCTTTTTGCTGATTGGATTTCTTCCTTTCCTTTAGGCTCTTAGACTTTAAACAGTTATTTATTTACATCTGTGCGTATTCATTTATGTTTGTATCAGAGACAGAGCCCCCATCTGCTGATGTTTTTCCCAGATGCCCATAGTGGTTGAGGCTGGACTTGGGCTGGAGCCGGGAGCTGGGAACTCAGTCCAGGTCTCCATGTGGGTGACAGGAACTTGGTTCCTTGAGCTCTGACCACTGTCTTCTGGGGTATGCACCAGTAGGAGGCCGGAGTTAGGAGCTGGAAGCTGCTGTGGAGCCCGGGGACTCAGGCCTGGGGTCCTTAGCCGGTGAGTGTCAGCCTCCCACCAACGGTCGGCACAGCCTCCACTGCTGGGCCGCTGCCTGCTGCTAGACTTGTCAGTGGTGACGTCAGCTGAGGACGTTTCTCTCTGTGTGTCTGTTTGTTTTTTTAGATTTATTTATTTATTTTTGGTTTTGAAAGAGTTACAGATACAGAGGAAGAGAGAGAGGGAATCTTCCATCCACTAGTTCATTCCCCAGATGGCTGTAATGGACAGGGCTGGACCAGGCCAAAGCCAGGAGCTTCCTCCAGATCTCCCGCATGAGTGGCAAGGGCCCAGGCACCTGGGGCACCCTCGCTGCTCTTTGCAGGCCATTAGCAGGGACCTGCAACAGAAGTGGAGCAGCCAGAATTCAAGCCAGCACCCAGGGGACCTGGCCTCCTCTCCTTTCTCCTCCTGACTCTCTACCCCTTAAATAAATTGTTTGTTTGTTTGTTTGTTTTGTATTAT
This sequence comes from Lepus europaeus, assembly GCF_033115175.1. Taxonomy (NCBI): domain Eukaryota; kingdom Metazoa; phylum Chordata; class Mammalia; order Lagomorpha; family Leporidae; genus Lepus; species Lepus europaeus. The sequence goes on from NC_084835.1 coordinate 123,498,289, forward strand.
GACTTCTAGAGCTTTTAAGAAATATGTAATTAGGAGCTTTTTGTGACTTGTAAAATCAGTTAATTTTATGCTCAAGAACATTTCCATGTTTTCCTATGTAGTCTTGTATTCCTTTCAGCCCATTTGAGGCTGTTTCTCCTTGCTCTGGTATCTGGACAGACTCTTGAACTGAGACCCAGAGGTTCGCCCTCGGAGTTGACCCTCTGTGTGGTTGTTCAGCTTCCCTGCACTTGGCATCGGGATTGATTGATGAACAGAGGCTTCTGTCCCTCTGAGGCCCTCCCCTGCTGCACCGCCCTGCAGCCTTTGGATGCATTAGTGACCCTGAGAAGTCGCAGGGGCTGCTCTGCTGGGGCCTTCCACTGCTGAGGTTAGGGTGAGGGCCGGCCTCCTTGCTGGCTGAGCAGCGTGAGTTGTCTCAGCCTTGCCTTTTTCCTTCCCGTGTGACCCTGGTAGGACTCAGGAATGGCTTCCCCGCGCTGGGCCAGCCCCCACCCGGCCCTCCTGGTGACCCGCATCGTGCAGCACCCTTCCTGTCTTGGTCCAGTCCTGTTGCGTGTGGGTTGCAGGAGCCAGGAAACGTGGCGGGAGCGCGGGTTGCTGGTAACTGGAGTGCTCAGGCGTACAGGCGTCCTCCACACATCCACACTCCCCCTCCTGCCCCGCGTGCCTGAGGATTCAGCTCTGTGCGGGGCGCCCGGGCAGGCGGGAGGGAGCTGGCGTGGTTTCTGCGGAGCCCCAGCCTCCTAATGGTTATACTGCTTTTGAAGGTTCCAGGTGTGTGCAGCACAGTGTGGGACTCCAAGAGTGTGGATCTGTGGAGGCCTTGTAGTTGGAGAGCTCCAGTTCAAGTAAGTAACCAGTTCCCTGCTGGCCCCGTTCCCAGGGGAGGCTCCCAGCCACTGTGCCCAGGTCACAGAAGGCGCTCAGAGGTTGACTTGGTTTTGTTTGGAAATTTAGTTAGGGAACAGCCTTTCTGCTTATCTTTCATTGATTGTCTTGGTGTCCTTAGCCCCTAGCCCAGGGGCTGCTGTGAGTGGCTGATTGGTGCCTGTTTGTGGCCGAGTGGGCCGATGGACAGGGTGGCGGGGTGCGCCTCCCTACGTGCGTGCTCACGCCCACCAGCCACAGCTGGAGAGCTGCTGCTGCCGCCACCCGCCCCAGGACTCTGAGGGCCCTTGGCTCCTCCGTGTCCAAGAAGGTGCGCGGTGTCTGTCCAGCTGCGGGAGAGGCCTGTCTTTGCCCATTCTTCCTTCCTCACCGTTGGCTGCAGAGGGGGAGTGGCTAAAGGTTTTGTTGCCATTTCCTGAGGAAATGAAGATGTCACGCAGGATAAGTTGATGATAAAGATACGTGCGGCTTCTTTTGGTGGCCTGTGTTCCGAGTAAGTAGACGCGCAGGGGATGGCGTGAGGCGGTGAGCAGAGGTGGTCGGATCTGTCCGTTCAGCTTGCACCGTCGTTGCTCACTCAGTGCTTCGTTCGGCCGGAGCTCCTGAGTGCTGGTGCTGCAGCAGGAGCCAGGACTGGGACTGCAGGGCCGCGCCTGCGCGCTCCTTTCGCTGGCTTTTCTCGGTGCGGACTCACTCGGAAGAGCAGCCTTGTCAGGTTATTGGAGTGAGAGGTCTGTGGTTTCCTTGACGCCTCTGGCACAAGTGCCAGCCGCTGTAGGGTGCTGCCTGGTGAGGGGAGCTGGCGCTCTCCTCCCTGCGCTGACAGCCGGCCTCGCTCAGCTTTCCCGCTGACAAGCTGTCTGGCCTCTTTCGTAGAGCTGAATCCTGCGAGCGGGAGCCTGCCTTCGTCAACACCCATGTCCCCGTCAGCCATGTCGACTCAGAACCTGGTCATGTCTTCGTCAGGCGTGGGGGGAGACGCCAGCGTGACGCTGACCTTGGCGGACACTCAGGGCATGCTGTCAGGAGGCCTGGACACCGTGACGCTCAACATCACCTCTCAGGTGGGTACCCTGGAGCGTGCTGACGGCGGCCACGGACCTCTCAGAGCGGCCTCTGCACGCAGTCTGCATTTACTCTCCTAAGTGTATCTTCTGAACACTGATTTTCGTGATGGAAGTATTCTCTTTTCCGGCTTAAAAAAACATGTTTAAAGGGGAAAAAAAGGGCTCAGTCAGTATGGAAAAGTGTAGAAGATAGAGCTAAAGAGAAACCACCAGCCATCACAGAGCCGCAGGGACCTCTGTTCTCACATACAGACACCAGCCTCCCCTCCTCGGAGGCAAGTACACCCCCGCACGGGCCGTGCCTGCTCCCCGTTCTGTCGTGAACATGGCCCCTCTGTCTGACAGCTCCCGGGGCTCCGCTCTGTCACTCCAACCCTAGGGTTGGATGGGATCCAAGGCCGCTATATTCGGACACGATGCCTTGAGCTCAGACGCCATGCACCTCCTCAGAGTTTGGCCAGCCAAGCCATGATGATGAAGGACTAAAGGACATCTGGCCGTGAAACGCGGTGCCGGGAGGACACTGGCGACCGCGGCTGAACCTGGCCGCCGTCGTGCGGGGAAGCTGGGCCCTTTACAGCTCACTTCTCGGCCTTCTGGGCTCACTGTATCAGAGAATGGTAACGACTCCAGCGACCAGAGCAAGGCTGGTGCCCGTCCCTGTGGGGCACCTCCCTGAAGCTCAGGCTCTGCCCCGGAACAGTGGCCAGAAAGACCTTTCCGTCGGGACGGTGGCAGGACGCTCACACCCGAGGCAAGCAGGCCTTCCCCAGGCCCTCACCAAGATGTCCCCAGCACAGCCCTGTCCCGGCATGACAGGCCGGCCGCCAGCCTGGGACCCATGCCTGTGGACACGGTGGCTTCCCCTCTGGCTCAGTAGCATCTGGGTGATCAGCCTCCTCTCCTCCTGTCCCAACCCGCCACGTTTCTTCCACGGAAGCTGCTGGGCCAGCCCAGGACAAGCCTGTGTGGGCCCAGGAAGCCACGTCTGGTGTGTTCTGTGCAATAGAATGCCTGCCCGGTTTGGCCCGGGGGTGCCTGCTTACATATCCTAGCAGCGTTTTCTTGTGTGTTATTCCACTTAGAAGTGGTGGAGTAGAAGCAGTCGTCTTAGGTGTAGAGGGCAGGTGTGTCTGGGTGCAGGAGCTCGACTGTCCTGTGGTGGGGCGGCCATGTACAGAATTCCCCACGGTGACGCCACGCTGGGCGGGGCGCCTCTCACTCTCAGAGCTCACTGCTTCCTCCCCCTTTTCCTTGGCGGTCGTGCTGCTGTGTTTCTGTCTAGAGCTGGGCATGGTCATGCGATGTCTCTGGTTCAGACCTGGGGGCTGTGGGCAGCTGGGGGCCAGGGCCTCTGGTCACACACAGCAGTCTGCTCTTGGTCCCCTCTGTATTCCCCACCGTGCACTGTTAACTGGCCGTCAGGAAAGTCGTCAAGGGGTAAAAATAACCAAAAATGTGAACTTGAGTCAAATTAAGTGCCTTTGATTAACCTTTGGGGGCAAAGCTGCAGTTTGCTCAGGGGAGTCCAGAGAGCCATGGAACCAGTGACTGAGCGGTGCTGTCTGCGTGTCGGATCGTGCTGCTGGAGTGTGAGTGACTGAGCGTCATGGGTGGGGTGTGCTGTGGCCCAGGGTCTGGCTGGCCTTGCTCACAGGTGCGGGCTGCCCTGGGAAGCCCCAGGGAAGACTCCAGAGTGAAGTGTTAGGTGCCCGTGACGCACTGGGGCTGGCTCTGTGCAGGCTGAGCAGCAGGTGGGGACAGGTGACAGGCAGTCCCAACTATTCTTTTCTGTACTTTTTAAATTCTCAAGTGCAAAATTTTAAAAATCAAATTGGCACGTTAGCCTACCTTGTCCAAAAAGTGGTTAAAAATTCCCAGCACAAATGAGTGGCTTTTTCTGGCCGGCGCCGCGGCTTAACAGGCTAATCCTCCACCTTGCGGCGCCGGCACACCGGGTTCTAGTCCCAGATGGGGCACCGGATTCTATCCCGGTTGCCCCTCTTCCAGGCCAGCTCTCTGCTGTGGCCCGGGAAAGCAGTGGAGGATGGCCCAAGTGCTTGGGCCCTGGACCCGCATGGGAGACCGGGAGAAGTACCTGGCTCCTGGCCTCGGATCAGTGAGATGCGCCGGCCGCAGCGGCCATTGGAGGGTGAACCAATGGCAAAAAGGAAGACCTTTCTCTCTGTCTCTCTCTCTCTCTCTCACTGTCTAACTCTGCCTGTCAAAAAAAAAAAAAAAAAAAAGAAATGAGTGGCTTTTTCTGAATCTCTGCTGCTGGCTGAGAACCGTTGGTCCTGCGCTGATTCAATCCTCTGAAAACCTGGGAAAGCCAGATCAAACTTTTCTTGACCTTGCGAGTGGTATTTTCTAAATATAATGAATCCTGGTACAAATTAACTCATCACTGTTCTCAAGAGACTAATGAACGTACAAGAAAATGTCTGTGGGTATTGTAGTTGATAATGATAAACATTAGACCTGAACATCAGAAGCTGGTGATGAGAAGTTAGCCAGTTTCTAATGATTAATGTGGAAATCGGTATAGGTCAGGAGATGAATATGGAATGGCTTAATGTGAGTTCTTAAAATTACTTGTGCTTCTTGAATTTGAAGAAAGCTAACAGCGTGGAAAGAGGAGCAGACATAGAGAAATCCGGTAATTCAGCATTTTCCTGCAGTTAAAATTTCATGCAGATTCATGAAAAATACTAAGACCTCCCTAAAGGAAAACGACTACAAAGTAAACATTTAAATTATTGTAAATTTATAAAGAAATGAAAAGAACAGATGCTTATTATTTATTATATATATTTGGGGGGTTGTATCATTGTGACGTCTTAGAAAATAGTTGTAGAAGAAAAGAAAATTGGTCTTTTTTTTAAAAAAAAGATTTATTTATTTACTTGAAAGAAAAAGAGAGATCTCCTGTCCTTTGGCTCACTTCCCCAGAACGGCTGGGGCTGAGCCACACAGCAGCCAGGAGCTCGGAGCTTCTTCCGGGTCTCTCATGTGGGTGCAGGGGCCCAAACACGTGGGCCGTCTTCCACTGCTTTCCGAGACCCTTGGCAGGGAGCTGGCTTGTGAGTGGAGCAGCCGGAACACAAACCAGCACCCTTATGGGGTGCTGCCTTGTAGACGGTGGCCGTACCTGCTGCAGCACAACGCCAGTCCTGAAAATTGGCCTCAAGTGCTTTTGTTAAGTAGTTTAATTATGGGCAAAGTTGAGCCCATAAAAGCCGAAATTTTGAAACAAATACATTTTTATAAATCCATAATTAATCCTGATTTAAATTTGAAAAGGGCCCAATTATAGGAGAATATTATTCTGGGTGGGTGATAATTCTAATCCAGAAACAGTTATTTTATTTTGAAATATGATTTGTTGAAGTGGAAGCTGAAGTGCAGTGATTTGAAACATACTGACATGAAAATGACTTGGAGGGACAGTGCCGAGGGCGGCAGCGGGCGGTAAAGTTTCTTTCTCAGTGGCACGCTTGAGAGGACTCCGTCTCCCCGAGCTGCGCACAGTCGTGAGGTGGGAGGGCCTGTGTGTCTGTGTTCTGTGAGCAGGTGCGGGCATGCACCTTGGGAAGCCTGCTCCGCAGGACAAGGTGATCTTCAGTTTTACTCTGACATCCAGGAAGAGTAGTTTCCTTATAGATGAAGGGAGTTATGTCATCTGTATTCTTACATTTTATTAAGCTCATTACAGATGATTGACCTGGGGAAGCCATTGCAAACTTGCTATTTGGGCTTCTGAGTATGGTTTTCTTGGGTGTCCATGAAAGGTCAGTTTGCTGTGGAGTGTTTTACCGCAGTTGGCAATGTCAGGTAACGTGAGCAGGGCGGCCAGCCCTGCTGTTCAGGGCTTGCTTTCTTTTGAGCCACAGCGTCCATCCTCTGCAAGTCACAGGTGTTAAACACTCGTGTCTTCCGTGGGTCTGCATGTGAGTGGAGTGGTGTGGCTGGCCATCTCTGTGTCCCTGCTGTTGCCGAGGCTCCCCCATGCTGCAGCGTGTCCCCGCCCTTCTCTCCTTGTCCAGACCGCGACACCCGGTCCTGTGTGCGCCCCACTGTAATCCCCGCCCCTCAACCCTTGTCCAGACCGCAACACCCGGTCCTGTGTGCGCCCCACTGTAGTCCCCGCCCTTCTCTCCTTGTCCAGACCGCGACGCCCGGTCCTGTGTGCGCCCCACTGTAGTCCCCGCCCTTCTCTCCTTGTCCAGACCGCGACGCCCGGTCCTGTGTGCGCCCCCCTTGTAGTCCCCGCCCTTCTCTCCTTGTCCAGACCGCGACACCCGGTCCTGTGTGCGCCCCACTGTAATCCCCGCCCCTCAACCCTTGTCCAGACCGCGACACCTGGTCCTGTGTGCGCCCCACTGTAGTCCCCGCCCTTCTCTCCTTGTCCAGACCGCGACACCCGGTCCTGTGTGCGCCCCACTGTAATCCCCGCCCCTCAACCCTTGTCCAGACCGCGACACCTGGTCCTGTGTGCGCCCCACTGTAGTCCCCGCCCTTCTCTCCTTGTCCAGACCGCGACACCCGGTCCTGTGTGCGCCCCACTGTAGTCCCCGCCCTTCTCTCCTTGTCTAGACCGCGACGCCCGGTCCTGTGTGCGCCCCCCTTGTAATCCCCGCCCCCCAACCCTTGTCCAGACCGCGACGCCCGGTCCTGTGTGCGCCCCCCTTGTAGTCCCCGCCCTTCTCTCCTTGTCCAGACCGCGACGCCAGGTCCTGTGTGCGCCCCACTGTAGTCCCCGCCCCTCTACCCTTGTCCAGACCGCGACACCCGGTCCTGTGTGCGCCCCACTGTAGTCCCCACCCCTCTACCCTTGTCCAGACCGCGACGCCCGGTCCTGTGTGCGCCCCCCTTGTAATCCCCGCCCCCCAACCCTTGTCCAGACCGCGACGCCCGGTCCTGTGTGCGCCCCCCTTGTAGTCCCCGCCCTTCTCTCCTTGTCCAGACCGCGACGCCCGGTCCTGTGTGCGCCCCCCTTGTAGTCCCCGCCCTTCTCTCCTTGTCTAGACCGCGATGCCCGGTCCTGTGTGCACCCCACTGTAGTCCCCGCCCCTCTACCCTTGTCCAGACCGCGAAGCCCGGTCCTGTGTGCGCCCCCCTTGTATTCCCCGCCCTTCTCTCCTTGTCTAGACCGCGACACCCGGTCCTGTGTGCGCCCCCCTTGTAATCCCCGCCCTTCTCTCCTTGTCTAGACCGCGACACCCGGTCCTGTGTGCGCCCCCCTTGTAGTCCCCGCCCCCCAACCCTTGTCCAGACCGTGACACCCGGTCCTGTGTGCGCCCCCCTTGTAGTCCCTGCCCTTCTCTCCTTGTCCAGACCGCGACGCCCGGTCCTGTGTGCGCCCCCCTTGTAGTCCCCGCCCTTCTCTCCTTGTCTAGACCGCGACACCCGGTCCTGTGTGCGCCCAAAAACTGTAGTCCCCGCCCCTCTACCCTTGTCCAGACCGCGACGCCCGGTCCTGTGTGCGCCCCCCTTGTAGTCCCCGCCCTTCTCTCCTTGTCCAGACCGCGACGCCCGGTCCTGTGTGCGCCCCCCTTGTAGTCCCCGCCCTTCTCTCCTTGTCTAGACCGCGACACCCGGTCCTGTGTGCGCCCAAAAACTGTAGTCCCCGCCCCTCTACCCTTGTCCAGACCGCGACGCCCGGTCCTGTGTGCGCCCCCCTTGTAGTCCCCGCCCCTCAACCCTTGTCCAGACCGCGACGCCCGGTCCTGTGTGCGCCCCCCTTGTAGTCCCCGCCCTTCTCTCCTTGTCTAGACCGCGACACCCGGTCCTGTGTGCGCCCCACTGTAGTCCCCGCCCCTCTACCCTTGTCCAGACCGCGACGCCCGGTCCTGTGTGCGCCCCCCTTGTAATCCCCGCCCCCCAACCCTTGTCCAGACCGCGACGCCCGGTCCTGTGTGCGCCCCCCTTCCGATGCATCCAGCACTTGCTGGACGTTAGGCGGTTTCCAATTCTTGCTGCAGTGGACAACGCTGTGTGCGCCACTTCCCAGTGGGCATGGGCACGTCTCTGGGGTGCTGAGCTAGATGGTGATTCTACCAGCTTGTTTTCCAAACTGGCTGCCTCATAACACGTCATAAAAATCACCATTTGCATGGCTGTTGTGCAGTGTATGAAAACCGGAATTGTCTTTTCCAGGGCCAGCAGTTCCCGGCGTTGCTCACGGACCCCTCCCTGGCCAGCCAAGGAGGCGCGGGCTCCCCACAGGTCATCCTAGTGAGCCACACCCCGCAGTCGGCAGCTGCCCCCTGTGAAGAAGTGGCCTACCAGGTGCGGTATATTCTTTGTCCATGCACCTACAGCTTTGGAAGGGGTGGTGGTGCAGGGTCATGGCCAAGGGTGGCCTGGGCAGCTGGGGCCAACCTCTAGGGACGTGTCCCATGGCCGAATCCTGTGGTGACAGCTACAAGATCGCATTGTTTCATGCCATGATTCTTGGGGCTGAGGTTTTATTACCACTAAACTAGTGGGCAGGCAAGACCCAGCTGTTAGGGTCTTCGTGGATGCCCGCATCCCTGCCGGAGTGTCACTGTAGGGGCCCCAGCTTCCTGCCTTGCAGACCCGGGAGCAGCAGGGGATGACTCAGGTAGCTGGATCCCTGGCGTCCACACGGGCGCTCTGGAGTGAGTTCCTGTGTTAGACACTGCGGCCCGGCAGGAAGTGCAGGGCCTGTGGCTCGTGTCCCAGGGGCCGGCCAGGTGCAGACCAGTTTTGGAGCACGCAGGCCTGTGAGCCGGCTGCGCAGCCTGGGGCAGATGGAAGCAGCCGTGGCCTCGAGGTGGCTGTGGTCATGCCTGAGGAGTGCAGCTGCCCAGTCCTGTGTCTGAGTGCTCCTGGCGCAGTGCAGGCACACACCTTACCTGCTGCCTGGGTGTACCAAACCAGCGAGCCAAACGGCCATGCTGTCTTCTAAGCTGTGATTTCAGCATTCAGCTTAGTGCAGCTAGAGGAGTCAGTTCGTCGAGGATTCCCGTGCCCAAGTGAGCCTGAATGTTCTCAGGCCAGGGACAGCCTCCGCCTGACAGCCATCGAGTGCTGGCTAGCAGAGCCACAGAGCACACAGTCTGAGCCGGCAGGGAGGAAGCGGCCGGGGAAGCCCTGCGAGGTGCTGTCTGTGTTGCTCTGTCGCGCTAGAACGACAGCTTCCGGTCGCTGCCTGCTCTTCCCGTGCTCCTGGAAGCTGGAGCCAACTAAAGCTTCTGGGCCCGGGTTGGCCTCAGCTCAGTCCCTTCTAGCCCCTGCTGCGCCCTGGCTCCGGCCCGTGGTGCTGTGCGCCTCCTGACTCCATGTTCACTGCCTGGGGCCGTAGACAGCCCTCCGGCAGTGTGCCATCCCATGCTTAAGACGAGGTGTCTCCTGATGGCCACCCCAGGGACAGGTCAGAGAGACAGAGAGACAGGACACAGCAAGCTCCTGGCCCTGGGTGCAGGTCCTGGCACAGCGCTGTCATGCTGGCGTCTCGCTCGCCTTGCCTTTCCATCCCAGGTTCTGAAGACAAACCCATGCTGAGTGAGACTGCGGTGTAGACGTGTGTGTGTTGGGAAAGGGCTGTCAAGAGCCGCCTCCACAGCCAGTCTCTGCTGCAATGGCCAGGGCTGATTGGAAGCCAGGAGCCAGGAGCTTCCTCAGGGTCTCCCACGTGGGTGCAGGGGCCCAAGGACTTGGACCGTCTCCCACTGCTTTCTGAGGGACCTCAGTAGGGAACTGGATCAGAAGTGGAGCAGTCAGGATCTGAAGGGGTGTCCATATGGGATGTGGACACTGCAGATGGCGGCTTAACCCACCATGCCACAGTGGCAGCCCCCCTAGACACTTCTGCAGTTTATTTATTTAAAAAGCGGGGTCCAGAAAGGGAGAAAGAGAAAGAAGGATCCTCCATTGCAGATCCACTTCCCACATGCGCATAATGGCTAGGGCTGGGCCAGACCAAATCCGGGAGCCTGGAGCTCCTCCATCCGGGTCTCCACACGGGGGCAGGGACCCTGAGCACTCGAGCTCCTCCATCCCGGTCCCCCACACGGGGGCAGGGACCCTGAGCACTCGAGCTCCTCCATCCGGGTCCCCCACACGGGGGCAGGGACCCTGAGCACTCGAGCTCCTCCATCCGGGTCCCCCACACGGGGGCAGGGACCCTGAGCACTCGAGCTCCTCCATCCGGGTCCCCCACACGGGGGCAGGGACCCTGAGCACTCGAGCTCCTCCATCCGGGTCCCCCACATGGGGGCAGGGACCCTGAGCACTCGAGCTCCTCCATCCGGGTCCCCCACACGGGGGCAGGGACCCTGAGCACTCGAGCTCCTCCATCCGGGTCCCCCACACGGGGGCAGGGACCCTGAGCACTCGAGCTCCTCCATCCGGGTCCCCCACACGGGGGCAGGGACCCTGAGCACTCGAGCTCCTCCATCCAGGTCCCCACATGGGGGCAGGGACCCTGAGCACTCGAACTCCTCCATCCAGGTCCCCCGCATGGTGGCAGGGACCCTGAGCACTCGAACTCCTCCATCCAGGTCTCCCGCATGGGGGCAGGGACCCTGAGCACTCGAGCCAGCCCCGCCTTCCAGCGTGCACGCCAGTGGCCGGATTGGATCCCAGGCACTCCCACAGGAGATGCACGTGTCCCCAGGCACTCCCACAGGAGACGCACGTGTCCCCAGGCACTCCCACAGGAGACGCACGTGTCCCCAGGCACTCCCACAGGAGACGCACGTGTCCCCAGGCACTCCCACAGGAGACGCACGTGTCCCCAGGCACTCCCACAGGAGACGCACGTGTCCCCAGGCACTCCCACAGGAGACGCACGTGTCCCCAGGCACTCCCACAGGAGACGCACGTGTCCCCAGGCACTCCCACAGGAGACGCACGTGTCCCCAGGCACTCCCACAGGAGACGCACGTGTCCCCAGGCACTCCCACAGGAGACGCACGTGTCCCCAGGCACTCCCACAGGAGACGCACGTGTCCCCAGGCACTCCCACAGGAGACGCACGTGTCCCCAGGCGCTCCCACAGGAGGTGCACGTGTCCCCAGGCGCTCCCACAGGAGGTGCACGTGTCCCCAGGCGCTCCCACAGGAGGTGCACGTGTCCCCAGGCGCTCCCACAGGAGATGCACGTGTCCCCAGGCGCTCCCACAGGAGGTGCACGTGTCCCCAGGCGCTCCCACAGGAGATGCACGTGTCCCCAGGCACTCCCACAGGAGACGCACGTGTCCCCAGGCACTCCCACAGGAGACGCACGTGTCCCAAGCAGTGGTGTCACCCACTGAGCCAGATGAAGCCCCTCTGCCCCTCCGCCCCCGGGCACCTCTCGGTGTGCGATGTCTGTGGCAGTACCTGTTTTTGTGCACAGGGAAGCAGGTCCAGAGGTAAGTGAGACCCTCGAGATGGGTTGCCTGTGAGACAGCAGTGTTGACCCGCGGGTGTCTGAACAGAGGAACGGCGCTCTCGATGGTCGCGCTCGGGCTTCCTGGGAGTCGCCGTCTGCTGGCCTCCAGGGAAGTTTTCCGGAAGAAGCCAGCTTGTTAGAGGGAGGTTGGTTACGTGCTGGGCCTCGTCTGAGGTGAGCTCAGTGTCTGTGGCCGCGGGTCGAGGCGGGCAGGGCCAAGTCCCCTCGCCCCTGCCCAAGCAGACCTGCCCCGAAAGCTGATCCAAGAGACCGGTGTGGGCACGCTGGCAGGCTGCCTGGCTCAGCTCAGCCCCACCTGGAACGGATCCCCCTCTCAGTGGCACCTCAGTGCGTTTTCACGTGTGCGTGGTCCCTGCGAAGGCCGGGAGCCTCGCTGTTGTTGGAAAGTGTTGGTGTGTAGAAGCAGCATTGCGGTGAGTGGGCCTCACGTAGAATCCTTGCGTGCCGTGAGTGAGCTGTCTGTGCTGTGTGCTGGTGACCGTGCCTGCGGATGGACACTGTCAGCGTGGCCTCTGTCTCAGCAGGTGCAGGAGTGTGTGCACCACCACTGCAATGTTTTCCTCTTGCTCTTTGTTCACAGGGAGTACCTTGTGTGTAACGACCTGAACACGTCCAAGCGTGTTTTGTTTGTGTGCGTACCCACATGCATGTACACACACCTGTCTGGGGCGTGTCACACACTCACAGTGTCTCTTCTATTTCAGTCCTTCTTCCCCCACACAATTCTTTTATTCCAGCACAGATTACTAATGCCTGAGCACCTGGTGGAAATCTTGCTGCAGTTAAATATTTCCCTCTAGTGTGTATCCAGGATTATGAAAAGTTAGCTGAGAAATTAGGAATAATGAAAGTGTCAGAAAGCACTGTCAGTTTTCTTGTCATCGTTGCCTTAATCCCCACACAAGTTTCCGTCGCACAGCTGAGCCCTGTTGTGTGCTGAACAGCTGAGTATCAGCCCCTCCTGAAGCAGTGGCAGCCGGGCAGAGGCCCTGAGCCCTCCCGGTCAGTGTGGCTCCCACGTTGAGGGAGGCGCCTTCTGCAGCTGCCGGTTGGCGTGTGGCGCGGCTTGGTGGGAGTGGTCCTCAGGCAGAGCATTCTCAGGGTATGTGCTGGATTCCTGTCCCAGCCCACGCTCGGCAGCGCCCAGGGGGCACGTGCTGTGTGCAGGAGCTCATTTGGTCCCCCTCCCGGCAGGCTGGTGGCCGTGTCACTGTGAGCTCTCAGCTGCGGGAACAGGCATGTGGGGTCCACTCTGGCCCACAGTGGCCTGGATGGCAGTGCTGGCGCTGGACTCTGCACCTGGTCTGTCTGGCTCTGGCCGTCACTCGTTTGTCAAATCTTGGTTGGTCAGCCCTCGGCCGGTGTCCCTGGCTAGATGTGACCGAGATGATGAAATGTGTGCCCTGCGGGCCAGCGTGTCCACACCTTCGTGGGCCTGTTGTGTTCCTGCCGTCTGCTGCCGTGTAGGATGTGCTCATCTGATGCTGAGAGAGGCAAGTCACCACGTTTCTGACCCACTCTAGGTGACCGACGTCTCAGCCGCCCTGGCCCAGGGCCCCCAGCCTGAGAAGGAGGGCCGGGCGCGCCAGTGCCTGGAGTGTGACCGCGCCTTCTCGTCGGCCGCGGTGCTCACGCACCACAGCAGGGAGGTGCACGGCCAGGAGCGCGTCCACGGCTGCGTCGTGTGCAGGAAGGCCTTCAAGCGCGCCACGCACCTCAAGGTAACCCTCACCCGGGGCCGGCTCCCGCCGCCGGGGCTCACGGCCTTGCTGGCCCAGACAGGAGCCCAGGGAGAGATCACCCCGCGTTTCCGAGAAGGCTGGGGTACACAGCCCTTTACCACGCGGTTTTGGTCGTAGCCGTCTCTGGTGTGCATCCTCCGTGCACTTCAGTGTCGGTTTCTGGTGTGGGTTGGAGTGGCGTGGAAGCACCACTTCTCACCTGTCACACGTCCTGGGAAGGCTCTGGGAAGCAGGCGTGCTGGCCACAAGGTAGCAGGCCTCCCAGGGGAGGTGGCCGCAGCTGGTGAAGCGCTGTGCACTCACCTTGGGCAGCAGCCCTGCCTGTGCACCTCCACACACACAGGCTCCCTGCACGGTGTTCATGGCCACGGCCTTGTGGTCGCAGGTTGTCGGATGTCCACATGAGAGGCAGCTCAGGGAGGGCCTGGGGCAGCAGGAGCAGGAGCAGGAGTGGGGAGACTCCCAGCCCAGTGATATGCAGTCCAGGGCTCTCCTTCCTTCTAAGGGAAACCATGCAGAAAGGGACAAAAGCCAGACAAAGTCTGTCCTGGACAAACCTGACCAGTGCTGCTTGAGCCGGAAGTCGCACGTGGTGCGTGTCCAGTGCAAGGTCATAGTGTGGGTCCGTGAATCTGTGCTGGTGCCTCCTAGGCCTGCTTCTGGTGCTAGCAAAACGAGCTAGATCCCAACAGAGGGCGTCCTACAGACCCTGGCCAGCCCTGTAGAACCGTGCAGGTCCTCACAAGCAAGGCAAGTCTGAGAAATGGTCAGGGGAGGAGCACGAGGAATAGAGCACAGAGTGGGGCGGAGGGCACGCGTGGGCCTAGCGACCGCGCGGCAGCGCCAGGACAGCGCACACCGCATGCAGAGCTAGCCCAGTGGCCCTGGGTGCGTGGGGCGTGCATGTGTCTGCTCGTGCTTTCTGTCCGCTAAGACGCTCGCTGGGAAGGCTGAACTTGGGGTGGGCGGTGGAGGAGCGGAGGGGCCTGGGGCTGTGCTCTCGCTCCTGGTGAGGAGTGCAGGGCCAGGAGGAAGAGGAGCCCTGCACTGCCGTGCCTGCCGGCCGAGCTGGCCGCTGTGGACGTTGTCATGTGGGGCGATGTGAGGACATCCTTGGTGTCCACCTGCTCAGACGCCGCCTGCACGTGCCCGCAGAGCCGAGAGCAGAGGCCCCGAGAACAGGGGGCTGGGGGCGGCAGGCTGTCCTCCCAGCACAAGTGGGAAGAGTGAGAACTGGGGGGGAAGTGGGAATCTCTAGCAAGGTGCAGGATGGGAGGGACGTGGGCCCACGGCAGAAAGGCTAAGTGTGTGAGCAGGGGCCTCCAAGGGCCTCACAGATCAGGGCGGTGTGGCCTTTCTCCCTGGGGACCAGCAGTGCTGGCCCAGCTTGGGGAGGGCTTGGCGGAGAGCAGACAGACACCCAGGTCGTCTGCTAGCGCTGAGCAGCCTGACAGCTCGCAGCCCCGTCACTCCTGAGTGTCCTGGGGCACAGGACTCTCCCCGCCCAGCCGGTGCCCCTCCTTCCCAGGCACGGAGATGCTGCCTGCAGTCTCATCCCAGAGCCTGAAGGAGCTACACATGTGGTCTCCTCCATCTCCACATTCGCCTACTGCGTCAGGGTCAAGAGCGAGCCACCTCGGGCGTCCCGTGTGAGGACAGCGTGAGAAAATCCACCAGGGACGGAGCCACTGCTCTCTGGCGAGCTATCCAGGGAAACGCCAGACGGGAGAGAGCACGTGGGAGCACCCTCCTGTGAGGCCTGCCTGCTCGCAGGGCCAGGTGGACAGGACACACTCGCTCCGTCTTAGGGAGGGAGGCTCTGTCTGAAGCCCAGACGGGGTCTCAGGAGGAGGCTGGAGCCAGCCCTGGCGAATGGATGGGGTGGCAGGACCCTGAGACAACAGCCTGGGGTGTCCGACCACGACCCACTTCTCCCCAGAGAGCCTTCTCTGGGGTTCCAGCAAATGCCCAACACCCAAGAGTGCCACGGGAAGCAGGGTTAAGGTGGGCTGGATGCCACCCCTCTGACCTGGACGACACACCACCGTCCTGTGCGGCAAGGGGGCCGGAATTACAGGGGGCCGTGTGGGTGCTATGTAGTGAGCTCGAGGGTGCCAGGAGAGGCTCGCAGCTCCCACGCCCGCCTCTTCTGCTCTGGCCCAACATGACAATGTCCACAGCGGCCAGCTCGGCCGGCAGGCACGGCAGTGCAGGGCTCCTCTTCCTCCTAGCCCCGCACTCCTCGCCAGGAGCGAGAGCACAGCCCCAGGCCCCTCCGCTCCTCCACCGCCCACCCCAAGTTCAGCCTTCCCAGTGAGCGTCTTAGCGGACAAGGAAGCGCGAGCAGACACATGCACCCCCCACGCACCCAGGGCCGCTGGGCTAGCTCTGCATGCGGTGTGCGCTGTCCTGGCGCTGCCGCGCGGTCGCTAGGCCCACGCGTGCTCTCCGCCCTCCCGGGGGGGGGGGCACCTTCTGCACTTCGGTTTTGCTCTTTGAGGAGGCAGAACCACTTCCTCAGCCAAGCAAGGGAGGCTTCGTGGGGCAGTGGATGCAGA
This sequence comes from Lepus europaeus, assembly GCF_033115175.1. Classification (NCBI taxonomy): domain Eukaryota; kingdom Metazoa; phylum Chordata; class Mammalia; order Lagomorpha; family Leporidae; genus Lepus; species Lepus europaeus. Next base: position 123,513,970 of record NC_084835.1, read on the forward strand.
GAGCAAGTCAGGCACAAGGGCTGCTTTCGTGTCCAGGCACCATGAGGGTCCTGTCCACCAGGGGCCCAGGACCAAGGAGAGACGCCCTCCCATCCCCCACTCCCTGGGCTCCTTGTTCCTGTGCCCGGTCTGGGTTGTGCGGGCAGTGGGACAGGCTCGCCAGCAGCTCTTCTTCCCATCCGAGCACCCCACCACAGACCACAGCCGCCGTGCCACAGTGTTCCATCGCCCTGCGAGAGGCGGCTGGCCGCGTGCCCCTGCAGCCTTCTACGTTGCACATAGTAGGCGCTCGCTGTGTGAAGACAGTGGTCCCAGAAATGGGGAACTCGGTCCTTAGCACGCTCGGGGTTCAGTGAGATTGTCGTTAGCTGTGCGCTGCCTGGGGGAGCAGAAGCCCAGGCTCAGCCTGCTCACCGCGGAGGGCACCTGCCCCCGGCCAGGCCGGCACTCGGCCTGTGCTGCCAGAGCGCCCAGCGGAGCCAGGGCCTGGCCTCTCGGTCTCCTCCTGTGCTGTCTGGCCGTGGAGTGACGTGACGCCTGTGCATGTCAGACACTCGCCACGCATGGCCTAGGGGAGAGTTCCTGCAGACTTGTGGCTCTGCCGGCACTGGTGAGCCTGGGGAGCAGGAGGCGGTGGCACCCAGTGCCCTGCGGGTGCAAGCAAGTGAGCACCCTGGTCCCAGGGCGCAGTCTCTGACACACGTGACCCTGCAGCTTCAGAAGGCTGGGGCTATGTGAGGCAGGAGCCTCCGCGGTCTGCAGGCTCTCGGGAGAGTGTCCTTGAAGGACGTCTCTGCCACCGGCTGGGCCCACCGCTGATGGAAGAACCTGACGTGGAGCTGTCCCTGGACTGGCGGCCCGGCATCCGTGGCCTTGTGTGGTGTCCTCATTGCAGCCCGAGGAAGGACTGCGTGGCCTCATTGAAGCAGGTGTGGCCAAGGCCACGTCGTTTGTGGTAGAGCTCAGGTTGGAGCCGGGGTCTCCATCTTGCTCCTGGTGACAGGCTCTGGTCCTGGGGAACACAGCGTCACGTGGCCTGGTCTTGTGGTTGCCACCGGTGCGTGTGTGTGGGGCTTGGCTCCCCTTTGTGCTCTGTGGTCTTAGGCTCTGTCGGCGTCCTGACGTGTGTCTGTGCTTGTGCTCTCCGGCAGGAGCACATGCAGACGCACCAGGCGGGCCCTTCCCTGAGCTCCCAGAAGCCGAGAGTGTTTAAATGCGACGCCTGTGAAAAGGCGTTCGCCAAGCCCAGCCAGCTGGAGCGGCACAGTCGCATCCACACAGGTAAGGGGTGCAGGGCCGCGCACTTGCTGTGGGGAGGAGACAGCGGGGCTGGGGGAGATCTGCACGTACAGGGCCACACCTGCAGGTCCCCTTGTTGTGATCAGTGCGTCATCCTCCCTGACTCTCAGCTCGGAGACACTGCTGCTGGCGTCATCACCCTAGAACGGAAGCCACGGGCAGGAGCCCCTCCTGTTAGGACAGGCACACGGCCCCCACCTCAGCCCGGCCCTGCAACCCCTGTCCCGCTGGTGACGCGGTTGGAGCCCTTCTGTCTCTGCCTCCTTCCGTCACATCACTGCCTCTCAGTCCCCTGCTCCACCCACAAGGCTCGGCCTCCCCAGGGCGCCTCACTGCTCCCAGCCCTTCATCCACACAGTGGCCATACTGAAACCCTGGGCCCAAAGGAGCTCCTCACACACACCCCTCCCCGGCCTGGGTAGAGGCTCGGTCACCCACGGCTCCGTCACAGCACCTGGCACAGCCATGCCGGATCCTCCACTCGCCTGCCCCATCGTGCCTCTGCTTTGGAGCACGGTGTTCCCGGGGCCAGCAGCCTTCCCCTTCTCCCCGAGCTGTTTTCTGAGTCGTCCTCTGGCCTTGGCACATGTGGCCCTTCCCCAGGGGGCTGCTCCATGGCCACCAGGGCCCCAGGGCCCACATGGCCAGCCCTCCCTGGGTTCCCTACCATCTCCCTCCCTGGGCTGTGGCCTTTCTCAGGGACCTGGAGCCTCCGTGTGTGTGGTTCAAGTTCGATGCTGAGCTGCTGTTATTTGCATGCTCGCTCCAGGTGAGTGCTGTTTGCTGTTGGTGGTGAGGTAGATGCAGGGCCCTGAGCACCGTGGGAGGGCGGAGGTGACTGGACAGTGCAGGGGAGCTGCACTGCGCCGGCAGGTGCCATCTGGGAGTGTGGAGAATGGGCGTGCCGCCTACACTGAGCTGCACTGGTTGTTGTCTTCCTTTAATTTCCTGGTTTATGTGCTTCATTAAATATTTCCATAGCGTCTCTCAGAATGAGTGGTTTAATAACAGGTATCTATTTTGTCTTTTTTAAAAAGATTGATTTATGTATTCGAAAGGCAGAGTTACAAAGAGAGAGAGGGAGAGACAGAGAGATCTTCCATCCACTAGTTCATTTCCTAAATGGCCGCAACGGCCAGAGCTGGACTGATCTGAAACCAGAAGCCAGGAGCTTCTTCCAGGTCTCCCACGTGGGCGCAGGGCCCAAGCAGTTGGGCCATTTTCCACTGCTTTCCCAGATGCGTCCAGGGAGCTGGATCAGAAGTGGAGCAGCCCGGTCATGAATTGGGGCCTGTATGGGATGCCAGCACTGCAGGCAGTGGCTTTTATCTGCTGTGTCACCATGCCAGCCCCTCTTTTTTTAATTTTAAAAAATGTGTTTGTTTTCATTTTTGTTTGAAAGGCAGGGAGACAGATACAAAAACATCTTATAGTCACCGATTAAATTCTCAAATGCCTGGGCAGCCAAGGCTGGGCCAGGCTGGAACCAGAACCTGGACGCAGTCCGGGTCTTGCACTTGGGTGGCAGAGACCCAGGTACCGGAGCCCTCACCACGGCCTCCCCGGGTGCTCGTCAGTAGGACGCTGGGTCAGGAGCGGAGTGTCTGGGACTCAGACCAGCCCCTCGAGCAATGGAGGGCGTAGCTACCGTGCCGGATGCCTGCCCCAGGCCCCTGGGCGCCGTGTGGATTTTTCCCTTTCAGTTTCTCAGATACTCCTCATGCAACTGTGGAACATTTAACATTTTAGTGTTTTTATCTGATTTTTAAAAATAGCATTTGTACTTGTTTCTGAGTTTTGTTTTATCCTTTGTGACTTGAGATAATGTGGTGGTAGCATCTGCTGTCCTGCTCTTTGTAGTTAAGCGGATCGTGAAGACTGGTGTTGGGCCGTGTGTGTGTGTGTGCGTGTGCACGCGTGTGCACACTGGAGCCCACCAGGTGGCTAATGGACCTCATCTTGACTGTCGCTTATGAGGATGTTCTCTTCACCCCCCCCCCCCACTTTTTTCATTTTATGCAAAAGGCAGTGAGACAGATCTTCCGTCTACTTGTTCATCCTTAAGTGCCGTGCGGGTGGGAGCTGGGGCAGTCTGAGGCCAGGACCAGGAACACTATGCAGGCCTCCCGTGTGGGCACGCACGTCAGCGTGTGTACCGCGAGCGCATGGACAACCAGGGGTGTGCACTCATGACCCCAAGCCCGGCTCCCTGAGGGTCTCTTGTCTGCGGGTGCTTGGTGCCCTGCGCCTTGATCTGCCTGTTGACAGCACACGGTGTTCTGGCTTTAGCGCCTAGTACTTGTCCTCCTGCTGCAGCCTCTCGCTTCGTGCAGCCCAGCTAACCCCTGAGAGCTCTGGGAACGAGCCAAGCATGTTCTGGCATTGTTGCCAGTCATGCTGCCTTGGCTGGGACTTGTAAAACTGCAAGGACTGGGGAGGGGACCGGCTTGAGTTTCCCTTTGTTCCGGACCCCATGAGACAGCTTCCACGGGATGGGAGGGGAGGAAGCAGGTGGCGTTGGGGCAGTGCGGGGTGGGTAGCGGAGCCAGACGTCGGCCTGGTGCCCCTTCCCCTTGCTCTTCAGTCTCCCTGTTAACGCGAGAGCAGTTATGTAGCGTTCACAAAAGCGTGTGTGTCTGTTGAGTGGAGCTGGTATTCTCGTGTCCTGTCTTCATTTAAACCATTTATGCTCTGCTTTTTATCATGGGTGCTTCTGGGGCTCTGAGTAGTGCTGATGAGAGTTCTGTCCTGGCACGGAGTGGCTTCACCAAAACTCTTGGATGGGCAACAGGCGGCTCATCGCCGTGTCCCAGTGCGCAGGTTAAAGCACTGCCTACAACAGTGGCACCTGGGATCGGTGTGCCGGTGGAGTCCTTGCTACCCGGCTTCGGATCCAGCTCCCTGCCGACGTGCTTCAGAAAGCAGGGGTGATGGCCCACGCACGGGGGTCTCTGCCCTCGTGTGGGAGACCCGGATGGAGATCAAGGCTCCTGGCTCCAGCCAGGCTTAGCCCTGGCTGTTGCTGTCATCTGGGGAGTGACCCAGTAGGTGGGTCTCTCTGTCTCTTCCTCTCTGTCCCACTGCCTTTCAAATAAAATAAGCAAATCAAAAAAAAGGAACACAACCAAACCAAGCGTGGCCTCTTTTCTTCAGAGTCCCGCTTCTCTCACACACGCTTGTCAGCGGCGGCTGAGATGCTGACCGTGGCCTCTGTCCTGCAGGGGAGCGGCCCTTCCACTGTACGCTGTGCGAGAAAGCCTTCAACCAGAAGAGCGCGCTGCAGGTGCACATGAAGAAGCACACGGGCGAGCGGCCCTACCGGTGCGACCACTGCGCCATGGGCTTCACGCAGAAGAGCAACATGAAGCTGCACGTGAAGCGGGCGCACAGCTACACCGGTGAGAGGCCCTGAGCGCCGTGGCCCTGCGCACGGGCTTTCCCGAGGGCCCGCGGTGACTGTGTGTTGTGAGGGGCCCGGCAGGGCACGGGCCGAGAAACCCAGCTTGGGGCCAGCGAGTGCTGAGGTCAGGAAGGGGCACAGTGGGGCCGGACTCTGGGCTTTGGGCAGCTCATCCCTTAGTGTCTGCTGGCTCCGAAGTTGGCTGGGAGTGGCCCCGCCCCCAACACAGGACCTGGTCAGAATGTATTTCTGATTTGTTTCGGCAGAGGATACAGAACTTTCTGGGAGCAAAGCGCCCCACCAGACTTGAGTGGGTGCATTGAGTGGTCAGTGGACAGAGCTTCCCGTAGCCTGGGGGCAGCACTCAGGAGGCCCTGTCGGCGCTGCTGCCGCCTCCGTGTGCTGGTCTTGGGCCATGGAGGTGCCGGGCAGCGGCCGGCAGGTGCACTGCTGCTCAGTCGGTGTCTGTCGGCCCAGAGGACACCTGGCTGCTGCACTCCACCAGCCCGGTGCTGCCAGAGTAGAGATCCCGGGCTGTGGGACCGCGTGGGCTCCCTCTTGTTGACTCCAGGCTGTGTTTCGGAAGGGGTATAGCAAACACGCAGAGGAGGAGTTAGAAGTAGGGAAGTCCGCCAAGCCTGGCATGATGGCTCGGTTTGACAGGAGTGAAAAGGTGTGTGTGTGAGCAGCGGGGCCTCTGGGGGGCAGGCGGGCGGGACATCCCCTCCCCAGGGCGAGATTGTGTGCTCCCTCCTTGCCTGAGCCTGCCACCCGAGCCCACAGGGCGAGGCGAGCCAGGAGCTGCCTGTCTGAGGCTGTGCCTGTCCTTTCTCTGCCCGCGTGCAGGAACCTTGCCGGAGGCCGCGGGGCACCCGGAGCAGGACGGGGAGGAGCTGAGGACCTTGCACTTGGAGGAGGTGGTGCAGGAGGCGGCGGGCGAGTGGCAGGCGCTCACCAACGTGTTCTGAAGCCGGCCGGAGCACGCGGCCCGGGCCAGGGGCCAGGACGGCGCACCGGGATTTCTGTTTCAGGGCTTCACGGGTTGGAGTGCTGCACGATCGGTTTTTAGCTCTGAAATTCCCTACGGATCATTGTCTTTCAGAGACTGACAGGAGGGAAGCTGGGAAAGACGCAGACGCGGCGTAGCCCGTGTCTGCAGATCCCTGCACTCAGGTACTGCGAGGGGCAGGTGCACCTCCACACCGCGGCCAGTGCACCGTTCTGGCAGAAGCTGCGGTCTTTCTGTCATTTAGTGTGATTTCTTCGTCTTAGCAAGACAGACGTCAACTTGGAGCAGCCTGCGGGATGCCCGCCGTGCTTCCTCTTGGGCGAGGCGTAGCCTAGAGCAGGAAAGTGTCCCACCGCACAGGGACGCTTTTGCCACTTTTTTGTCTGTCCATTTGGAAAATTAGAAGAAATCGACTCTTTGTAGTCTGCCATGAGTTAATGCAACCAGTACCTTGAGAGCTGGCTGGCCCAGCGCTCTCCGACGCGGACCTCGGGTCCTGCAGAGCAGTGCAGTGTGGGGCGGCAGCAGGGGGCCAGAGGAGCTGGCCCAGGGCCGGTGCCACGGCCGCTGCAGGAGTGTTTGCTCAGGTGCGTGGGGTGAGGACCACACAAGCCATCCCTGCAGCCGGGGTGCGCAGGCCGTGTGCCGGAACGGGCAGCGCTGCCCTGTGGCCTCCACGCCGTGACCTTCTTGTTCATCCTGAGGAGTGTGTTTTATTTCAGGGACTTCTCAGTATCATCAATGGTGCCACAGCAAACACGTCCCCCACGGAATCCCACCCATGCTGGGGCCGAGCGCTCATCGTCCAAAGATGGAAAGGTCCCTGACTCCACGTTGGTGTCCTGTGCTGTGTACAGACGGCCGCGGACAGGCGGCAGGCGGGCTCTGCGCCGGGGCGTCTGCTCTGTGAATAGCGCCCGGGGCTCCGCGCCCCACCAGCACTTCAGACCAGTATTGTGTTCCTTCTCCCGCAGAGGGGTATCTTCTCCACTGTAATATAAAGCTGGGTTTTATTTTATTTTCCTGAAAAATAATTGCCTTTATTTTCTCTCGCTGCCTCCTTGGTTTCAGAAGAGAGTAGTTTTATTATAAATATCGTATGGACTTTGTATCATAAGAGGGGCTCGTTGCCGATTCCTAAGAAGGAGACGTTTCACTGTTAGTCTGGAAGGCACCTTCCGATCTCGCTGTTGTTCACCTCTGCGGATGTACATAAGTACTGTTGATGGTGAGATGGAAACTTTTGTTACGTGAAGATATTTAAGTCAGAAAACTGTTAAATAATATTACTTTTTTTCCAAACTGCTTTGTGTATTGTATATTTTTTTAAGAAAACGAAAGCCTTATTTGACTTATTCTTGTGATGCTGGACTTATTATAAATCTCGAGGTTTCCCTGAGTGTCAGTGTGTGTAACTGGCTACTGTCAGTATATTCAGAATAATTGTAAGTGTGCTAGAGTTTCAAAGGTTCTGCTTTTAATGCACTTTTTTCTTTTATATACAATTTTGTATTAAAATATTTTAGAAATGTTAGTTAATTTTGATGAACAAATATCCCCCAAAGTTGAAATTATTGGAATTTTAAATTTTCGTTCTTGCTGGGCTATTTATTTTGCTTTTAGCATTAAATGTCACCTCAGGACCCCTTTGTAAAGGGTGGTTTAGTTTCCAAATTGTACAGAAAACATAGTTTAGTGAACTGTATTAATTAATTATGCCTACGTCAGGCCTTAACAGATGAATCTAAAGCCTATTTTTATTTTGGTTAAAGAAAGAGAAATCTATCAATAACCCATTCTATGTCTTCTCTCTGATTATTGGAAGGCAAACACAAGGCATCTACTGACTGGTTTGATCTCCTTCCTAGTCACAAAAGCTGCTGCTTTGCAAAACAGTCTGTGACAGATGTGAGGATTTGGACAGGTGCGCTTTCACTGGTTTCTTGTGGTTTACAGGCTGATCTGTATCTTCTGCTGGCTGATTGAAACGTCCTCTTAGTGAGATCCAACTTCCTGCGTAACCGGGGTTTTGAGCATAGAGTATTGTGTTTCTAGCCCATCTCTGCGTAGCATACTGCCTTGGGATGACCATAAATTTAAAAGTGATGTTAGGAAATGTGATTAATGTTTTTCTTTTAAAAATATTGAAGGTAGACTAGCTCGCCGCTTGGGTAAACTCCAAGTCCAGATATTTTTCACAGAAAAGAGTTTCACTGTGGCTTGGCTCTGCCTCCAAGTCCGCACAGCACAGGTATGGCTCAGGAGAGCTGGGGCCCCGGCCCGGGCCCGGCCCCCTGGCCAGCAGGCCCTAGCTGTCTCTAACCCAGTGTCCTGGTGAACTCTGTTAAGCACGTAAAGGAGCTGAGATGGATCCCTCACCGTCCCAAAGACACTGAACTTCAGGCCAAGCTGGGAGCTGGTGCCGCGTTGAGACCAGCGCCGCGCTCCTCATGGGGGCCTCCCAGAGCACACACTCAGGCGCCCCCGCTCCATAGGCTCCGCTTTGCTGCTTGTCAGGGGCATAGGTGGGAGTGCGCCGGGGAGCCCCTCCCCCAGCAGCCCACCTGCGGCAGCTCTGGCCCCTGAGGGCGCTGATGAGGGGGGAGTGTTAGCCACGGGTCCCTCTGCTCCTCCAGTGTCCTCTTCCTACCCTTTCTGTCCTTAGGGACAAGGAAGTCTGGGTGTCAGGCTGACAGCTCGTGTTCCGTGACCCCTCCAACCTGATGTGCCGGGCACGCGTGTGTCAGTGCAGGCAGGAGAGTTTTGACAGTGGCAGTGAGCTTCTGTGCTGGCTTTTCCTCGCTTTGGGAGAATATTTGCAACGTATTGAGACAGACATATCAACCTTAGAGGGCCTTCACGTGAGCAGCATCCTGCAGGAGCCATACAAGCTACATGGAACTGCTTTCCTAGTGCGCGTTTTTAGGGATATTTCATGCCTGCTTCTTACGTAATTGTTTTTCCCCAAAGGTTATTTCAAAGTCGAAACTGTGCCCTCCCCTCACAAAAAAACAAAACAAAAAAACAAAAAACAGTTAATCAAGTGTTGATCATTGCTAATTTATTATTTTTCTAAAACGTATCGCATAGCAAGTGAGGTGGGGGAGATTTCGCGACTGACCCTTCCAAACTAGAGTTACCCTGCTTTGATTTTAAGATTTGTGTATTTATTTATTTGAAAGGCAGAGCAACAGAGAGGCGGAGACAGACAGAGAGAGAGGTCTTCCATTGGCTGTTCACTCCCCAGAGGGCGGCCACAGCCAGATCTGGGCCAGGCAGAAGCCGGGAGCCAGGGGCTCCATGCAGGTTCCCGTGTGAGCCACCTTCCACTGCCTTCCCCGAGGCGTTGGCAGGAAGCTGGATTGGCAGTGGGGCAGCCAGGACTCGAACCAGCGCTCTGACATGGGCTGCTGGCCTCGCAGGTGGCGGCTTCACCACATCACACCACCAGCTTTGCCAGATAATCTGTACTCTTGTAATGTAGATGCTTTTGTTTCTTTTTATCATAAATCTTCAAAGGAACACACATGACCCAGCTTGATGGGCCATCTCCACCCGGGGCCTCCATGTCTTGACTTCATTGTAACGCGAAACCCACTCTTGTCTGCAGCGTGAGGCGGCGGGGTTGTGAGCGTGCAGGAGCCTGGCACCTGCCTCCTGCTGGCCTCGTCTTGGCCTTGGCAGGGTCCCGGACCAGGCGTTGTGTGGTCCCTGTGTGTCCCGTGCGCAGACACACACGTGCTCAGACGGGCGCGCTCACGGTGTCCGCGTCCACTGCCCTCAGGCGCTGTGGCACGGCTTTGTTTTTTTGTTTTTTTTTTTTTTTTTTTTTTTTTTTGTGAGAATGACTAATAAATATTTAAGACACTAAAAAATAGAGATCAGTAGAAATGGCAGAGCAATAGCTGGTAAGCATAAAGGATTTTGCTATTTAATCTTTTTTATGTGTAACACTTCACAGCATGAACACTTTTGTATTAAACCGAGATTTGTATTCTATTTGAGATTCTAAAATGACATAGTGATTTGTTCTTAATTCACCACTAGAGAAAGTTTTTAAAGTTAATTTTTTTTATTTTCAGAAGAGTTCTCTTTTTATCTTGAGAATTGTTTCATGGTCTATTTATACATTGGATGATATTTATTTAATCCAATTTTGTATTAGAAATGGATAGTTATGCCAAAAGCCACTGTGCTGGCTTTAAAAATAATAAAAATAGTTTTTGTATTATTTTAAAACTCCTGTATATTTACTTATTTGGGTTTGGGGTCAGCTGTAGCTGGTGTCCAGGTAGCACGCTCGGCACGGGCCCACACACCAGGTTGCTGGATTTCATGCAGTGAGGACGCCGTCCTCCGATCCTTCTCCAGGGCTCTCTGCTTTGTCTCACCTTGGAACGGTTCTTAGGAGTGGCTTGAAAACCAATCGTACTACATCAGTTTGCTGCCCATGATGTGTGGGTGTTGGACTTTCCTGGGGACATCAGCGTTGGCTTGTAGCATCTGCTTTAACCGTACGTGAGTGCGTGTGGTTCTGTGCCGCATTCGCAGGTGGAAGTTCCCGGTCTGTAGACCCATTATCCCCTTTGGCAAACTGAGGGCCTCTGTGCAGAGCAGGGACCCCACACAGAACTGAGACAGTGGAAATGGTCCTGCAGGACGCGGCCCCAGGCGTGGAAGCCCGCTGCGTGCGTGCAGAACTTGAGGCCTTCGTGAGGAAGGGGCTAGTAGTATTTGTTTTACAATTTATTTATTGGAAAGTCAGCTAAGAGAGGGAGAGACGGAGATCGCCCATCCGCTGGTTTGCTTCCTAGGTGGCTTCGACAGCCAGGGCTGGGCCAGAAAGCTGGATCAGAAGTGGAGCAGCCAGGTCTTGAACTGGCACCCATAATGGGATGCTGGTGTCACAGGCAGCGGCTTTACCCACTGCGCCACAACACCGGCCCCAGGATTTTTTTTAAACTATGGGGGGGGGGGGTGTCTGCGCTCGTCCATCATTCCAGGGAAGTGATGGGAGGTCAGACCCCACGGTGGGCCCTGAAACCAACGTGTCCCCGGCATCCCGGGTACACTGTACTCCCCCACACACACACACACCGCCCTGCTCCTGACATTCTGAAAGCCGCTGTCCCCAGGCCTGGGCGGGAATCCTGTTGATCGCTGGGTTAGGGGACTCTGCCGGCCAGGCCTCCTCCCTGCGGCCCCTTCCCCCTTGCTGACAGTCTGTGAGCCGTGAGGCCCTGCAGCTGGGTTTCCCCGTCTCCACTCCAGTGTGTGTGCCGCAAGTCCTACACCACGACTGGACCTCCACGTCCGTCTGCACTTGCTGCTGGGAGGCCGTTGCCTCCCCTCCCTCCCTCTTTGCCTAACGTGGGCTGGGCTCGTGGATTCCTGCCATGTTCAGTGGACTGCAGCCTAGGGCCTTGCTTTCCTGTGGTGCCCACAGAATCCCGCTCCTTGGGTAGCGCCGAGGCCTTTGGCTAGGGGCACGTTACTCCCTGAAACGCCTTGTGCCTCCTGGCGGTCACGCCTCGTCCAGAGACCCTTCTTCCCTCTGGTGGAGAGTGGGGTTTGGGAAACTACAGCAGGGCAGCACCGTGGCGGGCGGGTAAAGCCGCCGTCTGCCGCCGGCATCCTGTATCGGCTCTATTCCGGGGGCCCCACGCCCACTTGGGAGACCCAGAAGAAGCTCCTGGCTCCTGGCTTCAGATCTTCCCAGCTCCCGTCATTGCAGCCATTGGGGAGTGAACCAGCGGGTGGGAAGACCTCTCTAACTTTCTCTCTCTCTCTCACCCTGCCTTTCAAATAAATAATTCTTAAAAAAATAAATAGAAACCTCCAGCAGAGGGGCCCGTGTGGTGGAGAAAGCTGCATGTGTGCACTGCACACGTGTGTGTGCTGCCTCACACGTGTGCCCACATGTCCACCTGTCTCCACCTACATATGGAGCCTCGGGATCCCACTGATGCCCCCAATCCAACCAGTGGAGGCTCCTCCCCAGCCCAACCCCATCTGTGGGCACCTGCCTCCCCGCCCAGCGTGAGAAGCTCAGAGCCCGCCCTCTGCGGTCTGCTAATTTGCCGGTCCCCTGTCAGTCTCAGCGCTCCTGCCTGGGTCCTCCAGGTGGACGAGCCCTGGCCATCCCCGCCGTCCCCCAGGAGGGACCGAGAGCCCCCTGTCAACACCGCTGAAGGGAGACCAGGAGCCCCCGTGGGTGTTCCATGGGATCTGCCGCCCGTCGTCTGCCTGTCCTCTGGTCTCCGCGGTAATGTAGATCGGAAGCTGGAGCCGGGCTTGGAGGGTCGGGGCCTGGCTGGGCCCGGACAGCTGCTCACAGGGCGGGCGCACGGCCAGCCGGGTGCTCTGGGGTCTTGGGTGAGCGTTTGCCAGGCGCTGCTGCGGCTGCTCCGCCCGTCACTCCCCGGTGGTGGAGAGGGGAGACTGCAGGGCCTGCACCTCCCTGGGCTTCAGGCTGTGCCCTGTGGCCGCAGGGCCCTGCCTGGGTCCAGAGCTCCGGCTCCTCCTGGGGACACAGCGAGACGGCCGCCTAGCCAGGTACCACCTGCCAGCAGCTCCACCTCCGACGGCGGGGAACACAGCCCTGCCGCTCCTCCCACTCAGCCTGGGGGTTCTGTAGTGCCGGGGGCGGACCCCCAAAGCCTGAGAAGCCAGGGCTTGTGGAGAACTCGCCGGGGTCCATTACGGGGCCTCCCCTGCCCCACCTGCAGCCATGCCCAGCCTAGGAGGCCGGTTCTTCCCGCAGAGGGAGCCAGCACCCCGCCCTGCCCTGCCCGCCCCCACCCTGTGCAGGGCCCCCTCCCTCTGCGCCCCCCCGGCGGGACTGACGGGCCGGGGCGGGGAGGGCAGGGGCTGCACAGGTGGCCGGGCCAGCGCGGGGCCGGCTGTGGCCCTCGGGGCCGCGCCCACAGCCAGCGCCGCCAGCGAGCAGGGTCCGGCTCCCCGCCCTCCTTCTCGGAGCTGAGCCTGGCCCGGAACTGTCAGCCGGCCTGGGGGGGCCTGTTGGGCGGCAGCAGCCCCGGGTGTCCTCTCTGCTGTTTCTCGTTGATAGGGTAATGCAGCCCTGGCTCCCCGCTGAACGCGTTTCCACCGGTGTAACGCCGGCCGCAGGCTCCGGAGCGCACTCTTTAAATGGACTGTAGGCGGCAGGCTAGGCCTGCAGCACCGGCATCCCACATGGCGCCGGTTCGAGTCCCGGCTGCTCCTCTCCCAGCCAGCTCTCTGCTGTGGCCCACGTGCTTGGGCCCTGCACCCGCGTGGGAGACCGGAGGGAGCTCCTGGCCCCAGCCTGGCCCAGCCCCGGCGTTGCAGCCATCTGGGGAGCGAACGGTGGGCGAAGACGCCTCTCCCCTCTCCCCAGATTCCGCGGTGGGAAGGGGCCGGCGCAGGGGCTCGGCCCAGCCCGGAGCAGGTGAGCCCGGGGAGACAGCGCGTGGGCCCGCGCCCTCCCGCCCCGACACCACGCAGCCACACGAGCGCAGGCGGTCTCACGAACGCGGATTACTTTATTCCACAGCGGGCCGGGCCTCGGGCCTCGGCGCCCCGCTGCCCCACGCGGGCTGCGACCCCGTCACGCGCGGGCCGGGCAGGTTAGCTCGGGGTTAGCGGGGCGTGGGCGTTAGGGCGGCTACGTCTGGGTCTGGGGAAGGTGGCGACGGGGCTGCCCGCAGCGCCTGTGCGGCGGCCGCCGGCGCCGAGGACGGGTCAGTGCGTTAGGGCGGCGCCCAGCGAGGTCAGCGGGGTGCGGGGCGCGACCCGGGGGCGCTCCCTTGTCCTTCCGGGGCGGGGAGGGTTAGTGTGGCCGTGAGCACTGCCGTGGTCCGTCCAGTGTGGTCCCGCCCAGAGCTGAGTGGCCGGCGCCGCGCCGCCCGGCCACCAGAGAACGCCAGTCCGCCCGGAGCCGTGGGCGCGGCGGGAGACGGGGTCGCCCCCCGCCCGCCGGGGCCTTGCCCGGCCCACGCCTGCTCCTTCCTCCCTCCCTCCACCACGCGCGAATCCGGCCGGCGGGGCGCGGGGCCCCGCGCGGACTCGCTCAGCTGCCCGGCCCGCATCCACTTGCCGAAAGCTCCCGCTCGCAGTAAGCCACTCTGACTGTCCGGCCCGGCTAGGGAGACCAAGACGGGGGCGGACAGTCCCCACGCGCCCGCTGCTGTCCCGCAGCGGGGTCCTCCAGGCAGTGCTCGGCGGAAACCACGTCCGGGGCGGAGCTGGGGACGGGGGTGGGCGGGGGCGGGGCTGGGGGCGGGGCGGGGGCTGGAGCTGGGCTGAGGCTGGGGCGGGGCTGGGCTGAGGCTGGGGCGGGGCTGGAGCTGGGCTGAGGCTGGGGCGGGGATGGGCTGGGCGGAGCTGGGGGCTGGGCTGAGGCGGGGCGGGGCTGGGGGCGGGGCTGGTTTGGGGGCTGGAGCTGGGGGCGGGGCGGGGGCTGGAGCTGGGCTGGGGGCGGGACTGGGACGGGGCTGGGGGCGGGGGCTGAGCTGAGGGCGGGGGCTGGGCTGGGTGCACGCGGGCCGGCGGCCGGAGCTAGGCGGTCTTCCAGTCCCGGGCACCGCACAGCCGGGTCCTGTATCCGTCTCGGGTAGCGGGTGCCCCCGGCAGGACCCCAGGCGTGCACCGCTCGCCGGGTTAGGGGACGGGGTCTGCTCTGAGTAGGTGGGGGGTGCGGACGCTGTTAACGTTTTAAGGCGGTTAGGTTAGGAAGCCGAGGACGGGGTTCTGTGGCCCGGGCAGGGCTTCAGCGTCTGGCCATGGGCGATCCGGAGCGACTGTCTCTTCCTCCCTGGGAAAAGCCGAGAGGGCATGAGTGAGCCTCCCACCCGTCGCGCCCCTGCTGGGAAGGCGCCCCCCCCCCCCCCCAGCTGGCCTCCCCTCCCCTCTCGCACAGCCTCAGGGGGTCCCCAGGCCCAGGGTGCAGGAGCCGGCGCCGGGCACAGCAGCCCCGCGGGTCGGGGGTGAGAGCCTGGCCACTGTGGTGTTCGCCTTCCTTGAGCCAGCGCTGTTCCCCTGCTAGAAATGGGGAGGGGTGGGGGCCGGCGCTGTGGCATAGCAGGTAAAGCCACGGCCTGCAGTGCCAACACCCCATGTGGGTGCTGGTTCGAGTCCCGGCTGCCTCACTTCCAGTCCAGCTCCCTGTCGAAGGCCTGGGAAAGCAGCGGAAGGTGGCCCAAGGGCTCTCACCCTTCCACCCACGTGGGAGACCTGGATAGGAGCTCCTGGCTCCTGGCCTCAGATCAGCCCAGCTCTGGCCGTTATGACCATTTGGAGAGTGAACCAGTGGATGCAAGAACTCTCTCTCTCTCAACTCTGAATTTCAAATAAATCTTTAAAGAAAAAAAAAAAAAAAAAACCTCCAGGGGAACCGAGGGAACTCAGATTTTCCTGCCTGTGTGTGCGTCCCCTGGCCTCCCCTCTGCCCCACCGAGGGAGGCACTGGTCGTGCAGAGGGCTTGCTACAGTCTGGTTACACGGGCCTGAAGACACTCGACACCTTAAGTCCCGAAGACAGCTGGCCAGGAATGGAAGAGCTGGAGGTGGCGGCGGAGTGACGCAGTGACGGGGGCGTAGGGAGGCGGAGGACTGCGCTTTGGGTAAGTTCAAACGTTTATCCAAACGTTCGCCTCCTCCTTGGGATTCCCAGTTAGGGCTGAAACATGGATCTCGAAGATTTCCTTTCAAACCGAGGCCCCAGAGAGCAAGCAACGTGCTTGTCACCAGTCACCCCTGCGCTGCCGACCTCGGCTGCGTACATCCTCCCTGTTACCCATCAAAGATGTCACCCATCCCTGGCGCCGCAGCCCGGAACAGAGGAGCCACAGTCGCACAGCCAGAGGGGAGCGCACCCAGGCGTCTGTGCAGAGTTCCCTCGTGGACTGGCTTCGCTGCCGCCAGGCAGGCAGCGGCTTCCTCCTTGACCTGTAGCAGCCCCACGCAGGCTGCCAGGTGCAGGGCCTGCGCGGGCCGCCCCCTCCCCGGAGCCCCGCCTACCCTGTGCGAGCCTGGCGGTGGAGCTGCTACCCTGTGAAGCAGCCAGGCGGTCAGCGCCAGCCCCGACCTGGCCGCGTGCCTGAGAGACTAAGCCCGGGCCCATTCGCTGTGAGTTGTTCCAGGAAGGCTGTGGGCCGCTGCTCTGGAACACAGGGCAGGCTCCCCACCTGCTCCTGAAATCGGCCGTGCCGTGGCCTCGACGCCTCCTGTTGGAGTGGAAAACTGGGGACACGCCGGCTTGGCTTTGCTATCCTGTCTACTGCTTGTTGAATCCCCAGGGCAAAACCTGTTCCACCTCTTCCACCTTTCATCTCTGCCAACCCGGCGGCCTTCTCACCTTCCTTGTTTTATAATCACACGGCCAAAGGCTGGGGGTGGGTAGCTCCCCGATGACCAGGGTTGGCACCAGCACCCTGGTCATGCTCTCGGCCACTTCAGACCGGTTAAGCCAAGCCCTTGGTCAGCTCTGGGCCCAGGTGGTGACACCACTGGACGCACCAGCTCAGGGCGGGGTCAGCTTCTGTCTTGGGACAGGAGAGGCCGAGAACCCCCAGCCGAGGCTCCTCACTCCTCTGCAGCCAGGGGACTTCTCTGATGCACGGGGAGCCGCAGGCCCCGTCGGTTTTGGTGTGCTTCCCAGAGAGTGAGGAGACGCGCGGAGCTTCTCCTGATACAGTAGTGGCAGCCAGTGAGTTCAGGTTTGTCTTAATCTGGTAACTGGAGGCGCCAGTTGAACCAGACAGACATTTAACAAGTTGTTTAAAAGTTTCCTAGGAAAATTTCAGGGAAAATTTTGAAGCTATTTAAGACAGTCGATGGGTTCACACACGTGTGTTATTTGCACACAAGGGTGTAGACGGGAGTGGAGCTTGTCGGTGGCTGTGGCAGGCTCTGGAGTGTGTCCGTGGCAGTGTGATTCTTGCATAGATGGGGGGAGGTGCACGCCATTCAGGGTCCCGGGTCGCTCAGGGATGCTGCTCTCAGTGCAGCTCTGCTGAGAGCCCCCCAGTCCCACTGCCGCCCTCTGCTTGCCTTGCTGAGACTGGGGATCTGTCACCGTGGTCCTGACCTTGGGGCTCTGGGATGGCACCTGGACCTGCAGAGCTGGGCGTGCGGGCAGAGGAGCCGTGTATCCCCAGGGTCCCATCTGCTGGGACCAGTTCATCGGAAACCAACAGCCAAACCTTGACGTCTGGATGCAGGCTGGGGCGTTGCCATCAGCCGTGATCTGATGCTTTACCTGGATGGAGCCCTTGCCACAGGCCCCTGGGGCTCAGAGCCGTGGGTACGAGCCTGTAGGGAGCTGAGAGATCTGGGGTGACACAGCCACGCCCCCTCTCACACCGAACCAAGTGGCCTCCCGCAACACCACAGGCTATTTCCAGAACAGGCCCGGTGAAGGCCAGGCTCCTCGTCCCTGCCAGTGAGAACGCCTGAGACGTGAAGTCCGTGACAGCTGACCCTTGTCCTCGAGTGTGGCCATTGCTGGCCCAGGGATACAGACATGGAAGCCGCAGCGCCTGGGTGCCGGGGCACAGACTGACACGCTCACGTCTCCTGAACCACGGCGCGTCCTCCACCGGCTGCCGACCATCTCCCGGAGACAGACGTGAAACCCCTCGCGATTGGCTTCCCTGTCTACAGGGCACTGTGGGCGTGCTGGGACTTATGTCCTGTGTAGCGGATGCATTCTCTTGATTTGTCGGCCTCTCTCCCGTGTCACGTGTCCTTGGGTCGGTAAGATGGTGACAGCGGAGAGCCTTGTCAGTGACAGTGTGGCTGTCACATCAGGCAAGGACACCGAGCATGGTGTGTCCCTGAGAGGAAGTGGGCCGGAGCCCGAGTTACTCCAACCAGACAGCAAGGGTCATCAGTGTGGACAGTGCTTACTCCGTGATGGCTACCAGGGACCTGCCTGTGCCTCGGGATGAAGAGTACGCGCAGGGAGCCTCCGCCAGCATCCCGGAAAGGCGCCATCGACTGGGGGCAGGAACGCTATGCAGCGCTGTGGCCCGGGCTCAGCTGCCAGCTGCCAAGGGCCTTGTCCTTCTTTTCCAGCCCAGAGACTCCCAAGTCCAGGCTCTGCGGCACACCTGGTTGGGTGTCAGGATGAACTTCAGGCCACACTCACCGCTCTCCCTGGAACCTGCTGCTCCCCTACCATTCAGACTCAGGGCTGTGCGTTCTGCCTGGGGGAGAGTGCTTCTCCGGCCAACCCCATGTCTGCAGGTCCAGGTCCTCCCCCGGGCCTCTCCCTGGCTGCCTCGTTCTACAAATCATTGGGCCCTTTCCCGTTCTGTTCCTTCTGCCGGAACCAGGGTTTCCCACTGTGCATGCCTGGCTCCTGACCTCAGGTCTCTGCCCTGTGCAGTTTTCCCTGGCCACCCCACTGGGCACTACAGGCAACTCTGCCCACACCACCAGGTGGCTCCTCTGCCTGTCTCCTGCCGCCTTTCCTACAGCGTTTCTCCTCCTCACTCCCATCCCCCTTCCCACCCCAGACATGAGCTCCTGACCAGGTTGTGCACTTCTGTCTGTGTCATTCATTCAGGGTCCCCAAACCGAAAACTGCCTGTGGTGTACACCTAGGGGGTCTGCCTGTGGTGTACACCTAGGGAGTCTGCCTGTGGTGTACACCTGGGGAGTCTGCCTGTGGCGTACACCTGGGGGGTCTGCCTGTGGTGTACACCTAGGGAGTCTGCCTGTGGTGTACACCTCTGCCTGTGGTGTACACCTAGGGGGTCTGCCTGTGGTATACACCTAGGGAGTCTGCCTGTGGTGTACACCTAGGGGGTCTGCCTGTGGCGTGCACCTGGGGGGTCTGCCTGTGGTGTACACCTCTGCCTGTGGCGTGCACCTGGGGGGTCTGCCGGTGGTATACACCTAGGGGGTCTGCCTGTGGTGTACACCTAGGGGGTCTGCCTGTGGCGTGCACCTGGGGGGTCTGCCTGTGGTGTACACCTCTGCCTGTGGTATACACCTAGGGAGTCTGCCTGTGGTATACACCTCTGCCGGTGGTATACACCTAGGGAGTCTGCCTGTGGCGTGCACCTAGGGGGCCTGCCTGTGGTGTACACCTAGGGAGTCTGCCTGTGGTGTACACCTCTGCCTGTGGTGTACACCTAGGGGGTCTGCCTGTGGCGTGCACCTGGGGGGTCTGCCTGTGGTGTACACCTCTGCCTGTGGCGTGCACCTGGGGGGTCTGCCGGTGGTATACACCTAGGGGGTCTGCCTGTGGTGTACACCTAGGGGGTCTGCCTGTGCTGTACACCTAGGGGGTCTGCCTGTGGCGTACACCGAGGGGGTCTGCCTGTGGTGTACACCTCTGCCTGTGGTGTACACCTAGGGGGTCTGCCTGTGGTATACACCTAGGGGGTCTGCCTGTGGTATACACCTAGGGGGTCTGCCTGTGGTATACACCTCTGCCGGTGGTGTACACCTAGGGGGTCTGCCTGTGGTGTACACCTAGGGGGTCTGCCTGTGGTATACACCTGGGGGGTCTGCCTGTGGTGTACACCTAGGGGGTCTGCCTGTGGTATACACCTGGGGGGTCTGCCTGTGGTGTACACCTAGGGAGTCTGCCTGTGGTGTACACCTGGGGGGTCTGCCTGTGGTGTACACCTAGGGGGTCTGCCTGTGGTGTACACCTCTGCCTGTGGTGTACACCTAGGGGGTCTGCCTGTGGTGTACACCTAGGGGGTCTGCCTGTGCTGTACACCTAGGGGGTCTGCCTGTGGTGTACACCTAGGGGGTCTGCCTGTGGTGTACACCTCTGACTGTGGTGTACACCTAGGGGGTCTGCCTGTGGTGTACACCTAGGGGGTCTGCCTGTGGTATACACCTCTGCCGGTGGTGTACACCTAGGGGGTCTGCCTGTGGTGTACACCTAGGGGGTCTGCCTGTGGTATACACCTAGGGGGTCTGCCTGTGGCGTACACCTAGGGGGTCTGCCTGTGGCGTACACCTAGGGGGTCTGCCTGTGGTGTACACCTCTGCCTGTGGTGTACACCTAGGGAGTCTGCCTGTGGTGTACACCTAGGGGGTCTGCCTGTGGCGTACACCTGGGGGGTCTGCCTGTGGTGTACACCTAGGGGGTCTGCCTGTGGTGTACACCTCTGCCTGTGGCGTACACCTGGGGGGTCTGCCTGTGGTGTACACCTAGGGGGTCTGCCTGTGGCGTACACCTAGGGGGTCTGCCTGTGGTGTACACCTAGGGAGTCTGCCTGTGGCGTACACCTAGGGGGTCTGCCTGTGGTGTACACCTAGGGGGTCTGCCTGTGCTGTACACCTAGGGAGTCTGCCGGTGGCATACACCTAGGGGGCCTGTCTGTGGTGTACACCTCTGCCGGTGGTGTACACGTAGGGAGTCTGCCTGTGGCGTACACCTGGGGAGTCTGCCTGTGGTGTACACCTAGGGGGTCTGCCTGTGGTGTACACCTAGGGAGCCTGCCTATGGCATGAGCTACACTCGGGCAAGGCTGCAGGACCGGCTGAGACTCACAGCCCTCGCCCAGAACACACAGCCTGGCCACTGCCTTCGCTTGTCCCTTCCCCGGCTTAGGCCTCTGCCTTCCAGGGAGCTCCCTGAGCACTGGGGCCAGCGAGCCCAGCAGGGCCTTGGGAGTTCCTGCACCTGCACAGCCATGAAAGGGGCCCTTCTCCAGCCCGGAAGTCCATCCAGAACTGCGTTAGGGCCTGGGGGAGGTGGAACAGCCTGGCTGCCAGCTCGTGCTCCTGGCCCTGGTGGACCCAGGGTGGCCCCCACACCCCACAGTCCGGACCCATCTTTTCAAAGCTGCAGGGGCCTTGGGCCTGCCCTTGGGGCCTCCCAGGAGGCAGGGTCCTGGTGGCACATGCTTCCTCCCAGAGAGCAGGACACTGGGCTCAGGACAACAGCCTGGACTGCCCCCCCCCCAAAAAAAAGCTTGCAAAGCATTCAAGAGAAACATCTCAAGACCCGTCTGAGGCGTGCTGGGCAGAGCTGTGTGCCCCCCCCCGGCGCCAGCCCGACTTGCACTGTGCACACGGGGTCTGTGCCCCCCGGCGCCAGCCCGACTTGCACTGTGCACACGGGGTCTGTGACCCCCAGCGCCAGCCCGACTTGCACTGTGCACACGGGGTCTGTGCCCCCCAGCGCCAGCCCGACTTGCACTGTGCACACGGGGTCTGTGCCTCCCCCCGGCACCAGCCCGACTTGCACTGTGCACACGGGGTCTGTGCCCCCCCCGGCGCCAGCCCGACTTGCACTGTGCACACGGGGTCTGTGACCCCCAGCGCCAGCCCGACTTGCACTGTGCACACGGGGTCTGTGCCCCCCCCGGCGCCAGCCTGACTTTCACTGTGCACACGGGGTCTGTGCCCCCCGGTGCCAGCCCGACTTGCACTGTGCACACGGGGTCTGTGCCCCCCCCGGCGCCAGCCTGACTTTCACTGTGCACACGGGGTCTGTGCCCCCCCCGGCGCCAGCCTGACTTTCACTGTGCACACGGGGTCTGTGCCCCCCGGTGCCAGCCCGACTTGCACTGTGCACACGGGGTCTGCGCCTCCCCCCGGCACCAGCCCGACTTGCACTGTGCACACGGGGTCTGCGCCTCCCCCCGGCGCCAGCCCGACTTGCACTGTGCACTTGGGGTCTGTGCCTCCCCCGGCACCAGCCCGACTTGCACTGTGCACTGCGCCTCTCAGCCTGCTGGGCCACGCCGGCCCTCCCTTGTTCTCTGCCCAGAAGGGTCCTCTTAGCATTTCTCTGAGGATGTCTGTAGCTGATCCTGTTCTAAGCAAAGGAACAGCCAGCCCACGGCCCGCCTTTGCCCGCTGCACCGCGTAGCGCGCCCTGCGAGGCGCATGGGCCTACCCTGACCCCCAAGGGGGAGCTGTTCCCAGACCCGTTCAGAAAGTGCTCGAGCTCCAGTCTCCGGGCCTGACCACTCACGCTCTGCCCTGAGCGAGGATCGGGCCCCTGTGCACCTGGCCTCCTCCAGGTGGACAGGCCGTGCCCGCTGGGCTCCAGGAGGCCCAGCCTCACCGTCTGGTCTTTCGCCACAACTTGGGAGCCGGGCCGGCCGCCCCGTTTCACACAGGAACCCCAAGGCTGCCCTGGCCGGCCCTCCCCCCACTCCTCCCACAGGGTCCTTACCAGCTTGAAGAGCCTGGAGAGTGTGCCCTGGGCGTCAGCGCCCTTGAGGCCCTTGTGGGCCGATTTGTAGTCAGCTGCTCTGCCTCCATAGCCGAACCCGGGCTTCTGGCCCTCGGCGCCCTGCAAGACAAGACCCGAGCTTCAGCCTCAGGAGCCTTGAGTGGCAGCCAGCTAGCCCCCCGCTCTCGGGGCTGCGACCCGAGTGCTCACTGTAACCACCGGAATCCTGTGTGCAGCAGGTGCTGCCCCCGGCGTGGGCTTCTCCCGAGACGGCTGGGCACGCCTGCCTGCACCTGTCCGGGGAGGGGTCCCATGGGAGCTTCCACTAAAGCAGGACAAACTCCCCAGCCTGAGCACTGGGGCCAAGTCCCCCACCGCGGGCTCGCCGTCCAGGGACTGAGGTGGAGCAGGCGGCTTGGGGTTTCGGGAAAGGACCTCAGCTCGCTCACGGACTTCTACCAAAGCCTGGGACCCCGGATCTCGCTTTCTGTTTGGAGACCCTCACTGAGTTCTCTCCTGATGATTCTGGCCAAGACCGTGGGCTGTCAGCCCGGCCTTCCTAATTGCACAGTTTGCAGACAGGAAGGGCCTGCGATCGTCCCCTGCCCCTCGTCGTGGCGGTGGTGCAGGTGCAATCTGGAGTGTCCAGGCTCCCGAGGGCCGCCCCGCTGGTTTGGGCAGGATGGGAGCTGGACGCAGGGTTAATGTCCAGGGACCTCCCCCCACAGAAGCCTCCTCTGTCATCTCCTTTTCATGTGACCTGTGCTGGGGAGCAGATGTCGGCCACGTAGAACCCAGGTGGCTATGTCCATGTGAACACCTGGACTCCATGGGTAGCAGGAGGGGGAAGGGATGAGGTTCCGAGGCAGACTGGCTAAGCGCCACAAACTAGAGGAGAGGCAGTGCTACCCTGACATCCCAGAGGTCCTCACGGCCACTCTGTGTCCATGTTGGTGCACAGAGGGGTGAGTAACGGCTAGGGGGCTGCGCCAGACAGATGACCACTCGGCGGCAGGAAGCCACACTTCCCCTTGGGAATGCTGAGCCCCTGTGTCTTACTCCACTGGTCTCCCCGCAAGGAGGAGCTTCCAAAAACAGTTCAAGGATGGGCTTTTCCTCTTTCCAAGTTCTTGCTTGGTTTGATCTTAAGACAGCCTAGAATTTACCGGGAAGCAGTCAACACAGTTTAGAAGAAGAAAGCGGGAACTTGGAAACGACAAACAAGGAGAGTGTCCTAGCTCCAGGAAACAGGCAAGCGAGCAGATGGGGTGCAGAGGGTTTTGCTTTGGGAGAAAGAACCGCACAGATAGTGGTAGGACCCGACATGCAGAGAGGCACAGAGAGTCAAAGATCTTCCTTGTTGGCCAGGGGGTCGGAGTGGCCTCTGAGTGGGAGGAGGGTCCCCTCGCCCATCTGCAGTCCGCAGCGTAATGCCCCAAAGCAGGTTCCTAGACAGGGGAGAAGCAGGTGACGCGGGAGCTAGAAGCGCATTCCTGGGTCAGACATGTCACCTGCTTCTGCCCTGTCTAGGAACTCCGGCTGCCACAGAACATACAAAATTAACTGGCTGTGAGTGCTAGTCCGTGGGCAGGCATCCTTTGGCAAATTCATTAACTCAGAAAAAGCAGGCCCAACACACACTTAGGTAGAATGTTCCCGCAAATGTCTTCCCTTCCAAGTCAAACCAGTGCTGGGCTGGAGCCACCCAGAGCTTCCTGGATCCTCTGCTGCCTGCCCCTCCAGTCCGCCCTCCCTCCCTCCTCTCATTTCCCCTGTTCTTTCTCCGCCATCTTTCTTGTAAAATCCCTTCATCGATTTATTCAAAGCTCGTTCCCTGGCAGCCTCTGTAATTCCCAAATGAGACGATCCTTACCCCATAAATTGGTGGTTACTCCTCTATTTTATTCTGAAAATTATGATTTTTAGAAAGCAAGGACCATATCTAAGACTGGCTTAAGCCAAAAAGCTTGGTTAGGATATACGGTAGGCATTTTACATTGGCACAAGCATCAAATTCACTGGTATCTGGAAGTGGGCAAATTAGCCATTTAAAATCCTCACTGGGGGCCGGCTCTGTGGTGTAGCAGGTTAAGCCACAGCAGCATCCCACAGGAGCACTGGTTCAAATCCCGGCTGCTCCACTTCCCATCCCGCTCCCTGCTATGCACCTGGGAAAGCCTCGGAAAGTTGTCCAAGTCCCAGATAGTTCTAGGCCCCTGGCTCCGGCCTGGCCCAGCCCCAGCCACTCTGACCATTTGGAGAGTGAATGAGAAAACAGAAAATCTCTGTCTCCGTCTCTCCACCCCACCCCAGCTCTGCCCTTCAGATACATAAATCTTGAAAGAAAGAAAATCCTCATGAAACTCTGTTCTCAATATTGTAGAGCCTAAAATTTCTAAACGTGTCCCTAGAGGACTTAATAGCTAAGTTTTGGTTATTACTAAAATGCAAACAAAAGCAACGCCCTTGGGATTAATGAGACCGTTAAAATGGAAAACTGGACTTGGCATCTCCCAGGATCATGGATGTTGTGAGTCGGGTAACCGGACGTGGCATCTCTTCCCTCCTTGGGCAGCCCCATTTTCCTCAACAGAACTTCAGCATCCGGGTGCCTACGGTGGACTGAGCAGCCCCGGTGCTGCCCTCCGTTGTCTGGGACTGTCTATCTTTTCTATCTGGACAGTGTCTCAGACACGGTGTGGCTCCTCCCGTGGGAGGGAGACCGGCCGAATCTGCCGGGAACACTGTGGGCGAGGAGGCAGTGGTGGGGCAGTGCTGGGTCCCAGCGCCTGCAGCAAGAGAGTTTAACAAGCTGGGAGGGAAGAGCCGTTTCGTGACGAGAGCAACCCATGGCCAGCGGTGGGCGAGCTGTGTGAACAGCAGAGAAAAGGGAGGCTGAGCAGCTGAACCAGCAGAAAGTAAAAGTCAGGCGGCCGTGCGGGCTGCACAGGGAGCGGCAGAGCGGAAGTGCGCGTCACCTACCCAGCTAAACCGGCTGAGGACCGTTCCTCTCCCCTGTGTGAGGAAGAGAGAGAGAGGGACACGGCGGTCAGTGAGGGGAAACAAGAACAGTCAGCCTAGTGCCGAGGCCGCAGCCTGGTTCCACCAGGCCCCTTCCCAGCAGCCGGCAGGGGCTGCCCAGAGCTTCCTGTGACGACTGTGGGATCAGGGCTTGGGGGAAAGCGTGCTGGGATAGATTAACACTGTCTGCACGGCTGTGGGAAGGGTCATGCCATGTGTGTACTGGGCTGTTCCAGCCGTGTGGCGTGGGTGAACTCAGCTTGTCTTGAGTCCAACACCTTTTTGGTACATTTTGGGATTTGGGGAAGTCTATCCATAAGGTGATGATGAATCCAGACTCAAAACACTCACCTTTCCTTGAGACGGAGGGGGTGTGCGGGGCGTCACCTGGAAGACACACAGGGAAAGGTGGGCTGTGGGAGGCTCTCCCTCCCTCCCAGCAGCCCCGGCTCCCTCCTGGAGGGTCCCGGCAGCTCGTGTTTGCATGGGTGGCTCAGACCTACAGGGTAAAGGATGCCCCACCTTCTGCCCAGCTCCCACTCTGTCCTCAGGGAACAAGAACCTGAGGGGCTGAGGCGCTGAAATCTCAGGGTGACACAGACGGTGCCGAGCACACGGTGCTGGAGAGACGTGTGGGAGGCGGCGCACCGTGCAGGGAGCCCCTGGGCACACCACACTCCCGGAGCCCTTTCTGTAGCCCACGATACCAGAACCTCAGAGGAAATGCTCCTCAACTCACTTATTAGCACAGTGTTATCTGCTGCACCGAGACCTCGGAGTTGGAGCCTGCAGCTTCGTCTTTGTCACAGACTTGATTTTGTGCAGCAGTGTAGACTTGTAGGGAGAACCGCAGAAACGAGGGAGCCCCCATAAAGCCTGCCAGCTCCCCTAGAGTCAGTGACTCTTACTCTTCTCCTTATGACAGCTGATGAACAAATGTTCATCCCATATGATGATCGTTAACTACAATCCCGAGTTCACACTGGGCTCTGTGTTGTGTGGGCTATGGGTGTAGACGACTATTTGGCCCATATCCACCACTGTAGGATCACAGCCAGTAGTTTCACTGCCCCCTGAACCCTCTGTGCTCCCCAGTCCACCCTCCGTCCCCCTGACCCTGAGAACCCCCCACTCTTCTCACTGTCCCCATGATCTTAAACCAGTGCAGCACGGCACTCTGCTCTCCTGCTAGGACACGAGTGCCGCAAGTGACAGGTGCATTTTGGAAGTACAGGCCTGGGACCTGGGATCAGGCAATAGGGTTGTGTTTCCCTGGCCAGCAGCCCTGAGGATGGCCATGGGGTCATCTCGGATGGACTCACACCCCATGGGGCGAGCATCTGCCCTCTACCCCCACTCAGTGTCCACTCTTCCTCATGGGGCAAGGCTCCGCCCCCCGCCCCGCTCAGCGTCCACTCTCCCCCGTGGGGCGAGCGTCTGCCCCCTGCCCCACTCAGCGTCCACGCTCCCCCATGGCGCGAGCATCCCATCCCCCCTCCACCCTGCTCAGCGTCCACTCCACCCCACTCAGCGTCCACTCTCCCCCACACACCGCCACTTACAATGTTCTTGAAGAAGTGGACTACAGGGTTTTCATCTTGTGGCCGGCCATGCGACTTCTGGGGCAGGGAGCCATAGTGGGCAGTTCTGGCCGCGTGGTCCTGCAAGACAGAGACGCACGACCTCAGGACAGGTCCCTGGGCCCTCTCTTGCGGCAGCTCTCTTGCGGGTCTGGGCTGTGGCTTTGTCTGTCGACCCAGGGTTTACGCAGCCTGACACGTGGTAAGGCCCAGTGGAGGCTGTGTGTGGTGTGGGCTTGGCAGTAGGCTTTGGTCACTGCAGGTTCACGGTGTGGTTCTCCTGGAGCCGCAGACTAGCAGAGGGGACTTAAAGGTTGTATGATGGCAATTCCAGCCAAGAGGGGGGTGGGTTAAGCCCAGCATTGGGAAAAGAATATTTCCCAAAGGAAAACACGCAGGAGTCACACACAAATCAACCGTGACAGGCGGCTGCACGAGCGGCACTGCTGACTCCACGTGAGCATGTCTTGGGTCAGCCACAGGCGGGGTCATCACGGCCACATCCAGAGTAAGACGAGGCGGGGGGGGGGGGGGGGGGAGCACGCCGTGAGTGCGACCATCAGCAGAACTTTCCAGGGCACCGGATAGCAGAGAGGAGGGCCAGGGAGCAGAGGCGGAGCGCTGCCAGCCCCGGGGGAGGCCAGGGCAGCGGCAGGCTCTCCCCGCAGCTGCCCCCGCCGCCACGCATCGGAGGACAGGCCCCTCCAGCCGTGTTTCCCTGGAGAAGGGCACCCACGTGCAGGGCCTTCGAAGCACAAGTCATCAGGGAAGCAGGAGGCGGGACGAATCCGGCCTCCCGGGCCGCGTGGAGAGCTGCGGGAAGCCCAGGCCGAGGCCGCGGTGCGGGCCGCGTGGAAGCTGCAGGGGCCCGGCGTCTCCCACATGCATTTGCACGCCAGTACACGTCAGCATTCAGCGACAGCGCAGGGGCGGCTCCACGCATCAGTCAGACCCGATGCCACCTGACTCCACTTACACCCGCACGCGGGGCACAAGGCCCCCTTCAACCCCTCCCCAACAGCTGCTGACACACTGCACGCTGTCGGCTTCCCAGAGTCGCTGCGGCCTCGGCCCGGAGACACAGCCCAGGCGTCCCTGGGGCCTCCCAGCCAACTCATGGTTGAGTTTCCGGCCCCTTAGAGTCCTGGGACCGTGAGACCCGCCACCTGAGTGTGCTGCAAACGTCTTCCCGTGGCTTCCACTGCCGGCTGTGCCATGCGCCCCGCCAGCTCCGGCCCGTGGGTCCGCCTGGAGCTTGGCCACCAGGGTCCCCCACACATTGGCAGTGCCTTCCCCCACCCAGCCTCTGCTCGAAGCCCTGCACAGGGCTGTTGGCACCTGGGACGCTCCTCGTGGCCTCCGCTGTGGGCCCTCGGGAGCACTGGCCGCCTGGTGCCCTGCGATGGCTTGCACCGGCCCCAGCCACATCTGACCACACGCCGGGACCAAGGGGCCACCTTCCGTGAATGAGGGAGAAGCAGCAGGCCCAACTGCTGCCCGCCTTCTCAGTGTGCCGCCCGTGGAAGAACTGGTTTTCCTTCCTGGGTTTCTCAGTAACTGGGACCTCACGTGTCACCGCTCTGCGCGGCTTTCCCGTGTGGATGGCTGTGCTGTTCCAGCGGGTCCGCAGCGTTCCGCAGGCGGAGGCCCCTCCCGCCGTGCCCCCCACATCCTGGCCACCCCAGGCAGGCGGGGGGACCCCACCCCAGGAGGGAGGACCTAGCGGGGCTTCCTGACAGAGGAGCAGCAGGGAAGGGCCGCGAGGCTCTGGTCTGCTCCGTCCCCGCTGTGCCCCCCCCCCCGCCCCCCACCTGGAGGCCTGTGCACCCGGCCCCACCCGTGCCTCTGCATTCCTAGCCTGCCCTCCTGAGCTTAATCCAGAGGTTTGTAAAGAAACGAGTGCCCGGTTACAGCACACGGCCTCTTCTTGTTCCAGCTACTTACTGTAGGAGACTTGATGTTTCACGTGTGCATCGTGCACCCTGCTGTGAAGGGAGCAAGGACAGTACAGATTCTGTCAGTGACTTGCACAGCGAGTGGATTGCTCACCAGGCTTGTACCTGAAGTATTTAAAGCACGCACGAAGCGGCAGGTTGCACTGTAGCTCTCAGAGCAGTAAGGTCAGGGGTCAGAACTGCCCTCCACACAAACCTGCGTATGCAGTAAGCATCAACTGCTTGTTGAGCTGACATGTAGGCAGCTTAGATTTTCAATGAAGGACCAGTTAGAATAGCTTGTAACTAGGGGGCTAGTGCTGTGGTGCAGCGGGGTAAAGCCCTAGCCTGCGGCGCCGGCATCCCATATAGCCACCAGTTCGAGTCCCTGCTGCTCCACTTCTGATCCAGCTCTCTGCTATGGCCTGGGAAAGCAGCAGAGGATGGTCCAAGTCCTTGGGCCCCTGCACCCACATGGGAAACCTGGAGGAAGCTCTTGGCTCCTGGCTTCAGGTCAACCCAACTCCAGCCATTGCTGTTATCTGGGGAGTGAACCAGCAGATGAAGACCTCTCTCTCTCTCTCTCTCTCTCTGTAACTCTGCCTTTCAAATAAACAAGTAAATCTTAAAAAAAAAAATAGTAGCTGTAACTACATAGAACAGTGAGACTGGAATAATAGAGATTCTGCTGCTAGGGACACTGACGACCTGCTGAACCCTGGCTTTGCCTCGGGTTCTTTGGCTATCAATCGTCAGGGACTGATAACTGGAGGTTGCCCTGTGGCTACGGTGGTACTTATTCCATTACAGTTGTAGCGACCTTTTGCTAAAAGGACATTTAGACAATTATATTTCTACGTTGTAGCAGTGAACAATTATGTATTCCCAAAATGAAAAAGTCTATAAATAGCATTAAAAACCCAAAATGTTAGCTATACATCAAACCAAGCACGTAGAACATATTTACACCAAAAATTAGCAGAGGGTTCAGGAAGACGTAGGTGGAGATAGAGACTGGGTGCGTGGACTGGGAGGTCGGACACAGCCACGTCAGCCGGCCCCAGATTCAGTGTCATTGCCGTCAGGATTTTGTTTAATGTTAAAGGGATCCTAAAATGACCCGGAAATGCAAAGGAACCAAACTAGCCCAACAACTGTGAGGAAGAAGAGGATTTGCTGTGTAGCCGTGGTGCTGGGGAGGACAGGGGCAGAACAGAGCCCAGAGACGTGCCCACAGACAGAGCAGCGAATTCGGGTGCAGGTGCACAGACATTCAGTGGAAAAGGGATCGTTTTTCAAAGATGACGTTGGGACCATTGGATGTCCACATACAAAAAATATAAACCTCAACCCAAATTGATACCTCCTTTAAGAAGTTAACTTGCCATCGATCCTCAATCTCTATCAACAAAGTAAAACTGTGAAATTTAAGGGAGAAAACACTGGAAAAAAATCTTCATGGCCTGAGCTCTGACCCTGAGCCTGATCAGTAAAAGGAAAAAATGGATACGCTGGACGCTACTCCCCAACAGGAACAGGAAGGCCTCAGAGACATCCCGTGGGGTGAGAAGCCGCCCCAAACATCACACCGTGTGACCCCACTTATCTGCAGGTACTTCAGGAAGGCTCTGAAAAATGGAAGTAAAGGATGTTTATTCTGGGGCAGAATGTTTTGAAACCCATACTCAGTGTTTGGTAACACTCAAGTTCCAGGGGCCTTCGGCTGGCCTGTATGTGATATTTGGAAGACTGGACCACAGTGACGGAGACCAGGTGGGGAGGGGGCGGACTTTGAACGGGAATGGGAGGCAGGTGTTGTGAGTGATGCGTCCTCATGGTGGTAGCTACACAAACCTGCTCCTGTGTGAAAACCCACGGAGCTGTATACCACAAGCAGGCCCGTTGTACCACAGCTTAGTTTATCGGATGCAGCGGCCGGGTAACACGGCCTGTCACTCCATGGGCAGACCCGGAGCGCTGGACGCCTTCTATCTCTGCGTGAATCTTCCGACTGGAATCCGCAGAGGAAGTCTGGTCCGTCCAGGTGGGACGTGGGCATCCTGACTTGGCTAAACACCCCTGCCTGCTCTTCTCTCCATTGCTATGAGATTGACAGCTCAAGCAAACTCCCGCAGTGGATTCAGTGTGTGCCATCTGGGGCCTGGACCTCCTGGCTCATCCACCTGTGGCGTGTGTCAGAATCTCCCTCCTGTCTGAGGTTCAGTAATAGCACACTTCCCACTTGTGCCCTACTTTGTTTATCTGTGCACCTGTCACCAGGTGTGTAGGTTGTGCCCGTCTGAGGGACCCAGCCACCTCCGGGTGACGCTGATCTGACCTGGCTGTGATGTTGCTGTGTCCTCGGGACGCCCAGGACTCGGGACGCTGACTCTGTCCCTCACACCTGCAGGGAGGCTGTGGCGAGTCCCTTCACTCCACAAGCAAGCACCAGCACCCAGCATCGGCCCATTCCCGCCACCTTGGAGGCAGCCCAGGGCAGGGCTCCCCGTCTGGCCCTCCTCCGTGCGCACCCGGTTCAGGCAGAAGCACTGGGCAGGAGAAGCCTTGTGTCTTCTGGGTCCCAACCTTTGCACCTTCCCTGTTGGTCCCCAGCACCTCCTGCTGGCCAGGCCTTGCCTCCCCCTGCTCACTGTGCAGCACAAGGGCCGCTCGGTCCAGTCTGGGGGGTGTGCAGGCCCGGAGTGCCCAGGAGACACAGCAGGTGCATCAGTGGGAGACGGCAGCTCGTTTTAAAGGCCCGTGTTTTGGGTTTACTTTATAGTTTATGGGAAGTGGGTGTTAATATGCTCAAACCTTCTGTAAACAAGGTTTGTCATTTCCCACGCAGAGAGAGAAACTATAGGGGGAGGCAGGGGGTAGGGGTTAAGCTCACGGCCCAGGTGAGCTCCAGGCCACTGCACGGTTGCTTGTGGGGGGGCCTGCACAGCAGCCATCCTTGCCGAGAATGTGAGCGAGGGCCGGCCACGTGGCCTTGCTTCCTCCCCTCCGTCCCATCTGGAACCTGAGCCTCTGCCTGGGTCACCTGTGACAGGTGGGGGCCCCCGGGAGGGGTCGGTCACTGTGACAGGTGAGGACCCTGTGAGGGGTCGGTCACTGTGACAGGTGGGGCCCCCGGGAGGGGTCGGTCACTGTGACAGGTGGGGGCCCCCGGGAGGGGTCGGTCACTGTGACAGGTGGGGGCCCCCGGGAGGGGTCGGTCACTGTGACAGGTGGGGGCCCCCGGGAGGGGTCGGTCACTGTGACAGGTGGGGTCCCCGGGAGGGGTCGGTCACTGTGATAGGTGGGGGCCCCCGGGAGGGGTCGGTCACTGTGACAGGTGGGGCCCCCGGGAGGGGTCGGTCACTGTGACAGGTGGGGCCCCCGGGAGGGGTCGGTCACTGTGACAGGTGGGCCCCCTGGGAGGGGTCGGTCACTGTGACAGGTGGGCCCCCTGGGAGGGGTCGGTCACTGTGACATGTGGACCCCCGGGAGGGGTCGGTCACTGTGACAGGTGGGGCCCCCTAGGAGGGGTCGGTCACTGTGACAGGTGGGGTCCCCCGGGAGGGGTCAGTCACTGTGACAGGTGGGGGCCCCCGGGAGGGGTCGGTCACTGTGACAGGTGGGCCCCCCGGGAGGGGTCGCTCACTGTGACTGGTGGGGTCCCCCGGGAGGGGTCGGTCACTGTGGCAGGTGGGGGCCCCCGGGAGGGGTCGGTCACTGTGACTGGTGGGGGCCCCCGGGAGGGGTCGGTCACCCGGGAGGTGGCCAGCTGAACGCAGGCTCTCTAGGAGAAAGGGGCCTTTTGTTTGCTTTCTCCGGGACGTGCGTTTGGTGACGCTGGGATGAAGGGCTTCATCACGGCGCGCGCTAGCTCTGAGCCCACACTGTGCCACCTCCCGGCTATCTGCGGAGATCCGTGGCTCAGGCTGCAGGGACACACAGAGCAAGCCAGGCCAGCAGCTGCATAGCCAGGAGTGGGCCGCAGGCAGAGTGAGCGACAGCCCAGGCGAGGAGGAATCAGAAACCGGAGGAGGCTGGGGGCCGTGTAGGTGGGGCGAGGCCTTGCAGCAAGACGGCGCCTGGCTACTTGGAGCTGGGAGTCTGGGAGAAGGGAAGTGGGAAATAGTCCGATCTCTAAACTGACGAGTTCACACCGTTTAGGAATGCACCACCAGAGTAATCCGGTAAGATGGCGACGCGGTGCGAGAGGGACTGCCCTCAGGGAAGCCGCGGCCTGCACTCTGACGCACGTCTAACAGCGAGAGCCACCCCAGCAGCCGCGGCCCACAGCACTCAGGGGCCTCCTGTCAGTCCAGTCTGATCACCGTTAATAAAACAACAGCGAAACAAGGACTTCTGGATGGGAGATAAAGCGCCATTTGAGAAGCCCGGAAGGCGACCGTCTCGTTTGTCTTTAAATCAATTGCCCTTGCCATTAGCCTGGTTCAGATAACGCAGTTTCCCCGAAACCCGCACTAACTCCTCTCCGCGCACACGGCATCTAGCCGCGCCCCCGCTCGCTTGAGAACCAGGTCTCTACCCGGTCCCCATCTCTCTAGGCTCGGAGACAGATGATGGCTCCTAGGCCTGCAGGTAGTAATGGGGATGGGCTTCCCCTGGCGCCGTGGGCGGGGCGTGATGAGCACAGGCAGGGCTCCCGTGGGCAGCGTCCTCTGCACTTGGCTTTGCCTTAAAGCAGACAAACAGGTGGTGCCTGGGATGCTGTGGTTACAGATCAGAAGCGGTGTGGCTCTGCTCTGTGCTCCGCAGGAGTCTGAACTCTCCGGATGGAGCCAGCCGCCATGACGGCCATCCACAGACGCACGGCGAGTCCCAGCTGCGGACCTGTCCTCCTGCCCCTGTGCCCGTGTCTGCGTCACTTCCGAGTGTCAGGGTCTGGGGTTGGGGTGAGGAGTTCTCGCCCCACACACGCAGGCTTTAGTTGGATTGCCTTTGTCTCCCAGAGGAAGGCCAAGTCACGAGACACAGACGCACAGACGTGCACAGCTGCCCACAGGGCGGTGGGAGCCGGGCCTCTGGACCCCTAGCAGCACGCAGCAGTTGGTAGCAGGCGGAGAGCCGGCACAGGGCCGACTGCCATCCGCACGCCCTAACCTGGCCCCTAGTCACGGACAGCGCCCACAGTGGCCTGGCGCCTTGTTAGAGTACCGACCCATCCCGGGAGGCCTGGGCCTCTCCTGGCCACGTGGGACCAGCAGAGTCCACACTGGGCCCTACTTCTGCTCTGTTTTACTACATGCTAAGATTCTGGAAAATTGCTCCATCAATCACAGAGCGATGGCGTCAACGCCATCCTACCTGATGGAGGACAGGGAGTCGGCTCCGTGGGGAGCGGCTATCTGGGGCCCGGGGTGGGGGGTCCTTCTTACCTGACTTTCCCCCTCGACTCCCGCTGGGCGTCTCACTGCAGGTGCACTGTGGCGCTCAGAACATGACCCATCGTGCTTGGTCCAATCACTTCAGCCACACCTGTCCTTGGTCAGGTCCTTGGAGATAGGGTCCCAGGTCCAGGTGTCCTTTCAGAACACCAGCTTAGAACATCCCGCCCCTATCCCAGAGTGACAGACTCCAGTGTCCCGCCCCTATGGCAGAGTGACAGACTCCCAGTGT
The DNA here is from genome assembly GCF_033115175.1 of Lepus europaeus. Classification (NCBI taxonomy): domain Eukaryota; kingdom Metazoa; phylum Chordata; class Mammalia; order Lagomorpha; family Leporidae; genus Lepus; species Lepus europaeus. The sequence continues at coordinate 123,547,979 of NC_084835.1, forward strand.
CCTGCCCCTATGGCAGAGTGACGGACAAACACCAGTGTCCTGTCCCTATCGCAGTGACTGACAGACACCAGTGTCCCGCCCCTATGGCAGAGTGACTGACAGACACCCAGTGTCCCGCCCCTATCGCAGTGATTGACATACACCCAGTGTCCTGCCCCTATGGCAGAGTGACTGACAGACACCAGTGTCCCACCCCTATCGCAGTGACTGACAGACACCAGTGTCCCGCCCCTATGGCAGAGTGACTGACAGACACCAGTGTCCCGCCCCTATTGCAGTGACTGACACACCCAGTGTCCCGCCCCTATGGCAGAGTGACAGACTCCCAGTGTCCTGCCCCTATGGCAGAGTGACGGACAGACACCAGTGTCCCGCCCCTATCGCAGTGACTGACAGACACCCAGTGTCCCACCCCTATGGCAGAGTGGCAGACACCCAGTGTCCTGCCCCTATGGCAGAGTGACAGACGCCCAGTGTCCCGCCCCTATGGCAGAGTGACAGACACCAGTGTCCCACCCCTATCGCAGTAACTGACAGACACAACCAGTGTCCCACCCCTATGGCAGAGTGACTGACAGACACCAGTGTCCCGCCCCTATCGCAGTGACTGACAGACACCCAGTGTCCCACCCCTATGGCAGTGACAGACACCCAGTGTCCCGCCCCTATCGCAGTGACTGACACCCAGTGTCCTGCCCCTATGGCAGAGTGACAGACACCAGTGTCCCGCCCCTATCGCAGTGACTGACAGATACCCAGTGTCCCACCCCTATGGCAGAGTGACAGACACCCAGTGTCCCACCCCTATGGCAGAGTGAGATGCCCAGTGTCCCGCCCCTATCGCAATGACTGACACACCCAGTGTCCCATGGCTAAGAGCAGCGAGGGCCTCCCCTTGCTCACCTCATCGCCCAGAGCCCAAAGCGCAGCTCAGCACTGCCCTCCTGTGGCCGCTCCATTTCAGGGACAGGGACGGCGAGGCCCGGAGCAGCGGGGTCTGCTGGCCGCGTCCCAGGGCTGGGTCCTTCAGACTGCGGTGCCCAGCGGGGTTGCTGTGGCCTGGATGAGGGCCCAGGGGCTCAGGCTGAGGTCACACGTGAAACCCAGCAGCAGAGGAACTGCACCGGCTGGTCACGTGACCAAAGGAACCGTCCGAGAGGGGACGCACTTTTAAAACCGTGTGCTTATTTTTGGCAGACGTCCCTTACATTAAATTAAAAAGCTATGAGCTGGAAAATTAAAACCACTTGTGTTTGAGAGAAAGCAATTGCTAGCTGCTGGTGGGTTAACCACGTCGGCAAGCTACTATCTCGGGAATTTAGAAGTTTTCTCTGTCATTTCCTACTGGAAAACCAGTCCTAGAGTCCTGGGAACAGTGACAGACAGAGCAGCGAGGCTGTGGGTGGGCTGAGCTGTGGTGGCCCCAGGGGACGTCACGCCTCCACACCCACGGATTGAACTGCTGGGACCACTCACTCTGCCCTGCAAGCAGCAACCCCACCACACATCCCCGCACAGAGGCCTTCATCTGCACGCCGAGCGGCCCAGCAGGTGGCCCAGGGCCACACCATGGCCACACTCAGCGCCCACTGGGCTGGACCTGCAGGTGGTCGTGAGGGGGGTGGAGAGCAGATGAGCCGGCACGGCGCAGTCCCCACCCCTCCAATACGGCGACCTGTGCCCCTCGTCACCTGTTGGCTGTCACCACGGTGAACGGGAGAGTCCCACCACAGTGCCATAGTTCACAGTGGGGGCGGGGCACTGGGCATTCCTGATTACCGAACCCCCACCCCCACCCCGTACCCCGACCTGTGCCCCCTCCTCCAGGAGCAGCTGCCTGATCGGCCGCCCTCCCCCCCCGCCCCCCGTCTGCCAATGGCTCCCACACAGGGGCTGCGGGGGCTTCTCAGACGGGGGCTGAGGGAACTGGCCAGGCTGCCGGCAGGGCGCCCGGCGTGGAGGCTATGGCCCCGGCCCGGCCTGCTGCTCACACAGAGGCAGCACTGTGGGCGCCGTGGAGCGGCACCCGGGCACCGGAGCCTGCAGGACAGGAGGGGAGGCCACGTGGCGCGCGTGGGTTGCACGATGCCCCTTGTCCTTTCCCTACCCGGCACGACCGACGGCCACGCGGGCGCGGCTCCTCTCACCGTCGATGTTTGCACGTGTCCTGGGCTCTCTCCTGGCCCGGTCGGGCTGTTTGGAACCTGGCCATCTGGACCTCTCCAGACCCTTCCTGGGTGGAGGACGGCCCAGGTCTCCCCTGCTGCAGAGTGAGGGTGATCAGTCCCCAAACCTGAGGGAGCCGTGGCTGTTCCTTGTCTGCCGACAGGCGAACGGCGTCCCGGAAATCCACGGACGACCCCTTCACTTCCGTGGCAGCCTCGGGTTTCCTGGCGACTGTTCTGGCGACGCCTTCTCGCCCGGGGACTGGCAGGTGTGGAGGTGGCCGCTGAGTGCCTGGTCCCTTCTCTGGTGCCCTGGCTGGGGGCAGTGCAGCTTTGTCCATGACCGACAGTGTCTGAGCTGAGGTTGGGGGTGGCTGGGCTGTGGCAGGAGCGACCACCGGAGGACAGGTGGCCCCACGGGGCAGCAGGCTGCCGGGAGCTGTGGAGGAGGTCACAGCCTGGCTGTGAACTTCCCGCCCTCAGCCCGGCTGCCTCCTCTCCGGCTCGGCTGGCGTCCTGTCGGCAACTTGCTCCATGGAGCATCTCCCCCGCGGAGGCTCCGGTCAGGCGGACGCCGTGAGGACCTTGTGGGGGGGCAGCACCCTGATCACGGGGTGGGTAAAGTGGCGTCTCCACTCCGCAGGAAACCCACTGAGCGCTCGTGGCAGGGGAGCCCGGGGAGCGTCTCCCCAGGAGAGGCTCGTGGCCTGGGGCACCTGGGCACTGATGGTGGACCTGGTGCCCTTGGGCAGCTCCTCTGGGAGGCCACTGCCAGGCTCAGCATGGCTGGGCACAGGTACTGGTCTGGACATCACCGGCTGATTTCCCCTTTCGCTTGCAAGCAGCTACTTCAATGTGTCTGAAGTGCATTGCAAATGCTTTTTAGCAAAAACATCCCACTGCCTTGTCTCTCCATAGAAGCACGAGGCACACAGTGACTGCCCGTGCGCCTCTTCCTGGCCTTGGTGGCACAGAGGGTGGCAGGAGTCTCCCGGGCGGGGGCTGGGATGGCTGTGGCCAGGTGCAGGGGCAGCTTGTCTGGGATGGCCACGCAGGGCCCGGGAGCAGTCAACGGCTCCCATCTATGCTGTCTGCAAGGAGCCAGGTGTAGCCTGGACACCCGAGGGCCTCTCGGCACGTGCGCTGTTAGTCACCGCGATCCGGTCAGAGGCACCTTTCTGGAAGACGGCGAGAAAGAGCCGCCAGACTTGGAGGGGTCCGAGGGCCTGTGGACCTGGATGGCCAGAGACGTCCTTTGTCCCACGAGCAGAATGAGATGACACAAGCCCAGCACCCAGCAAGTCCCTCCTGATAAGGCGCGTGGGCTGGCAAAGGCTGTGCCTCGCTGCCATCTCCCCGGGGACCGTGGCCTTCGGAGACGTAGCTGCAGCACTGGACACTGCACCCGCCACTGATTCCACAGCTGAGGCCCGCGGCGTCGCCGTGCTTCTCCGTTATGGCACCGCCCGGGGCCCCGGACCAGGGCCAGGCCAAGGCTCTGCATGTCCTTTCCCGCTGTTGAGTGCACGGCCCTTGTGTCGCCGGCAGCTCTGTTTCGTGGGTGAGGAAAGGAAGTTCCGTGGAGGTGAGCGGCAGAATGAGACCCCAGCGTGCAGTCCAGGTTCTTGCTCCCAAGTCTGTCCTGTGCTCGCGGTTGGTGCCTCCCAGGCAGGAGGGGCTTCCCGCAGAACTCTGGGACGCTCTCGATGGCCGGGAAGGACCATGTCCTCGGAGGTGACCGCTTGGTGGGAGCCGGCGGCAGGGCCTTTCACCCCTGTGGTATCTCCAGGGTCCCCGCAGCTGGAGCGAGGAGCCCTGCGCAGCACCGTCCGCTCTCGCTGGTGCTGGCTGTGCCATGCCCCGGGCCCCAGCAACGCCAGGGCAGCCAGGAGGGCGAGGTGGCACACAGAGCGCACAGGGACCCTAGGGAGCCACGTCCGTGCAGCTCTCTCCTCCCTGGGTGGTTTGCACCTTTTCCTTGCTGGAATTCTCCCCTTCTGAGCTTGCTTTTGGGTTCCTCAAAGCTGTTTCGCTTGTTTCCTTATGCCCCGCTCTGTCCACCGCCCAGTCCCCAAGGAAACGAGCCCTGTTTGTCCAGAGAAATGCCGAGTGCCCTGGGGGCAAGGACTTCTGGAGTCTGGCTCTCCAGTGGACTTGTCCTCTGCTGTGGGGGTGGGCAGAGCTTTCTCACCCTTACTGGTGTTCTGAGAGGCTGGCGGGGGGGGGGGGCAGAGAGTGGGGAGACAGAGCGGGAGCGAGGGACGGGAAGGAAGGGGCAGGGAGGAGCCCAGAGGCAGCGGCGTGCTGGGCAGATCGGGGCCGGAGCTGGGGGTTCAGCGTCCACATCAAGACCCGCTAAGTTCCTGCGCCACACAGCAAGGTTTTGGTTCCGACTCCACTTGCTGTAGTCCTGGGTTCTGAGCCTGGGGCGTCCACCCAGTGGCTCCCACCCCCTCCACGGGCCCAGGTCAGGCATCCTCTGTCCTCGAGTCCAGGACAGCCAGTGGGTTTTGACCACCATCTGGGGTGGCCTGGACCCAGTCCTTTCCCCAGGATGGACACTGTTAAACCCACTCTCCAGGGGCCAAGGGTCGGCGCCGTGGCTCAGCGGGTTAATCTAAACGCCTGTGATGCCAGCATCCCACATGGGCACTGGTTTGTGTCCTGGCTGCTCCACTTCCAATCCAGCTCCCTGCCAATGGCCTGGGAAAAGCAGTGGATGATGGGCCAAGTCCTTGGGCCCCTCCTGCCCACGTGGGAGAGCTGAATGGAGTTCCAGGCTCCTGGCTTTGGCCTGGTCCAGTCCTGGCTGCTGCAGCCATTTGGGGAGTGAACCAGCAGATGGAAGATCCCTCTCTCTGTGTCTGTCCCTCTCTGTAACTCTTTCAAAGAAATAAAATAAAGCTTTAAAAAAAAACACAAAACCCACTAACACTCAAATCCACTTCTGGAAACGAGAGTGCATCCGGGTGCTGAGGAAGGCGCTCGGCGGGGCACCAGCCCTCTCTTTCTTGGAGGAGAGGGGGGCCTGGCACGTGCTCTGCTCACCATGAAGACAGCGCGGCCTCCGCTCCCTGTGAGAGGGAACCGGTTCTCCGAGCAGCCCACCTGCGCCTCGTGTCCCCTGCCCTCCCCCGGGCACCTGTGGCCTTGAAGAAGCCTCTGGCCGTCGGGAAGCTGCTGAGAGCCCACCCACATCACCGCCCCGCGCGCTGGGGCCTTTGGCTTAGCTGTTTACCCTTCAGTTCAGACGTCTGCACGCCAACACACACGCACACATGTGCTCAGGCACACACGCCTCCTACAGAAGAACCATCGGTGATCAATGCACGTGGCCAGTGGCCAGTGTGGGGGCGGGGTGGTGCCTCGTGCTGGCCGGGTCTTTAAACGCAGGCACAGAACTCCATCTGGGATAAGGCGGTTTTCCTCTGTTAATTTTTTTTTTTTAAGAAAAATCCAGCAATCTTCCGAAGGCATCTTCCCGTAATCAGAAGCCCAGAGCCCCCGTCTCCCTGGTCCTGGGTTATAAGGCGTCCCGGCACGCTCTGTCACGGCACAGCGGCACGGCCGCACAGATCCAAGGGAGACGCACGCACGGGGGACAGCGTCTGCCGCCCAAGCCGCCGAGTCCCCCGGGGTTGGGTTCCCCGCGTGCCGAGGCCCTGTGGAGAAATCCCAGGAACTGAGGCCTTTCCCGCAGCCCCAAGTTGCTGCCCACGGTGGTCCCTCTGCCCCACCGAAGCCGGTGTGCCACCAAGGCCTGGCTGCCCCACGCTGCGCTCTGAGCCTCACAGGCCCCTCCTCCACTGCAGGGGACAGCCCCCCTGGCGGGGGGCGGTGCACCTGTTCCATGCCCAGCGGCGCAGCGCCTCTCCTGTGGGCCCTGGGCTACAACCCCGGCCTCCCTTCCAGGGCTCCACAGCCCGGGCGGCGGCTGCTGCCCCACTCCCCCGCCTGCACCACCTGGACTGGCTAAGGGGAGGATTCCACGGTGCGCGTCCCCTCCCCGCCCCCGCCAGCCACAGGCAGGTCAGCGTAGGCTCTTGCAACTAGGGTTTTGTGCACCTGTTCGCCAATGTCACTTCCCCAAGTCCGAAAGCCCAGGTGGTGCCAAGGGCAGCTGGTGACAGCTTTCGTCTGCAGCGTGCGAGGCAGACCTGAGTGTGTGCAGCGACCGTGAGCACCAGTCCCACCGGAGGCCGGCTCAGGCTCGAGCTGTAGGCCTTCCTCCTTCCCCACCTCCCCGGTCAGCCCACCTACCTACAGCACCAGTCCCACCGGAGGCCGGCTCAGGCTCCAGCTGTAGGCCTTCCTCCTTCCCCACCTCCCCGGTCAGCCCACCTACCTACAGCACCAGTCCCACCGGAGGCTGGCTCAGGCTCGAGCTGTAGGCCTTCCTCCTTCCCCCCCTCCCCGGTCAGCCCACCTACCTACAGCACCAGTCCCACCGGAGGCCGGCTCAGGCTCGAGCTGTAGGCCCTCCTCCTTCCCCACCTCCCCGGTCAGCCCACCTACCTACAGCTCTCGGTCGCAGATTCACCCTGTGCAACGCTCACCTGAGCTGCTGTGGACAGAGACTTGAGGGACCGGACCACCCAAGGGTCCAACGAACAGTTACTGAGCGCTAAATACCTGTGAGGCACTGGAGCCCAAGCAGAGGCCCTGTGGACGCGGCTGTGCGGGTCAGGGGTCACTGATCCTGTGCCTGCACTTGCCCCGGGATGTTCACGACACTGGCCTGACAGCCACGCCTTGTCCCAGCCGGGCCCTGGGTCCCAGACAGGTTGCTGGGGGCTCTTCTCCGTCTCCTCTCTCGCTGAGTTCCCATCCCCCGCACCCCCGGCACGGAACCTGCCTCTCTTGCTCTTCAGTGGCTCACCAACGCTACCAGGAGGCTCGCTGTCCTCCCGGGACGGACCCCGGAGGACACGGAGGCCCTGGCCTTACCTTGTACATGTTGCACAGCCCAGGGCGGCTGTGGGTGCTACAGGGCAGAGGGCTCCTGCTCTGCTTGGGCCACGGAACCTGCTGGGGACACAGAGCGCGCGGTGAGTCTGGCGTGGGCACCGCTGGGCGCCCCAGTCTGTGGTGTGGCTCCCAGGCAGCGAGGAGTGGGCAGTGTGATGACGTGGACGGAGGGTGGTGAGGGCCAGGGGAGGAGAGGCCGGCCTAGGCCCTTGAAGCTGGGGCAGCCACACGCCCAGGAGGAAGGTACAAGAGGGATGGTCTCGGGACAGCGTGGGTTCTCCGGTGTGTCCTGGGCCCTGTGCAGGACTGTGACCGCGCGCTCTTAGTGCCACAGTAGGTGCCACACATAAGACGTCTCCGGCAGACGGCGAAGGGGACTTTGCAGGGCAGAGCCCCAGATGGAGAGCACTTTCCGTTTTACTGATGTTACTTCCTCAGCGTCTTCCCTAGGTGGGCGTTTGCACCGCCAGCACGGGCAGCGTCCAGTGTGCCCGGCGGGGTCGGCAGTGGACACCCCCGTGGGGCCATTCCCACCCTCCCCGGGCAGCCAGGCCGGCAGCAGGGCTCCTCCCCGTGCCTGGTGAAGCCCAGGCTCAGTATACACGAGAACCTCCCGTGGCCCGGCTGCTCTGAGTCCTAGACGGAGCCTGCTCCCGTCCCGTGTGTGCCCCCGGTGCCCCTTCTAACAGAGCGCCTGCCGCTTTAACTGCCTCCGAGGGGGCGGGCATTACAGGGCTGCTGACCCTGCAGAGTGGAGGCAGGGAGAGCGGGAGGGCCACTCAGAGTGGGCAGGAGATGCCTCAGATCGCTTCGGGTGAACGGACGCCACTCGGGCAGTGAGCAGCCGGCACGCCTGTGACACAGAATATTAGAGGTTTCTAGAAGCAGTGCCGGAAGCAGCCCCAGGTTTCCAGGAGCAAATCTGAGGTGGGGGCGAGCTTAGCGGTCCCCCTCACAAGCGACTCCCCGCTTGCTCAAGGGGCTATTTCCATACAAGCAACAACCACTGGTGACTTCAGCACGTGGAGCACCCACGTTAGCTGCGTCTCCGTGAGCGGCCCACAGGGGCGGTGGTCTTGGTAAGACCTGGCCGTGGCCACAAGGGCGAGTCCGCACCAAGAACCTGGTCCCAGCCCTGCGTGCCCCTCTGTGGAGGCTGTCACCACGTGAGCCCTGTGTCTCCTGCTGGCCCGCCCGTGTGCACCGTCCCCACCGGCCACTGGGGGCGCTCGCCAGGAGCAGGTGCAGCGTGCTGTGCCCAGAGCTGCACAGATGCGGCCTACTGCACACCGCAGCTCGCACAGGACGGTGGTCTGGGGGAAACGCCGAAACTGCCGAGCACGGTGGGAACAGCCATGAAAGAGGGGCGAGGACCCCGGATGGACACGGGAGAAAAAAGAAACCTGTGTTTGTGGAGGAGGTGCGGGGGTGTGGGGTGTGGGGGCCCACACTCACCTGCCTGGCCGTCCCAGGGCCACGAGGGGAGGGGGCGCGGGGCCCACACTCACCTGCCTGGCCGTCCCAGGGCCACGAGGGGAGAGGGCGGGGCCCACACGCACCTGCCTGGCTGTCCCAGGGCCATGAGGGGTGGGGGCGCGGGGCCCACACGCACCTGCATGGCCGTCCCAGGGCCACGAGGGGAGGGGGCGCGGGGCCCACACTCACCTGCCTGGCAGTCCCAGGGCCACGAGGGGAGGGGGCGCGGGGCCCACACTCACCTGCCTGGCAGTCCCAGGGCCACAAGGGGCGGGGGCGCGGGGCCCACACGCACCTGCGTGGCCGTCCCAGGGCCATGAGGGGAGGGGGCGCGGGGCCCACACTCACCTGCCTGGCCATCCCAGGGCCACAAGGGGCGGGGGCGCGGGGCCCACACGCACCTGCGTGGGCGTCCCAGGGCCACGAGGGGAGGGGGCGCGGGGCCCACACTCACCTGCCTGGCAGTCCCAGGGCCACGAGGGGTGGGGGCGCAGGGCCCACACTCACCTGCCTGGCTGTTCCCGGGGCCACGAGGGGAGGGGGTGGGGGGTCCACACTCACCTGCCTGGGCGTCCCAGGGCCACAAGGGAAGGGGGTGCGGGGCCCACACGCACCTGCCTGGCCATCCCAGGGCCACGAGGGGTGGGGGTGCAGGGCCCACACGCACCTGCCTGGCTGTCCCAGGGCCACGAGGGGTGGGGGCGCGGGGCCCACACTCACCTGCCTGGCTGTCCCAGGGCCACGAGGGGTGGGGGTGCGGGGCCCACACGCACCTGCCTGGCTGTCCCAGGGCCACGAGGGGTGGGGGTGCAGGGCCCACACGCACCTGCCTGGCTGTCCCAGGGCCACGAGGGGAGGGGGCGTGGGGCCCACATGCACCTGCCTGGCCGTCCCAGGGCCACGAGGGGAGGGGGCGTGGGGCCCACATGCACCTGCCTGGCCGTCCCAGGGCCACGAGGGGTGGGGGCGGGCCCCACACGCACCTGCCTGGCTGTCCCATGGCCATGAGAGAAGCAGGACACAAGGTGCTGAATTAGCCAGGGGAGGGGCCCCCAGAAAGACAACGCAAAACGGTCACGGGCAATTAGCACGCCACTCTTGGTCCATTGTATTGTTTAATAAACGCATAAAAAGGCAGGGATACACAGTCAGCCAAGGTTTGTAACAAAATCAAGTCGTGGTACAGTCACCGGGAGGGAATTACCGTTAAATGCAGACAGAACGTCCCGTGCATCACTCGGACAGCGGCCGCAGCCCGACCCCCACTGCGCTCAGCAGCCCCCAGGGCTGGCTTTGTCCCGCAGGAACTCTGAGCAGCTGAGGCCCAGTGGCAGAGCCCCTCGGCCGGTGCCCTCCTCCTGCTGTCCTCGGCGAGCTACGCTCTGCTGGGTGGCTTCGGCCGGCTTGGCCGAATCCCGTGGCTCTGCCTGTGTGAGCCACCTGTGTGTGCCGGCCTCCGCGGGGCGCCGGGCACACCCCACGCCCAGCACAGCACGGTAGCAATGGAGCGTGGATTACCGAGGCGCTGAACTGCATGTGGCGACGTTAAAATGTGATGAGAAACACACAGGGAACCTGCGCCTGGCTCCAAGGCCGACTGATCGGAAGCCACAGCACGGACGGGTGTGGCGGTGACGGCTCTCACCCTACCCCAAGGGAGAGGCGGCGTCACGTTAGTCCTGCCTAATGCTCTAATGCCAAGTAAAGGCAGAGGTGGGTGGGGAAGGCAGGGCTGGGGGGAGATGAGGCTGCCTCGTGAATCCTCCCTTCCTGCCACGGACCAGAGAGGCACAGCCGCTGAGGCCGGGCGTGACGGAGCGGGGAGGGGACGGCGACGCCAGCTGCAGCTCCGTCTCCCCCCAGAGCCTGGCCCGGAAGGCCTGCTCCTGGCGGGCAGCAGGGACCAGTCTCCCCTCTCAACAAAGCCAGTGTGCCGCCTCCTCCCCTGCGGCCCACACGGGAATGTGCCTCCCCCAGCACTCCAGCGCTGGGCGGCAGGTGCCTGGGGCCGAGGGGACAGCAGTGGGGAAGGCAGACCGCCACCAGCCAGGCGGGCTGGGCAGAGGCTGCTGTCTCCAGGGCTGTGCCAGGTGGCGCCCCCGTGTGCCTAGAGAGGGTACAAGGCCCCTCTGCTGCGAGAGGCGGTCATCAGGGCTACGGCTCTCTTCCCCCCAAGCATGTCAGCCTCTGCAAAGGGCCCCAGGATCCAACAGGGGCCCCGACGTGTAGCCCGGCCGCGGGTCTGGACCTGGGCGCCCGGTGCACAGAGCTCGCCTCTCCCATGTGTCAGAGCCAACGACCCACGCCACACACACGGTGGCCGCTGTGCATACGCCAGCGAGGCTGCTCCCCGGGGTGTTCCACAGGGTACACAGCCAGCAAAGCTGCTCCCCGGGACACGGCACACACGGCTAGCGAGGCTGCTGTTCCCCGGGTTGCTCCACATGGTGGCCGCTGTGAATACGGCCAGCGAGGCTGCTCCCCGGGGCGCTTCACAGGGTACACGGCCAGGGAGACACTGCACACATGGCCAGGGAGGCTGCTCCCTGGGGTGTTCCACATGGTGGCCGCTGTGCACACGAGGCTGCTCCCCAGGGCGCTCCCCTGGCTGTGCCTGGGGGCAGCTGCTGTGTGCCACGTGATGCAAATTCCAGCTGAACTTTTGGCATCAGAGGGAAAGTCTGTCCACTTCAAAAATCTATAGCCAGTAGTCATTAAAGAAAGAATTGATACTTCAACAATTTTTAAAAAGTTATTTAAAAAACTTTCAATTTCTAACAATACTGTGAAAAAAGTTTGTTTTTTTTTTTTTTTTTTTTTTGATCCTTGGTAAACTAGCAACTCTACTTGCAACAAGGTTCACTATTTCTGAACCTTCATCCGTTTCTGGAAAACACTGAAGATTATAAGAGATTTAAGACAATAAAGTTGTAATCCTACCTAAAGTGAAGACGCTTATGTGTGAGTATACCCATGTACACACACGTATGTGTGAGTACCCACGTACACACACGTGTGACCGCTTTGCGAGGAAGTCACAATGATCGATATACACGCTTTCGCAATTCTATGACAGCGTAAACATCACTGCTGACATGGAGTCGCTTTGGGATGCATCCACCCTGAACACACTCGCCCTCTCCTTGAATCGTGGCCACTACAGGAGTCGCCCAAAGTGCTGACCCAGGACGCATCCGGGCGCTTAGCCTAAGAGCCAGACTCAGAAACCAGATTCTGCCGGCACCTGGTGTGGCTGCCACCGGGGACCACTTCCAGGGAAATGGGCCTCTGGGACAGGTCAGGGGGCGCCAGACGCCCAGGCAAACAAAGCGTCCGAAGGCCAACAGTCGGGACCTACTGTAACACCTGAGCCACACCACGTGCTGTCAGGGCCCAACAGTGTCACACGAAACCTGGGCTCGGCGCATCCGGCAGCGGCCGGTGTCTTCCAGCCAAAGCCAAGGAGACCCCAGCTTGGGGTTCATCTTGTGATTCCGTGATCGGCAGCCATTCCAACAACTGTGGTCAGCGACAGAGGCCAACACTGGGACCCCGCAGACGCCCTCGGGGTGTGCGTGGGGTGCTGGCGTCTGACACCTTAGTCCAAAGCCACTTAGATTCCCAAAGCCTTCACACACCAGCAGCGGACACAGGCAGAGCTAAGTGGGGTACAGATTTTGTGGGGGCGTCCCCCCTCTCGCCACCACGACCCAGCAGCGCCCAGCACTGGGGAAGTTCTCATCTGTGGCCCAAATGCCACCGGGGTCTGCCCTTTAGTGGCGCATCAGCCGTGGCCACCTCCTGCGTGCACAGCCATCACGGGAAGCGAGGAGACCCCACCCCACTGCAGCCTGCTTTGCGCCCACGGAATACTCGCTTTCAAAGAACGAAGCTTCCGTGGTGACTCAAAAGAATGGCATCAGCAAACAGTCCGGGCCGGACTCACACGCACCCATCCCCCACCCCACCCCCAGGAACCAGCCCGGACCAGAGAGAGCGCGCGCTCCAGGCGGATTCACACCCACGGCTGGCTCAATCGGATCACTGTCGCAGACCGAGAGCACAGCTCAGGGGGAGCCCAGAGGGGGCTGCTGAGGCCGGCCGGCAGCAAGCCCCCCACGCACATGGCACAAGGAAGCGAGAAGGTAGTGCCCACAGCACAGGCACCCCGGAGACCCACAAGTCAGACGGCCTTGTGCTCCTGGGGCACACGCTGGTCACCACGCCTGGTCGGGAGGAGGAGGAGGCGCTGTGCCGAAGCAGCCCGAGCAGCAACCCCGGCCCATGCCCCTGGAGCCCCGGAGGGGCCACGTGCCAGTCCGCCGGCCGCTGGCTGAGCTCCCCGTGGACCCCCGCCTGTCCTCGTCCCACCGACACTAACGCTCCTCTACTCGGAGCTCACCTTGCCGGAGCCCCGCTTGGGCGCGCCCCTGTCGCTGCCAAAGAAGCGCCCGATGGAGTCGAGGATGCCCGTGTCTCTGTGCCTGGGCAGGAAGCCATGCCTGGCATGGTCCATGGTACTTGCTGCGGTCAGGTACTTGGAGCCGTGCCTCTGGGAGGGCCTCTTCTGGGACGCCATGACGTCGAGGTCCTGCGGAGCTGCTGCGCTGTCTTCTTGGATGGTCTGTAGCTCGTCGGACTCCGAGGGCCTGTCTTTGAAGGTGTTGTCCTCCCTGCCCGGGGCATCTCGGGAAAAGAGGCGGATCAAGTGGGGGCGGCTCCTGGGGTCAGCTGGGCGGGCACCCTGCCAGGCATTGTTCGGGTCCGCTGTGCGCCTGGAGTCTGTCACCGCCGTGTCCCTGGACGAGGCCCCATTGTTCCGGCCCCCATCTGCCTCTCCTGCAAGAACAATGAGACGTGAATACGGGCCTGTGCCGGGTGGGCCGAGACAAAGCCGCTTTCTTCCAGGGCTCTTGGACTGGCTGTCTCCTATAAAATCCACAGAACAAGTGCGGGGCCCACACAGCCTCCAGGCAGCCTGCGGGCACCGCAGGCAGAGACCAACCTGCACGGGGCTGCCGCGGTGCAGGAGGCCCCGGGGTGGGCACTGGGGGCTTCTGGAGGGAGCAGCCGAGCAGCACAGTAACACAGGGGACTGCCTGTGGGAGAGCAGCCACCCCGGGGGACAGCGCCCCCCACAGGCCTGCCGCAGGAGCTCCACGGTGGCCAGCACCCCTTTGACAAAAGGTGTTGTTCCTGTTCTTGGCAAACTTGGAACTTCCCACATCTCTTTGTAATTCACGCCTTAAAGAAGTGGGACATTCAGAATTCTTTCACTCCCAGATTCCACAAGGGGCCTCTTGCACTAGAGAATCGCTTACTCAGGACATTGTCCTCTGGCTTTCTCTCCGGAAAGCAGCGACGAGCCCAAGGCCTGCAGGGGACACGACGCTTCGTGCTGCATGCCTCCAGTTCACAGCGCTGCGCTCATGAACAGCAATGCGTCCATTTTGCTCCCAAATCACAGTAAGGGAAGTCAACATCACCTAGGTTCTTCTCCAAATTCCACTACTAAGAGTAAACACAGATTCTTGCAGCACAATCCATCCATCCACTCATTCATCCCGTGACATTACCCAACAGCATTCATGTGTGCATTGACCCACGTGTATATCCATCTGTCTACCCTCACAGCCACCACACGCCATCCCTCATCCACCACATACACATCCACCCATCCGTGTGCATAGACATCTGTCCACCCATCCGTGTGCATAGACATCTGTCCACCCACCCATCCGTGTACATCAACATCTGTCCACCCACCCACCCATCCGTGTACATAAACATCTGTCCACCCACCCATCCATCCGTGTACATAAACATCTGTCCACCCATCCATCCATCCGTGTACATAAACATCTGTCCACCCATCCATCCGTGTACATAAACATCTGTCCATCCATCCATCCGTCCGTGTACATAAACATCTGTCCACCCACCCATCCATCCGTGTACATAAACATCTGTCCACCCATCCATCCATCCGTGTACATAAACATCTGTCCACCCATCCATCCGTGTACATAAACATCTGTCCACCCACCCACCCGTGTACATAAACATCTGTCCACCCACCCACCCGTGTACATAAACATCTGTCCACCCACCCATCCATCCGTGTACATAAACATCTGTCCACCCATCCATCCGTGTACATAAACATCTGTCCACCCACCCATCCATCCGTGTACATAAACATCTGTCCACCCACCCATCCATCCGTGTACATAAACATCTGTCCACCCATCCATCCGTGTACATAAACATCTGTCCACCCATCCATCCGTGTACATCAACATCTGTCCACCCACCCATCCGTGCACATCAACATCTGTCCACCCACCCATCCGTGCACATCAACATCTGTCCACCCATCCATCCGTGCACATCAACATCTGTCCACCCACCCATCCGTGTACATAAACATCTGTCCACGCACCCATCCGTGTACATAAACATCTGTCCACGCACCCATCCGTGTACATAAACATCTGTCCACCCATCCATCCGTGCACATCAACATCTGTCCACCCACCCATCCGTGCACATCAACATCTGTCCACCCACCCATCCGTGTACATCAACATCTGTCCACGCACCCATCCGTGTACATAAACATCTGTCCACGCACCCATCCGTGTACATCAACATCTGTCCACGCACCCATCCATCCGTGCACATCAACATCTGTCCACCCACCCATCCGTGCACATCAACATCTGTCCACCCACCCATCCGTGTACATCAACATCTGTCCACCCACCCATCCGTGTACATAAACATCTGTCCACCCACCCATCCGTGTACATAAACATCTGTCCACCCACCCATCCGTGTACATAAACATCTGTCCACCCATCCATCCGTGTACATAAACATCTGTCCACCCACCCATCCATCTATATGTCCATCCATCCATCTGTCCATTTGTGTGTCCATCCATCCATCCATCCATCCATCTGTCCATCCATTCATCCCTCCATTTGTGTCCATCTATATATCTGTCCATCCACCCATCCATCCGTCATTTATTGAGCATCTGGAATGCATTTTTCTAGATGTCTGGGTTACAGCAGTTAAGATGCTGTCCCTGTCTCCTCATGTTGCTTACATTCTAGCAGGGGGAATAATATGAAAATGTACGTTATGGTCCAAAGTGTTGTGTCCACATCCTAGTCCCCACACCTGTGACTGTGGCCTTATGGGGAAATGGGGTCTTTGCTGTCATATGGAGGGCCCTGGTCGAGTGGCTGGTGTCCTTGTGAGCAGACAGAATTCGGACACAGAGAAACAGGTGCACAAGGAAGAAATGGGAGGAGGGAAGCAGAGGCTGGAGCGACCTCCACATGCACGGGACCCCAGGGACGGCTGCAGGTCCCAGAAGGGGTGCTCCTCTCCCTGCAGACGCCTGTAGGCACAGAGGGGTGCTCCTCCCCCTGCAGATGCCTGTAGGCACAGAGGGGTGCTCCTCTCCCTGCAGACGCCTGTAGGCACAGAAGGGGTGCTCCTCCCCCTGTAGGCACAGAGGGGTGCTCCTCTCCCTGCAGACGCCTGTAGGCACAGAGGGGTGCTCCTCCCCCTGTAGGCACAGAGGGGTGCTCCTCTCCCTGCAGACGCCTGTAGGCACAGAGGGGTGCTCCTCCCCCTGAAGACGCCTGTAGGCACAGAGGGGTGCTCCTCTCCCTGCAGACGCCTGCAGGCACAGAGGGGTGCTCCTCCCCCTGCAGACGCCTGTAGGCACAGAGGGGTGCTCCTCCCCCTGCAGACGCCTGCAGGCACAGAAGGGGTGCTCCTCCCCCTGCAGACGCCTGTAGGCACAGAGGGGTGCTCCTCCCCCTGCAGACGCCTGCAGGCACAGAAGGGGTGCTCCTCCCCCTGCAGACGCCTGTAGGCACAGAGGGATGCTCCTCCCCCTGCAGACGCCTGTAGGCACAGAGGAGTGCTCCTCCCCCTGCAGACGCCTGTAGGCACAGAGGGGTGCTCCTCTCCCTGCAGACGCCTGTAGGCACAGAGGGGTGCTCCTCCCCCTGCAGACGCCTGTAGGCACAGAGGGGTGCTCCTCCCCCTGCAGACGCCTGTAGGCACAGAGGGGTGCTCCTCCCCCTGCAGACGCCTGTAGGCACAGAGGGGTGCTCCTCCCCCTGCAGACGCCTATAGACACAGAGGGGTGCTCCTCCCCTTGCAGACGCCTGTAGGCACAGAAGGGGTGCTCCTCTCCCTGCAGATGCCTGTAGGCACAGAGGGGTGCTCCTCTCCCTGCAGACGCCTGTAGGCACAGAAGGGGTGCTCCTCCCCCTGCAGACGCCTGTAGGCACAGAGGGGTGCTTCTCCCCCTGCAGACGCCTGCAGGCACAGAGGGGTGCTCCTCCCCCTGCAGACGCCTGTAGGCACAGAGGGGTGCTCCTCTCCCTGTAGGCACAGAGGGGTGCTCCTCTCCCTGCAGACGCCTGTAGGCACAGAAGGGTGCTCCTCCCCCTGCAGACGCCTGTAGGCACAGAGGGGTGCTCCTCCCCCTGCAGACGCCTGTAGGCACAGAGGGGTGCTCCTCTCCCTGCAGACGCCTGCAGGCACAGAGGGGTGCTCCTCCCCCTGCAGACGCCTGTAGGCACAGAGGGGTGCTCCTCCCCCTGCAGATGCCTGCAGGCACAGAAGGGGTGCTCCTCTCCCTGCAGACGCCTGTAGGCACAGAGGGGTGCTCCTCCCCCTGCAGACGCCTGTAGGCACAGAGGAGTGCTCCTCCCCCTGCAGACGCCTGTAGGCACAGAGGGGTGCTCCTCTCCCAGCAGACGCCTGTAGGCACAGAGGGTTGCTCCTCCCCCTGCAGACGCCTGTAGGCACAGAGGGGTGCTCCTCCCCCTGCAGACGCCTGTAGGCACAGAGGAGTGCTCCTCCCCCTGCAGACACCTGTAGGCACAGAGGGGTGCTCCTCCCCCTGCAGACGCCTATAGACACAGAGGGGTGCTCCTCCCCTTGCAGACGCCTGTAGGCACAGAAGGGGTGCTCCTCTCCCTGCAGATGCCTGTAGGCACAGAGGGGTGCTCCTCTCCCTGCAGACGCCTGTAGGCACAGAAGGGGTGCTCCTCCCCCTGCAGACACCTGTAGGCACAGAGGGGTGCTCCTCCCCCTGCAGACGCCTGCAGGCACAGAGGGGTGCTCCTCCCCTGCAGACGCCTGTAGGCACAGAGGGGTGCTCCTCTCCCTGTAGGCACAGAGGGGTGCTCCTCCCCCTGCAGACGCCTGTAGGCACAGAAGGGTGCTCCTCCCCCTGCAGACGCCTGTAGGCACAGAGGGGTGCTCCTCCCCCTGCAGACGCCTGTAGGCACAGAAGGGTGCTCCTCTCCCTGCAGACGCCTGTAGGCACAGAGGGGTGCTCCTCCCCCTGCAGACGCCTGTAGGCACAGAAGGGTGCTCCTCTCCCAGCAGACGCCTGTAGGCACAGAGGGGTGCTCCTCCCCCTGCAGACGCCTGCAGGCACAGAGGGGTGCTCCTCCCCCTGCAGACGCCTGCAGGCACAGAGGGGTGCTCCTCCCCCTGCAGACGCCTGTAGGCACAGAGGGGTGCTCCTCCCCCTGCAGACGCCTGTAGGCACAGAGGGGTGCTCCTCCCCCTGCAGACGCCTGTAGGCACAGAGGGGTGCTCCTCCCCCTGCAGACGCCTGTAGGCACAGAGGGGTGCTCCTCCCCCTGCAGACGCCTGTAGGCACAGAAGGGTGCTCCTCCCCCTGCAGACGCCTGTAGGCACAGAGGGGTGCTCCTCCCCCTGCAGACGCCTGTAGGCACAGAAGGGTGCTCCTCTCCCAGCAGACGCCTGTAGGCACAGAGGGGTGCTCCTCCCCCTGCAGACGCCTGCAGGCACAGAGGGGTGCTCCTCCCCCTGCAGACGCCTGTAGGCACAGAGGGGTGCTCCTCCCCCTGCAGACGCCTGTAGGCACAGAGGGGTGCTCCTCTCCCTGCAGACGCCTGTAGGCACAGAGGGGTGCTCCTCCCCCTGCAGACGCCTGTAGGCACAGAGGGGTGCTCCTCCCCCTGCAGACGCCTGTAGGCACAGAGGGGTGCTCCTCTCCCAGCAGACGCCTGTAGGCACAGAGGGGTGCTCCTCCCCCTCAGACGCCTGTAGGCACAGAGGGGTGCTCCTCTCCCTGCAGACGCCTGTAGGCACAGAGGGGTGCTCCTCCCCCTGCAGACGCCTGCAGGCACAGAAGGGGTGCTCCTCCCCCTGCAGATGCCTGTAGGCACAGAAGGGGTGCTCCTCCCCCTGCAGACGCCTTGCCTGAGGAGTCTGTCCCTGCAAGTGTGAGGCAGGAGCTCCTGTCATTTTAAGCCCCGGTGTGTGGTCTCTCATCAGGTCCAACGTGAAGGCCGAGCTGGCCGAGGCTGTCAGGAAGGCCCCGCTCTCGGTGGTGTCTGGGCCGGGGAAAGACTTGGGGTGTGGCTGGCAGACAGGGGCCCCTAGGAGGCCTGGGCAGGAGCGAGCTGAGTCAAGAGAGGACGGTGAGGTGGCCCTGGGAGGCTGGCGGCCAGGCAGGGCCAGGAGCAGGCTTGTGAAAGCCGTGAGGCACACAGCTGCTAGAAGACGGGATGGCGTGGGAGACTGACTCCAGAATGGAGTGAAGAAAGCCAGGCCTGGAGCTGGGAGGGCACAGAGGGCACGTGCCCGGGAGCAGCCGCTGGGAGCACCCAGCACCCAGGCCCCTCCAAGTTTCCATTAAGGGGAAAGGCAGAGAGAATAAACAGGCAGAAACACCTACTAAAGCCAGACCAAGGGATGTGGGCGGGGCTGCTTTCCCCAAGGGGCACCTTTCAGTAACTGCCGGGGTGCCCCCCACCAACCCGCTTCCATGCCTAGCCCGGGGCCGCCCACAGGGTGCCACATGGCATCCCGCCCACAGCCAGACCTACTACAGCACCAAGAACAAGGTGCCCGTGACCAGTCCGGGAGCCTCTCCTCTGTCACCAGGGACACCCCGACTGTCCCAGCGAGAGGGAAATGCGGTCCAACAGGGATGCTCCTGTGCCTGGCACGAGCCGTGACACCAGCGTCCCCAGAGGAAAGGCACCATCACTGTAGGCCCCGTGACCACCCTGTCAGGTGTGGGGTGGCGGGTGACACACCGAGGTCCAGCTCCAGGCCACGGGCAGGGCCAGCCTTGCAGCCAGACCTTCCAGGCAGGGTCAGGGTCAGGCCCCGGCCTGCTGCACAGACTCCTTCCTGAACAACTCCCAGAGCTGGGACGCCCTGCACGCCCCTGAGGTCAGGGATCCCCACGGGGTCGACTTCACACTCAGAAACACTCTCAGGGTGTTTCTTCACTGGGGTTGGAAAGACAGTCTGGAAGAATTTCACCTCCTGGGAAAGTACTCGCCAACATGCACGCTTACTAAAATCTCAGGCCTGGCAAGCCGCAAGGCCAGCCGCAGGCGAGGCCTCCTGGCGGGGTCACTGCACCAGCTCTGGCACCGGCTCTTTGCAGCCAGCAGATCAGACGCATCTTTTACCTAAGTTTAGACTTGGCAAGGTCATGAGACTGTCTCTGGGCGTGTGCATGCACACACACACACGACACACATGCACACACACGCGCACACACAACACACACGCACGCACACCCCAGCAGTGTGCTACTGGAACTGCTGGAGCCTGGGTCTCTGGCTTCCTAATTAGCAACCCTGTACAAACACTAATAAAACGCAGCAGCCACTTGTGTTATGAGAGCTACTGACTCACACAGATGACAGCCTGGCAGCAGCCCAGACCGCAGGCCTCGGGGAGCGCGTCCACGTGCAAGAACACTTTCTAGCTCAACCAGCCGGGGGCTCAGCTCCATGTCCCTCTCAGAGTATTTCCAACACCTGTTGATTGACTGACTGACGTGCTCTGCCTTGTGTATGAGGTTGGGTTTGGGGGCTGGGGGCAGGTCAGACACTCATTCTGGGGCGAGCCACACACGAGGGGTGAGGAGGGATCCTTTTGGTTTGATGTATGGCTGCAGGTGTATACATACACAACACTCACCCAAGAGTCTATACTGGCCATGCCATACGCCACGAGTGTCTACACTGGCCAGGCTGTACGCCTCAGAAACAGGCCACCTGGTCTAGGAAAAGGTACATGGAAAAGACAGGACAAAATGCGGCAGGAATCTGTGCTGGCACCACTGTTTTGGGAGCCCTGGTTACATTCAGCCACACGGGAACACGGGCATTTACAACATCTGTTGAATTCATGACTACACAAGTATCTGGAAAAGCAGCACGAAGGACACTTTGGTCAGTATGCACCAAGGTCCGTAGGAAGCCTGGTCGATCCAGAGTCGTGGTCCACGCGGAGCTGTGGTCGACAGAGCTGTGTCAGTTTAAAGCCACGAGCAGCGGCCAGTACAAAGCCATGGTTCTGCAGGGATGTGTGCTTCTTTATAGGTTGCAAGAGCGACAGAAAAGCGAGAGTCTGATTTTGTAGCTGCGCTTTCTATTCTGTGGCTCACACAGATCAATGCAATGTGAAAGGAAGACAATAGCTCTGTTGTACGAATGAGATGCACTAACACAACACCAGAGCATCTGAATACTAATACTTCTACAACAGTCGGGCTTTGTGTCCCTGAACGCAGCTACTGGTGGGGCACAGAGGAGGCATCTGTGCCCCGGAGTAGCTTCCCCAGCATGCAAGGGCGGTGAGCCTGCAGGGCTTGTGGTTGGGACAAGCAGCTTAAATGCACCATCTAACGCTGCCTTCAAGGAAGTCAGTGCAGGGTTTTTATTTAGATTACGCTTACGCAGTACCGATTCCACATTGAACCAAACCTGCAGGTGTGATTTTACCAGAATTCACACTTCTGTGCTAGTGATCAAGTTCCACGGTGCAGGAAAACTTCTGAACATACACACACACAGCCCTCCTCTCGCTGCCTGAGTGACCCAGGATGGAGGTGGGAGAGTGCACCAGCCCTCGGGGGGGGGGGGGGTGTTACCCTCCCCGTGGGCCCTTGGGGCCCCTCTTTGACATTTGCATGGATCATGGGTCCCGGAGTGAGCCAATGCCCAGCAGGGTGGGTCCGTGACACGGGGAGGTGCTGTGCACTTTGATGTCCCGACCAGCTGAAGGCTCCCCCGTGATTGGCCGGTTCCAGCCAAAGGGCGCAGTGGCCTGGGCCCCACACCAGCCAGGTCAGCTGCCTTCGCCGATTCTGAGCAGTGCACGGGGCGCCCGGCCTGTTGCTTCTCCTTCAGAACATTTCTTAGGTGGCCGTGCCCCCCACTTGTTCTCACGTCAGCCTCTCTGGGGGGATTTGCTTCCTCCACTGTGAACCCCTGCACCCAGGCTCTGTAGCCGGTTCCCCTGCAGACACACAGGCTGGTGCAGCCCACAAGAGCATGCAACACAAGGCCCCCTTCTCCCAGCCCCTCTGCAGATGTGTGGACAAGCGCCTCCTGCCTGCTCTTGGGTTCAGAGCGCACGGCGTGGGCCGGGGTGTACCCTGCTTCCCTGCTGTGTTCGTGGGTCTCTGTGTCCTGACCAAGCCCTGCAGCTGCCCCATCCCATCCTCATCCCCCAACGCACTGGGCCGCCTGGGCACCCTCCGTGAGCAGGCCTTGTCCTTGGGGTGGGCACTGCAGAGTGGCTGCCTCTCTGCCCTGTGAGTGATCCCGCTTGCTTCTGCCTCCCTCCCAGCATGGCGAGCTCTGCCCTGGTGGGGCCACGCCCTGTTTAATCCCTGGCTCACCCAGCCAGTGCCCTGGAACATTCTTCAAAAGGAAACAAAAGGAACCAAGTTTTCCTTATTTTCTTAGGAGAATCGGGGTATCGGCACGGTAGCTTGCTTTACATACTGGTTTTCAACTAGAATTTCCTTTAAATCTTGCAAGACTCTGCACCCACTCATCAAAGAGCCCGGTGTACACAGTAATCTGAGTCATAGAATTTTGTAATATTCCAGATAAAACCATTGCACATGGCTCAGACGTAGCAGAAGACATGGGACTGGCACTGTGGTGCAGCGGGTAAAGCCATTGCCTGTGATGCCGGCATCCCCTATGGGTGCAGGTTTCAGTTCCGGCTGCTCCACTTCCTATCCAGCTCCCTGCTAATGGCCTGGGAAAGCAGTGGACGACGGCCCAAGTGCCTGGGGCCCCGCACCTACATGGGAGACCTGGATGAAACTCCTGGCTCTTGGATTCAGCCTGGCCCAGCCCTGGCCATGGAGGCCTTTTAGGGAGTGAACCAGTGGATGGATTCTCTTTCTCCCTCTCTCTCTCTTCCTCTTTAACTCTGACTTTCAAATAAGTCAGTCTTAAAAACAAACAAAAAACCCCACAACGTAGCAGAAGACAGGCTTTAGATTTCCAGCTCTTTCTCAAACCCCAAACGCAAATGTGTGCACTTGGACTTGCTGCCTGTGTTGGAAAGAGACTGTTGAGCGGTGCTGGGTGCCCTGTGGTCAGTTTGGAGTGAACCCAAAGAAAACACAGAGGGGTCCGCGGTGACAGGGCTGTGGCTGCAGCGTCTCAGGTCCCTGTCCTTGGCAGAGTCTTTTAGTGACTGTTACACACACACACACACACACATACACACACACACCTGAGATCCTGAAGTCACCCAAGGCTACCCTGGAGCCCTGTGGCTCACCGGGCAGCATCCCTGGACTGGTTTGGAAACTGCCCCTGACCCGGTGGCCTGCTGCCCCCAGAAAATGACACAGCTCCTTCCCACGAGATGGCCTCCGGCACAGCTGTGATGACAGGTGAGTGTCCCTTGTGGGGCCAGCACTGTTGCCCCGTGGGTTAAGCAGCTTCCGGAAAGGAGGCGGGGAGCAAGTGAGCACTGGCGTCAAAGGACAGGAAGGGACCATGCGGGATGAAGGCCTGCGGACCACGGTCGCAGAGGGCACATGCCGGTCCCCATGGGACACACCTCCCTGGGCCTGCGTAGACTGGAGGCGCCCTGTCCAGCCAGTCTGTGGCCTCCAGGCAGGCCATGGTGGGGAAGTCTAAGAAGCGCCAGGTGTCCCCATACCAGGGTCTCCCTAAGACATTTCCGATCTCACTCCTGGTCCCTGTGAAAATTCCCACCCAACAGCCCCATGGCACAGCTATCAGCTCAGAACCCTCACATGGCCCTGGTCTCTGCTCCTGGCCCTCACATGGCCCTGGTCTCTGCTCCTGGCCCTCACATGGCCCTGGTCTCTGCTCCTGGCCCTCACGTGGCCGTAGGCTCTGCTCACAGCCCTCACGTGGCCCTAGGCTCTACTCACAGCCCTCACGTGGCCCTGGGCTCTACTCACGGCCCTCAGATGGCCCTGGGCTCTGCTCCTGGCCCTCACATGGCCCTGGTCTCTGCTCCTGGCCCTCATGTGGCCCTAGGCTCTGCTCATGGCCCTCATGTGGCTCTGGACTCTGGTTACAGCCCTCACGTGGCCCTGGGCTCTGCTCCCAGCTCTTGTTTGCCCACAGCCTCTGGAAACCTCCCCAGAGGCCCTCGGTAACAACTTGTCATGTGTGTTTCTCCCCCGAGACAGACATAGATATTCTGACAGAAGTAAAACTGGTTTACTCACTTCGAGGATTCCGAGCGCTGACCGATCCACTGGGTTTCCCCACATTTTGTCCTGGTTTTAGAGACAACTGATCGGCATGGAGGCCACAGCGTGGTCTTTGTTAGTTCTGGGTGTTTTACATTCCCATAAAATCACCACAAATACACACACACACACAGCCACACACACTCACACACACACTGACACCCAGCCACATACATGTAATCTCAATCATACACACAGCCACACACAGTAGCACACACCACACATGCACACAGCCACATACGTGCAGTCACAGACAACTGTACACACAGTCACACACTCAGTAGGACACGCCACACATACACATAGCCACAGTTGAACTGATCCAAAGGGCCTGCTCACCACTGCAGGGACCTTGCCGGGCTAATCCTAGGCCCCCAGATTCCTGTCCAAATCTTCCTTTGGTGGTGGGGGAGACCAGCTCAGAGACCAGCTCGGCCACTGATGGGAACCCCACCCTAAATGAACTTCTTAGGGCCTGGCGGCCAAGCTCTGCAGTCCTGTGTCTCAGCAGGGCCCTGGGGCTCAGGTGGAATCCAGCAGGAGCGGCTAGGGCCGACTGGCTGTCTTGGCCTTCCTTCCCCTCCCTTGGCCACCCTGCTATGACGCCACGCCATACCTGAGCCTGAAGTCCCTGGATGACACCTGAGAACACATGGTGCCGCCCCCAGGGCGGGCGGGCACTCCCAGGGCACAGCGCTCGCACCGTCCATGTCCGAGGCCAGGGTTCAGAGGTGCCGGGTGAACCTGCCGTGCTAGTTTTCCCAACGATTTCTCTACAAGCGATCAGCACACTGCTGTTCCAACCTCCAGCCCCTGCCTACAGGGGCAGTGCCCAAAATAAACCTGAATCTAAACATGCCAAAATGGGCTACTTTCCAGAATTATCCAGATGCATCCTATCCCCTGCTTCGAAGCCCCCGCATGGCATAGATCAGATGCACTCTCGAAGAGGAATCTAGGAACTGGAGTGGATCCTGAATTACTTGGTTTTGATGTGGCATTTTTATGGCAGGGTGTTCACTGTCCACCGCCTCCAGGTGGCTTCGCTGTCAGCCAGGTTCCGAACGCTGCCCAGCGGAAGAGCCTACGGGGACGCTCAGGCCCTGGAGCTACAGCCACAGTTATGCAGGGGGTGTCGAGGGCGGGGGCCTGGCCCTCAGGGCAGCAGCGCCCTGCTGGGGAGCTGTGGAATTTGGAAGTGTAGGCCAGGGCTGAAGAGGGCCCTCCTTGTTTGTGGGGTGCGCTGCGCTCGGGGTCACCAGGGAGGGCAGCCGAGACAAAAAGGCCCATGGTTGTGGCCTGGGGATTTGCTACGGCAGAAACCCTGCATCTATGAGAGGCACGTGGCCGGCCGCCAGGCTCCCGCAGAGACCTCTTTAAAACATGTCCACCAACGGATCTCATCAACCCACCCCTCTCACACAAACGTCTGCTTTGTGTGCCCAGAGCAGTTTTTTCTTGCTCTAAATAGCTCCCCCTGGACCCTCCCACAGAGGGTAAGGGGTCACAGGGAGGCAGGGAAGCAAGGGTGGGCACTGCTCTGGAGACCCCAGGAGTCTACACCTCACGGGGCTGAGTCCCTCCCTCCCACAACAGGGAGGCGGCCCCCGCACGGGCTGCCCCAGCACAGCTGTGTAGAACTAGGAGCCTAACCAGCCGACTCCAGGTCCACGGAGGTCCTGTTCCATGCGTGGCCTCTGGTGATTCCCCCAGGGACTCTGTTCTGACTGCTGTGGGCGGGAACACGGCAGAGGCTGTGGCCAGTCTCCCGGGGGGCAGCTGACTCCGGACTCCGAGGCCGGGACACAGCTGACGGCAGCCCCCACCTCCACCACCTCCCGTGGGAGCTCGGCCTGCACCTGCCTCTCTCAGGCTTTGCCCAGTGCACGGCTGGCATCCCTCACGGTGCTGCTTTGACGAGTGCTTGTATTTACGGCACGAAATGTTCTGCCAGGCAGAAAGCAGGCCTCTGCCTCCGGTGGGCGCCGTAGCTGGAGTGACAACACGGAGCAGCCCAGACACCACCCCTGGTCTCACTGTGCTTACACAGCAGGAGAAGAAATGACTCCAGCCGCCCTGAAATGAAGCCCAGGTAGCATCTCGCCAGTGTGAGGGCCCGGCAAGAAGTCCCTGCCAGGGCTCTGGGGCGAGCGGAAGGAGCCAGGGCCGCAGGGGCCCGGCAGCCGGCTGCAGGGCTGGGAGGTCAGGCCGCCTCCCCTCCTCCTGAGGATTTGAACACGTCAACATCTGTATGCAGTCGCGGAGTGAACATCACACACGCTCCCTGCCGGCATCCTCCGCTCCTGCCCACAACACTGGCCTGCTTCACGGCTCTCCAGGCCCCGTGCCTCTGCTGTGATTCTGAACAGCTGGCGATCCCCTGGTGGTGTGCTGGGATCCGCTGTGGCTTCGCGTCTGAACCCGTGGGCTCCCTGAGGCCTGGCACCACCGGCACCCGGAGCTCAGCCCTGCATCCAAGCCTCTTCTTCCCACACGTGACTCAAACCCTCAGAATCAGTTTTGGGTCTCGTTCCTGGAATGTCATGGACGCACCGTGTACTCAAAAAATATTTCCAAACAAATAAGACAAAGTTGCATCAAACACCATTTCCTTGTTTCTCAGTTCAAAACCTGTTTTTCGGTCAGTGACATAAGCTCCATCTGGGAAGCGGGTGTCGGGTCGGGCAGCAGAGGCACCCGTGCGCCCACACTGAGGTGCTGGGCTCGATGCCCGGCGCCGGCCCCTGGCCTCGGCTTCCGGTACTGCGGACCCTAGGAGGCAGCACCGAGGGCTCTAGTCACTGGGTGCCTGCCACCCGGGGGAGACCTGGCCCTTGTTCCTGGCTCCTGGCTCCAACCCCACCCCAGCCCCAGCTGCCTGCCTCTCTTTCTCAGGCGCGCACACACACACACACACTCACACACACACACTTAAGAAAAGCAGTGTTTGCCAAGGCAAGTGTCCCGTTGCCGCTAGAGTGTGGAATGTGCACGTAGGGCCGTGTGCTGACCTGGCTGACCGCTCGTCACACGGCAGGGCAGAGGGCAGGAAGCAGGGCGCTCGCTAAGTCTGCACGGTGACCTGGGGCTCACACCAATCTGCAAGTGACAGACTTGGGAGCATCCACGGACCAGGGAAGATGCCGACGGTGGCTGAACCTGGATATTAAACCCCAAAATAAAGTTCCGATGCAAAAAACTAGGCTCCGTGTCCAACTCTGTGAAACTCCCCCTCATTCTGATGTAAGGAAAACTGAGGTGAGGGTAGAGCCAATTCTTGAGAGCAAATGCTTCACCGGAAGCCGTCATCGCACCGAGAATGTTCCAGAACAAAGCAAGTTGCAATGCAAGTGCTACTGTAAGCACGCCCCTAAGTTGCTTTCAGATTGCAATGAACTCTGACGTTTTCACGTGCGGGGAGACTCACCCTAGGGCCAGCACAGCGGTGCAATGTGGTAAGCCCCCGCTTGCGACACAGGCATCCCACACTGGTGTGCTGGGTTGAGTCCTTTTTTATCTGTTTGTGGTAAAGATTTATTTATTTATTTGAAAGGCGGAGTTACAGACAGAGAGGGAGAGTCAGGGAGAGAGGTCTTCCACCTGCTGGTTCACTCCTCAAATGGCTGTAATAGCCAGGGCTGGGCCAGGCCAAAGCCAGGAGCCAGGAGCTCCTTCTGGGTCTCCCACACGGGTACAGGGCCCAAGCATCTGGGCCATCTTCTACTGCTTTCTCAGATGCATTAGCAGGGAGCTGGATTGGAAGTGGAGCACCTGGGACTCGAACCGGTGCTCATATGGGATGCCAGCGCTGCAGGTGGAGGCTTAACCTACTACCTACTATGGATGCCTGGTTCCTGGCTTGGGTCTGGCTCAGATGTGCTGTTGTGGCCATTTGGAAAATGAAATAACAGGCAGAAAATCTCTCTCTGGCCCTCTCCCTTTCTCTTCTCTGTGTCATGCTGCCTGCCAAGTAAATAAATAAATAAATAAACCTGTAAAAAGAAAGAAAAGCCACCCTAAACCTGTTCTGCTGACTGTAGAACAGGCCAGGGCAGGACCGTCCTACCTGTGGGAGCCTGTGTCTCCCAGAGTCAACGGGACAGCCATCTCGGGTCAAACGCAGAGGGAGGGAGAGGCGCTGCTTCCCAGGGTGGTCACGCTGTGGAGGGCTGGGCACCCAAGTGCAGGGCCCGCCCTGGGGATGCAGGAGAGGGCCCAGGTTCCAGGACAGAGACGGGCTTGGGGGGCTGGCGGCGCTGAGAGGGGGGCTGTTTTTACTGCATTCTCAGCAGCACTGACACCCCCCCCCCCAACATACACACAAAGTGACAGTCACCGAGCAGGACCTGGGCGTGGATTCTGGCAGGCTCGCAGTCCAGGGGACACAGGAACCAAGAGGGCAGCCCCAGTTCTGTGACTAGGAGCCGGTGACCCAGCCTCGCTGTCCGTGCTAGAAGGAGGGATGTCTTGTCTCCCACCCCCAGCGTAGGAGGTGAGAACCCTCTCTGATCAGATGCTGCCATTCAGGAGGGCACGGGCACCAGGTAGGCGGGACGGGGCCAGACACACAGACAGGCAGTGACAGGCCTTGGACAGCACCCCAAGTTCCGCAGCATGTCAAACAGTCTCGTACACAAACGAACACACGGTTTTGAATAATTCACCTGCTGCATTTGCGGATTATCACAGCAGGGAGTAAGGAGGCCAGGAGACAGCCTGCAGACTCAATGTTAACACCAGTTCTCGTGGTTGACGGCCTTGGCCTGTACCAGAGTCTGCAGGTGGCTAACAAGTTACCGTTCGGTCAGAAGACTTCTCCATGATCCATGGATCGTGCAAGGGGTTAAGACACTGAAGGGCGAATCAAGTGGGCACGTGCTGGGCACAGAAATGAGAGGAGTCTGATAGGAATCCAAGCTCGCAGGCACCGAGAACCTCGGCGCAAACACCAGAACCCAGGGGAGGCCCCAAACAACTCAGAAGCCGAGGAGGCCGCCCCGGCTGGGCCGGCTTTGCTGGGATGTCTCGTCTTCCGGGAGCGTCCACACTGCCCCCAGTCTGCTCCCTGACGCACCATGAGCACCCGCACGCAACGGGGCTCCTGCTCAGGGGTCTCAATAGCATGCAGGGACAGAAACACAAGCCCGTCCTCAGGCTCCACGTTTCCAGGGTTTCTCTAGGCCTCGGTGACCAGGCCCCCGGAGTCAGACAGAGGTCGGCAGCCAGGTCCCCAGCCGCGGCTGCCTCGCCCTCCTCACCGCGGCCCGTACTCAGCCCAGGGCTTGGTGCTGTCTAGGAACAACAGAACCCCAGCGACAGACGGGAGCATGCGCGTGCCCTGACACCCACAGGTGTCCGGTACTTCTTCAAGAAATCAACTTAGAATCTTCTCCGATGATCTTCCTGTGTTCTCCCCTTTCAATGCTACAATTTATCTAGTAAATCATCAAATTCGAGTGGTAAGGACGATCAAGAAAAGATCTTCAGGAAATCAAAGGAGATAGCACAACCCACCCCACCGTGTCTGTAACCAACCCACCGTGTCCATCTGTAACCGACCCCACCGTGCCCATCTGTACCCGACCCACCGTGTCCATCTGTAACTGACCCCACCATGTCCATCTGTAACCGACCCCACTGTGTCCATCTGTACCCGACCCACCATGTCCATCTGTAACTGACCCCACCGTGTCCATCTGTAACTGACCCCACCGTGTCCATCTGTAACCGACCCCACTGTGTCCATCTGTAACCGACCCCACTGTGTCCATCTGTAACTGACCCCACCGTGTCCATCTGTAACCAACCCACTGTGTCCATCTGTAACTGACCCACCGTGTCCATCTGTACTCGACCCCATCGTGTCCATCTGTACCCGACCCCACCGTGTCCATCTGTAACTGACCCCACCGTGTCCATCTGTAACCGACCCCACCGTGCCCATCTGTAACCGACCCCACTGTGTCCATCTGTAACTGACCCCACCGTGTCCATCTGTAACCGACCCCACCGTGTCCATCTATAACCGACCCCACTGTGTCCATCTGTAACTGACCCCACCGTGTCCATCTGTAACCGACCCCACTGTGTCCATCTGTAACCGACCCCACTGTGTCCATCTGTAACTGACCCTACCGTGTCCATCTGTAACCAACCCACCGTGTCCATCTGTAACTGACCCACCGTGTCCATCTGTACCCGATCCCACCGTGTCCATCTGTAACCGACCCCACTGTGCCCATCTGTAACTGACCCACCGTGTCCATCTGTACCCGACCCCACCGTGTCCATCTGTAACCGACCCCACTGCACCCATCTGTAACTGACCCACCATGTCCATCTGTACCCGACCCCACCGTGTCCATCTGTAACAGACCCCACGGTGTCCATCTGTACCCGACCCTACCGTGCCCATCTGTAACTGACCCACCGTGTCCGTCTGTAACCGACCCCACCGTGCCCATCTGTACCCGACCCCACTGTGCCCATCTGTAACTGACCCCACCGTGTCCATCTGTAACTGACCCACCGTGTCCATCTGTAACTGACCCATGTCCATCTGTAACCGACCCACCGTGCCCATCTGTAACTGGGAAACAGAGGCAGCGTCTCTGATACAGTTACAGGGAGCAACTCAAGCCGGGGTCCTCCAGGATGGAGACAGAGAAAGTTACTGGCTCATAACGGGAGGGAAACGGCTGTCGCTTCCTGCAGTCCTTCTAGGGTTCTGCTTGCCGAGAGCAGGCATCTCCAACCTGTGCCCAAAGTCGTTCCCAACTACAGACGGGAGGCGGAGGGTGGAGGGCGGTGTGAGGAGTGGGGTGTGTCCTCACCGCTTGGTGGTCTTACAGGCCACCAGGGGCTCTCCGCTTTGGCACCTGCACGAAGGGGAGCAGGGGTCCACCTCCTAGCTGGCTTGGCCAGCCCCCCTTTCTCTTAGCTAAGACATCAGGAACAAGTGTAACTCACCCTTCTAAAAGATACTTACGCTTCCTTGTGAGTGTCCAGAGATGCTTCTATCATTTGTTACCGTGGAAAACCTCATCAGAAACTGCGCGACCTTTCACATCTGCCCTGTTTTGCAGGATGGGCTCACAATGGGAAAAATAAGCGACATTCAGGAAAGGTTGCTGGTGAATGAGTTATTCTAGGTCTTTCTTGGGGACAGTTGGGGATCTGTACGCAGCACTTACTGTCCCTGCAGGCCGCAGGGCACTGGGCCCCACACACAATGTCTGCTTTTCAGAAACAGCGCTGCAACCTCGAGGAAGTGCCGCCGCCCGCCAGCCCGGTACCAGCTCGTGTTAGCTACTGCTGTCTTCCAGGGTGAAAACAGCTCAGAACTCGGCAAACCAAGAAATGCCCAGCCTTCAGGCAAGAAGACACGGCTTTCCAGATCAGCAAGAGGTGAAGTTCCAGCTGGGTAAAGGCGGGAAGGCATCTAAGGCATCACTAGCAAAAATGGCCTCTTCAGTTTACCCGCTGTTGGCTACTCCTAGGTAAGTGTTATTTTGGTAATGAAGTCATATTAAGGATTTAAAACAGCCTTTGTGTTTCCAATTTATCCTAATCAAATAACCAGACACCACTCACACTTTACAGGGCATCAGAAGGAGGAAGTGGCAAACACTTCCTCTCCTCGTCTAGTGGGGCAGAGACTTAAAAGCCTGCTTTTGGAATTCTAACTTCACAACACTGGGGACCTTTAATAATCCATTTTGTCTTCTGTTGCATGAACCCACAATGAACTGGCAGTCTCCTGAGGGAAGCATCCTAAGGAAAATGTCCACATTCCCACAACTGAGCACAAACGCAGAACCAGTTCTCCAACACCACAGTAGAACAGGATTTCTTGACTCTGTAGCATCTCCTGTTTGTCTCTGGCACAGAGTCCTACAGGTTTTGGGTTTTTCCTGGATACTGGGGGGTCTGAAAGATGTCGAGAAGAGAGCTATTCTCTCAGGAGGCTCTTAGCAGGGCCCAGACCGAACCAGTGCCCCACACTGCTCGGGCTGTGAGGACCCAAGGCCACTGCTCCTCTCATTGCCAGCCAGAGCGGGCTGCCAGGAATCTGCACACGAATCTCTACAAATACCCAAACGCAGTGGACAGCGCGTCTTCACCAGGATCTGTCTACTTGGGACACAGCTCTCCGCCCCTGTGAACGCTCCACACAATGAAACAGGCTGCGGTATCACCCACAGCGGGGAAGTGGTGGAGATTAGCTTACCCAAAACTCCCCACATGGAGCCGCAGTCACGTGAGAGGGACGCAGAGCCCGGGAGCTGAGGCACTGGGTCCTGTGCGGGTGTCTCTGCCCCAGGTGTCCAGGGCAGGGAGAGGCGTCACCAAGGACTCTGCTCACCTCCAGGCCCTGCCGCCCATCCCCCCTGGCCCAGTCCAGCCTCGCTGCCTCCACGCACGTTACACAGGCCTCTGCTTGCATCCGGGATTCTGGGCTCTCGCCTCCTCCCTCGAGGCTGTGGGGTTCCTCTCTTCAGATACAGGTGCCCGCAGCTGAATGCATTCCAGCCATACTTGAGGACCACACGGGGGGCTGGTCTTTCCATGCCATCTGCACGCTGGCCAGGCCAGGCCCCGGACCAGAGCACTAGGGCTTGGTCACGCTCACCTGGACTCAGCCCCTCCTCCCCCTCCCCACTGTGCCCCACCACCCCACCATCTCTGCCCAAAGCACTGCAGTGCCCTCCCCGCGTGTGGCCACCTCGTGGAGCACACCGAGGCCTGTCCCCTGAGGTCTGTGTCCGGGATCCCCGTGCTTGCCTGTGCGAGGTACCAATGGTCAGACTGAGACAGCCTTCAAACCCCTCTCACGCCGGCCCTCCAAGTTTCAGAGCTGCCCGGGACTCCCAGTCTCCATCCCACTGATCCCTGCACCTGCCTCCTTGACCAGGCCCCTCGGGCTGGGGGCTGTGAGTTGCTTCCTCAAGTTCAGCTCAGGACCCCATCCCTTGTACCTTCCTGGTGCTCCTGACAGAGCTGCAGAGTCCCGCGTGTGTGTGCTGACTCCCCTCCCCTCACCACTGAGCCTGAGCGTCAGGTGCACACACCTGCCAGTCAGTGACCCCCCACTGCCCGAATGGCCCTCTCTGTGACTCAACACATAGCCCTGCCATGATTCAGTGCAGATTAAACTTAACTTGCAAGAGAAGAAAACACTCTTTAGAAGCCTTTTCACATTGTAACAGACTTCGAGGAGTGCTGTGTGGTTGTCTGTAAGTGTGACCGTGTGAGGACCGCCCACACGGTGAGATACAATACACCCAGATACACTGATCGGTGGATGAGTGCAATCCGGACACGCTGAAACCAGGCTGGTTTTCCCAAGGCCTCAGCTGGGTTGCTGGAGTTACTGTTTGGCCCAAGCAATGTTACAGTCCATCAGAAAAGCGGCCTCGCGCGGGTGTAAGGAACTGACAGCCGTGCACAGACCACGCTGCCTGGTCGCAGACCACCCACCCTGGCAAAGGGATGGGGAACTAGCCGGCCGGTGCTGCAGCACACAGGAAACGGGTCTCAACAGCTCTCCTGCCCCGGCACGCCCATGGCCACCAGCCACCCCCGCAGAATGTGAGAGCCCTGGAGCCGCCAGGACCTGGACCCTGAAAGAAGAGGACAGTCAGGCGTTCCCACACTGGTCCGCTATTCCCACTGTCCTGCAGAACCACCTCCACCGTTGAGTAGGTGCTGCTGTGAATTGAGCTCTTCAGCCCTGAAGGGCAGCACAGGAAGAGGAGAATGACCACTGCACCAGTCTGAAAATCGAAATTTCTCTCTGGAGCACACGGGACGTCGCCGCACCCGGCTCTGTCCGTCCTCTTCTGGTGGACTCGACCTTTGTGTGTGAAGTCGCCAGGAGGGAGGGTTTCACCGCACAAGCTGCTAACTGGATGATAACCTGGTTATTGGATACCAGAGCCGACTGCCAGGCAGCACACACTCCTGTCTGCTGAGTGTTACTTCTGCTGACTGGTAATGCTGCGAGCTGTGTCCTGGGAGCACCAGACACGTCTGCTACAGGAGGTGGTCACCTTGATAGCCCAGCACATCCTTGGAGATGGACGCTTACCCCCGCATTAGCCAAGGTGCCCAACTTCATCAGCGTGCGTCAGACCCCAGCCCACCTGCCCATAGATGGACACTTACTCCCGCATTAGGCAAGGTGCCCATCTTCATTAGCGTGCGTCAGACCCCAGCCCACCTGCCCATAGATGGACACTTACTCCCACATTAGGCAAGGGGTCCAACTTCATCAGCGTGGTCAGACCCCAGCCCACCTGCCCATAGATGGACACTTACTCCCACATTAGGCAAGGGGTCCAACTTCATCAGCGTGCGTCAGACCCAGCCCACCTGCCCATAGATGGACGATGCTTACTCCCACATTAGGCAAGGTGCCCAACTTCATCAGCGTGCGTCAGACCCAGCCCACCTGCCCATAGATGGACGATGCTTACTCCCACATTAGGCAAGGTGCCCATCTTCATCAGCGTGCGTCAGACCCCAGCCCACCTCCCCATCTGTAGTCCCTGCTCTCTGATCACAAACAGCCTTCTCTGAAAGTCAGCGGTGGTACTGCTCATTCATCCCACAGAAAGGCAGGACAGCACAACACTCTGGGCCTGGCTGCTCGGGCCCCGGATGGAAATGTGTGCAGGTGACCTCATCTCACCACTGCTTCCACCATGCACCCCACTCACAAGTCTGCACCCTGCCCCCCTACACCCCAAGGGCCTCCAGCCTGGGCAGCTGCAGGGCAGGGCCAGGGCCAGGACGGGGGAACCCTCAGGAAGCAGCCAGGCCCTGTGCCCTGGGACTGCCAATGCCCACGCTCTCCCACGTTATTCTGTCTCCACAACTTTCTCCTCCCCCTCGTGTCTCTGCAGGCTGGCTGAGAGGTGTGCTGTCATGTAGGCACACACTGGCTCAGAGGAGTTAATGGGAAGATGGGCGCGTGGACGTGCCATTTCCACCCACGATGCAGCCCTGCCGGGCAGGTGAAGAGACCTCTGAGGTCACCAAGCATCAAGAGTACCCGCCCCTGCTGCCCAGCCTCACGTCTTCACAGACTGTCAATCCACCAACGAAATGAGTGTTTACCTCTGCAAGATGGTGTGCGATAAATGAGAATGCAGGCGAGATGTAAAACCCAGCCCTGGGGAGGTGCGTGTGACAAAAGGCGGCCACTGCCACCAACAGCTGACGCCCCGGAACCCAAGGCTCAGGGCAGCACCACCCACAAGAGGCAGGGTGGAACCATGGCCAGCATCCACCGGCAGACCAGTGGCCAGACCAAGCGCTCCGTGGCCGTGACATCCACGGGCGGGTGTGTGGATGGACAGAGCCGCCAGGACCCGGCTGTCTCAGGAGTGGCGAGGGGGTTAGGAAGCATAATCACCAAGAGCTCTCCTGCGAGGCTCCATTTAACACTTCCGAGGGAGGAACTGAACTGGACTGAACAAGGGATGCTACAGAGGGGCGGGGGCGGGAGAGGGCAGGAAGTGAGAGGGTGCCTCTGGCTCCAGGCTGCTGAACCTGCGGAAGAAGGTGTTTTATTTCCCTTGACAACACCTCTGTCCCTAAAAAAAAAAAAAAAAAAAAAAAAATGTTGGCGCCAAAATGTGGGCAGCAGTGCGGCCCAGATCCTCAGGGACTCTCCTGGGCGACATGGAACATCCTCTTCTTTCACTGGGGTTAGGTGGGGAAGGAACCAGTCCTTAGACAGAGTTGTGGCGGCTGCCGAGACGTGATTGGCTCCTGAGGGAGGGCGTGGCAGCTGCTGACACGTGATTGGCTCCCGGCGGAAAGCGCAGTGACTGCTGACACGTGATTGGCTCCGTTCACCTCTAGGGCGCCTGGGGGCCCCCGGAGCCACTGCTATCCTTGAGAAGCTGGGGGCAGCAGGGACACGGCACCGCTCCAAGCACAAACGGCAACTCGGGCAGGGGTGAGGCAGAAGTGGAGAGTAACTCTGGCTTGAGACAGACGGAGCCGGCAAAGGAGATTCAGGGCCAACAGGCCTGACCTCCGAGAGCATCACAGTGGTGGGACGGGGGTCAGCAGAGACGTCCACGCGTGTCCCCGGGTCTCAGGCCTGCTGTCCACCGGACTGGGGCACACTGGGCCTCGGCCGGGCACCGCCCGCCCCTGGCTGCAGCCCATCACATCTGGTCTTTGTGCCACTGTGAGATTGGTCTTTGCTCTTTGTTCCGGGCCTCCTCGGCTGTCCTACTGTGGCTCTGGTGACCCCGAGCGGCCCTCAGCAGGCCCCACGAAGGCAAGTGCGCAGGAACCGGGCTCCCCACCACATGTAGCTCTGGGCTGACGCTCGGACGAAGGGGACTGTCCACTTCCTGCTCAACGGGAGTCTTGGAAGAAGCCGGCTGGCAGGTGGCTGCAGAGCAGGCAGTGGGCAGCCCCGGCTCCAGGTGCCGACCGCTGCCCGCTCCCCTCCACTGTCCTCATCCCCATGGCTGGCTCCCAGGGGGCCGCTCAATGGGGGTCCTGCAGGGGCTCGGCAGACGCCGAGGGTGTTCCATCTGCAGTCACCAGTGCCCTGCGATGCCTGGGCCCACGGCCTGCAACAGCTCAGAGGAGCCACTCAGCTGCCCTGGGCCCACGTGGCTCCCGGGTCCCTGGGAAGAGCCCCCTTCTAAACCGGAGGCCGAGGCAGCCTGTGGCCCAGCCGCCTCACCTCTCCTGTAGCTTCGGTCAGCTGTAGGCAGGTCTCTTTCTGGCTCTAGCCCTGGCCTCCTGGTCTTGGAGCGTTTACTTTGGAAAACTTGCTGCCAGGAATCCAGGATCTTGGAGACGTCAGCCTCCTCCAGGCCTGAGGCCAGGCCTGGCAGAAGCATCCATTCAGGCTGTTCTGCTCCCATCAACCTGGGGGAACCAAGGGCAGAAAGCCCAAGTACCCGGCCTGGGGGCCTAGCAGCCATTCTCCTGACCACTACACCGTATGGCCTCACCTAAGTACAGTGATTCCCAGAGGCCCAGACACTTGTCCATCAGCTCAGGATGGAGGCTGCCAAGCAGAACCGGACTTCCACCCGCACTGACCATGCCCACAGTGACAGCCTTCGGAGCTGGACCTCTGAGAGGCAGGAGGTCTTTGGCTATGAGCACTCTGAGCCTGGGAGGAGGCACGCCCCCTGCAGGGCTGCCCAGGTACCACAGCCAAGCAGTCGGGAAGTTCTTTTTTTTTTTTTTTTGATAGGCAGAGTGGACAGTAGAGGGAGATAGAGAGAAAGGTCTTCCTTTTGCCGTTGGTTCACCCTGCAATGGCCGCCACGGTAGGCGCGCTGTGGCCGGCGCACCGCGCCGATCCGAAGCCAGGAGCCAGGTGCTTCTCCTGGTCTCCCATGCAGGCGCAGGGCCCAAGCACTTGGGCCATCCTCCACTGTACTCCCTGGCCACAACAGAGAGCTGGCCTGGAAGAGGGGCAACCGGGACAGGATCGGTGCCCCGACCAGGACTAGAACCCGGTGTGCCGGCGCCGCAAGGCAGAGGATTAGCCTGTTAAGCCACAGCGCCAACTTAGTCGGGAAGTTCTTGATGCCACAAAGTATCATTCACGTGAATTCACTGACAGGCACCGGGAAGGAACAAAGGGGACAGTGACTGCTGTAACAAACCTGCCAAGCAGAAAGGAGAAGGTCCCTTTCCCAGGTGTCCTGGGGACTAAGCTGCTTCCGGAGGGGCCAGGAGCACTGGCCCCCACCCTGCCTTTGTGGCCTGCGGCGTACGAGACTGGCCTCTGTCCTGCCTGTCCTGGCAGTCACTTCTGCTCTCTGGAACGAGATCAGATGACTTCACATTCCTGCAGGGTCTCAACGTTCGGCTTTGTTTCTAGGGCCCGTACCTGCCCAGAGATGCTCCCACAGCACTGACCTGGTGGCTCCTCTGCGGCGGCAGAACCGTCGGCAACAGACTAAAGCTGGCGTCCAACACGCCGAGGAGGCCATGCGGGACGAGGGGTCCACAGGGAGCCGGGGCCGATCTGCTGGCCCGACAGTATCTGTCCATCTGGCAGAGGTGACCTCCGCGGGATTCCAGCCGTGTCATCGGGGGCCCCTGCCCACAGGAAGGTCAGGGGCGCACACAAGCTGTTCTGGGCTTGCTCATCACGACACGACAGACTCACGGACAGAGAAAAATATCACAGGAAGGAGGAAGCGTGGAGGAAGCTGATACACAGCCAGTCACTGGAATGGCCCCAGCATCTTTGCAGTCTGTCACCGGCTAGAGGCCGTGTTGCAAACTCCAAAGCCTCAGGGCACTGTGGCGTTTCCAGACCGGGCAGTAGCCACACGGACAGTCTGGCAGCTGCGGAACCCCAGCCCTCAGCGTCAGCCAAGCGCAGCGACATCAGATACAGAGAGCGTCCACACATGCTGCAATTTAAACTCCTCATGGCAATGCTTCCAATCCTGAAACCTCATCAACATTAATAAAAAATGCCCCACTGTGTGGACACAACACAGCCTGCTTCAGGCCACACACACGTGGCCACAGCCCAGGAGCCTGCCGGCGCTGCTGGGAGCGGGGCGTCTCCTGGGAGGTGAAGGGCACCCACGGAGGGGCTCGTGTACTGAGTCACTGAGTCACGTATTCCCGCTGCCGTAACAGCTCTCAGAGGCCCTTGGGACCTGCTGCCAGAGCCACTGGCCAGGCCCCTGTGCCTCAGCCACCAGCAGCACCTGAGGCCGGCCTCCCGGTCTTCCGCAGAGCTGGGCCTGGTCCATCAAAGCCCCGGCTCGGGGCCTGGGGTCCCAGGAGCTTGGATTTCAGTGCTGGGAAGTCAGGTGGCACTATTCGTTTGTACCAGGGTTTGTGGTAAGGAGGAGCCGTATGTAACAAATTATCGTGGTAAAAACACCTCGGAGTCATTGGCTGCCGCTTGCCTCGCTGTCTGCGGTGAACTTCTAAACTGGAGAACATCCTGGGCGACTGTGAGATGAGGCTTTGCAGGCTTGGAATAATGAGGCTTTGCAGACCTCTGATAATAACAGCTACAGCCCCTGCTGACTGCGGCACTCGCCTGCCCTGCCTGGGCACCTGTGTCCACTCACAGACGGTTCCATTACCACCCCTGCTGACCCCCAAGGAAGCCAAGATATTGAAAGACGAGTTAACAGCCTCAAACCACACACCTCCATTAGGGCCTGCTGCCCCCTTCAGGGAAGTGAGAAATTGTATTCTACTTAGGCAGCCTGCAGGTCCATGGCCGCGAGGGGTGTGCGCTGATGTGTCTGAGGTCCTGCTTACTTGACGTCGATGTCACACTCGTATTTACAGTTTGACGTTTCCTAGGTGTACCGAAACTCAAGCTTTATGAAACAGAAACACACAAGGACATGTCCACACACGCGCACACTGCGGTATTTCTGGGATGAATATTTTTCTCTCTAGCTGCTAAACACAGGGAGTTCTGTCTCCCTAGTCCGAGCAGGGAACTCGCATGTCTTCCTCACGGACTTTGACAGGATTCCCCCTCCACACAACATGCCCAGGACCCAGCCGGCAGCGTGCAGTAGCGGAAGGCGGCGTCCTCCTGGCTGTAACATGGCAGACCGGAGCAGCTCTCGCGCAGCTCCCCAGGCCAGAGGGCTCCGCCAACCAGCTCTGTCCCAGGGAGGAGCCACACTCCTTCCAAAGGGCAGAGGTGCCCTCTGTTGGTGGCTCCTCTCCTTTGACAGTGGGATGCAGAGGGACCCGACTTTACTCCCTGCCCTGTGCTAGCCACCGTCAGAACTCTGGAGGGAGCAGGGCGCTGAGACCAATCGCTGCCTGCCCTCCTGCCTGGGCTCCAGGGACGAGGACAGTGTGCAGTACCGCTCCAGCGGCTCCACCACAAAGCAGCCTGGCTCTGCAAAGCTCGGTCAGCACGCAGCTCCACGGCCCACAGGCCCCGGTGTCCTCCTCCTCTCATCAGCGGGGCAGCCGTCCCCATGGACAGCCCCGAGCTTATGGGACAGGCAAGACCGACGTGTTCACAACATTCTGCCAGGCTCCCCATGGCCGGCTCCGCCAAGTCCCTGAAGCTGTCTGCTTGCTAAGGAGCGGACGGCCCTGGCCATGCACGGAGCCAGCCTGCCTGCCCGAGGCGGTCCTGTGTGCCTGCCTACCCGAGGTGGTCCTGTGTGGCCTTAAGCATTCACTGTAGGGACCAAGATTTATCTACCTACAAGTGCAGGACTTGATCCTGGCTGCAAACATCGCGGCTCCCTCGTCCAGGCCCCCAGCTCCCTTCCCTGATAGTCACGGAGGGGCCATGGCTTTCTCCACACTGTGACACAGCGACGCCCTCACGCCGCAGCTGGGAGGCCCCATTTCCTGCCTTCTCGTGGAATCTACCACCTGCTCCAGGATGGCCTTCCTGCTGCCCTCCGCTGGAGGGCCGTGTGCACACACGTGATGTTTGAAGAGCCGACACAGCTTGAGCGAGCTGGTTTATGGCTTCCTCACCACTCTGCACTGAGTTCCTGCGGAGCCCAGGGGAGCACCAGGAATGGGACGCTACTCAGCACCAGGAGGAAGTACCACAGCTCCACGGGGCCGCCCAGGCTTGACTGACTCAGGGCACTGAGCACACACCTGCCCCGCGTGGGGCCTCCCGGGCCTGCCTTGCCCACGGCAGGAAGCGAGGACACCCGCAGACTGCAAATTCCTCTGTGGCTCTGACACTGGACAACAGCTCGGCCATCAGCACCCTGGAGGTGACCGAGAGCAAACTGTTTCCTGGACACGCGGCGGGCTGCAGTGCACGGCCTGTGGAGCTGTGCGCACTTGGCAGCTCCGTGGCCTCGCTGCGGCACCCCGGCCCCTCTCCGGGGCACACAGCAAGCACGGCAGGCAGCAGGCAGCCGGCCAGACACTCTGCCCATCACAGCGCAGGTGCAGGGGAGGGCACTGTGCCACCGCGGTAAGCCCCTGCTCGGAACACCTGCACCATACGCCAGCGCCTGGTTCCCCTCTGCTCCAGCTCCCTGCCAGCGTGCGGACAACTGTTCGAGTGCCTGGGCCCCGGCCACTCACATGGAGACCTGGATGGCTCGTGGCTTCAGCCTGGCCCAGCCCTGGCTGTTGTGGGCATGTAGGGTGTGACTCAGAGGATGGAAGACCTTCTATCTGTCTCTCTGTTGCTCTGTCTCTAGAGCAGAGGAAACTGAATAAACAGTTAAAAAGAAAAGAAAAGAAA
Organism: Lepus europaeus; assembly: GCF_033115175.1. NCBI lineage: Eukaryota > Metazoa > Chordata > Mammalia > Lagomorpha > Leporidae > Lepus > Lepus europaeus. The sequence continues at coordinate 123,589,386 of NC_084835.1, forward strand.
CCCCACAAGTGCAGGCGTGTGGACAGAAGCACCTGCACCCCCACTGTAGCTGACACCTCTGTGGAAGGGTTAGGGACCCGTGAGGAGCTTCGGATCCGTATCATCTCCACAACTTAGGGACAAGACAATAACAGGTCTGTTATGTCACATGGTACACACTGTACATATGCACACATTGTATGTGTGCCCCCCCCCACACACACAGAACAACTATCAATGTTACTAATCACCCCAAACCACCACCAGGGCAATAATGATGAAGATGATATCTGATCGAAAAACAGGTAGCTTAGCCAGAATAACTCCAGGTGACTTCCATTTATATGCAAAAACTCAACTTGGACATTGGTTTTGCTTTTTCCTGTGTTGCTATGTCTGCATACTGTACAGGTAAGTTATGTCTGTCTGGGTGTCTCTGTATCACTTCTGTGTTATGTCTGTACGTGTGCCCATACAGCGCTACTGACCTGTGTCTGTATACATCACTTCTACAGTATGTGCTGGTCTGCATATGTGCCTTGTATGTTACGTGTGTATGGGTCACTAGGCATAGTGTCTTGTGCTTTGTGTCTGTATAAATCACTTCTTTGTTATATCTTAAGTGTCTATGTACAACACCTCCATGTTACGTGTGTATGGGTTAGTATGCCCCCTTTGTATGTCATACCTGTAACTGTATATGTCACTTCCATGTTATGTCTCTGTGTGTCTGTATGCCTCACTTCCACATCACGTCTGTAGTGTCCACACACAACACCTCCATGTTATGTGTGTAAGGGTCAGTGTGCACCCCTCGTATGTCACACCTGTAACTGCCTGTATATGTCACTTCCATGTTATGTCTGTGTGTCTGTATGCCTCACTTCCACATCATGTCTGTAGTGTCCACACACAGCACCTCCATGCTGTGTCTGTATGGGTCTGGGTACATCGCTTCTACATTCAGTGCGCATGGTGTCATACCTATCACTTCTACGAATGGAGCTGGGATACACGGGCAGACACCACCTAAAGAAACTGATCTCAGAGTTCACAGGTGGATTTATTCCTAAAGCCACCATTGTCCCACCGTCATTTCCCAACCCAACGCTGGCCACCCTTTTGTTCTGAGACATGGCCGCCCGCCTTCCACGTGTGTGCTGCTGGCTTCTCCTCCTTCCTCCCTCCTCTGCCTCCGGGGAGCCCCCCTGCCTAGGCAAGCACCCAAGACAATTGCTAGGAAAACGGAATCAAGCGCACAGAACTGCGGGAAACATCCCTTCCTCTTCCACTTGCCGGTCTCATCCCTGTTAATCAACTCTCGCAGCTTCCGGGCCTCTGTGCTAAGTGATTTGCATGGAACTATAAAATACTGGAAAAGTGGGGAGCGGCACATTTGGTATTATGTGTGTTTGCCCAAGACAGACAGAATTATAACAAGGAAGGGGCTTTGGGAAACAGCAAGTTACCCAGGAACAAAATACCCAGCGTGGATGACCCTGCTGGGCGAGGGAGGCGTCAGAGGAGACCTTTCCATAAATAAGCAGAGGCCAGGCGGGCACAGGGCCAGGCAGTCGGCTGGCCTTTCGCACCTGAACTCGCAGGCCAGGCTGTGCTCCTGTGCTCCAGAAAGGGGTGCTTATTTTAGCAGCCAGAACACTGCTCACAGCAGGGCGCTCTGTGGGGTGGAGCACATTTAACCCCTTGCTCTCTTCACTTCAGGAGTGCGTGGAGACAGTGATACAGGACAGCGTGGCGCTGCTCCCCCCCCCCCCCCCCCGCCCGGGGCGAGGCCGTGGGAGGGAAGGCAGCCTCTGAGCTCCGCAGTCCCAATGGGAAACCGTTTTGGACAGCACCGAGGTAAAAGTCAGCCGCGAACACACACACCCACTCTCGGGGAAGTGCAGAGAAAGGGGATCCTCACGGCAGGAGGAGAAAGCACAATGCTGTAAGACCAGTTATTTCCCAATCCCTCGGAGTCTTTCTGTGCAGATCAGATGCGCCCACAGGGCCTGGGCTTTGGTGCAATTTCACTTCCCCATTTGTTATTTTTCACATTTATGAAACCGACGTCAGGCTGCTAATGCCTGAGCGCATGGCGAGAGATACGCCGCCTAGGAAGGGGAGCCTGGGGGACCTCGGGGCGGGGCGTGCAGGGGAAGCCACGAACAAGCCCCAGACGGACGGACAGAGCCTGTGGGCCACGCGCAGGTGCTGCAGGAGGGCAGGAGGCAGCGTCCCCGTGCTTGCACCCCCACTTCTGAGGACGAGGACGGAGCCACGGGTCCCCCCGCCATCAAGGACTTAAAGCCAAAGGCGCACTGCGTGTGCCCAAGCATCCACATACCGAACACCTCGTTGTCCTCCGAGGTCCCCCGCGAGAGCTCTCCAAGGTTTCTCGCTCTTCCAGATGCTCCTTTGCTAGGGCCCGCGTCCTGCAACAACAGCAGCAAACAGGTCCTTAAGACCAAGCGCAAACAACCGTGTGGGCTCCTCCCTCTGTGAAACTCGTGTGGGACGCTACAGCTTCCGCACGCAGAGAACAGTCCTGGACCAGGGCCGCTCCCCTGCAGAGGACCCTCCACGCCTCCCCAGCTCTCGCGCGCTCTCTCTGGGCAGCCGGACGCTTCCATGCAGGAAAGGGAGCACCAGCCTGGATGCAGGCGTCCGCTGAACGCCGCCCAAGTATGCCAGGAGCTGCCCCCACTGAGTAGTGTTGTGGACCAAGGGGGACATTGTCGGGTAGAGCAGATATAAACCATACATCCCTGAGTTCCAGTTCTGGCCACTGCCAAGCCGCTGGGCCTGCCTGATAGGGGCTGGGAGGAAACCACAGCCCAGAGTTCCCGCCACGGCCCTGCGAGGAGGGGCCTCCTGAGCTCCCTGGGAATCGACAGCCTTGGAAGCCGAGGGACTCTGCGCTCTCCTCCGGGCCTTCCTCTGAGGGTGGGGCCCCAAGGACAGCCCTAGGGTGGGCCCTGCGTCTTAGTTTAAGCACAAGGTAGACAGTGGGTGTGGTGACGCTTCTTCCCAGTTCTGTAACCCACCCACTCAAGACGCATCTGAAGGCGCCGTCGCCACATCCCGCTCCCTCGCACCCCTCCCTCCCCACCTCCCCTTCCGGGGGCAATCAGTGTTTCTAGATCCTTCTGGGTTCCCTGCCTGTGGTCTGTGCACAGTCGAGCAACAACACTTCCTTCCCCTCCTCTCTCGACACGAATGGCCTCGCCCTGGCTGCGCTCTGCTCACTTTCCTCAGGGAATAGGGACCCCCAGAGGTGACTACACATGGGCACCTGCAGAGCCGTGTGTCCCCAGCAGCCCAGCACGGCTAGCACCTAACCAGCTGCGTTCAGCTCGTTGGCATTCGGTTTGTCAGTTCCGACCGGTGCTCACTGACCCCAGTTAACTCTACATGGTGCATAGGCACAGGGGGATTTCTGGAAGTTGAAGGAGTGCAGCGGAACCTTCCACAGCCGGTTCGAGTGCCCCCGCAGTGCTGCAGTGGCCGCTCCTCCGGGGCTGAGACTTCCTACCCCGGCCCCCGCGCTGACCAGCGCCAGGCTCCACCAGGCCGCTCTCTCACTCCCACGGCACCCTCCTCCCAGGACCACAGGCGCTGCACAGCCTGTTTTACATCCCCTTCCTTCTAGAGTTGGGGGTGGGATGGCTGGGCTCACACTGTGACCTGGCTGTGTGGCCAGGGGCAAGTCACTGGGCCTCTGGGCCTCAGGTTCCTTATCGATGAGAAGGAGCCAATGCTAGCAGTGCCTGGTGTGGGTGTAGAGAGGACCACTTAAGCTGCTACTTAGAAAGTGCTTGGAACGTGTCTGGCACCTAGAAACTGCTATGGAAGTGGCAGGGGTCCGGGGTGCACATTAGCGGGAAGTGGGGATTGGGAGCAGAGCCAGGACTTGAACCTGACCCTCCAGCACGGACGTGGGCATTCCCAGGGACGGCTCCCCTGCTGTGACAGATGCCCGCCCTGCTGACAGTGTCCTGCAGGTCCTCTTTATAGAAAAGGTCGGGTGATTCTTGCACGTCTAAGGAAATACTAGCTCTGCACCATCTCCTCCGCCCTGGTGTCAGGTGCTAAGGTGATCTTAACAGGACAACGTGGCGTGCAGAGGAATCCGCTCCCAGCCACCACCGGGATTCTCTCTACACCCGCAGGCCGCTCGGCACAGGCTGGAGTCAGAGCTGCTCACTAGGATAACTCCAGAGCAGAACCTCACAGAACCGTGCTCATCTGGGAAACAAGACACACCATAAGAGCCAACAGGGCAGACCAGGGTCAGCAGGGACGGACTGCGGCCTCAGCTCAGGAAGCGCTCGGATCTGTCCCACGTCCACCAGAGACAGCGACAGCTCAGCGCCCAGGCCCCGAGGGCCTCCACCACGTGGCTGCAGGCTCCGTCACACACAGGGATGCCCAGAGCACGAGTCCCTCTGCCCCCAAGCCCATCACAAGGACAAACAGAGCAGCTTGGGTTTACACTGGATCATCCATGTGTGAGCACCTCCTGTCATTAGCACAAGTGACTGTCACTCATCTGGAAGGGCTGGGAGACAGAGTCCCAGCCACGGGGGAGCCCCCTGCAGAAAGGCTTGGAAGGTTCCAGTGGCCTGTGTCGGAGCTGCGTTCCCACAAAGCCGGGAAACGCGGTCCCAAGCCCTTGGGGCTACTTGCTGTTACAGTCACACTCTAACAGGTCATTTTTTTGTGTAGTCTAAGCTCACTGTGAAATAATGAACACAAAGAAATGCGCTCAGGGTTTTAGTAAACCCGGGCTTTTAGAAGCGGCACCACGAAGACATTAGCCAGTGTCATAGTAAAACTGCTTGCCCAGGTCTGTTATGTAACTGTGCAGGCTCAGTCTATTTCAGGAGCACAAACACCTCGCCCTTTACTCTGGAAGCGCCTCCTGCCTCAGCTGGGGACATGGGATACAGACGGTCGCTTCGGCAAGGGAAAGGCACGCACACACATGTGTGCACATGTACTCACACACACACGGATTCAGTTCAGTGAAGCTCTGTTACTTCAACAGCTGGACGGCTGAACTTCAAGTTCAATGAAAAGGCACGTCCAGCTACTTCACGCAAGGACGTTTCTTCAGCTCAAAAGAATAATGTACCAAACGCGTTTCCTCCCATTTTATTTACTTACTTTTAAAGTTTATTTATTTGCAAGGCAGAGTGACAGAGAGGGAGAGGAGAAACAAAGAGATTTTTCCATCTTCTGGTTCACCTCCCTTCCCCAGTTGCCTGCAACAGCCAGGGCTGGGCCAGGCTGAAGCCAGGAGCTCGGAACCCTGCGGGGCCCTGTGTGTGGGAGGCAGGGACTCGGGTGTTGAGCCGCCATCAGCTGCTTCTTGGGACATCAGCAGGACACTGGACGGGAAACGGAGCAACCAGGACTCGAACTGGCACTCGGTATGGCATCCCGAGCGGCAGCCTAACCTGCGGTGCCGCCACACCTGCCCCTCCACCTTTTAGATATCAAATACAGACTTGGTTTCCCCACAGAAACAGCAAGCCATGTGTGCCCTGCACTGCAGCGGGGGCAGGCGGCGACAAGGTTAAATGTTTAAAGACAGACTTGTCTGCTCCAAAGACAAACAGGTTCATGCCGACAGAACACAAACACTCCTCTGAACCTGTGAGTGACCGCAGCCCTACCACCCCTCTCAACCTCTCGGCCACCTCTGCGACACAGGACACGACAATCTCTGTCTCAGGGCCACCGTGAATGCGGTCAGCGCTGGGCGTCCTTGGTCAGTTTCTGACCACGGGCCATGGTCAGGGCTTTGGGAAGGCGGAAACAAATAACGTCGTGATGGCACACATGAAGAAGTGAGGAGAAGGTTCACTCGGAGTCCGATCGCACCTGGGCTCCGGTGCCCTCCCTGCAGGGGAAGCATTCACTGTGCAACGTTAGGGGCTCCCAGCCCAGAACAGCTCTCCCTCAGCCAACCCTGGGAGCGGACGGAGCCCTACCCCAGCCTGCTCCAAGAGCTGCCCTCCCCTGCCTCCACGTTGGACAGAACGAGTCATGAGAACTGCACTAGGAAACCGGACGTGTTTCCAGGTTGGCGTGCACACGGTGCCGTGCTGCAAGGTGGTCACCGCCATCAGCTAGGAGCAATTTCTCCCTCCTTCAACGCCCGAACTCGGGCTCTGCACGCGCAGGCTCAGGAGCCATTCTGTCGTCCAGGCAACCACCCTCTCCTATGTCATACATAACTGACAACAAAGCCCAGTTGGAATATGGTTACAAGAAAATGGAAAGCCACAAAATATTCTGAAAAACGCCTTTGCAGAGTTCAGCTCATTCTAACAGGTCATGTGACAACCCAGTTCTCCAGGAAGCGAGCACACTGAGCAGGCTTCCCCGGGTTACTCACGCAACCACTCTTTTCCTCCAAGCACTCAGGGAACGCAGGCTCTAAGAAGTCCCGGCGAGCTCCTGCTCTCTGGCTTCACCCACGTCGCTACGCACTCGAGAAGGAAACAGCAAAGGCTGGGTTCCTTCTCAAGGCCGCGTGGCAGGAAAGCTGTGAGCTACCAGGTTCCCAGAGTGAGCAGCTCCCTTCTGCCCAGCTGCGTATCTGATATTCCAACAACAACACGAAAAGCACAGCTCACCAGGAACGCACTCCTGCGCTTCCCTAAGCACTGTGGAACACGCCATCACGGCCCACTCAACAGCAGACATGGCCCCGAAGCTTGTGTTTGGTCCACGACATCTGACAATAAACGCTTCTTCAACCACTACGGCCCTTTATAATTTCAATAGAAAAAAAAAACCATCGGAGACTCGTGCTTTAGGGAGCAGAGCACAGCAGAACCATTGCCATGACAACTCACACGGCTCCGGGCTAGAACAGCAGCGAGCCACACACCCGCTCTGGGAGAAGGGACACCAGGGCGTGGATACGGCGAATGCATCGCCCGCCGCCCTCGTGTTCGCTGCACGTGGACGGAGAGGCTCCCTGGCCCAGCGAAGGGCCCATGTCCACTGCAGCCCATGACACTCAGGGTGCTGCTCGGGCAGGTGCAGAAGGAGCTGAGGGAACCAGGGCAGATGGCAGGGGGGCAGGCAAGGCGGGGCCGGCCGGCAGGGGCCGAGGAGTGGGGATGGGAGAGAGAGGCAGAGCTGGGGATAGAGAGGGGTGTGTGTGAGTGAGAGAGAAGGAGAGAGGGAGAGAAGGAGAGAGAGGGAGAGAAGGAGAGAGGGGGAGAGGAGGAGAGGGAGAGAGAGAGAGAGCGAGCAAGCTGGAGATAGAGAGGTGTGTGTGTGTGTGTGTGTGTGAAGGGGGAGAGGCTTGTTGTGCTGGGAGAGGGAGAGGGAGAGGGAGGGGGAGGGGGAGGGGGAGGGGGGGAGGGGGAGGGAGGGGAGGGGGAGGGGGAGGGGGAGGGGGAGGGGGAGGGGGAGGGGGAGGGGGAGGGGGGAGGGGGAGGGGGAGGGGGGGCGGGGGAGGGAGAGGGAGAGAGAGCGCACGCAAGCGAGCTGGAGATAGAGAGGTGTGTGTGTGTGTGTGTGTGAAGGGGGAGAGGCTTGTTGTGCTGGGAGAGGGAGAGGTAGAGGGAGAGGGAGAGGGAGAGGGAGAGGGAGGGAGAGGGAGAGGGAGGGAGAGGGAGAGAGAGAGGGAGAGGGAGAGGGAGAGGGAGAGGGAGAGGGAGAGGGAGGGAGAGGGAGAGAGAGAGGGAGGGAGGGAGGGAGGGAGGGAGGGTCCTGCTGTGCTGACCGGTCATGCCCCACAGTGTCTTCTAAAGGAGGTAAATTCCTACCAACCACTACATCTGCCTTTTCATTTCACCATCTGGACGTCAGTGCTGGTGAGCGCCTTGGCGCCAGGGTGAGGTCACACGGTATGAGGTCACAGGTGTCACCTTGGGCTCTGGGTGCCTCCTTGGCGAACCTGCCTGAGTGTGCTCACAGGGGCTTGTGCTCAGGCTGTGAGGGTGCACTGGGCCACGAGGCCCCTTTCCTGAGTGTCCAAGGCTGTGAGCACACAGTCACCTGCACGGCGCTCACATTTACAACTAGGACAATGAGCTGAAGCAATCGGGACAACGATGTGTCAGACGCATCCGAGAGTGGAGCCGGGGCTGAGCCTAAGACGGCGTCACTGCAGTGGCCGTGGGGGACAGGAAAGAGACCATACGTGCACACGCACGCTCATCACATACATGCCACACACATCCCACATATGCACATGCCACATGCACGCTCATCACATGCATGCCACACACGCCACATGTACATTCATCACACGTGACACACAATCTATATGCATACCCATCACATGCATGTCACATGCACACTCATCACATACATGCCACACACCACATGCATGCTCATCACAGTGCCACATACACGCATGTCACACACTCACACGTGCCACATATACACACACCACACATGCAGAGACGCACACCACAGACACATCATAAACATCACATACATGCAGCACACACACAGATACACGCTAGACAAGCAGAAAATGTCAACAGATGACATTTTTCACAAACGTATTCCATCAATTCAAAACTTCTAAACTGAAAACCAGACACTGAAGACAGGAAGCGTCATTTGGAAAGCTGAATTTTTGTTCATTTCTTCTCAAATATTGTAAGAGTCTCATGAAATATAAAAACACCTTCCTTAATAATAAAGCAAGGGCAGAGATGATGGGAGGCCCTGCTCTCCCCACTCGGAGCCTGAGGTAAGCTTGTGGCCCGGGTCCAGTCTGGCTGGCATCTCTGCAGGGCCAGGCCTACTCCAGAAGCACAGGGAGCAGGGGACCCAGAGCCACGGCCGCCATGCTGCAGCCCTGCCCTGGTGCACACACCTCGGGGGCCAAGTGCCGAATCCACGCCCAGGAACCCCAGCTCAGCCCACTTCTGCTCATCACAGTCACCACGATCCACACACACCCCCCTGCTGGCTACACTCGGTGTCAGGTCATCAGGCAGATGGGAACCCAAACAGGCACGTGAGAATCCCTTCACACCATGTGGGTCTACCACGAGCCCAAGTACGCGGCCGCAGTGAAGCCCCACGGCGTGCAGCTCACGCTGATGACAGCCCCAGAGCTGCCACCTCCCTCCCTCCGCACCGTCAGGGCTCATCCGACAATTCAGTGACGCAAACAAGGCAGGAGGGGAAACTTCATGAGCCCAGCGCAAAGCACGGCGGTGAGCAAGTCCGACCTTGGCGGCTCAGGTGCGCCTCCTGGACCCCTCAAGCAGGAGACCCCCAGATCGTGGAACCCTGAGGGCACGGGAGATGTCCACTGGGGGTGGAGCCTCTGTGTCTGCCAGTGGGCACAGGGGGCTGTTTGTATTTCCACATTATCCACCTCTGACACTTGTTGATTTCTGCTCCCAGAAGTCTGTCCAAGTTAACCACTGGCAACCCTGTCACAGCTTCCGCTAAGAATCAAGTCAACGGGTACTCCCAGACCCGACACCTCGGCACGGGGCTGAAAATGCAGTGTGAGGGCCTAAGCCCGACCCCTCTGGGTCCCGAGTGCGGGCTGTGCTCGGAGCTCCAGGCCCGGCTCGCCGCAGGGAGCCGGAGCCGCCCAGAGACCCGTGCTGAGTGCTCACGGGCAGCTGGTTTTCTGCTGCCCCCACGTTATTTTTAATGAAGGCTGTCGAGGACCGGCTCATGTGCTAATTGCACCTTAGGCCTCGGACAACCACGTTCCCACTCCTGAGACTCGGTGCCACCCGTGTTCCCGGCCCATCGAGCACTCAGAGACCAGACGTGCCCTTCCGGCCACTGTCTGCCCAGAAGTTCCTCCTTGAGCCCATTCCAGCAGCAGAAGCATTTCACCTCCACCCCCTTCCCCCGGACTGCCCGCGGCACAGCTTTCACCTCCACCCCCCCCCAGACTGCCCGCGGCACAGCTTTCACCTCCACCCCCCCAAGACTGCCCGCGGCGCACGCTTCGTCCGATCGTCCCTGACGCCAGCGAGATGCCCTGTGTCTGCAGACTCCCGCCGGGGCCACTGCTGCTGTCCCCCTCCCCACACCGGAGTGCTCTGTCCGGCAGGTGGGAAGGGGGCTCCTCCTCCGGCGGTGGCTGTCAGGGCCCCCATGCCACGTGTGTTTGTTCAATCCCACGCCCACTCACACCCCAGCCACTTCTTCACTCAACCTCGGCTCCGTGTCCAGCACTGCTGGGCTCTGTGAACGCACCCCCCCCCCCAGTCAGGTGGGCCTGGGCATGCGCCCTACTTCTGCACACTTTAGCTGCTCAGGCACAGAGGGGAGACGGGGAAGGAAGCGCCGTGGTCCTGTGTGTGGTGTGCGTGGCACACACTGCTCCATGCACAGCACGTGATGGGTACAGCTGCTGCTGTTGCACCCACTGACTGCTTCTTCTTGGTTCTACTGTGAAGGAGATGAGACTGTGTGGGTGCCATCTAGACAGCTCGCAGCCGCACAGAGGGGCACACACAATCCCGCCGCGACACGTAGAGCTCCGGGGAGGGGCTGCGAGGAGCCTCGTGTGAGGGGGCACCCAAGACGGCAGGTGCTTCGGTTCTGCAGGGAATCGCTGGCCTTCCTACCAGCCCCTCTGCTCTGAGGATGGCTGGGGGCCGGGGGTTGTGAGGGTCCCACCTGGACCCACTGCCCCTTGCTGAGCCCACATTCTAGCGCCGCCTGGCCCTGCCTGGCCCATGGAGCACCGGCCTCAGCGCCCTCCGCTCCCTGTGGGAGTGGCTGCCGGGTCGAGGCACGTCCCTCCCACCTCCAGGTTTAGGAGGCCTGCCTAGCACACGGCCTGCGTGACGGCCTGTCTCCCGAGGAGCCCCAGGACAGACTGCCGGGGACCTGCTGACTTTCTGATGTGCCCTCCCAGCCTCTCGGGGGACATCGGGCAGCCCGCAGTCCCGAGGGGCGCAGTGTTTGGCCCTGCGCCCGGGGTCAGGTGGGACCTATGCCTTTCTCAGCTGGGTGCCACTGTGGCTGAGGCGCGTCTGACTTCCTCCCACACCTGCCACATGCGTCCTGCGGAAGGGTGGGAGTGGCCGCCTTCTGTTGTGAGAACAGTGGCTGGAGGACGGTCGGGGGTGAGCCTGGGACAGGAGGGGCTGGCGAGAGCGCCCCTACCCGCAGGAAGTAGCCCTGGGCTCCGGGCACCTGGGGCTGTGACCTCAGGGATGCGCCGCAGGGTGCTCACCGGTGTGCCCGTGGAAGGGCTGGCGGAAGGTTCCAGAACAGGCTGCTCTGGGGGCCTCTGCTTCCTTCCCCTTTGCCACCTCATGCAGTCTCTAGAAGTGTGAGCGACACAGCCTTGCACTGCTTTCCTGAACGCAGGGGAGAGAACCCAGGAGGGCCCCGACAACCTCAGCAGCGTCTCTTCTCCCACATCACCTGTGAGGCTGCTGCACTGGACCCCCTGAAGCCAGAAATGCTGAAAACTGAGACAACCCGGGGTCCGTCCTGCTGGTCACCCACCTTGTCCCAAACGGGCCAAGTCGAGGGCTGAGACATTTATAACCCCGAAGGCCTGCTCTTCATCTAAGGCCCTCTCTGAGCGTCCCCCGGAGCGGGCCTCTGGCTCATAAAGTTCTCTACTGACGTCCGGCCATGCTTCTGGATTTTTCTATTTAATCAGCTTGAGAAAACAAGGTGCCACGTTGAGAAACGGGCTCTGAGGTTGCGAAAGTCAGACTCGTGTGGGGAGTAGCTCACTGGTCTCTTTGTGTTTCTAATTAATCCGGCTTTTTATCTACACTGTGCATCAGAGGCGAGCACGTGCAGCCAGAGACAGAGGCGCGGGCCCTGCGGGGCCCCGGGGAATGGTGTGCGCACTGTCACCGTGAGAGCCTGCTCTTTGTCCGTGGGGCTCCAGACGGCACTGCAGTGGCACCCTGGGAAATCTCTCCTCCGTAGACCAGCACAGAGGCAGTGCACAGCTCAGTTCCTGGCACCGTGGAAACGGGGACTTCCACGTGGGCAGGCAGTGCAACCCCTGTGTACCACCACGTCCCCACTGTGACTATGGCCATGCTCCCAACTTCCCCCCGTGAGCTGCTCTCCATGGCCGCCCTGTCACACTTCGTCCCCAGGGAGCAGTGCTGCTGGGTTACCCAACCTTGGGGATCTCTGGTCTCCTCACAGCCCCCTCGGCAATGAGACATGACGACTCTCGTGTGCTCGTTAGCTCACCTGGGTACGGGGGCTGTGATCGGCGTGTGACCAGGGGACGGGTACGTCCTCAGCACCACACGGAGCTGTCCGCCGGGGTGCGGGGACACTGCTGAGGGACGGGATCCTGACCACGGGCTACCTGTGGAGTGCTTCCGAGAGCAGTCACCTGCCCAGGTGTGGGCCAGGTGAGGGCGCAGTGTGAAGGAGGGGGTAGTGCCCCTTCCCTCCGTCCTGCGGAGCAGCAGGTGTGGGGCTGCAGGTCGGGCCCTTCCCAGCCCCAGCCTCACGCCTCCTCTGCGACCGTGTGTGGGCACCGACCGCTGTCCCCGTGCCCGTCCCCCGGGACGGGAGACAGAATCAGTACGGAATTCCTCCCGGCCACCAGCCCCGAGCGCGGCCCACGGGGAGGCGGCCAGCAGGCCTCTGACACCGAATCTGCGGGGGAAGCCGGCCCCTCTGAGCTGGCTGTCGGCCGCCAGCCGGCGCTGGATCTGCCAGCCTGTCATTTCCAGTTCTGGCCAGGTCACTCTGAGGATGAGGGGAATTCAGCTGGTCACTGACCGCCGCTTCAAGACACAGGAGACTGCGAGGCGTGGGCGGGAGCCCCTGGCCAGTGTCGGAGGCCCTGACAACGCGTGAGGGGTCCCCAAGCTGCTCTTTCCACACCTCATCTCCTGCGGAGCTTGACTTCACTCACACCCCACACCCCTCCAGGCGCCTTGTGACCCAGCTGTGGGGCGTTAGATTCTAACTGGTGGGTGGTGTGTGGTGACAACCGTGGAAATACAGCAAAAGCCACCACATGGCACCACACCATGACAGCCACCACGCAGACAGCTCCCTGTCCGGATCCTCGACGGCAGCTCTGTCCAGAACTTTCCACAGCAATGGGAATGTTCTATGTCTGTGCTTGCCCGACGGATACATGGGGCCAACAGCACGCGGAACGTGGCCAGCACCACTGGACATCGGAATCTGAAACGCCGTCAGCTTTGGAGTAATTCAGACTTGAGGAGCGCGCGCTGCGAGTGGCGGCTCTCAGCTGGTGCGCCTGCACCACCTCTGTTCTCTCAAACCTGCTCCATGGGCCCGAGTCCCCTTTTGCTGGAGAAGAGAAACTGGGGTGTCTGCCAAAGTCATACGGTTTCAAGCAAAAGCTGATGTCACGTTCAGGGGTAAAACCCTGTGCTGAACACAAGCCCCGTCCGTAAGTAGCAGAGGCCGGGAAGCCGGTGCGGGCGGGCCATGAGCTACGGCAATTGTGAGCGTGAGCTCACACCGGCCCTGCGACCTGGGAGAGCATCCAGCACGCCGGGTCTGACCGTCCCGCCTGCCACAGGAATCTCCAGGAGGCTCTCGCACACGTGTTCACGTGGCCACGTTCCATGCTCACCCGGCAGTCTCCCTGCTGACGTGCCGGCGCCTCTCCAAGAACTCCAGTGAGCCCGCAGGAGGGGACGCAGAGCTGCCCTTCCACGCCGCCTTCTACAACCCTGCGGGCCATCGGGAGCCCAGCTACGGTTCTGGAAAACTCGACAGAGCCGCATCTGACTGCAGCCTGAGCCCAGAGAGTACGGGGAGCACCCCCAGCCGGGCGCTGTCAACACGGGAGATGTTTCTGAGCCCTGGGCTGTCAAGACAGCCGGCCCCAGGGAGCGGGAAACGGCGGCCCCCACGGGAGAGCCCTGAGGGTCGGCTCCACGGGGTGAGTCCTGTGCCAGGTTCCTGCTCTGGGCTTGGGGGAAGCGAGGCCTTGTGGCCGTGAGAGCTGAGTGCCCCCGGTGAGAGACCCTCACCGGTGCAGGACGGGAGCGTGAACGGGTTCAGCAGCAACGCTCCCGGGGAGCCCACGGTGACACAACCTCTGGGGCTTATCAGCAGCTTAAAGAAAATGATTAACGTCAACTTCACGTTTCTCTTTTTCCTATTCTCTGTGGCCACGAGGAAGCCTGCCGGTGTGGCTCGGTTCTGCCCACAGACAGAGTGACCCAGAGGTGCCAGATGCCCCTCCAGCTCTGCCTGCCGCCGCCCGGCCCAGCCGGTCCCCTGGGCTGAGTCTGTCGCCAGTGAGACAAAGACAAGGACTTTGAGGTTCGTGAGGTGGATACAGGATGAGCAGACATCGCCAGAGTGTGGAAGACAAGATGGTGTGCCGAGGACCACGGGTGTGCGACGGGGTGGGGGACCCCTCCCCCCAGACATGGCCAGCCCACAGCCGCAGGGGCGGCTCATGGTGAGACCTCCTTGTGGGTGTGGCCTTGTGGTGCACCTGTGGCAGGAGAGGAGACTCTGAACAGGAAACACCAGAGTTACCAGGAGACAGACTGCTGCAGGACCGCGAGGGTGCAAGGCTCACGACACGCGCGGGTGCTCCTGTGGTGCCCAGCCTGGGGCGAGGTCAGCGCCACCGCTGGCTCCCGTTCCCCAGTGCTGCTGGGGTCCATCAAGTCAGGGGACGTCGTGCGTGAACCGCGCCCTCCCCAATCCACCGAGATGCCCCAGCCCTCTGGACGCCAGAGCGTCACTGCCTTGGCAGACAGCGCCTCAAGGGGGTCACGGAGCTAAAACACCGTCGTCAGGGGACCGGTGCCCTGAGAAGAGGGCCAGACGGCGGACGACCACGTGAGGACACGGCAGTGAGGGGTCCGCCTGCCGAGGGGAGAGGCACGGAGGAAACCCGCCCTGACGGCACCATCACCTCCAGGATGTGAGAGCTGTCGCAGCCGCCCACGCTGCCACCGCGTGGGACGCCAGCCCCGGAAGCTGACACAACACACAACGTCTGCCAAGAACCCGGCTCCAGCGCTCACGCCGGCGCTCCTACCACTCGGGGCACCTCTAGCACCCCACTCAGTCAACAGCTGCAGCTTAGCTACTTCCAGAAAACTCCAAAGAGCAGGCCCACAGGTGCAAAGGCTGGCGACACTCAGAGATGCGCGGAGGGAGCTGCAGGCACACAGACTCTGATCTGAGTGCCTGTGGGTTCTCCCCAGGGCCGCCACCCTGGCCACTCCCTCCGGCAGGTGGTGAGCCGCATCAGGCAGGCTATGCAATGCAGGGGGTCTGCTCTTTCCTGCAGGGCAGGTGGGTCTCCCTGGGGCTCCAGGCCAGCTCGGGTCATTTTTTGCCCCAGCCTGCCCAATGGTAGAGACGGCAACCGAATCCTAAGCAGGCAGATGGACACAATGCCGGCCCCTCAGTGAGATGGGGCTGTTCAGAGGCCAAGATCCACGGTGGCTCAGACAGCAAGAGCCAAGGGCGAGGCGGAGTTTCTGAACGGGAGCATGGCTCTGACACTGCTCTGCCCGAAGCAGCTCTGTTGCCCTCTGCACAGGACGGGCAGACGCACGTGACGCCCGTCCGGTCCTCGCCCCCACCCCCCAGCAGCCTGTCCTCACAGCCTGGGCGGTGCCCACACCTCGGGACGGACAGTGTGACAACAGGGACGTTGCCCTTTCTTGCAGCACCCAGAGAAACGCCCAGGAGCCCCTGAACCACTTGCTCTCCCTCGTCCTGGCTGTCTGCCATTTTCTCCAGCTTGAGGGAGAAACCAGTGACAAAACGCCCAGGCACTGGGGTCCTGGGGACGGGACTGGGGATCCTGGGGAGCGGGCCGCGTCTCAGCGCCTCCCTCCCGGCGGCCAGCGGCCCAGGGCGTGTTCACGTGGGGAAGTGGGTACGCAGGGCCGATTTGCTGCAGCTGGCACGCCCGTGAGAGGTGGCTGCAGACGGACGGGGGGTCAAGCCTTGGCTCCCGGGCACCTGGGCCATAAGGAAGGGGCGTTCCTTCATGTCAGAGCCCTCTCACCCCAGGAGCAACACCCCAAGGGGGTCGGGGCTGGCCGCAGGGGGCCATGTGGGCCTCCAATTCACCTCCGGGCTGCACAGAGGTGACTCGGGAGGGAGAAGAGAGGGGGCCCTGGGCCAGCCGACAGCGGCCAGACCACAGACCCTGTTAAGAGATCAGTGATGTGCACAGCTACACAAGGCTTCCTCTGGACTCTCTCGGGGTGAAAGCACAAAACAAGGCCGGCCGGCGTCAGGCACAGACAGGCTGAGCAGCAAACCACAGGGTTCCCTCCGGTTCACCGACGGCAGCAGCATGGGGCCGGCACCTTGGGGGCACCCAGTACTTCCCAGAGAGAGAGAGCTTTCCCTGCAAGCCGCCAGCCAGCGACTTCCCACTCCTGCTGTGTGGACTCCGCAATCCCCTGTGTGGCCAACAGCAGGCTGTGGGCGGCAGGGGTTCCGACGCCGAGTCCAGAGCACGCTCTGGACAGTGACTGAGTGCATTTACGGCGCCTGGTTATCGCTAACGGTAACAACGAGATTATCAGCAAGACAGCGTAAGGCTAATTAGCAGCAGTTACTCAGATGAGTGAAATTTACATATGTATAAAACGGGTCCTGACTCATTAGGCAAGAAGCGAGCTGATGCTGCTCGTGACGTTAATTAAGATAAAATACGAACAAGAACAGTATGCCATCGCTGATTTGCCCTGCACGGACGGTCTGGAAGCACACCGTGGAAAATTACCCACTTGGCTGAGGCAGGAACGGAGTCCACGTGGGGAGCAGGCAAGGCCCCACGGCTGCAGTTAGTTATCATCAACTAGAGGGCGACTCCAGGCCACCTCAATCCCCCGGACATCGCCGAGGGCCGCTCTGCGTGGATGCGGCCCCAGCCTGGGTGTCTCACTGGCCTGCCGCTCCGCAGTTCATCTTGAGGTCCCAACGCCTGCTGCTTTGTGTGGTGGTAGATTCTCAAGGAGGCCAGTGCTTCAGAACCCTCCTCTCTGCGGGTTAGGGCGGACTCGAGGTTTAGCACAGTGTCGGGTGCATTTCCTCAAAACCGGACATGGCTCCTGAGCAGCTGCCACAGGTGGACAGACAGTGAGGCAGGGAGGGCCCGGGCTGTCTGTGGCCCCGGCCAGCAGTGCCTGTCCTGAGCGTCTCTCCAGGACCCTCAGCGACACCGCCCAGAGGTCAGAATCAGAGGGAGCTGCGCCTGGAGCGGGGGGCGGGGCTGAGTGGGGGGTGGGGGGTGGGGGGGGTGACGAAGCTGCCGGCATTACAGAGACAGCCATTCGGACTTCCCAGCAGCGGAGATTCTCGCCTGCTTCCCGTGTGCTGTTTTTCCCGAATGTTCTGTGATAAAGGTTAGGAAAGGAAGGTGGGGGGACAGCACTGCCAGTTACAGCAGGATCCTGGCAGGGCTCCCCAGAAGTTTCCAGGGCTAGGAGGGCAACAGTGTCGCGGTTGATACGAAAACCCGGCAGGCGAGTACAGTTTGCACTGCAGGGGGAGAACCCGGAGCCTTGGCTCCCAAACCAGCAGAGCTCGGAAAAACGCCCGAGCCGGCACCGGGGCTCCTGGGGGCAGTCTGGGCTGAGCCACACCGGGGCTCCTGGGGGCAGTCTGGGCTGAGCACCCCGAGCCACACCAGGGCTCCTGGGGGCAGTCTGGGCTGAGCACCCCGAGCCACACCAGGACCTCCTGGGGGCAGTCTGGGCTGAGCCACACCGGGGCTCCTGGGGGCAGTCTGGGCTGAGCCACACCGGGGCTCCTGGGGGCAGTCTGGGCTGAGCCACACCGGGGCTCCTGGGGGCAGTCTGGGCTGAGCCACACCGGGGCTCCTGGGGGCAGTCTGGGCTGAGCACCCCGAGCCACACCGGGGCTCTTGGGGGCAGTCTGGGCTGAGCCACACCGGGGCTCCTGGGGGCAGTCTGGGCTGAGCACCCCGAGCCACACCAGGGCTCCTGGGGGCAGTCTGGGCTGAGCACCCCGAGCCACACCAGGACCTCCTGGGGGCAGTCTGGGCTGAGCCACACCGGGGCTCCTGGGGGCAGTCTGGGCTGAGCCACACCGGGGCTCCTGGGGGCAGTCTGGGCTGAGCCACACCGGGGCTCCTGGGGGCAGTCTGGGCTGAGCCACACCGGGGCTCCTGGGGGCAGTCTGGGCTGAGCACCCCGAGCCACACCGGGGCTCTTGGGGGCAGTCTGGGCTGAGCCACACCGGGGCTCCTGGGGGCAGTCTGGGCTGAGCACCCCGAGCCACACCGGGGCTCTTGGGGGCAGTCTGGGCTGAGCCACACCGGGGCTCCTGGGGGCAGTCTGGGCTGAGCACCCCGAGCCACACCGGGGCTCCTGGGGGCAGTCTGGGCTGAGCCACACCGGGGCCTCCTGGGGGCAGTCTGGGCTGAGCACCCCGAGCCACACCGGGGCTCTTGGGGGCAGTCTGGGCTGAGCACTCCAGCCACACCGGGGCTCCTGGGGGCAGTCTGGGCTGAGCACCCCGAGCCACACCGGGGCTCTTGGGGGCAGTCTGGGCTGAGCCACACCGGGGCTCCTGGGGGCAGTCTGGGCTGAGCACCCCGAGCCACACCGGGGCTCTTGGGGGCAGTCTGGGCTGAGCCACACCGGGGCTCCTGGGGGCAGTCTGGGCTGAGCACCCCGAGCCACACCGGGGCTCCTGGGGGCAGTCTGGGCTGAGCCACACCGGGGCCTCCTGGGGGCAGTCTGGGCTGAGCACCCCGAGCCACACCGGGGCTCTTGGGGGCAGTCTGGGCTGAGCACTCCAGCCACACCGGGGCTCCTGGGGGCAGTCTGGGCTGAGCACCCCGAGCCACACCGGGGCTCCTGGGGGCAGTCTGGGCTGAGCACCCCAGCCACACCGGGGCTCCTGGGGGCAGTCTGGGCTGAGCCACACCGGGGCTCCTGGGGGCAGTCTGGGCTGAGCCACACCGGGGCTCCTGGGGGCAGTCTGGGCTGAGCCACACCGGGGCTCCTGGGGGCAGTCTGGGCTGAGCCACACCAGGGCTCTTGGGGGCAGTCTGGGCTGAGCACCCCGAGCCACACCGGGGCTCCTGGGGGCAGTCTGGGCTGAGCCACACCGGGGCTCCTGGGGGCAGTCTGGGCTGAGCACCCTGAGCCACACCGGGGCTCCTGGGGGCAGTCTGGGCTGAGCCACACCGGGGCTCCTGGGGGTAGTCTGGGCTGAGCACCCCAGCCACACTGGGGCTCCTGGGGGCAGTCTGGGCTGAGCCCCCTCGAGCCGGCACCAGGGCCTCATGGGGGCAGTCTGGGCTGAGCACCCTGAGCCACACCGGGGCTCCTGGGGGCAGTCTGGGCTGAGCCACACCGGGGCTCCTGGGGGTAGTCTGGGCTGAGCACCCCAGCCACACTGGGGCTCCTGGGGGCAGTCTGGGCTGAGCCACACCAGGGCCTCCTGGGGGCAGTCTGGGCTGAGCACCCCGAGCCACACCGGGGCTCCTGGGGGCAGTCTGGGCTGAGCTCTCCAAAGAGGGGAAAGTGGAGGAAGGTGTCGAGGTGGCTGGAGAAGGGCCCGGGGGTGGCTGCTCAGGGCAGGGCCTGGAGAAACAGCTTAGCCACGCCCACCCTGCAGCCAGACACCTGGATGACCTGACCGGCAGGTCCAGGGTGAAAGCTGGAGCCAGGCCCAGGGCGGGTGGGAAGCCGGAGATAGAGGGAGTGACATTTGCCAATCAGCCTGTTTAAACCAGGCGAGGCTGACACAGTGAAAGAGCTTTTGCCTGCGTGCAGAGGGGTTTTATCATCTTTGCCTTCCGTGAGAACGGGCACATGGCACGGACACACAGCGGGGGGCCTCCTCCCCTCCCCTCTGCCTTTTCTCCCCGCCCCCCCAGTCCTTCCTTCCAAACACTTGCACGCGGAATGCTCTCTTCCCGAACACATCAGTTACCGTGCGTCACAATCACAGGGCCCCGCCTGCGTCCCGCCACGCAGCAGCAGCACACGTGCGTGTGTGGGGAGGAGGGGTGCGTGCGTGCGTGAGCTCGGCTCACTCTTACCTTATTGGCCTTCTCCACGTTCAGCTCCCGCTTCCCTGCGTGGTTCCCCATCCCGAACCTGGGGGCTCTTCAGAGGCTGAAAGAGAAAGCGCGGTGTCAGCCCGAAGCCGGTACGTGCAGAGTCTACACGCGTCCATGAGACGCGGCAGGCCCACTTCTGCGAAGCCCTGAAACGCGAGACAGATCCCAGGTGGCCCGAGGAGCGCACGCCACGGTCTTGGGGCCCTCTGCCAATACAGCAGCGCCGGCGCCCGGGTTCCCAGTCCGACCGCTCCCGTGTCTGTGGCACAGGCCAGCCCCTCTCAGGAGTCTCCAGGGGCTGTGCGCACACGGGAGGGTGCTGGGAGCTCCCGGAAAGCGGGCTCAGCCTGTGTTCGCTCTTGCTTCGCTACACATCTTCCCGGACGTTCTGGACATGCTTGCATGTGCACGAATTTCCAAAATCTCTCTGCAGCGAAGTAAACTTTCCTTGAACTCATTTCCCGTGAATCTTTGCATCTCCCTTTCGGGTGCGAGGTAAGTGGCTGCTGGGGAGGCGCTGGGCACTTCTGTAAGGTGAGCAGCGGCTGATCCTGCTCCATGAGCTCAGGAACGGCAGAAAGCAGAGCAAGGACTGCCCACGGGACAGGCGCCCGGGGACCCGCAGGGTCCACACAGACACGCCGTTGGGTGCAGGCAGAGCAAGGACTGCACACAGGACAGGCGCCCGGGAACCCGCAGGGTCCACACAGACACGCCGTTGGGTGCAGGCAGAGCAAGGACTGCCCACGGGACAGCGCCCGGGAACCTGCAGGATCCACGCAGACACGCAGTCGGATACAAACAGAGCAAGGACTGCCCACGGGACAGGCGCCCGGGAACCTGCAGGGTCCACACAGACACGCAGTCGGATACAAATAGACCAAGGACTGCCCACGGGACAGGCGCCCGGGGACCCGCAGGATCCATGCAGACACGCAGTCGGATACAAACAGAGCAAGGACTGCACACGGGACAGGCGCCCGGGAACCCGCAGGGTCCACACAGACACGCAGTCGGATACAAATAGACCAAGGACTGCCCACGGGACAGGTGCCCGGGAACCTGCAGGATCCACGCAGACACACAGTCGGATACAAACAGAGCAAGGACTGCACACAGGACAGGCGCCCGGGAACCTGCAGGGTCCACACAGACACACAGTCGGATACAAACAGAGCAAGGACTGCCCACGGGACAGGCGCCCGGGAACCTGCAGGGTCCACGCAGACATGCAGTCGGATACAAACAGAGCAAGGACTGCACACGGGACAGGCGCCCGGGAACCTGCAGGGTCCACACAGACACGCAGTCGGATACAAACAGAGCAAGGACTGCCCACGGGACAGGCGCCCGGGGACACGCAGGATCCACACAGACACGCAGTCGGATACAAATAGAGCAAGGACTGCCCATGGGACAGGCGCCCGGGAACCCGCAGGGTCCACGCAGACACGCAGTCGGATACAAACAGACCAAGGACTGCCCACGGGACAGGCGCCCGGGAACCCGCAGGGTCCACACAGACACGCCGTTGGGTGCAGGCAGAGCAAGGACTGCCCACGGGACAGGCGCCCGGGAACCTGCAGGGTCCACACAGACATGCAGTTGGATACAAACAGAGCAAGGACTGCACACGGGACAGGCGCCCGGGAACCTGCAGGATCCACGCAGACACGCAGTCGGATACAAACAGAGCAAGGACTGCCCACGGGACAGGCGCCCCGGGAACCTGCAGGGTCCACGCAGACACGCAGTCGGATACAAACAGAGCAAGGACTGCCCACGGGACAGGCGCCCGGGGACCCGCAGGGTCCACGCAGACACGCAGTCGGATACAAATAGACCAAGGACTGCCCACGGGACAGGCGCCCGGGAACCTGCAGGGTCCACACAGACACGCAGTCGGATACAAACAGAGCAAGGACTGCACACGGGACAGGTGCCCGGGAACCTGCAGGGTCCACACGGACACGCAGTCGGATACAAATAGACCAAGGACTGCCCACGGGACAGGCGCCCGGGAACCTGCAGGGTCCATGCAGACATGCAGTCGGGTGCAGGCAGAGCAAGTGCCCTCGTTTTATTTCCTAACCCAAACCTCGGCAGCTGATACACAACTTCCCCCAAACGCACAGAAATAAGAACTAGCCAAACCCATCACAAACTGCCCGCCTGCCCTTCCCACCCGAGGCCTCCCCCTGCGGGGACATCTGTGTGTCAGGCCGAGGTCGCACCCAGTCCCAGCACAGGCCTCCTCGGGCTGTGTCTGTGGAGCCCAGGAACCGCCCTCCTCCTGGGAGGCGGGGCACAGGGGATTTCCAGGATGGCAGGTGTGCCTGGGTGTGCGGCACTTCTGTCCCCCGGTCTCCCTTCGCAAAGGAGAGAAGGGCCGGCCTTGTCCACCTCCCCTGTTCCCAGCACCTTTCTGGGGACAAGCTGAGGGTCTGGCTGAGGATGCTCTCTTCGACTGGGGACCCCCAGCCCGTGAGGGATCCATGCGGAGAGAGGCAGTGAGGCCGCAGGTGTAGACCAGGATCCTGTGCACTGGGGGCACTGAGCCCAGGCATCACCAGCCTGACACCCAGGGCCACCAGGAGGGGACAGCCACGGTCCCAGTCGGGACCAAGTTCCCTCTTGTTAAGATCTCGCAAAAATGGAAAAACAGTGACCCAACGTGAGCCCGTCATGTTCCTGCTTTCCTGTCTCGTGTCCTCACCTTACAGGGAGAGTAACCCTGAAACGGCCAACCCGCCTGTTCCCTGCTTATGCCCTCTGGAGTTCTCGCAGGAGACCAGAGCCGGCCACCTGCCCTCTGCCTCTGGGACAGCTCCC
Organism: Lepus europaeus; assembly: GCF_033115175.1. Taxonomy (NCBI): domain Eukaryota; kingdom Metazoa; phylum Chordata; class Mammalia; order Lagomorpha; family Leporidae; genus Lepus; species Lepus europaeus. Next base: position 123,612,223 of record NC_084835.1, read on the forward strand.
AGGGCCGGGCGTGCTCGGTGGAGCAGAGGGCCGCTCACGACCACCGCGACATCAGGCGGCTCTGGCCTCTGAAGACGTGGGAACACAGTAAAGCACTGTTGGGATACGCGTGTCTCAAAACGCAAGGCTCTTTAGCTTTGCAAACCATTTCTGTGCCCATTGCAACCCTGCCGTCAACATCCCCAATTCACGTGGACAGGACAACCAAAACATCCCTTTAGGAACCTCCCTGGAAGTGACGTTTGGGGCAGGCGCAGGTCTTTGCTCCAGGAGAACGGGTGAAAGGGAGGAGGAGGATTGATTTTTGCCCCCTTGGGCCCCAACACGAGCGGGTGCTCCTGCGAGGTGCTGAGCTCAGTGCAGGGCACACGGGGCTGCCCCGCTAGAGGCTGACAACTTGCAATATGCCTGTAATACATGAGAACGCCAACACACGGAACACCTGAGCGTGCGCTAACGAGAATGAATGACGGGGCTGGCCCTGCGGCGCAGCGGGTAAAGCTGCTGCCTGTGGCCCCAGCATCCCATCTGGGCTCCCGTTTTAGTCCCGTCTGCTCCACTTCCGATCCAGCTCCCTGCAAATGGCCTGGGCAAAGCAGCAGCAGATGGCCCAAATGTAGGAGACCTGGATGAAGCTCCTGGCTCCAGGTTTTGGCCTGGCCTGGTGCTGTTTTGGCCACCTGGGGAGTGAACCAGTGAATGGAAGCTCGCTCTCTTTCAAATAAATACATATTTACAAAAAAAAAAAAAAAAAAAAAAAAAAAACCTGAAGACAGGCACAGATGGTTTTTTGGTCAGCTGACCACCTGGGCCTCAGGGGCACCTGCCATGGGCACGGAGCAGCCCGGTGCCTGGCCCCTGGACGCCATCTCGGGCTCTGCTTGCTGTCCACTACCCAGCAGCTTCCTTCCTCCACGGTCCTATCCTTCTCGTACCCTGTGTCCACCTCCCCAGGTGGGTACACGCTCCCTCCTTCTAGAAAACAAGCGCCTGAGGATGCGTCCGGAATGGGAGCAGCGCCGGGGCGGTGGGGGTGGGGGTCAGGGGAGAGCTGCTCCCGGGGAGGCGGTGGGAGTGTGCCCCAGCCGAGCTCGTTCTGATCTGACCTTCACGGTGCTCCCCAGCTAGGCTCCAGCACACAGTGGGAGCCTCGCTGAAATGTAACCAAGACACAGAAAGCCCAACACCACTGGACAGGATGGGCTGACACAGCCAAAGCTCAGGTCAGACTTTTGAACACACCTCCATTTGGTTCCGGAGACCCACCGACTCCGAGTTGAGGGTCCAGGAGAAACAGTGTATTTGTATTTATTACCGGGGCTGCTAAATGCTAGCCTGGGGTGCAGCTTACACGCCTGCAGGGACGCAGATGACAGAGTCAGGGCCCTCCAACGGTGGGAATCGTCTCGGGGACACCAGCACCTGCGGTGCTGCACGCGCCGTGGGAGGCACGGGAGGGCATGCAGGCCCCTCGTTCTCCGGGCTGCAACCACGAGCGACCGCAGCCTGCTTGGCTGGGCGCTAACACTCGCCCGTCTGGAGCCGAGTCACAGAGGGCCCAGGAGCCCGGCACCACAGCGCTGCAGAGACAGGGGCTGCGTGTTCCAAGGGCGTCTTTATTTCCTTCCATTTCTGCAATTAATCAAACTGAGACAGCGAGGGAAAAATCTGGTGAACATGTGGGATGCTGCCAGGAAGCCAGGCTGGCTCGGAAGGCTGACTTGAGTAATGGAAGAAGCTTCCGGCAGAAGGCAGGAGTGGGGAGGGCAGGGGCGGCAGAGGGCGGGCTCCAGCTCCCGCAGGACCGTCGCCCGTTTCGGCACCGGGGCGAAGCCTGGCTCAGAGTTCCAGCCAGCAGCTAACCGGTAATGTTCAGAGCGTTCAGATATTATCAACACTTCGTGCTAGCTCAGGGCTGAGGCCAGCGACAGGCAGTGCAAGCCAGGAATGCAGAATTGCTGGCATGGAACTCGATCTTCCCTGTTTGGTTTTCATTTTGACGCCGTGCTCCTGAGGTGGTGTGGACTGCTCAATATGACGTGGGAGCAGTCAGCTGGGAAGCTCCCCGCCCAGGACGGAGCAATGCCAAGGGCGGCCTAGAGAGCCCGCAGGCCAGGGTGGCTGGGCGGGCACCTGCCTCTCTGAGCCAGGGGAGGGCGGACCCCCGCTCCCACACAGGGGCCCCTTCCCGCTCCAGCCCGCGCCGGGTCCTGTGGCCCACTCACTCCTAACAACAGAGAGCAGGGCCCGCTGCCTGCGTGAGGCTCCCTCGGCTCTGGCGTCAGACAGGAGGGACCTGACGCTTCCATGAGAGACAGGCCTGCACCTTCCGGTCCCCCGCCTCCTCTGGCTGTTCCTCCTTATCTCCATACGCTTGTTGCTGAGCCTCACTTCCTGGAGGGGTGTAGACACCGCTAATATTTTACAGGGACCTGGGGCTACAGTGTAACACACGTGGCAGTGGCTCTGCCTGGTGTGACCAGCCCACATGTCCCTCCGTGGCTGGCGGCGTGACACAGGGAGCTGGCACGGGTCATCAGAGGCACCGCAAACACTTTGGGCATTGCTCACAGCAGGGCTGTGCTAACAGGCAGAGCAAGGCTGCTGGACTCAGCGTGTTTCCAATCCCCTCGAGTGACTCACACATTCCTGGGACGTCAGGTGTGCCAGCTCCTGACAACTAGTATGGAGGGGGAAGAAGGTGCTGGCCCCTGGGGCCCACAGTCTGCCCAGTCTGCACGGCCCTGAGCGCCATCTTTCTGAAACCACAGAGCGCAACCGAGTCCTACAGTGGTTGACGAAAATCTCCTGATTCTAATCAGGGAAGAGAATCCACGCTGGGGCCACCGAGCCCACCAGGGTCTCCAGGGAAACCTGGCTCAGAGCCCATCTCCTAATCGGTGCCACGTCTACACACAGGCATGCACCATTTTAACGGATGACTTCCTTCCAGAACCTCCTGGAACTTTCCAGAACCTGCAGATTTTAATCAGGGAAAGAATGCAATGCCTGGATATCAACCTCACCGCGATCCTGCAGAGAGCAGGTTCAGAGCCGCTCCCCTAAGGGGCCTGGGTGTTCTCATGGGGACAACACAAAACAGCGGGCACTAGCAAGTGACCACCGTATCGCTAGGGAGGGGAGGGGACCCCTTGCAGACAGCAAGATGCAGCACGAGGGGGCTGGGCTGGGCTGGGCGCCGCGGCAGCAGCATCTGTGCCCTTGCTTTTTAATGCTGACTCTCACAGCCTCGGAGGGACCCAGGGACTCAGCGCACGCGGCAGTGATGGGCACGACTCCGGTCGACTGCCAGAGTCCCGGCTGAAGTGTGGCCGTGACTGACCGGATGACTCGGTCTGTTTTCTGCGTGCAGTCAGAGTGGGCTTGCTGGGGGCACGAGCTGTTTCAGAGGCCAGCGGGCACTTTCTCCATCACGCGTAGGCGCTGATGACTCAAAATACAGTGACAACAAAGCTGCAGCACTACGCCTCCTTCGAGACAAAAACTATAGCAGGTAACAATAAATAATGGGGCGTTGGAGGCCTGTCGTTAAACCAAGGAGCTCTTAAACTCGGCTGCTGAAAAACCAGCATTTAAATGACTAATGAAACAGCAGACCGCTGAGAGCTCGGCGCATGCGATAACTTGACGCTGCCCACGAGCTTGCGTCGGGAACCTGCAGCTTCCAGACCCTCCTCGCCACTCAGGCCTCTCTCAACCTCTGGGTCAAGGCGTTGTCATCTGTCGCTCCATCCAAATCAAGATTACCCAGGAATGCATTTTATAGGAAGCTAAGAATCCGGTTTGAAAGAAGCAAACATCTCGGAAGACTTTTACATTCACCACCTTGCGGCTTGCCTGATAGGCTGTGACTACAATGACATTTTAATAGGGAGCCTTAATCACGTCTACTCTCTACATTCTAATCTGTGTCTACAGCAGTCGACAGCTCAGGAATCCCATCTGTGGGTACCTGATTCCCTATTCGACTCCAAGCACGGATTTCAAATGAGATGGTAGCACCCAGAACCGTGCAGAATGGACTCAGGAGAGCAGGGGCCAGGTGTTGAGTTCTAGCTGGTCCCCGCGACTGGCCACTGGGCAGCCCGACAGGCCCTGAGTCTCCCGGAGCTCCTGGGCTTTCCTTCTCGGCCTCCGGCAACCACACCAGCTGCTCTGATTTCCCCGGGGACAGTGTGCACTCCCTACATGTGCTCTGGACCACAGCGCACCTCCAGGAACCAGCGCTACCCACCAAGACATCAGCAAGGCTGCAGGCACGGGGCAGCCGCTGTGGGCCAGAACCTGGAGGAGGAGACCCAGTCCAACCCAGGAGACGAGGAAAACCCAGTCTTTTAGGGTCTCCTGGGTGCAAGGGGCCAGAGACAGCAAACAGAGCAGAGAGCTGGGTACACACACACACACACACACAATGTTCCTTATACACACATGGACAAAATACTCCTTATAACAGGCACTCACTATATACACCGGGACACACACTGTGTACACATGCTCACAGCATTCATACAATCCACATTCCCTACTCATACACACACTATGTACGCACACACAGACTCACGCACACAGGCACACGTACACACATGCACTGTGTAAACATGCCCACATACACACACACACTATACACTATGTACACACATTCATGCACACATACACTATCTAAACATGCACATATGTACACAAGCACGCTCTATACACATGCACACACACTATACATGGTGCACACACTCACAGATGCACACACTCGTGCACATGTACACACATACTCTATAAACATGCGCACACACTATACGTGCATGCACTCTACACACGCACTCACTATATACACACTCACTACATGTACACAGTCACAAGACACACAGGCGTACACACTCACACACATACACTCATTATATGCACGTGGACGCACACAACAGGCACACATGCACACATGCATTCACTAAACGCACATGGCACACACACACCACGCCCTACACACATTCAAGCATACATATCCACACCCAAATACTCACACATGCGCTCACACAAGACGTCACCCCGCCCCCACACACAGTAACCCCCCCCCCCCATGCTGTACTCCTTCCCACAGTCCTCAGGGCAGCATGAGGACAAACACACAGGTGCTCCCCAGCTCGCCCGTTCCAGGTACGCTGTTGACACTTCTCCTCGCACACTTCCACCTGAATGCTTTCTGCAGTGTGGCGGCACAGACAGGACGGCATAACCAGACAGGGGACCCGAAGGCCCACTCGGGAGAGCCTGTGTGGCAGGTGCACGCTGCATGGCAGCACCAGGCCAGCGTGGGTCCCACACTGCCCTGCCCAGGGAGGCCACTGGGCTCTGCCCCTCCAAGAACAGGGCAGGTGTGGAGGGGACTTGGGAGACCGGGGAGCAGTCCTGGCTCACTGCATCCAGTCCCAAGGGCCTTGTGGTGTCCAGAAGACACAGTGAGTCACTCCTGGGGCTGGCTCTGTGCAAGCTGCACCTGCCCGAGCCCTCGCCTTGGAGACGGCCAGTCCCCAGTGTCCCTTCTGTCCTACCATCAGACCTACTGCCATTACCTCTGGGCTACTGTCACCACCCGTGACCGACACCCGTGACCTCTGACCTACTACTGCCAGCACACGGTCATTGCCTCACAGGACCTGGTGCCAAGCCCTTGCCACAAGGGATGCACGGCACAGTGGGGCTTGGTTTGTCCGCTGTGGTGTCCCTGGGACACATGGCAGTGGCAAGTACACAGCTGATCTGTAAACAGTGAGAACGCGCACACCTGAGGCGCTAGAGCCGTGCACTTTGTCTTCCATGCTGTGAAATCTGCCCAGGTTTCAAGCCACCATCACACGAACCATTCGCTTTACGTGTCTACAGCACACTTCGTGTTGGTGTTGCTAACACACACACACACACAGTACTTTTAAAAGCTCGTGCAGGGGGCCAGTGCAGTGGCACAGCAGGTAAAGCCACCACAGGCACACCAGCATCTCATGTGGGCGCTGGTTTGAATCCCGACTACTACACTTCCAATCCAGCTCCCTGCTAATGCACCTGGGAAAGCAGTGGAGGAGGGCCCAAGTATTTGACCCGGAAGAAGCTCCTGGCTTTGGTTGGCCCAGACCTGGCTGGTGGTTATCTGGGGAGTGAACCAGCAGATAGAAGACCTCTCTGTCTCTCCCTCTCTCTCTGTGCCTCTGCCTTGCAAATAAATAAAAACTTAATCTGGCCGGCGCCGTGGCTCAACAGGCTAATCCTCCGCCTTGCGGCGCCGGCACACCGGGTTCTAGTCCTGGTCGGGGCACCGATCCTGTCCCGGTTGCCCCTCTTCCAGGCCAGCTCTCTGCTGTGACCAGGGAGTGCAGTGGAGGATGGCCCAAGTGTTTGGGCTCTGCACCCCATGGGAGACCAGGATAAGCACCTGGCTCCTGCCATCGGAACAGCGCGGTGCGCCGGCCGCAGCGCGCTACCGCGGCGGCCATTGGAGGGTGAACCAACGGCAAAAGGAAGACCTTTCTCTCTGTCTCTCTCTCACTGTCCACTCTGCCTGTCAAAAATTAAAAAAAAAAAAAAAAAACTTAATCTTTAAAAAAAAAACTTTGCATCGCTTCTCGGCCTTTTGGCTAAGATCAAGTGTAAAAAAGTTTGCAGCAAAATTAAAAGATAAATTTATTTCTATGGGACATATTTTTGAAATCCATGCACCATCTTAATAGAGTTTTCATACGTGCTGTGACGACCCTGGTGTGCGTGGGCATTGGAGTCCTGCACAGTTTCCTCACAATGCACATTTTCAGTAACATTTTCAAGACCTCATGTGCCTGGGTTTCAAGATGTTTCTGCACCAAAGTGAACTCGGTCCACGAACTCTCTGAAGTCCTTTCCTGTACGCACAGCTCATTGGGCGTCGGGGCCATGACCAGACGCAGCTGGAGACGTGGCGTTCGGCGTGTGTCAACACACACCTCTGTCCCACCACGTGACAGCTTCCAGCCGGCAGGGCGAGCTCTGGACATCCGGTCTAAATCCACTCTCCAAACATAAGTCTCGACAGGAGAATGGCGTCGGGACGAGACAGCGCCGCCAAGCCCCGCAGCGTGAAGGGACGGACGGCGCCGCACAGCCGTGAAGGCTGCCACAGAACTCACTCCCTCTTCTTCACGGTTCCAGGAAGGCAACGCGGCTGGGGCTCAATCCCGGTCTCGAGCAAGCCCAGGGCACTCGGGAAAGAACCAGAATAAACGCCCAAAGCACACTTTCCCTCCCCACACGAGACCCGGCTCCTGTAACACATGACGGTCATCTGTGCTTCTTTTTGAACTCACTGACTTAATTGATCGGACGCTTTCAGGCCGAGTGAACCACATCCCCGTTCCTGCTGGCTCCAGGCCACTACAGCCCGCGCTGGACACCTGACTGCTGTGTACGCCGGGCGCTGGTGGCACAGACACGAGTGAGAATGAGCGGAACTGGCAGAACCGCCCCCCATCTGCTTGTGTAGCCAACACCAGGCCCAGGCCGGCAGCAGGCTCCACCGCGAATGAAGCGGTTTCAACCTTTTGCAGCACGCGAGGACGGGACGGAACTTTCCAAGCTCTGGTGTGCAAAACACTGCCTAAGCTGCAGAAGGCAGCAGCCCCTTCTCCAAGCTGGGCCGGGGGTGGGCCGGGGGTGGGCCGGGGAGTGGGGTCCAGGGTGAGGATGCGACTGCAGGCCGTGTAGCCTGCACAACCTTGAACTGGGAATCCCCGCAATATCCCGGGCACGGCCCGGGGAGCTGCAGGAGACCTGGATGGGGAACTGAGTGAGAGGGGAATACAACTTTGCAGCTCACTCTTGATTAAAACCAGCTACACTGCCTCTCCAGGAGCAACTGTCTTCTTAGATTTCTCAAAGGATTTATTTGAAAGGTAGGGTTACAGAGAGAGAGATCGAGAGAGAGATCTTCCATCTGTTGATTCACTCTCTAAACGGCCACAACAGCTGTCTCTGGGCCAAAACAAATCCGAGAGGCAGGAACTCCACTGGGACCTCCTTTGTGGGTGCAGGGGCCCAAGGACTTGGGCCATCTTCCACTGCTTTCCTAGGCCACAGCAGAGAGCTGGACCGGAAGTGGAGCAGCCGGGACTCCAACTGGCACTCATATGGGAACCCTCTTAGAGACTTTGAAGACCGGCAGGGGTCTGTCTGGATGCAAGGCAGGGCTTGGGCCAACCTTTTGCCTTGGGGAACTTATCTGTGGACTCTAGACTCCCTAATAAAACCATCAGCACATTGAGGACAAAGTCTATACCTGCTTTCCCTTGAGGTTCCCTGCCACGCCTGGCCCAGCGCCTCGCACACCGAGGCCGTCCCTGTCATGCCTGGCCCAGCGCCTCGCACGCCGAGGCCGTCCCTGCCACGCCTGGCCCAGCGCCTCGCACGCCGAGGCCGTCTCTGCCACGCCTGGCCCAGCGCCTCGCACGCCGAGGCCGTCCCTGCCACGCCTGGCCCAGCACCTCGCACGCCAAGGCCGTCCCTGCCACGCCTGGCCCAGCGCCTCGCACGCCGAGGCCGTCCCCTGCACGCCTGGCCCAGCACCTTGCACGCTGAGGCTGTCCCCTGCCACGCCTGGCCCAGCGCCTCGCACGCCGAGGCCGTCCCTGCCACGCCTGGCCCAGCGCCTCGCACGCCAAGGCCGTCCCCTGTCACGCCTGGCCCAGCACCTCGCACGCCGAGGCCGTCCCCTGCCACGCCTGGCCCAGCACCTCGTACGCCGAGGCCGTCCCCTGCCACGCCTGGCCCAGCGCCTCGCACGCCGAGGCCGTCCCTGCCACGCCTGGCCCAGCACCTCGCACGCCGAGGCCACTGATTTCTCTCTGCAGTAACTGTGCATGCCCTCCTGCACGGCGGACGTGGCTCTGGGTTTGCTTTGCTGGCAGGTTTCCCAACTCTGCTGGGTTTCAACTGCACAAGAAGCTGGGTGAAGGACAGGAGAGAGCGAGAAGAATCCTGGGGCGCACTTGCCGTACCTGAGCAGCCGCTGCAGCCAGGCAGGCTGACGCAGACCAGCGGCACCCCAAAAGTGTGCAGAACTGACCTCTCAGAGGCCAAGTGTAAAGCATGGAGGAGGGGTCACCTCCTCAATACGTCCTGGAGCGACTGGACAGAACGAGCCAAGCCGCACAAAAACCCTCCACTTAACTGCAGACGCACGACAGGCTGAGGTGTGGAGTGTGACCCTATACAACTCGCATAAGAAAACAGCCAAATCTCCTGGGACCATGGGCCAGGCAAAGAGCTCCCAGACGCCCACCAAAGATCGCAACCCAGGGAGGGGGCATTAATAAGGTAGAACCCATCGGAAGGAAAAACGCCCCCTCTGCGACAGAGCCGGTGGAGAGGACGAAGTGGCAGACAGAGCAGGAAGTGCTGCTACTGAGAGTCCACAGCCAACACCGAAACCAGTGACAGGGCATCTGGAAAGGGGGCGGAAGACAGGAGCAGACTCCGAGGGTCTGCAGGTGGCAGGCGACCACACGGGAGGCCCCTCGCCTCGCCCGCCACGAGGCACGGAGGGCTGCATCCACGAGGAGCTAACTCCACACCCTCAACAGAGCAGCGACACCAAAAGCACGCGGGCCGTGGGATCCGGGCCACTCACGCCACGCTGGTGAGGGTGTACAATGGCACGGCCATCCCGGACAAGGGCTGACAGTCTATTACACAATCCGTGTCCGTCCCCTACAACTCAGCAACTCCACCCTCGGGGATTTACCGAGAGCAGTGAAACAAACTTGTGCATGGAGGCGCAGAAGCTGTACCTGCAAAAGCTCAAAGCTGCGAGAATCCAGTGCCCTTCCGAGGGAGGGCCCATCCACAGTACAGCCCAGCTCAGCGACACGCGATGAACCTCAGGTCGACCGCCGGCTCGGCGCGTGTCAAGGGAGCTGAGCTCAGTGAGGAAGAGAGCCACACAGCGTGAGCAGAGCGTACCCTTGAAGTGACGAAGCTACAGAAAATGAGGAACAGACGGTGGTTTCCAGAGTTCAGGGCGGGACGGTGCAGGGCGCTGACTCCATCAAGGGACCCAGGAGGCGTCCTGGGAGGAAGCCGCCCTGCAGACTGGCTGTCACATGGCTCGCCATGGGTGACAGTGACACAGCAAGGACACTCACGCACACACTGCTGAGATCTACACGAGGAGAAGGGCCTGCATCAACGCTGGCCTCCTGCCTGTCAGCCTGAACCGAGTTCTCCAAGATGGTGGCACTGCAGGAACCTAGTGGGGGGCACGTGGCATCTCTGGGGTTTGTTGCATGCGCCTGTGCATCTACAGTGATCGCAAACTGGTGAGCACGCGACCTGCTCCAGCCCTGCCCGAGGCTCCCACGAGGACGGATGTGCCTGGAAGTGAACCTCGTGGGTCCCAGGGTGCCACTGTGTCTGGCTGGGTGGACGGCCCCTGCAGCGGGGATTCCTATGGACACACTGAGAGTCACCCCTGCTTCTTTCCTGCTTAGCCAAGTCAGGATTTAAAACTGGCACAGGATGTGCGCGGACGTGTTCTAACTGCCGCTCCGGTTTTCCGCCCCTGGTTATCCGCGGCTGAGGTCCTCTGTGGGCCTTGTCAGTCCACTGGTGGCCTTTACCGTCCACGCCGCGCAGCTTGTGCAGGCCCAGATTTCACTCCACGGTGGCTTGCTTATGATCACCGACGTTTACAGAGCTTTGTGTCTTCCAGATGTGGACATCACACAGCTCTGTTTATTCTCAGTTTGCAGACAGTCTCCTGTTTATCATAACAGCGTCTCACACCCCCTCACTGAGTCCAGGATAACTTAACACTTAGAACTACGCTTATGTATTTGTTTGAGGGGCAGAGACCACACCCACACCCACACCCACACCCACACCCACAGACTGGGCAGACACAGGGACAGAGCTCCTATCCACTGGCTCACTCCTCAAATGCCCACAACAGACAGGGGCCCAGGCTGTAGGGCCGGGAATGCAATGCGGGTTTCAACCCGGTAACTGGCAGGGACCCGATCACCCGACCATGATGGCTGCCTCCTGCGCTGTACACCAGCACACACCTGGAGTCAGGGCCGGGGCAGGAAAGAACCGACTGTGGGACACGGGCATCTTCGCCACTGGGTACACAGCCACATTTTAATGACGGCGCAGTCCCAGCGGTTCCAAACACACACGCAGTTACACGGGTTGCCGTTTGCGGGAGACCCCGCCTGCTCTGTCCTGCCCTGAGGCCCGCAGTGCACAAGCTCATTCCTCGCAGTAGGTCAGGAACGCGCCTGTCCCTCTGGTCAGCTCGTCTGGGTGAGGCCTGCCTGCGGCAGGAGTGTGCCCCACCGCTCAGAGGCCAACAAGCAGCGAGCTCTCTGCCGGGGCTTCCTTTAGAGGGGGTGAACAGAACACCCCAAGCATCCGATCGCACGCAGACAATTCACTTAACACCACGCGGGAGCCATCCAAATACTCTGTTCTCTAGACAACCCAGGAGGCCAAGGAGAGGACAGCCAACGCAGACAGCGGGTGGTCACCCAGGCCACACAGGGCAGGCTGCTCCCGGGACGGGGTCCTCCCGGCCCTGGGGTCACTTACGCGCACCACGTGTGATTTTTCTGTCCAGCAAGGTTACAAAACTAGCAAGGGGGGTGACAGCAGATGTCTGTTCCCAGGGGAGACACACAGCTGTCAGCAGAGCCCGCTCACTGGTCAGGCGAGGGTCAGCCCCGGCTGAGGCAGAGAAGGCACAGGGCAGCGCCTCTCCCCTAAGTGCGCCCCGTTTGTAAAGAATCCAGACCCAGACTCCCGGACAAAACAGCTCAGCTAACACTTAACAACTCAGAGGGGAGCAGGAACCTCGCGAGAAGGCCTGGTTTCCGGTCTTCAGCGCTCGCTGACACCAGCATCGTGTCACTGACCACAGGGGGAACACCAAGGCGAAACACTACAGGGCAGGCGGTAACGAGAGAGGCAAAGCCAGCAGGCGGCCTGAGGCACACAGGGACCTTCAAAACACCCTGCAGGCGGGCCTGCACCCAGGGCTGCCCTGCCCGCGGATCACAAGTGGTCCAATCCGAGCAGCCATGTCCTGGGGGTCAGTGTGCCCCCCTGCCACTCTACCTGGGCTCTGTGGCTCCTGCGGCCGAGGCCCCGCCTGGGGGGGCAGAGACGCCAGCTCAGCGGCCTCCCGACCTGGGGACCCTCCCTGGGCTGGGGCACCCAGGCTCCAAGAAACGCAGGTGGCAACAGGCGAGCCTTCGACTGTAATGAGCTCTGTTCCCAGGCACCCGGAGCACCTGCGCTCCCGGCACCGCCAGGCCCAGCGCGGGCGGCCCCACCTGCAGCACAACGAGGGCCCCAAAGAGCCGCTCCCCGCCAGCGCCCCACCAGGGGCCCCAGAGGAGCTCCCGGCTCCCCCAACCCCCAGCTTCCCCAACAGGGCGCCGAGGCCGGTCCACCCGGGGCCCCCAAAGCCGAGACGCGAGGGGGCTGCCGGGGCAGGCAGGTGGGCCCCGCGAAGGCGGAAGCCGGACCGGCCTCTGGGCGCCGCCCTCGGGGCTCAGAGGGAAACTGCACCTGCCCTGGGGGAGGGGCGGGCGCGGACCCCGCGCGGGTACGGCGCGAGGAAGGCCCGCGAGCCAGCCCGGACCCCCGGACCCCCGGCCACCCGCCCGCCGCCGCGCTCAGCTCGCACCCCGGACCTCCTCCCCACCTCCACCCGCACCCGGTTCCGCCACGCCGGGGCCCCCAGGCCGGCCGAGGTCCACGCCTGGAAACCCGTCGGGTGGCAGCCCTCGCCGCCGCAGACGGGCGTCTACACCCGCACGCAGCGGCCACGGGGCTGGGCACCCGAAGTCGGGTCCCCAGGCCGCCCGGCCATCCCACCTGCTCGGCCCCCTGCGCGCTCCCGGGCCGGCGGGGGCCCCGGTTCCGGGTCGCGCTCCCGCGAGGGTCACCCACCTGCCGTGCGCTCGCGCTCCGGGCCGAGGGCCGCCGCGGGGCCCCAGCCGTGCTCCCCGCTCGACTCCGGCGGCTGCGGGCGCGGGCAGCGCGGGGTCCCGGGCCGCAGGCGCGTGCTCGCGGGCGGCGCTCCCAGGCGCGGGCGCGCACCCCGCTTCCCCGCCCCGCCCGCGGGCTTCCTGCGCGCCAGGTGATCAGCGGCCGCCGCCCCGCGCTCCCCGGAACTGCGTGGCCCCGAGCCCGCGCGGCGCGGGGCTCCGCGGGCCGGCACGTGCTCCCGCGCGGCCACGCAGGTGCAGGCCGGACGCCGGCGCCCAGGGCGCGCTCGCCTCGTGACCGCCCTGTGGACGTGGCTCACAGCCCCGCGGGGCTTCCCGACCCCGAGCTCGCTCCCGGGGGCAGGAGCCAGACCGAGCGTCCTGGCCGGACTGGATCGCGGGAGTGGCGTCCGTCCCCCCGCGGAGGCTGGGGCCCGCGCAGTGCGGAGTGGACCGCGGCCGGGGCCCTCTGGTTCCCGGGCCAGCAGCCAGCACTGGGGCAGGGGACTCCCAGCCCACCCCTCTGACGCGGGTCCTGGACGGTGCCCCAGCGCCAGCGTCCGAAGAGCAGCCTTCCCGAGACAACTCCAAGACCACCCCCACCTCCCCACAGTGTGAGACCCCCTCCCCAGTGTGAGACCCCTCCCACCTCCCACAAGGCGAGCCCCTCCCACCCCACAGGGCGAGACCCCTCCCACCCCACAGTGTGAGAGCCCCCCACCCTGGTGTGAGACCCCTCCCACCTCTCCACAGGGCGAGACCCCTCCCACCCCACATAGTGTGAGACCCCCCCACCTCACACAAGGTGGAGCCCCTCCCACCCACAGTGTGAGACCCCTCACCACACAGTGTGAGACCCCTCTGACCCACACAAGGTGGAGCTCCTCCCACCCCACACAGTCTGAGACCCCCCCACCTCACACAAGGTGGAGCCCCTCCCACCCACAGTGTGAGACCCCTCACCACACAGTGTGAGACCCCTCTGACCCACACAAGGTGAAGCCCCTCCCACCCCAGTGTGAGACCCCACCCCACCCCACAGTCTGGGACCCCTCGGACCCACACAGTGTGAGACCCCTCCCACCCCACAAAGTGTGAGCCCCTCCCACACCACACAGTCTGAGGCCCCCCCCACCCCACAGTGTGAGACCCCTCCCACCCCACACAGTCTGAGACCCCCCCCACCTCACACAAGGTGGAGCCCCTCCCACCCACAGTGTGAGACCCCCCCCACCTCACACAAGGTGAAGCCCCTCCCACCCCCAGTGTGAGACCCCTCCCACCTCCCACAAGGTGGAGCCCCTCTCTCCCCACAGTCTGGGGCCCCTCTGACCCGCACAGTGTGAGCCCCTCCCCTGCCTCCTGTAGACAGCCGCAGAGTTGCAGGGGCTGTGTGGGGAGTGTGTCGGAATCTCATCCCTCCACAGCCACAGTGAGGGGGTTCGGTGCCCATCTGAGAGCCAGGTGTCACCATCGGCTGCGCTAACCCCAGTGATGGGAAATGCCTGCGTGGTTCAAACCCGCCGGCCAACCGGGGCAAGATCCATGGACTTCTGCGTTTAAACGGAAGTGACTGCACTTTTTGGCTTTTGCCCAAGTTCTCCTGGTTTCAGATGCTCTCCGGTGGCATCGCGGGGGAGGGCGGGGGTTGCTGCTTCCGGCTGCTGTCTTTGTCGCTGTCTCTGGGTTGAAACTTGGGTAGAAATGCTCTCCTGACAGCCAGAGCCAAACACACGAGCGCCGCAGCAGAGAGGAAGTAGAACGTCCCCCGTCTGCAGCAGGACGTGTGCTCGGGTTAACATAAGCGACAGTTCCAGACATTCTAGAAGCCCCTTCAGGGTGTTGGTGGCTTTCTTGGAAGGCTGGGCTCACACTGAGGTGTGGACATAAGAATGCGTGCGCTCTGTCAACGGTCACATGTCCCACATGGGTATGGGCTGGGCATGGGCCAGACACGGGCTGTGTCGCTGCTCTGTGGCTTCCTGGCAGCTTAACTCTGCGAGCCTCGGTGTCTTTGCATCTGTGAATTTTTAAGATATTTTGAAAATATTTTTATTTATTTATTTGACAGGTAGAGTTACAGACAGAGAGACAGAGAGAAAGGTCTTCCTTCCGTTGGTTCACTCCCCAAATGGCCGCCACAGCCGGAGCTACGCCGATCCGAAGCCAGGAGCCAGGAGCTTCTTTCCTGGTCTCCCACGTGGGTGCAGGTGCCCAAGCACTTGGGCCATAGCAGAGAGTTGGACTGGAAGAGGAGCAACTGGGACTAGAACCCAGCGCCCATATGGGATGCTGGCACCGCAGGTGGAGGATTAACCTAGTGGGCCACCATGCCGGCCCCTTTAAAATATTTTTTTAAAGAATTATTTATTTTGAAAGAGTTAGAGGCCGGCGCCCTGGCTCACTTGGCTAATCCTCTGCCTGCGGTGCCGGTACTCCGGGTTCTAGTGCTATTTGGGGCGCTGGATTCTGTTCTGGTTGCTCCTCTTCCAGTCCAGCTCTCTGCTGTGGCCAGGGAAGGCAGTGGAGGATGGCCCAGGTCCTTGGGCCCTGCGCCTGCATGAGAGACCAGGAGAAGCACCTGGCTCCTGGTTTCAGATCAGCGCAGTGCGCCGGCCTTAGCGGCCATTTGGGAGGTGAACCAACGGAAGGAAGACCTTTCTCTCTGTCTCTCTCTCACTAACTCTGCCTGTCAAAGAAAAAAAGAAAAGAAAGAGAGAGAGAGAGGGAGAGAGAGAGAGATCCTCCATCCACTGGTTTACTCTCCAGACAGTGGCAGTGGCCAGGGCTGGGCCAAGCAGAAGCCAGGAGCTTCATCGGGGTCTCCCATGTGGGTGGCAGCGGTCCAAACACTTGGGCCATCTTCCCTTGCTTTTCCCAGGCCATGAGCAGAGAGCTGGACCAGAACTGGAGCAGCTGGGACAGGAACCAATGCCCATATGGGATGCTGGCACTGCAGGTAGCAGCGGAAACCACTATGCCACAATGCTGACCGCTCCACCATCTTTAAACATGAATAAAGGAGATATGCAAATTAGCCCTGCAGGGTGTCTAAGAGATTACTGAGAAGTGCAAGTTCTCCCCCACACGCACACACTCTTTGCACAAGATTCAGAAGCGATGACAGCAAACTGCATGGGGTTAAGGGGTAAGAGGGAACCAGCTGCGGTCTGCAGAGTTGGGACTCCTCGGACGGGCGGTTTCCACTGGCTCACCCTCCTGTCTAGTCTCAAGGTATTCCTGGACCCTGAAAGGCAAAGCCAGCAGAGAGGTACCTGCAGCACCATCCCCTGCTGGGTACGGGAGGAACCAATCAGGGGGCCAGCGGGAAGTGAATCCCCTGGGGGCTTGTGGCTGGGGAGGAGCCAGGGCAGGAGCCAGGGCTGCATGATAGGAGCGGGCTTCAGAAGGGGAAAAACACTGACCTACTTGTAACTTCTGGCCTCGTCTGATTGGTCACATCCTCCCGGATGAGTCACTGTTCTCTCAAAGCACCACTTCCTCATGTGTAAAATAAAATCATAAGATGTCGTGAGTAAGAAGTAGGAAGGGGTGTGCGAAAGCACAAGGAATGTGGTTATAGAATAAAATCGAGATGAATGAACCTGCGGAATCTCCCAGCGCCCCAGGTTAAAGGCAAGCTCTCTAAGGGGGAAATGCGTGCAGGGTAGTTTGGGCAGTAATTATGAGTTGCGAGGGTGATGTTAACTTCAGGTGGACACCAGTGGGCTGATGGGACAAGCTTATGTTCACGTTCTATCAGAATTCTTTTCTGTTTGGTGCAAAGCCAACACACAAAAGTCCATGTTTACGAAGATAATTAAGAAAAACCACAAGGTTTCTTTCAAAGGCAAGGTCCCCTCATTCACTTTGAGTTGTTCACAACTCCATGTGTGAAGTCCTGCCCTTGTGAAATCACAGATGCCATATATTTAGGCTCTTGTCACCTGCCACGTGGCAGTGCCCAGTCACTGTCACATGTCACTGTATGGACAGTCACTGGTCACTGCGTGGAGTGAGGAGCAGTGGGTGCAGAAGGCGCTTGTCTCCTGTTCAATGTGTCTTCATTATGGCTGGCACCACATCCGAACGCTTGGTGCCTCTGCCTTCTAGGGAATGGAGCGCCCAGCTCCTTGGAGGAGGGCCTCAATTCCACTTTCCATTTTAATGTGTTTTTTTTGTTTTTTTCCACCTGGCTAGAAACTACTGGAAGCTTTCAAGCAGAGCTGTTCAGAACACGTGAGGCCCTTTTGTTGGTGCCACCTGACTTGAACCTTTATGCCTGGATTGGGCAGTGAGGCAGATACTGGTTCTAGGACCCCCTCAGATACCATGTGGGAGCTCACATTCCCTATATAAAATGACACAGTCTTTGCCTATCCATCTGTGTGCTTCAAATCACCTTGATTGCTTATAAAACCTCGTACATTGTAAATCTATGTAATTAGTTGTCATACTACATTGTTTAAGGGACAAGAAAAATATCTGTACACGTTCAATATGGGCGTAGCAGCCACAGGCCTAACTACACAGCCCACCTCAGCCAAGGCATAACCAGGCTTTGAATATTCCAGCTGGGGTTGCTTGGCTCAGATACAGACAAATCGCATCCGCTTCAGCGAGAAAGGAGGAAGACCCTGGGTAGGAAACTGAGAAATTGCTTCTTGAGGGGCTGGCGGCTGTGGCGCAGCAGGTTAAAGCCCTGGCCTGAGTGCAGGCATCCCATATGGGCGTTGGTTCTAGTCCCGGCTGCTCCTCTTCTGATCCAGCTCTCTGCTATTGCCTAGGAAAGCAGAAGATGGCCCATGTCCTTGGGCCCCTGTACCCACATGGGAGACCCGGAAGAAGCTCCTGGCTCCTGGCTTCGGATCGGCGCAGCTCTGGCTGTTGCAGCCAATTGAGGAGTGAACCAGCAGATGGAAGACCTCTCTCTGTCTCTACCTCTCTGTAAGTCTGTCTTTCAAATAAATAAAATGAATCTTTAAAAAAAGATTTAAAAAAAGAAATTGCTTCTTGAAAGGAGTGCATTTGTTTGGCTACAGATCTCCTCAGAGCCAAGGGATACACTTAAGCCCCTCTCAACGTCTTCCAGAATACACACTTCAGGGGGTTTGTGGAAAGATACACTTGCAAGGTTATAGGGCAGGCATTTGGTAGAGTGGTTCACCCACTGGCTGGGACACCTGTGTCCCCTATGGGAATGTGTGGGTTGAAGTCCAGCTCTGTGCTACTGTGCACCTGGTTGGGTTTCCACCTCCCACGTGGGCAATCTGGACTGAGTTCCCAGCACTTGACTTTGGCCTGGTCCAGCCTCAGCCACTGCGGGCATTCGGGGAGTGAACCAAGAGGTGGGCGATCTCTTTCTCTGCCTCTTAAATAAATAAATAAATGTAAACATTTTAAAGAAGATGTCTATTTTGATGCAGAAATTTGAAATCTATGAATAATTTTTTTCATAATACTTATTTCCATAAACTTTTGAAGACCCCCTCACATACATGGATTTTGAAATGTTTTTGTAGCAAAATAAACCTTTCTTTAAATTCCAGTTTCCACAGATTTTTCGAGGTCCCCTTGAATGTGTCCATCAAGCTGGCAGAAAAGTAGCAGTCACAGCTGGTTAGTCTGAGGAGCCTGAGGCTCCTGGGGGCACCAAAGAGCAGCCCTGGCTCTGTGCTGCCGGTGTCCGTTCTGCTGGACAGTTTGACTCAGCTAAGGAAAACCCACAGCAACAAGAACAGCAATGCACCAGAGTGTTTACAAAACAATTTACTTGTTGGAAAGACAGAGTTTCAAAGAGTGGGAGAGGTGTGAGGGTAGGGGGAGAGCCATCTTCTATCCACTGGTTCACTCCTCAAATGGCTGCAACAGCCAGGTCTGGACCAGGCTGAAGCCAGGAGCCTGGACCTCCATCCAGATCTCCCTTGTGGGTGGCAGGGGCCTCAGCACTCACGCCATCTTCCACTGCTTTCCCAGGTACATTAGTAAGGAGCTGGATCAGAAGTGGAGCCATTAGGACTTGAACTGGCACGCCTATGGGATGCTGGCATCATAGGCGGTGGCTTAACCTGCTGTACCACAACTCTGGCCCCAGTGTATCAGAGCTTGAAAGTTACATTCTGCAAAAACAAGGGACAATTTGGAAGCTGTCTTGATTCTTCTGGCTGCTGGAGTGACCTAGATAACTTGTTAGAGAACTAACATTATGACACAGAGAATCTGTTCATTAAGTCAAAATATTCACAGGGCTTTGTCCTCACAAAACCCTCCAAATGTGATATGTAGATTCATTACTGTCATAGAATGGGAGACGTGTCCATCAGGGATCTTCAGTGAAACAGAACCCTCAAGTCCTGTCCATCCACCCATCTACCCACCTACTATCCAACTGTCCGTCCACCTACCTACCTACCTATCCATCCATCCACACACCTACTATCCATCTGTCCATTTACCCATCCATCCATCCACCCATCCATCCATCCACCCATCTATCCACCTACCCACTTACCTATCCACCTGTCCATCTACCTACCTATCTCCCTATTCATCCATCCATCCATCCATCCATCCATCCACCTATCCATCAGGGGATTTATTTCAAGGAGTTGGCTCCCACAGGTTGAGGGCCATCAGGTATGTAATCCATAAGCCAGACCACAAGTCTGGACACAGGCAGGGGCTGTCACTTCAGTCTTTTTTTTTTTTAAGATTTATTTGAGAGGCAGAGTTACAGAGAGAGGGAGAGACAGAGAGAGAGAAAGAGAGAGGGAACTTTTTTTGGTTGTATGGAATCTAGAAATGAGAATATCATAAATTTTAATACTTATAAAGTATATAACACATCTTTTATATCAATAAAATTTATAATTTACATTTTAAAATGTCAAGTTATTAATATGTTAAATAAATAAAAGTTAAACATGTAGCACTTTTTCTAAAGAGTCGATAAATATTTACCAGCAAACTACTAGAGCAAGGAAATATTTGGGGTGACAGGAATGATCTGTATTTGGGGCTGGCATTGTGGCACCGTGGCTTAAGCTGCTGCTTACAATGACAACATTCCGGATCAGAGTGCTGATTCCAGTCCTGGATGCTCGACTTCTGATTCAGCTTGAGGAGAGGTATCTTACATCTGCTGGTTCACTCCTTAAGTGGCTGCAACAGCCAGGGCTGGGCCAGACCAAAGCCAGGAGCCAAGAGTGTCTCCGGGGTCTCCTACGTGGGTGCAGGAGCCCAGGCACTTGGGCTATTCTCTGCTGCTTTCCCAGGCGCATTAGCAAGGAGTTGGATAGGAAGTGGAACAGCCGGGTCTCAAACTGGCACCCACATGGGATGCTGGCACAGCAGGCAGTGGCCTTACCCAGTTTGCCACAATGCTGGCCCCGTCACTTCAGTCTTGATGAAGAGAATTACTTCTCCAGGTTCTCCAGGGCCAACTCCTTTACTGAGAGCCACTTGATCCTAGCTGTTAATCACGCCTACCAAACACTTCACAACAACCCTAGACCGGCCGTGCTTCAGGAAGTGGGTGCTGCAGCCCTGCCAGGCGGGCACATCAAATCCACCACAGAGGGCCCCGAGAGGCTTCAGGAGAGCCCTGGGGAGTTTGTGCAGACGCTCTTAACATGGATTTCCTAATAAAACCGACTAAAATTATATATGACTCCCTTTCTTTACAGCTCTTAGAGTTGTTGTGCAATTTAAATTTAACTTCTCTTGCTTAGGGACATACAAATGCTAAAATGCATTTTCCAGTCGACTCCCACACTTCCTGAACTTTATGAAATAGCTGCCTTTAGGATAGGAATCTTTTCTAGAATAGCAGCTGGTGGAGCTGAGTGATGAAGCACTCAGGAGACGAAGCCCCTGCGCGCGTGCCTGGCCCGCTGCCCGATGATGCTCTGTGCTCAATGTGTGCCTTGGAGCGGGGCTTTGAAGGGCAGAGTCCTCATTGCTCAGGGAGAGGCCATCAGTTCTCTGCTACTGTTTCGAAAACTATAGATAAAAGCAAAATCTCAGCACTGTTCTACAAACATTACTGCATCACCTCTGGCTCACTGTGGAAATTCATGGAAGATTCTGTGTTGACGTGTGGCTTTGCAGATTTGCCTGGGCACAGCAGTCATGGCCAGTTTTATGAAAAATCCAGTTTATTCATTTCTCCAGTGGACTTTCACGACCTTGAGTCTGCAGCCAAGGTCAGCCTCATAGGAAGGCAGAATATTGTTTGAACTTGGAGACATCTGAAAAGCTCTCTTCTGCCTGCTTGCCCAATAATATCAATTTTCTACTGGCCAAAGGGAAAAAATTTAAGTTAGGCTATTTCATCTTAAAGCTTTGATTCACGATAAGATGCCACTGGTAGAGGTAAAGGAGGTGGAAATTATTCCCTAGCTTGATTTCAGGAAAGAAACTTTGGGTCATCTTTGGTCCAGTTTCACCTGGAGGGAGGAAGGGCCGCAGGTAAACAGGGGTGCCAATCGGTGAGCTCAGACGTTCTGCACATCACCTCTTTTCCTGCCACCTCATGTTGTCCGGAATCAACCTGACTGCAAATGTTTTTCAAAATACTAAAGCAATAAGACAGATTTCAGGGTCACATTACAGGCTACTGATTCTCTGAGTGACCACAGGAGGTACACAGGTCTGGAAGGGGGTGGGGGTGGGGTCTGTGAAATCAGGCCAGGTCTGTAGAGAGATGGAAGATCACCCGGGTTCTGGCTCTGAGGCTCACGCTGAAGGGACTAGGGGTTGCATGGGGGAGTGTGAGAGCATATTTTGCACTAAGTGTGCAACACAAGCAAAGACCAATTCCTGAAATAACCTTCTGGATACCTGGGTCTATCCGTTAACTGACATCTTCTGCTACCCACGGCCCCGGACTACACCAGCAGCTCGACTGGCCTGGAACCTGTCGCAGGTGTGCCTGACCCGGGGTGCAGGCAGTCAGCTCCTTCTGTGTCTCTCTCCAACGCTGAGGGGCTCTGGTGTGGAAGGGGCTATGGGGAGACAGCACCCCAGCGGAGCTCTGGCAACTGAAGGCAGAAATTAAGAATGGCAGAGACAGCCATCAGCCGGCAGAGAGAAGTGGAGACAAGAGAGGTCAAAACCTCTGCTGATGCAGAGAACACAGGGTGTCCAGAACGTGGGGTCCAGCCAAGGCAGGCCTGTGTGCAACCCTTCTCATGTCTCCAGAGGTGCAGCTGGCCACCCATACTCTGTGACTTCCAGGTATTTAAGAAAATATGGGGGCTGGCGCTGCAGCTCTCTAGGCCAATCCTCCACCTGCGGCGCTGGCACCCCAGGTTCTAGTCCCGGTTGGGGCGCCGGATTCTATCCCGGTTGCCCCTCTTCCAGGCCAGCTCTCTGCTGTGGCCCGGGAGGGCAGTGGAGGATGGCCCAAGTGCTTGGGCCCTGCACCTGCATGGGAGACCAGGAGGAAGCACCTGGCTCCTGGCTTCGGACCAGCGCAGCGTGCAGGCAGTGGCAGCCATTTGGGGAGTGAACCAACAGAAGGAAGACCTTTCTGTCTCTCTCTCTTTCTTTCTCTAACTCTGCCTGTCAAAAAAAAAAAAAAAAAAGAGAGAGAGAGAGAGAGAGAGAGAGAGAGAGAGAGAGAGAGAGAAAGAAAAGAAAAGACGGAATGGGGAAGTGTTTCCCCCACGCAGAACACGCCCGGGTTACTCTGCTGTTTAGAACTTTCGGGTAGCCCTGCTCACCCACATTTCTTTCCGCAGGCCCTGTAAGACAGCCTTGATGTCAGGAGGCTGACACAGGTTTGGGACTAAGCGAACAGGACGTCCGCCAGGCACAGCACAAGAGTCCTGTCTGGAGAAGGACCTGAAGGGACACTGCTCCGCACTGCTGGCCCCGGGGTGCAGCCCGCGCCCCGGAACGCTGGGGTCGCCCGAGTCCTGGCTCACGAACGCTCTGAGTCGCCGGCTGTCACCCTGCACGGGCTTACGCTGGTGACTGTAGTTTCAAACCTTTTGGAGTTTTGTTACGAAAAACGACCAGATCTTCTCCTAGCGTTCGTTTTATTGGCGATCGGAAGCCAAATACAAACGACAGGACCAAGACTCTGCCCACGCCCGGTGTCTCGTATTTACACAGGGGACATCAAAGTCACATCCGAAAAACGTAACAATTAGAGATGCCACCTTTTAGCGTCAACAGTCCAGCGGTGAAGCCGTGCAAAGCGCCTGTCGAAGGCGTCACTTGGAAGCCGGCCAGGGCAGCGCCCGGCGGCCAGGCCCAGCGCGCCGCCTCCCTGCAGAGCACGCTGTGCGCAGGCGCGGCTGCCCGCGGACACGCGAAGGCACGGCTGCCTGCGAGCGCGCGCACGCACTCCACGCGAGGCACGGCTGCCCGCGAGCGCGCGCACGCAGTCCTGCTTTCCCGCCTCTCCTCCCCACGCGGAGCCCCGCCCTCGAGGGCCGCTGAGGGCTGCACATCCGGGTCCCCGGAATCCCCGCCTGCAGTGTGGCGGGGTCGTGGCGGGGTCGCGGCGGGGTCTCCGGGAGGCGACGGGGTCGCGGGGCGGGAGAGAGCCCTCAGGAGGGCACAGCTCCTGGACAGGGGCGCCCGCGGGAGCCGCCTCCCCCCACCGCCTCACCCCTTCACCGCCTCACCATCTCACCGCCTCACCACCTCACCCTCACCCCCTCACCACCTCACCCCTTCACCGTCTCACCCCTTCACCGCCTCACCCCTTCACCGCCTCACCCTCACCCCCTCACCACCTCACCCTCACCCTCACCCCCTCACCCCTTCACCGTCTCACCCCTTCACCACCTCACCCTCACCCCCTCACCACCTCACCCTCACCCTCACCCCCTCACCCCTTCACCTCCTCACCCCCACCGCCTCACCCTCACCCCTCACCCCTTCACCATCTCACCGCCTCACCCCCACCGCCTCACCCCTTCACCACCTCACCTCTCACCATCTTACCACCTCACCGCCTCACCCTCAGCCCCTCACCCCTTCACCATCTCACCTCCTTACCCCCACTGCCTCACCCCCTCACCGTCTCACCACCTCACCCTCACCGCCGCACCGCCTGTCTCAATGTCTCAACCTCACTGCCGCACCACCTCACCCCCACACCCTCACCGCCTCACCCCCTCACTGCCTCAACTCCTCACCATCTCAATACCTCACCTCACCCTCACCCTCACCCCCTCACCGTCTCACCCTCACCGCCTCATCCTCACCCCCTCACCCCTTCACCGTCTCACCTCCTCACCCCCACTGCCTCACCCTCACCCCCTCACCCCCTCACCCCCTCACCCTCACCCTCTCACCATCTCATCACCTCACCGTCTCACCACCTCACCCTCACCAACTCGCCGCCTCACTGCCTCACCGCCAGCCCCGGAGAGGCCGGGAAGCAGGTGCTCCCGAACCCTGATGGTGCCGGATGCGGGCCTCCAGCCTCCCTGGAATGTGAGTGATGAGTTTCCGCTGTTGGTGCCCGCCCAGTTTATAATTGTTTTAGAAACTTATTTATTTATTTTAAAGGCAGAGGTACGGAGGGGGTGGGGGAGGAGGAGGGAATCTTCCACCTGCTGGTTCACTCCCTAAGTGGCTGCAATGGCCAGAGCTGGGCTGATTGAAAGCCAGGAGCGAGGCCCTCCATCCGGGTCTCCCACGTGGGTGCAGGTGCCCAAGCCCTTACTCCATCCTCTGCCGCCTTCCCAGGTGCGTTTTCAGGGAGCTGGATCGGAAGTGGAGCAGCGGGGACTGGAACCTGCCTCCGTGTGCGATGGTGGTGGCAGCTTTACCCTCTGTGCCACATCACCAGCTCCGAGGGTAATTTTTTTAATAGTAGCCTGATGGGCCCAAGATAAGGGCTTTAAGCATTTTAACATGTTTGCATGGAATTTTACTTAGGAGTGTGGAGTAATTTATCTCCCTCCTCCGATAATGAGGGACACTTGGGGGATTTCCAATACTTTGTGACAATGCTGTATCGAGAGACACCTTACATGGATGTCAGGGTCGCTGCTGCGGCCCCACTCTTCCCGTGCCACTGCCTGCAGGTGGAAACTGAGCTGCTCTTCCCATAGCTCGGCCCTTGGGTCAGGGTTTTCTGTTCCTGGTCTTTCACCAGATTCCCTGAACTTACTGTGTTCGTTATAACTGAGGGACGCAATCATTGGAGCTGCAAAAGTGGACGTTCAGTTTGTACCTTGCTGGTTAGGGATTTTATTCTTGAATATTCAGATTTACCAATTAGCCGTCTGATGTTTTGACTGTGCTCGGTGGTTAGTGATTCTTGTGTTTTTGAACAACAAGTAGGGGTGATGAGGTGCTGTTTGTGCTGTTGTGAGATAAGGTGACTTAAAGGCTGTGACTTTGTTCACATCTGTGTTCGAAGGCGGTTCGTGAGAGGCACTTCGGCTGGTCTGGGCAGGATCCCGAGGAAGGGTTCCTCAGGGTCCCTGGGCAGAGCTCCCTCAGTGGCAACTCCGGACCCCCAAATCCTTTGTACACAGGAACTGTCACATCTGTTAAAAAGTACTCTGATTTCTTAGTCACTCAAAGGATCAGTAGAAGCTGTCCCCATGCAAGGACAGGGAAGGACGAGCGACAAAGGTCTCAGGAGGTAGAAGCGAGTGCTGGGAGCCAGTGAGCAGGTGACCAGTGAGGAGCCCCAGGGAGACACTCCCTCCTTTCGCATGGGCCCCCATACCCACAGCGGCAGGTGCCGCCTCTCCCAGGGTTATGGGGCAGAGCTTTGAAGAGGTTCATGCAGGGGAGGATAGGATTCATTTTTAGCTTTATTCACTTATTAAGTAAAACAAGTTTATTTTTAGTTTGAGGTTATTCTGGCAATATTTTGGGTTGAGTAGTGTTTCCCAGAAAGATACATTCAGATTCTAATGTCTGGCACCTGAGAATGTGACCCTCTTTGGGAATAAGGTCTTTGTGGGTGAAATCCAGGTGAGATGAAGTCACACTGGACTGGAGTGGGTTGGGAAGAAGCCACATGGAGACCAAGACAGAGGAGGGGAAGATGCAGCAGCAAGGCAAGGAGGCCAAGGATCCCCTGGAACCAGCAAAGCGGGAGAGGGGCTGTGGACAGATCTTCCCCGGAGCCTCCAGGAAAGATCAATTCTGCTGACGCCTCACTTCTGACTCTGGTCTCCAAGACCCTGGGATGATCCGTTTGTGCTGTTCGGAGCCAATCAGGTTGTGTGCCTTGTTGCAGCAGTCCTAGGATACCAGTGCAGGTGACAAGCACCAAATACTGGTTTTACCGGCTCAGACAAAACCAGGAACAATACAAAATCAAAGAAATGAGAACAAATGGTACCCCGAAGGGAAGGAGGCAGCCGGTGGCCTGGAGCTTCCCCTTCCACAGCCAGAGGAACTTGAGTTTTGAGGACGTTCTCTGGCTGCCGTGCGGAAACTGCCTGGGGGTCGCATGAAGATGGGATGGAGACCATGTGAAGACTGTGTGGAGACCACCTGGAGACTGTGTGGGAATCCCATGAAGACTGTGAGGATCACCTGAAGACCACGTGGAGACCACTGGAGACTGCATGGGTATCACATGAAGACTGTGAGGATCACCATGTGGAGACCACTGGAGACTGCATGGGTATCACATGAAGACTGCATGCAGATTGCATGAAGATGGGATGGAGACTATGGGAAGAGTGTATGGAGATCATGTGGAGACCACATGGAAGCTGTGTGAAAACCCCATGAGGACTACATGGAGACCACATGGGGAGCACATGAAGACTGCATAGGGACCACATGAAGACTGGATGGAGATCATGTGAAGACTGGAGATCACGTGGAAACCGTGTGGAGGCTGTGTGGAGAAGAGCTGGCAGCAGCGCGGGACAAGACCGCTTAAGTGCAGGGAAATGCTTGGTTTCGTATTGTTGGCTGGGGTGGGGTGTGGCTGAGGACAGTAATAGCAGGAGCAGAGAGAAGTGGTTGGTTTCAGATTGAGCAAGAGGTGCCGGCTGACTGGAGGCCCCGTCAGATGGCCTAACCGCACTGCCAGGCGGACGGGCCTGACGCTGTTGGAGAAAGTCACGCTACAGTTCAACTGGATGCTGATAATTGACTCTCGGCCAACACAGAGACGGAGGTTCCATTTGTAGAAGTATGATGTATCACTCTGCCATTTGAAAGGTTTGAAGTGATCAGCCCCCAACACTGTGACCCAGTTGTTAATTTTGTATCCATACACCCCCTAACGCCTTCCCTAACTGTGTCTGGCCCATGCAGGGTCGGGCACGGGGAGTGTGGGGGTAGCAGGGCCCCGAGGGCTGAGAGGAAGGGAAAAGCAGCGCCCCTCAACAAAGGTCTGGGAGAAATATCCCGGTAAAGCCCTGAATTCCTCCCTGAAGACCCATTTCCAAGGGGAGCCGGGGTGAGGGGTGGGGAGGGGTTACAATCTATGCTTCCGCCCAGGGCGGGAGTGGAGGAGGGGACGGGACAATGGCTTGGAAAGGACATCATTTGAACTTCTATTTTTCAAATGGACAAAAAATTAGTATCATTTACAGTATCTTTAGATAAATCGCCTTTGCATGGGGGCTTCCTTTCCAGTACTTTGAGGCCTATGGGATGAACCTAGCAGATTCCTACCGTGGAGGGCGTGGCCGGGCTGGGCCAGGCCAGGCCGGGCCACCGCTCAGTTGCTGTAGCATTGCCCCTCGGGCGGCTGAGGCAGCTTCATGTTCTCCTTGGCCATCATCAGGCGCCGTAGCTCCTGCAGCACCACTCGGATGCTGTATGAGTTCTGCTAGCACAGAGATGGCTCTCAGGGCCACCCCTCCATTAGAACTATTAACTCCATTCATATTAAACAATTTGTACACAGTGGGGTGCTTCTGGGTTTTTAGGTCCACATTCCATTCTAAGGCTGTATATTCTGTTTTTGTAAATTGTCTGAGCCCGTGGTGGCTGCCATCTTGCGTCACTGGAGCTCCAACATTTGGGTCTAAGTCTCTTTCTTTCTGTCTTACCATTACTACACATGGCTTTCATTTGTGTTCATTTTCAATATTTAAAAATTTCCGCTGTGAGCTGCGCTTTCACTCTGAGTGTTAGTGTGTGTCGAGCGTGTGGGAGGTTGCAGTTACCTCTTCTGCACCAACTTCTGATCTCACAGCCCTGTAGTGAACGAGCTCTGCTTGACTCCAGGGCTTGGGTGCCTGCCAGGAGCTGCTTTGTGGGCTGCTGTGTGGACATTTTCAGCGCCACTCTCAGTGGGCATGAAAGGATGACACGTGTTCTACCTTGTCCACAAGGTTGTCTATGGTGTAGCATGGTAGACTTCCTGTTGTGCTCCTTCAGTCTCCTACAGCTACACTAACGTTTAACGTTTAAACCTCTGCATTTGAAAAAGCATTTTAGACCTACAGAGAGTTGCATAAACAGTACAGAGATTGCATGCATTATACCCGTCACCCAGCCCACTAAGCTTGGTGACTTATGTAAGTCTTATTCTCTGTAGAAGCCCGGAAGCTGACACCGGCCCTCTGCTGGGAAGTCCACAGGCACTGCTCCGTCTGCTCTGTGATCCCCCCATGTCCCTTTTGGACCGGTACTCAGCCAAGGACTCCATGTGGAATTAGTTGCTGAGTGTGCCTTCTCTCTTCTGACCCCTGGTACGGTGTCTTTCATGTGTGTGAGTTTTGCATGCTCATGAAGAGTCAGGACTTTTGCAGGGTGTCCCTGTGCTGGGTTGAAAAGTGTCTTCCGGGGTCGGTGCTGTGTCGCAGCGGGTTAATGCCCTGGCCTGAAGTGCCAGCATCCCATGTGGGTGCTGGTTCGAGACCCGGCTGTTCCGCTTCCAATTCAGCTCTCTGTTATGGCCTGGGATAGCAGTTAGAAGATGGCCCAAGTCCTTGGGCCCCTGCATCCATGTGGGAGACCAGGAAAGAAGCTCCTGGCTTCTGGCTTCAGATCGATGTAGCTCTAGCCATTGTAGTCAGTTGGGGAGTGAGCCATTGGATGGACGATCTCTCTCTTTCTCTCTCTCTCTCTCTCTCTCTCTGTAACTCTGACTTTCAAATAAATAATCTTTAAAAAATTGCTTAAAAAAAGAGAAAAGTGTCCTCCAAAATTCACATTACCAGGAACCTCAGAATGTGAACCTAGTGGAAATATGGTCTATGCAGATGTAACGAATTAAGATGCGGGCATACTGGAGTAGGGTGGGTCCCAATGGGATGAGGGATGTCCTCGTAAGAACAGGGGAGTGTGGCCCAATGCACACAGAGAGCGGGACACAGAGTATGACAGAGATGGAGGCTGAAGTGGTGCTGTTGGGGGCCTCAGAGCTGGGAGGGCAGGGAGGACCCTGCCTCTGGTGTTGGGAGGGAGCACAGCCCTATGCCGTCCTGATCTTGGCATCTGGTCCCAAGAACAGGCAGGGCTACCTTCTGTCACTCTGTCGCAGTAAGCTGTCTGCTTTGCGCGACTTCGTCACAGCAGCCCAGACAGGACTCACAGGAGTTTGTCAGTGAAGGTGGAGGAGTGGAGCCACTGTGTGTTCTCCCCACGGTACAGCTGCCGCTGCACATGGGGTTTGCGACGTCCTCCTGTGAGGAGTCTTGAGGTTTTAAGGGAAGCAAGATCAGAGCCTGAGGCACTGTGAGCGCTCTCGTCCTCCCTGGCAGCCTCCAAAGCTGAGGTGGACCGGACTCTCCCATCCCGAGGAGGCTGGACGCATGCTGTCAGGAGTGGACTTGCGAAGCACTTACTGGTAACGTTGGGTGGGAACTGGCTACTGCAGTGCGCTATGCAGGAGGGGACTAGGCTTAGCCTCAGGAAAGAAGTGAGAATTCAGAGCCATGACTTCAGTACCGGGGTGACTGGGATGTGCTCCCATTCACCCACTTCTGCCTTGTGGGGGTCCCTTATTTTAGGTGCCAGCGGTCATCACTGGAGGTGAAGCTTACCCATGGAAATCACTCCTGTGTGCTTGCCTCGCGTGCTGCCACGCGTGTGTGAGGATTGGACTCGGCTCTGACAAGCCCCTGCTCGGCTCCGCATGCCTGGCTCCAGCCTCGGCAGAGGGTGTTGGCATCGGGGGGGGGGGGGGCATTTTCTTTCAGGCAGGCCTGGCAAATGCAAACCCAAATACCACAAGGGGTCTTTTCCTTTGTCCCATGGCCACTTAGGAAGAATCCAAAAGAATTTTGAATCATGCCAAGAAGCTGGGGGCCCGTTTGGCCTGTTCCTCACCTAGAAACAGACTGATCAGAGAAAGTGAGTCTCCCTCCGGCACTGCAGAAAGAAACAGGTCGAGGTCTGGGCGTTTGGCCTAGTGGAAGACGCCGGGCCGGGATGCCCACAGCCTGCATCGGAGTACTTGGGCTTGAATCCCAGCTCCGCTCCCAATCCCAGCTCCCTGCTAAAGCAGAACTGAGGGACATCAGCGGTGGCTCAAGCACTTGGGTCCCCGCCACCCACTTGGAAGACCTAGAGTGAGTAGCAGACTCCTGTGGCAGACATTGGGGAGTGAGCCAGCAGATGCTCTTTGCCTCTCTGTATTTCAAATAAATTTACAGTAGAGATAATAAAGAAGAAAATAGTGCAATCAAATAATGTCTAGTACAGATAGTAGGCTGTGTCCTTAGCATTTGGCTAGAACAAATGATTAAAATTGTTTAATGAAATCACAGGATTTCAATAGCATAAATTTGAAACACCATGAAACTCATGACACAAATCTGATCTTTATTTACATGGGGCTAGACAAAACCTTTGATTTTATTTATAAATACTGGTTAAAGACATGGTACATTCCTGCGTATTATAAATGCTGGCAACACGAAAGGAGAAGGCAGCATGCCTGCCTCCTGACTCCCGCAGGCTGAGGGAGAGGCTGGCTGGTCAGTACTTGCAGAGCTGATCAACAGACAGGATGTCCCTCCCACCAGCTGTGATTGACAGAAAGTCCCACAGCGCTGAATCCAGCACCCAGTTCCCAGGCTATAGTCTTCACCTTGGCCATGCTGAACTTGACCTGAGCTGGGCTCTCCCAGATAACCCCCTGATGTTTTGCATCCTGGGAAATGGCTGATGACATGTTCTGACTCATGGGCTGGGGACCCGGTGCTCCCAGGGCATGCTGTGGCGTTGAGGAGATTCACCCCAGCCCTTGCTTGATGCTGCAGGCTTGTGGTTTCCCGGCCTGTCCAGTGGTGCTGTGTGTGATGGATGGATGCTGTTGGAGATCTGTGACGTGGAAGACTGCAGTCTACTTGGCTGTCCCTTGCTCTTTATTTTGCAATCAAACTGGTAAAGGATTGCATGCCCACTGGCAGTGGTGGGTTTGTATTTCTGTGTTTTATGCTGCCCTCATGGTTGAAATGTTAGAGTTAAAGCTGTGTGCTCTTCCTCTGCCTGTAGGGCCACATGTGTGTATCTCAGAGGGGCCGTTGGTTTACATCGTGAGGGTGTCAATGTTGTCCCACCCCTGAGCAAATTTGATTATATAGTCTTTTATTGAGGCCTGGTTCTGATTGACTTAAAGATAAGTAAATTGGCTTAAATTTAAATATTCAATACTTTAAAAATTCTAGAAATTAATGAAATTGAATCTTTAATAGGGGCTTCTGGGCAGACAGTGCAAGTGCACCTCGGGCAGATCTTCTTGAAGGCACCACTGGTGAAATGGGAATAATCTCAGAAGGCGACTTACTTCTCCCACATCCGGAGACTGCCCTGTCTAGGGTACAGGAGACACAGAGTTATCATAGGAGGAAGTTTGTGGGGACCCCACTGTGGGTTTAACACAGTTATATTTTAAAAGTGTATTATTGAGATAAATTCTACTTTTTGAATTGTACAGTTCAATAACTTTTCATCTGTATGCCAACACCATAATCTAAGTTTAGAATAGTTCCTTATCCTAGGAAAAAGCCTGCATGCATGACTGACCACCTGTAGCTTCTTTTGCTTCCTTACCTGCAGCCCCAGGCAGCCACTGGGTGAGAGCCTTCCGTCTCCATCGCTCTGTCAGTTCTTAGTCATCAGACATTTCCTGGGAGTGGCTGGCTCTGTTCACTTGGGGTCAGGTGCTCAAGGTCACCCGTGTTGTGCCTGTGTTGTAACCAAATTCCATTCATACACCTGTCAATTGATGCATGTTGGGGCTATTAATTGCATTGTCTGAGTTGCTTATTTTCGTTTTTCACTAACACAGCACATATCTCATAGCAAGTTACTAGCTTGTTAGTGGAGAGAAGTTTTACAGTTTGACATAATTTAGATTGACTTTGAAAAGAGTGCTTTCACAGTTTTTAAAATATTTATCCACATTTATGGAGCATTAAATTCAGGGAGTAGAGGGGAGATGAGGTTGTTCTATTACCTCATTGTTTCTCTTTTTACATTGTTCCTTGACTATCTTATTACCTCAATATCTTCTTTTTCTTGAAAGAGGAGATCAAGTATCTTTTAAAATGAAAAATAACTTTGGTGGGTCCTGGATAGAATATATGAATAGATTGTGTTCCAAGGGTGTTTTGCGACTTTTGTAACTATCTGTGAGCATCAAAACTTCAAATACTTATAATAAAATTTTCTGTTTTTAAAAGGATTTGTTTATTTATTTGAAAGAGTTAGAGAAACACACATATACACACATGGAGAGAGGGAGAGAGAGAGAGAGAGAGAGAGAGAGAGAGATATCTTTCATCCTCTGGTTCACTCCTCAAATGGCTGCAATAGCCAAGGCTGGGCCAGGCCAAAGCCAGGAGCCAGGAGCCAGGAGCCAGGAGCCAGGAGCTTCTTCCAGGTCTCCTATGTGGGTGACAGGTACACAAACACTTAGGCCATCTTCCACTGCTTTCCCAGGTGCATTTGCAGGGAGCTGGATCAGAAGTGGATGAAGAAGCCATTGCATGAGCCAGCACCCATATGGAAGGCCGGTATTGTAGGTGGTAGTTTTACCCACTACACCAAAACATCAACTTCTGAAATTTTTCATTTTTAAAATGGACATATAATTTAATATTTTTCTAAGAATGTCATTTTCTGTTGAGCTAATTGCTTTGGTTGTATGATGCTTTTTTTTTATTTTAAGGACAATGTAGATTCTTCCTGCAACTATTTGGAGAATATATTTTTAGGATTTGCTGACCTAATTACTGCCATGTGATTTTCTCTTAACATCATTATACGTGGAGGAGCGAAGCACGAATGGGGCATTTATGCGTGGATCCCCACTGTACAGAGTAATACTGGCTGTGATGTATTTCCTTGTGCCTTTCAACTAACATTTTTATGAAAAAGAATTTTTTCAAATGTGCATAGTTACAGTGAGTCATTTTTGCTTACCTGTGGCCCTAACAGCACAGTAGAGAAAGTAGTGTTTGTATTTTTCTCCATACTAAGGAACTAAATAAGCAACCAGCATTATGGCACACTGAGTGGGTTAAGCTGCTGCTTGCAAAGCTGGCACTGCACATGGGCACTAGTCCTTGTCCTGGCTGCTCCATTTCTGATCCAGCTCCCTGCTTATGTGCCTGAGAAAGCAGCAGGAGATGGCCCAAGTCCTTGGGTCCCTGCCACCCATCTGGGAGATCCAGATGAAGCTCTAGGCTCCTGGCTTTGACCTGGCCCAGTCCCAGCCATTGTGGTCATCTGGGGAGTGAACAAGCAGTTAGAAGACCTCTCTCTCTCTTTGTAACTTTCAAATAAATAAATAAATGCTAAAAAATAAAGAAACTAAAAACACCCTCTGAAAACATGAGATCCTTATGATGTTTTGATTAAGAATTTATAATAACTCTGACATTTAAAATTCAGCCCCCTTGTAAACTGGTAACTAAGCTTTTACAGGACTTGGACTGTAAATAGGAGTTTAATTGCAAAAATAATTTGAAAAAAATATTGAAAGTGTTAGCTTTTCATATTGCTGAGGGGATAGTGAGAGGAATTGTAGTTTTGTGTCACGATTCCTGTGATGGCTGCCCGGTCGTGTGCGGAGGTGGCTGGCTGAAGAGCACTGGGGCATAAGCTTTAGGGCCCCTCCAACTTAGAGCCCCTTCCCAGGCCCTGCCCTCTAGTCTTGGGTTAGAATATTCTTTCTCTTAGAGAGGGCCCACTGTCTGAATGTCAGGTCCTAAACACGCGGATCTACCACAAGACACACACCAGGTGTCTGTACCTGCCTGGGCTCAGCCAGTGGGTGGGATGGGCCCCACTGCCCACTCCCCTGGGTGGGAGGTTTCCTCTGGAGGTCAAGGGCTGCTCCCTCCTGCCTCTGCCCTCCCTCCCAACTCAGGAAGGGGGAGCATCTTCACCCCCGCCAACTCTGCAAGGGCTATAGCTTGGGACAGGTCCTCCCTACAGCTCAGAGCAGATTGAGCTTGAGGATGTGGGTTCAAAATAGACACTTGAAATCAGTAGTGGTAACAGCACTGAGAGCAGAAGGGTGCTGGGTATGTCTTTGGAGAGAGATGGATTTTTGCAGACCACAATTAGCTGCAGTGTGAATTTCTAAACAAGAATGGGATGAGGTCAGGGTGACTGCAGGTTTGCTGTCATGGGAAAGAAGGCAAATGTCCAAGTAGCCAGAAGGGAAAGCTGCCGCACAGGGGCCAGGTGTGGAGGCTGCAGGTAGAATGTGGGGAGGAGTGGCCTGACCACGTGCTGCCTGTGCAGGTGAAGCCTTGGAGTGGGAAGTGGGGGGAGCTTTGGCAGAAACCCACAGTGAGCACAGCCCTGGCAGAGGATTCCCCAGGAATGTCCCGGAGATGCAAGGTCTCAGGAGAAGCTGAGTCTGAGGGCCCTGATGTTAGAGCGGCAGTGTCCAGGAGGAGGAGCCTGGGAGCCAGGGTGAGCAGGCGATGAGAGTCCCTTGGGGCTGGGAGGGGTGTCAGTCCAGGTGGGCCTCTCTCAGTCCCTGGCACTGTGGGACACTTGCAGTTCTTAGGGGCCTCCTGCCCACAGGTTGGCAGGGGCTGAGCCATGGATTGTACACTGCCCTTGTCCCAGACCTCCTCCCCTCCTCTAGGAAGTGGGGAAGATGATGGGGAGAACCTGACTTGGCTAAATGCCCGGAAAAGCCCGTTCAGCTGCAGAAGGAACGAGATCCTTGGTTGGCCAGGGTTGCATTTCGGCTTCAAATGGGACAACACTGCTGTCTGTGCCAGCTGAACCCCTGACTGTGGAGCTCAGGGCCTCGCCCATGAGCTCCTGACGACTTCAGGAGCCAGGTTCTGCCAGGAGCACCGGCCCGTCTTCTCCTGCAATCCA
Source organism: Lepus europaeus (assembly GCF_033115175.1). Taxonomy (NCBI): domain Eukaryota; kingdom Metazoa; phylum Chordata; class Mammalia; order Lagomorpha; family Leporidae; genus Lepus; species Lepus europaeus. Next base: position 123,647,499 of record NC_084835.1, read on the forward strand.
CCCACTTTTGTGCACTGATCTCAAATCTGTGATACATACACATTCTCATTTGTTAATGCTACAGACGGTTCTGACAATAGCAGAGCAAAGCAAATATGTTTAACCAGAGTAATGAGCCATGCAAGAGTCTTTGCCTTCTGTTGTTCCGCTGAGAACGCCTTCCCCTCTCGGGTGGTTTCTATGAGAGGCCCGTTTGGAAACATCCACTCAGGCTGAGTGCAGGTAATGCGAGCCCAGAAAATCCAAGGGTTCGATGACCCAAGTGCAGGTAAACTAGGCACAGGTAAACCAGGCACAGGTAAACCAGGCACAGGTAAACCAGGCACAGGTAATCCAAGCACAGGTAAACCAGGCACAGGTAATCCAGGCACAGGTAATCCAAGCACAGGTAAACCAGGCACAGGTAAACCAGGCACAGGTAAACCAGGCACAGGTAATCCAAGCACAGGTAAACCAGGCACAGGTAATCCAAGCACAGGTAATCCAGGCACAGGTAAACCAGGCACAGGTAATCCAAGGGTCAGGTTGCATTTGTCTGGGTGTCGAGAGGCTTCCAAGGGGAAGTGAAACCTGAGCAGGGCCCTAGGGACCACGTGGAGGCCAGGAGGTTGGCCTGGCCAGAGCACGGTCATTCTGCCAGGCCTAGGAAGCCTGCAGGTGGTGCAGGTGTCAGTGTCGCCCTGGGGAAGCAGGCGGATGATGTCATCAGGGAGACAAGGAATTGAGGTGCTCAGTGTAATCTGGGGGATTGATGGTGGCTGTGGAGATGGAGATGGGTGAGCCCCACTGGGGGTGACTGTGCACCCCCAGCACCCAGGACAGGCAGCACACGGAGAATGTGAGCCTGCACCCCTGCACGTCTTAAACAGCAGCTAGAAGGGGACACGTGCATCCCCAGTGTGAAAGCCGGATCCTTGCAGTCCCTGGGCAGAGCAGTTCTACGCACAGGTTTTCCTAAGAAGGGAGCCGTCTGTTGCCCTCCCCTCCCTGGCAGCTCCCACCCATCCATCCCCCTGGGCTGTCGCAGTACCCCTTCACCCACTTGCTGTCTCCTCCTGTACCACCTGTGCCTGAAGAGCCTCATCTTTCTGATCTAACGTTCATCAGCTTGGCAGGTGGCTGTCTGTGGGAGGGCGGATCGAGGTCAACTCCCCACATGAAGCACAGCTCTGTGGCACCAGACAGGACCAGCGGATCTCGGGGAGCTGAGAGGTTCCAGTTCACCGCTGTGGCCCCATTTCACACCACGTCCCACTGAGCGCCTCCTGCTGACGAAGCTGTGACCACACCCTCGCAGTCAGTGCTCACCCACATGTGGGTGCACCTGGCCCAGTGAGTGGAGACCCTGTGGTGGACCCTGGGCAGCGACTTTGGTCAACAGGGAGGCTGTGTGTGCGAGTGTAGGAGAGCGCCGGAGCAGTGGCAGCTGCAAGGCCGAAGCGGTGGGAGTCTGCGGCCTGTTACCTGCACTCAGGCTCTTGGCAGCACTAGGGTTGGTTTCTGTGCGTGAATATTCACAGCGGCCCCATCTGGGACAGCCTCAAGTCAGAAGCAACAGTGGACGGGGGCACACGCCTGATATGTCCACACAGTGCACGCTGCTCAGCAGTGAGCGGAAATGGACCCCCAATGCATATAGCAACAACAAGGGATCACCAGAAACAACTGTGCCAAGCGGGAGAAGGCAGACCTACAAGAGTCCACACTGCATGGGGCCATCCAAGAAAACTCCAGAAGACAAAGATCAACTCACAGAGACAGAAAGCAGATGGAGGGCTTCGTGGTCAGCGGAAACATCTACAGGATTTAAGGGATAAACAGTGCCTTGGCACTCGTTACTGTGCAGAGCTGCACATGCTGGGCACACCCACGTCTGTTACCTCTGTGAAGCTGGATCTGCCCTCCCAGACATGGGCTGCGGTCAGGAGCTGCTCTGTCCCCCGGGGGATCCGGTGTTGGAAGCTGGGTCTCCTGGATGGTGGTCAGAGTAAGTGTGGCCTCGCAGAGGTCTGTGGCTCACTGGGAGCTATGCCCTCAGAAGGGAAGCGGGACCTGAGTCTGTGGCTCCCTGGATGGCAACGTGCCCCTCCGTCTTGCACATGCTCCCTCCACCTGGTGCCAGCTGCACTGACACCCTCATTAGCACAGAGCTCATGCTGTCGCCATGCCCTTGACCCTCCAGGACTGGTAACCTTGTTATGAAGTTGCCCAGCCTTAGGTGTTGTGTAATAGTCAGAGCATACTGACCCTTGCCCTGGGAGAGTGGGCGGGAGCTCCCTTGGTGATTCCATTTGAAAGGGATGGCCTCCAGGTCATGTGGAAGGACAGACCTGGGTGCAGAATCTCTAAGTGGCTCTTATAAAGACAGCTATCTTGAGGGGCCAGAGAGAGGATTTACAATCACAGCACATTAAGAAAAGGAGTCAGGACCAAGCATCCGAGAGGCCTGGCTCATGGCTGGGGGTAAGGGGGAGGTTGGGTTAGGCTGCAATCTAGACAGAAACCAGGAGTTTTAAGCTGAAGCGGCACCCAGCATGTGGAGGAGGTGCCGTGGGAGCCCCAAGAACCATGGTCATCTGTGGCCTGAGCTCTGCTTTGCAGAGTGGGGGTGGGGGAGGCTCCTCCGATTTGGGTAAGGAAGAACAGCAGTCCCCTTCCCCACGCACTGTGTCGTTGAGTGTGCAGGTGTTGACAGGTGGTTGACAGGTGTTCACAGAGTGTGCAGGTTGTCTCCAGGCCTCTGTCGCTGAGGCAGGGCTCTGCACTCAGCCGTCTGTTTCGCTCGGTTGGGAAAGGAACTCCTGTTGTCACCCCTAATGTACAGCAGACTGTGTGGTCAGGAAGTCTCGGGGGTTGGTGCTTGAGAGGGCTGGTGTGGCGTGTTCCACACGGATCCACCAAAGCCCTGAAATCCTCTGGGAGGGATGAAGAGGCATGGGAACACATAGAGTGCACTTCACGTACCTGCCCTGCTTCTCCAGCGGGGGTAGGGATGACGAGAAGCTGGGTTCTGGACATGTGGTTTAATTGTGGGGTCAGAGCAGCGGACTGCGGGAAACACTGAAGGGGAAACAGACTCACAGATGGACTTTGCATTTACTAAAAAAAACTTAAAAATACTTTAATTCACATGTTAAGAATTGAATTAATTTTGAGAATACATTTATGAAACGCTTAGTAGGAAATGGACCGCAGAAAGCTTCTGTCCTGATGTTTGTGACTTTATTCCTGCAAGTAAAATCATCAATGCACTGGAACGCATGTGGCCTTCAGATCCTCCTGTGAACACCGGGAGCCGGGTGCCTGATGGGCCAGGGTTTCCTCCCAAAGACCCTCTGAGCGTCTCCCTCCTCACTGCCTCACTCTACAGTTTTTTTCTTTTTTTTTATGAGAAACAGAGGCAGAAACACACACACACACAGACTCTGTCCACCACTTCACTTCACTTCCCAAATTCATTTCTCAAATGCCTGAAATAACTAGAACTGAGCCAGAGCTGTAGCCAGGAGCCTGGAGCTCAATCCAGGTCTCCTGGTGGGTGGCAGGAAACTGGTCATTTGAGCCATGACCTGCTCCCTCCCAAGGTCTGTGGGAAGTTGGAGTCAGGGTCCAGACCTGGGACTCGAGCCCAGGTACTCTGGTATGTGACACAGGCATCTTAATCACTAGGCCAAAAGTCTGCCCCCACACATTTCTGTTTCAAGCCTTTGTGTCCATCTGGGCTGTTTCCCTGGCTTGCGTATTCTGCTGTCCCCGTTGCTTGGGGAACCACTCCTCTCCCAGCCTGGTGACAGCAGTGGGGGTGCCAGTGGTGGAGTATGCATGATTCAGGCCTGGTCATGGGGCTCCTCCCCCCAAGTCAGTGGCCAGCCCAAGCCGGGCGTGGAACCAGCCCCAGCGGCTGGAGTCTGTTCCTGGAATCTGCTGTTCAGAGTTGTGGAAGGTCAGAGAAGGCGTACTTTCATGTGTATGAGAAAAGAAATCTTCATGGAAACTGAAGATAAAATACTGAGGTTTTCCTGAAACAGAGGAAGGTGATCTGAGTATAGGAGAGTCTGTTCAAGCAGAGGCCAGGAGGTGAAAACAGTGAACAGAACAGGAGCGAGGCCTGGACTCGGCGATGGCCGCTTCTCGCCATGGCCTCCTGGCCACGATGGGCAGAGCGTTTCCTCTCGGCTCAGTCTACCAGGACATCTGCTGCTGTACCTTGCAGCCGTGGAAGTCCTAACTGGTTCCTTCACTCAGCTGCAGCTAGAGTAACAGCCATGGCCACGAGAACCCTGGTCACAGCTCACACTGCTGGCCTCTCACTGGGTGCTCAGTGATTGACAGTGTGGTTTATTTCTTCTTCGGAAAAACTTCACAGATGAGAAAATTCACAACTTGCCCAGGGCCACGGCTCAAATAAGCGGCGGCCCCAAAACCCGTCGGGGTCGGAACCTGTTATCTGTCCCAAGGACTCAGTTTGCCTTTCTCGTCTTCCCTGATTTATGTCACCTGCCCCTCCCCACCATGACCTTGGAGGTGGTGAGCGCAGAGCCAGTGGGTGTACTTGAACTTGCTTGGTGGCGGGGTTGGCAGACTGTCTTGCCTGTAAAACGTCAGTAAGCATCACTCCGGAATCGTTTGTCCTCGCGACTGGAGGCCGGTATTGTCTGCATTTGGAGATGGTCAAGCCCAAGGTCGAGTGTCTGGCAGGTGGTAGTACGCTGGACTGTGCCCGTGACCTCCACAGGGTCAGCAAGGAGAGAAAGAAAGCTGTGCTTTGAGTCTTACCCAATGCGCTTACACCACGCATTCCAGTGTTGTGTCCTTGTCAGATGACTGGCAGTGTTCTGACACAGAGAGTTTCCAACTGCAGCTCGCCCCCGTGGCCATGCCAAGTCAGGGGAGCTGGCCTTAGAGCCGGACATGGACCACCTGGGCTCCACCAGACAGCAGGGGTGCGGGCCCTTGTGGAGGATGAGGATGGTCAGGTTTACTTCTCGTGGTCCCTGGGAGATGGATGCTGAGAAGTTGTGAGTGGTCCAGCAGGGGTGAGGAGGGAGGCCGCAGCCTTTCCTTGAGAGTTGCCGGCAGTTGGGAGTTGGTGTCGCCGGGCGTGTGGTTTCACGAGCATGCGTCGGCCCTCCCGAGGGTTCTGTTCCCTGGATAGAGGAGCCCTGCATCTGCTTCTGCCACCTCTCATCCGGGCACCGTCATCTCTGCCTGGCCAGGCTGTACCTGCGGGCCCGCCCCACCCCACCCCCTGCCCTGGGCACTCAGCACAACGACGGCCCTCGAGGTTCCCAGGACCAGGGAGGGGAGTGGGAGCAGGCAGCTGCAGGCTCTGCTTTTCCATGGTGGACAATGTCGTCAGCAAGGCTTCCAGGTTCGTTTCTATCAGTTTAAAGATAATCTTTTAGGTGATTTTGTGATTTTTCTAAAAACTTAAATGATGACTCATAGAGAGGCTTAAACTCCCAAGTTTGGGTTACAATGGACATTTCTGTTGTAATGCTACTAATGACCTTAACCCGGAATGGTCGTACCACCTGCCATTGGAGCCATTGGATCAACGTCTTCATGACATTGATGGACAGGAGGCACACACATCCTAGCCAGGGTCTTGGACACGTTACAGTGTTCTAATGCATAGTCTGGACAAGGTACAGTGGTATAAAATGCTCATGGCCTAGGATCTGTGAGGAGGCTGCTCCAGAGGCAGGGTCTGGAAGCAACGCACAGGCACGTGAGCTGGTCACAGCAGCACAGCAGCAGGTGTGGCTGCAGGAGGGGCATCTCGGGAGAACAGGGGGATCCTTAAACAGACACAGAGCTTGGGGTGCAACTGACATTCCGCTTGGGTCCCTCTGCTGGGGCTGCCCCTCAGGCCGCAGGATGCCAGCAGCACCTCCAGCCTATACCCCCTGGAGGTCAGTAGCACATAGGCCAAGCATGACAGCCCTGAGGTCCTCGTGGAGCCTCCGTGTCTGCACACAGCCAGGGTCATGTGGCCGAGCTGTTGTCCTTTCCTGGGGAATCCAGGCCTGGTTGCCGGTCTGGTAGCTTTGAGGAAGGATTTCTAGAGCAACCGAGTGACAGCCTGGCCTGCGAAGTCACAGCCACAGGGTCTGTCTATTCTCCAGTGGACCGTGTGTCCCCTCCCCGGGCCAGAGCTCCCACTTGTGGGGTGCCATCTCCTAGGCTGAGGAAGTGCTGTCACTATAGCAATCGCGCCTAAGGGCACTGGGACCCAGGGGAGCATTCCTGCTGCCAGGGGCCCCACAGGCCTGTCCCAGAGGGCCCACTGCTCCTGGGCTGTTCCTAATCAGATGTGGAAGGGGCCTGACCAGAACTGAGGCAGGCAGAGGGTTCTAAGAGAAAGTCTTATCAAGAGAGGCCAGCCCCAAATGTCAGTACACACTTAGCTGAGTGATACTGAAAATGGCTCTTTAGCCTCCTTTAGCCTACGGATTGTCCAGATAGGAGGTGGTTTGTTATAAAAGAGATGGCTAACATTTTTCTGCAATAGCATAGCCAAAATAAGAACTTAAATAATAATCTCATAGCTAGATTCACTTCGCCATCAGCGAAGTATACAGTAAGTAGAAAAAACCTCCCTTTCAGACCAAAGGGAAAGAAAGTTTTAAAGTGAGAATATAATTTTCCTCATGGGCATTGTCTACCTTAGAAAAACTACTACAGAACATGCCTGTGACTATAGACTTGTAGTTCAGGCCACCGAAGATTAGAGATGGGACACGGGCACTCCCTTGACTTGCATCCTCTGGTCTGCTTTAACACAAACCAGGAAGAAAAGAAAGCTAGGCATCAGAAGCAATGGGTGGCAGGCCTATTAATGGCTGATCTGTACAGTGATCTGCCCTCAAGGAGACCCAACAGGCCAGTCCACTGCAGTGGCTTTCAATGTGGTAAGCCTGGGCTTCAGCAGAAGTCAGCTTGTGAAGAGCCCTGGCAGCTCTGCCAAGAGTTGGATCACTGGAAATGGACCTGCCCTGGAGTCGAAGGTGGTTTGTGAGACTGTGAAGGGAACTTAATGAGAAAACGCACAGGGCAAGTTCTGAATGTGTGTTTACTTTATTATAATTACAATTAACCACGAAAATAACGAGATTATTATTGTTACTAGAGTAATTTGTAAACCACTAGGTATGCAAGAGTATGTCTGTGTACAGCAGGGAAGGGAGGCTCAAAGGTTGGTGTCTGCTTGGGTTCCCTGCCAGTGAGAGCCTGGGGCTGCACACATCTGCCCACTCACTCGAGGCTCTCTCTAGCACTCCCTGGACTCCCGACACAGAGGTGGGGGGGGGGCACACAGGCAGATCGAAGTGAGCTCCCTCCTGCAGAACACAGGCTTCTTGAGCTGGTGTCTGGATGCCAGGGACCAAGTACTGTCCAGCAAATTCAGTCCTTGCCAGGGGCAGACACCCACTGCCTCTCCTCCTGGCCCTTCTCCCTGCCTCTCCTCCTGGCTCTTCTCCCTGCCTCTCCTCCTGGCCCTTCTCCCTGCCTCTCCTCCTGGCCCTTCTCCCTGCCTCTCCTACCCTTGATGGCCTGTGCTGGGTGCTAATGTCCCTTGCCAGGTGCAGCAGTCTGGGGCACAGGTCCTAACAGGGCTGTGTTCCTTTTGAACCTCCTTCCACACCCAGGTGCTCAAAGACAAAATCTGCACAGCACAGCGGTGGTCAGAGCACAGTGACCAGCTGGCCCAGGCTGGGGCCACTGTCCTGATGCACACCACTGCACCGGCAGTTGCACGCCTGTCTTCCTTTGTGCGTGAATAAAATGCCAGCGTGACAGAGGGGCCAAGAGCTGCTCAGCCTTAGTTGTGTTCCTGTGGGGACCCCGGTGTCTGCTCCCGTTGGACCAGAGTGGCAGTGATGGGGATGTGGAAGCAGTTCTGGATATGTCTAGGGGTCCCCAGGGCTGACAGAGCAGGGTCACAGCCACATTTATGACTGTTTTTTCATACAGTAGCCCGTACTGTAATGCTGTTCCACATGGGCCCGTGTTCACAAGGGGATCTCCAGGATGTAAGCCTTCCAACTAGCATGAATGCGGCTGCTTACTCCACCCCTGCTTTGAAGGAGCCTGTTTGTCGGGTTTTTAGATGAAATCTTGTCATCTTTTTTTTGGAGCTGCTTTTGAATTGGCCATCACCGTGGGGCAACATATCAGATTCTCATGGTACCACCTCTTCTCATGACAGCCAGTTTCTGTGAAACCATGACAACTGCATAGGCCCTGGGGACTTGGCACAAGTACTGCGCTAAGTGATTGTACTCTTGATTGCTGGACTGCTTCAGCTCACTTGAAATCTCTGCTGGTTGCATTTAAAGCAGACATCAGCGAGGGAAATTAATTGTCCTATCATTTATTAGTCTATTTTAATTATGATGTTCTATTTTTTAAACCCTGGTTTCCAACTGGAAGGCCATGGGACATGAACAAAACAGCAAGCTCTTCAGCCACTAACAAGGTTCTCGGTTCATCCCTTGCACCAGCAGCCGTCAGCTGGACAGGGCAGTCAGTGTCTGCTCTCAGTCTCCATGGGGGCTCGACACTACAGAGGAAGACCTTGGTAAATGAGATTCAAAATGTGTGATGCACTCTTGAGTCATCTGTGATGGGCTGAGTGTGGGAGCTGATGGACAGAGCAGACTTGCAAGGCCTTGGCCAAGGTGGGCCGCGGGGAAGGGACCTGGTGTAAATAGCAAAGACTAGAAATCCAAGCTAAACACATTCAAAATATCGAATGCGAAGTCACTGAAACCCTTCTGTGTCTAGTGACTGGCCAACATTAGTTACTGGCAGCCAAGGCACTAATTGCTGGGTTACCTCATTGTCTGTTTGGGGCTAACTGTGCCAAAAGAGGGACACTTTCCATGAGGCAGTGTTACGAGACTCCTGGGCTTTGAATGTGTACAGATGTATTAGGGCTGCACAGACAGCATGCCCCACACATCATGAACTGTGGGTGGTTCTCGGGCATCAATTACAGGAGCAATGCCATCTGGGAGACAGCAGGCTCCTTGCCTGTCTCAGGAATGTGGATGCTCCTCAGCTGCAATCGCAGCCATAACTTTATAACGTGGCACACTGCAAGTAGGTTTGGGGGAGGCTGTTTTCCTATGGTGGAGCCACTGGGTACAAGGTTAGCTTCTCAGGGCTGACGTCATGGCACAGCGGGTGAAGCCACTGCCTGTGACACCGGCATCCTACATGGGTGCTGGTTCAAGTCCTGACTGATGCACTTCTGATCCAGCTCTCTGCTGGTGTGTCTGGGAAAGCAGTGAAGTGGTGGAGAATGGCCCAGGTGCTCGGTCCCTGCACCTGTGTGGGAGACTGGAGGAAGCTCCTGGTTCCTGGATTTGGCCTGGCACAGCCCCAGCTATTGTGGCCTTTTGGGGAGTGAACCAGCAGATGAAAAGTTTTTTCTGTCTCTCCCTCTATCTATGTAACTCTGCCTTTCAAATAAATAAAATTGATTTTTTAAAAAAAAGTTTCTGTAGCTCTGTATTCATGGCTGTGTGTCACTGAGCTGTCTCTCTAGGGACTGGGTTGTCACACGCCATCACCTCTGTAGTACATTGGGATGCTCTCCTTACACTACTAACAGGGTTCCAGCTGGCCCATCGTAATCAGTGTGGATAAAGGCAGCCAGTAGGGAAAAGCCAGGGAGGAATCAGGTCTCTCATAGAAGTCAAGAATCCATGATGTTTACAGCTCAGGAACTGCTGGGATGTCTGTGTGCATGTCTGGTGGGGTTGGGGGGCAATCGCCATCCATTCTGCCTAGGTGCAGGGAGCACACCGTGAGCTCCAAGGCGCAGTCTGCCACAGAGCCCATCACAGGGGTAAGGAGCTGCCCAGCGTGTCTTACACCAAGCTGCACGGCACAGTTCAGGGTCTGCTCCCAGGGGGAGACGGAAATCCGCGGCAAACCCCCTGACAACAGAGAGCAGAGCAGCCGTCAAATGGTTCTTAGTTTGTCTGATTCCATTAGACTCTTGGCTGTCTCAGGCTCTTTGTTATGGACAATATGGATGTGAGAGGGCCCCAGGTCAGATATGGGGTGAAGTGAATTTCAGCTGAGTTTGAGGACTTTGCAAACAAGCTGGAAGGCAGGTGTGATCAGACCTCCTCAACCACAGACCATCAAGCTGAGAGCCTGGGGACCACGGAACGGAGAGCTCAGGGAGACGACAGTGTGGTGATGAGTGAAGTGACAACAGCGTTCTCGATCAGACCACACTGTTCCTGGTTCCACAGGGCTTCCTGCTGTTCCGTGCGGCACTGCACTCCATTAATGTGATAATATTCCATCATTGCTCCGTCTCCATCATTAATGTGATAATATTCCATCATTGCTCCGTCTCCATCAAGCCCTCGTGAGGACTCCGGGGGCAAAGAAAGTCCATGTCAGCTGCTCCTCTGCCTTGCACCTCACCGTGGCTCATTCACGTTGTAAGCGCTCACTCTTGCTGTGAACCACGTGGCCCTTAGGAGCCTCTCCCAAGGCCAGCTCTGTGTTTCATGGAACCCTGCAAAGGCCGCACAGTGAGGTGGACAAGCATCCCATCCTGGCCTGTGCCCCTGTTGCCGTGGAGCCCCTGGCTTGTCTGCTGAAACGTGCTGGTCCTGAGAGTGGAGGGAGCTGCCTGCTGACGTGTGAAGCCATAGCTTCGGAATCATGATCTCCCCATTGTTCTGAGCTTCTGCAGGTGCTTCTGGTAGAATTTTGTTTTGTTTTGTTTTGAAGATAGAGGGACTAGCAATTTCTTAGTGACAAAGACTGTCTTGTGAGGAAGACCTGGTGTGTACTTGGTAAAGTTGCTGTGTATTATAGGACAATGGTTCCTTTTCAAAATCTGTTTTTCATGTTATTTATCAGAGAGAGAGAGAGAGAGAGAGAGAGAGAAACACGCTCCATCAATTGGCTCATTTCCCAAATGCTCATAACGATTGAAGCTGGGCAGGGCCAAAGCTGGGTGCTGGGAACTCAACCCAGATCTCCCCTATGGGTGGCAGGACAAAACCGTCTTCATCATCTGCCTCTCAGGGTGGACATTAGCAGGAAGCTGGGGTTGGGGTCTGGAGCTGGGTGTTGGCCCCAGACACTCTGATGTGCGATGTGGGCGTCCTAGCTGGTGTCTTAACTGCCAGATCACATGCGAGCCCCACGGTTCTTTGGAGGAGGGACAAACACGTATTACTGCCTTGAGATCCTTCGGCACCTAGCAGGATTCTCGGGAACACAAGCAAACATCACGGCCCCCCCGTGACCCAGTTTCCTCATTAACGGAGAAGAGGTCAAAGCCGGTGCTCACTGAGGCGAGAGTGTGACTGCCTCCTGCCTGCCGGTTGCTTCCTTCATCAGCTTAAGGAAAGCACCTGCTATTGCGGTGTCCAGTGAGGAGCGTCAGTACTGCTTACATGTAACTGCTGGCTAACGTTCCCTGCCTCGCACCTCACTGGAATCCTTAACTGGGACGAACGACCTGCTTGCTGCTTCAGAATCAGAATTGTCTGCTGGACTTCTGCCAGTAAAAACTTATTGAAAGAGGTCTTAGAAACTGTGCTGCTGTTTCAAGTACCTTTGGGAGAGGCCAGTTCTCTGTAACGTGCAGCAGTTGGGGGGAGAGCTAATACGCTCCTGCTGTTCTGACTCTCGCTGTGTGCTGCCCTGGGCTTGGCTTGCCTCAGTCTGCCCAGTTGTGTATGGGCTCGTCTTGTCCAAACAGTGAAATAGGCAATGGATGACACATAACACACATGTTCATACAATGCTAATGCGTAATTCAGTGTACAAGTGTTAAGTCCTGGAATGGCAGTATTTATCAGCCTTCACAATGCCGCACCAGCCCTGAATGATCTGACGTTAAGATGGAAGGGAGGATCTGGTAAGCTAAAAACCCGGGGGCAGGAAAACCGGGGCCGTCACGGAGCAGCTGTCTGAATGTGGCTGGGGAGGGGGTGGCTGAGACGCCTGTGCGGAAACACAAGCCTGTTCTTTATTGTTGGGCCACAGATGGCCTCTCTGGGGGACTCCTTAGGAGTTTTTAATAAAATAAACACTCCCATGGAGAGGAGCTCGTTTTGCATGTTTGCCAATTAATCCTGGATTTGACAAGGGTTAGAGTCTCAGGATTAGCTGGCAGCTGCAGGAAGACCCCGAGAATGGCAAATGAGGACCCACCGTACCTCAGCTCCCCAGACCTCACCCCATATGTCACCCATCTTCGTGGTGAGAAGTGGAGTATCCACCGTGTTTGTTGCCCCACCTTTCTGAAGCTTCAGGAAGAGGGTGGGGGAGGGAGCAGACTCTCAGGAGGAAGGCCGGGGATGCTCTGTGCCTAAACCTGCTGAGAACAGAGTGTGCATTTTCCCATGGGAGCCACAGGCAGCGTTTTCCTGGAGTGAGTGAGTTAGTGGGACGCTAGTAGGGGCTTGTGGGGGAACCATATTCATAATCCCACAGGGGCTGGCGGTAGCAGGGACTAGGTTGAAAGCTCCTGGGTGCCCCTGCCTACATCACTGGGCCGCATCGCAAGGCCGTGCAGCTCTGAGTTGGCACTGACAACTTTCCCTCCACATCTTACTTCAGCTACTCTGGTTTTCTGGACATATCTCGGCTTCAACTAGTTCTAGTCTTCTGTGAACAAATGCGTCCGGAAAGGTTAAAAAAATGGAGAGCTCTGTATCTGCCAGAGTTTGAACTTCCTCTTATTTAAAAAAAAAAAAATGTATTTATTTACTTGAGAGGCAGACAGACAGAGAGTGCTGCCATCTGCTGGTTCACTCCCAAATGCCCACCATGGTCAGACTGGGCCTGGTCAAATTTGGGAGCCAGGAACTCAACCCAGGTCTCTCCCAAGGATGACTGGAGCCATAGTTGAACTGTCACCTGTTGCTTACGGGGTTCTGCATTACCAGGAAGCTGGAGTGAGGAGCTGGAGCCAGAAGCTGATCCTAGGTACTCACATATGGGATACGGGCATCGTAACCACAGGGCTAACTGCTCTCCTCTCAACTGCTCATTTTGGGTTATTAAAGGAAGAGCCAAGGGCACTGGGCTAAGACACAGTTTTTCTTTTTTTTTTTTTTTAAGATTTATTTATTTATTTTACTTTTTAAAAAATTTATTTGACAGGTAGAGTTAGAGAGAGAGAGAGAGAGAGAGAGAGAGAGAAAGGTCTTCCTTCCATTGATTCACTCCCCAAATGGCCGCAATGGCTGGAGCTATGCCAATCCGAAGCTAGGAGCCAGGTGCTTCCTCCTGGTCTCCCACGTGGGTGCAGGGGCCCAAGGACTTGGGCCATCCTCCGCTGCTTTCCCAGGCCACAGCAGAGAGCTGGACTGGAAGAGGAGCAACCGGGACTAGAACCCGGCGTCCATATGGGATGCCGGTGCTGCAGGCGGAGGATTAACCAAGTGAGCCACGGTGCCGGCCCAGATTTATTTATTTATTTTAAAGTCAGAGTTATACAGAGAAAGAAGAAGAAGCAGAGAGAGAGAGGTCTTCCATCCTATAGTTCACTCTTCAGATGGCTACAATGGCCAGAGCTGCGCCGATCTGAAGCCAGGAGCTAAGAGCTTCTTCCAGGTCTCCCACATGGGTGCAGGGGCCCAAGGACCTGAGCCATCAGGTCTGCTTTCCCAGGCCATAGCAGAGAGCTAGATTGGAAGTGGAGTAGTCAGGACTCGAACCAGCACCCATAGGGGATGCCAGTGCTGCAGGCAGCGGCTTTACCCACTATGCCACAGTGCCGGCCCCTAAGCCATAGTTTTCCTTCTCCTTGGCACTGACTGAACAAGTCACCTGGGATGGCTGGCACCCAAAGCCCAGGGAGGTTTGGAAAGTCGCTGTATCTGAACTTACGCACCTTCATTGTGCAGGAGGCGTGCAGCGAACACGGTGCAGTCTCCCTGGCTCACTGAGAGTTGTGTTGTCAAAATTCCTGACTCTGAAAATGTTGCCATGACAACGGTCTCTAGAACGGGAGAGCCCACGACGAGTGGGTCTGGGTGGATGAAACCAGGTGGGAAACCTTGATGATGGAGCTTCTAGGGGGAAATTCTCCACCATCCAAACAACCTGTTAACAGCAAGGAGGCGTCCCTTTCTGCAGGCTGTGTTCCCGGCTCCGAGTGCTCGCAGCCTCGTGGAGACGCGCCAGCTGCTTTCCACGGCAGGGCGTTCCTGGTGAGCAAGTGCAGAAAGACATCGAATCCTGGGATTGGTGCCAGGCCTCTTGGGATTGATGCCAGGCCTCAAGACGTCCTGTGTGCACATCGGTCATCACTGAGTGCTGAGAGTATACGGAGTCACACGATCCCTGAGCTAGCTCGCTTCTTTCTCACCAAAAGGAAGGAGGACAGTTTGGACCATGTAGTGTTGTCAGAGGAGTCTTCTGTTTAGTGTGGACTTTCAAGACGGCCCTTGGCATGTGTGTGCTCTCGTTTGTTTTCAGTCACTTAGGAACATCCAAACTGAAGACATGGGATCATCCGTTTCTGAGTTGACAGCAGCGTGAGAGCCTGCACTACTTGTCTTTCTGTGCCTGACGCACTTCACTCCCCCTCATGGCTTCCAGCTCCTCTCACACCGCTGCCAATGAAAGGTTTCATTCTTTTTACGGCTAACCAGGATCCCATGGTGTATGTACACCACGCCTCCTTTATCCGTGTGCCAGTTAATAGACACCTTGGCTGATTCTTTTCTGGCTGTTGTGAATGATGCTGCTATAAACATGGGAGTACAGGCGACTCTTCAATAAATGGTTTCATTATCCTTGGACATATTCCTGGTAGAGGGATTGCTTGATCATATGATGGCTCCATTTTTAGCTGTTTTTTTTTTTTTTTTTTTTTGTGGAAAATCCATACCGTTTCCCCCAATAGCTCTATACACATACATTCCCACCAACAGACTTCTTGTCACTACTTGTTATTTTTTTGTCTTTTTAATAATAGCCAAACTAACTAGAGTGAAGTGATAGCTCATTGTGGTTTTCTCTGATGAGTAGGGATGTTGAGTGGTTTTTAATGTGCCTGTTGGCCACTTGTATGGCTTCCTTTGCCATGTGTTCATTTAGGTCTACCACCTATGTTGTCATTGGACCATTTTTTTGTTTTGTTTTTGTTTTGGCTGCTGAGTTGTTGGCAGTATGTATTCTGGGAATTAGCCCTTTGTTAGAGGTGTTGTTTGTAACTGTTTCCCTCTGTAGGTTCTCTCTGCACTCTGTCCATTACTCCCTTTGCTGTGTAGGAGCGTTTTAGCTCGATGAAATCCCATTGGTTTTTGACTTTTTTTTTTTTTGACAGGCAGAGTGGACAGTGAGAGAGAGAGAGAGACAGAGAGAAAGGTCTTCCTTTTCCGTTGGTTCACCCTCCAGTGGCCACCGCGGCTGGTGCACTGCGCTGATCCGAAGGCAGGAGCCAGGTGCTTCTCCTGGTCTCCCATGCGGGTGCAGGGCTCAAGGACCTGGGCCATCCTCCACTGCACTTCCAGGCCACAGCAGAGAGCTGGCCTGGAAGAGGGGCAACCGGGACAGAATCCGGCGCCCCGACCGGGACTAGAACCCGGTGTGTCGGCGCCGCAGGTGGAGGATTAGCCTAGTGAGCCGCGGCGCCGGAGGTTTTTGACTTTTAAAAACTTCAGGAGTTGAATTTTGCATGCTTAGAAGACAAATGGAAATCACTGGCTGAAACTTTGGCTTGTAAATGTTGCATCTTACTGATGTTTGTCTGAATCATAGAATTTCTGTGTCAGAGTTCCCTGTGTGTGGAAGAGATGGTTTGGTGGTTGGTCTGTGTATCCTTTGCTTCACAAGCTAAGAAGTGGGAAATGATAAAAGCGGAACCTTGGGGCTGAGGATCCCTCCGGATGGTGGGCCGTGCCGGCTGCAGCCGAGCCAGGGCTCACAGCCTGCATTGCCGTCCTCGTGAACTCCAAGTCCACGTCCAGACGGGGAACCCGAGGGGAGCAGAAGAGCTGCAACTCCAAATGGAGAGCGGCTTTGAAACAGGTTACCCGAACCTGCTTCACCCTCGGCCAAGGGGATATTGTGTAGCACTACTGAATTTTGTAAATGACATTTCAAAGAGAGATTTTAAGCCAAATTTAAGGCCGTTCCACTGTGATCCTCTACATACTGCTTGTGAATAAAAATCCAGCTACTGTAACTTGAAAATTTCACATTTTTCTGGATGTAGCAATCTTTTCTTCTCTTCTTCTGGGAAGCCAAAGGATGCTACTGGACCGTTCAGAAAGGAGAGACTGATATGCACAATTCTTTTGGAAGGCCTGGGACAGTTTCTGTTGGTGTGAGTTGCTGTTAAACCCTTGCTTGATTAGCAGAATGGTTGCCTCTGTAACAGCTACAGGTGTAACTGCTTTGCTGTAGGTAGCTGCTTCTGAATTTTAGCCATGTTGCCATCAAGTGGTGATAAAAAGACACAGTAGAGGGGCTGGCACGGTGGCTCACTAAGTTAATCCTCTGCCTGCAGTGCCAGGATCCCATATGGGTGCTGGGTTCTAGTCCCGGTTGCTCCTCTTCCAGTCCAGCTCTCTGCTGTGGCCCAGGAAGGCAGTGGAGGATGGCCCAAGTGTTTGGGCCCCTGCACCTGCATGGGAGACCAGCACCTGGCTCCTGGCTTTGGATGGGCATAGCTCCAGCCATAGTGGCCATTCTTGGGGGTGAACCAACGGAAGGAAGACATTTCTTTCTTTCTGTCTCTCTCAATGTCTAACTCTGTCAAATAAATAATAAAAAAAAGAGATGCAGTAGATCTGAACTATTTGGGTTGGAGACTAGAAATATTCAACCTATTTATTAAAAAAGTTTGTTTATTTTAAAAATGACCTCTATATGGTCATGTCACATCTTTCACATATCAGAAAATAAACAGGAAAAAACCTTGTCTCCTCTTCGTGCCTTGGAAACCTGCTTGAAAATTTCTCTGTGGCTTCTTTGCATGGCCCACGTTTTTTCCCTTGGGAGCCCCATTTTCCTCTGGGCATTTGGGCTGGCCCCTTTTCTAAATGTTCTTCTTATCCTGGTATTCAGTCTTTGTTTGATTAAATTCTTGGCACTTTTTTGCGGGTGGGAGGAGGTGAATCCATGAGGAAAGATGGCAAATCCTCTCGTTGGAATGATCTCAGAGACGGGGGGCGGGTCGGGGGTTACTGTAGCTCTTCCATCGCCTGAGAAGGAGGTCATGTTGACCTCTGCTCTCCCTCTGTGAAGTCAGGAGACGATTAGACTGAATTATAGCCTACTTCAAGAGGGGAGCCAGAAACTTGAAGGTGCCAGTGACACATGGCTCAGGCCCCTGTGGGTCCTACACACAGGGAAGGCACCGCTGAGGATCTGCATTTCCCAGGACTTGCTCCAGACACACAGATTTCTGCAAGTGCTTCTCCCCCTCCAGAACTCCATGGCACCCTGCTGTGTCCACTTCTGCCAGTCCGTGTCTTCACATATTTCCTGGGAAGCTTTGCAAACTGTTGTTGAGATTCTACTTCATTCTGTAGTAATAAAATGTTTGGCCAAAATAAACATGCACTTGGAAACAAATAAAACAGTGCAAAAGACTGAACGCTCCAGCCACTTGTAGCACACCCTCCACAAGCCCGCGGTGACTGGAGGCCAGGGCTGCCTGGCCCCTTTCAGATCTGCTGGAAGGGTCCCGATAATGCATCTATACCCAGTTTGGGATTTGCAGCTTCAGTGAGACCCCATGGGTTCCCTGTGATAAATACCGGGCTCGCTTGCACTCTTCATATCCTAGTACTTGATTGTGCTTCTTTCTTAATCAATGTTGTAACTTAAATATTTGCTGTTTTATGTCCCATCAGTTTTATAACACAATTGAAGTGCAGTTGATGTTCCATAAAGCCCTCCCTCTCAAGATCACAACTCAGTGAGGTTGAGTCTCTTCACAGAGCTGTGTGACAATCGCCACCACCTGGGTTCAGGGCCTGCTCCCTGCCTCTGGATACTCTGTCATAGCCTGTCCACCCGCCCCGGCCCTGCCCCGGGTAACCACTGCTCCACTTTCTGCCATTGTGAATTTGCTTATCCTGCACACATTGTATAAGTGCAGTCACATGGTGCATGGCCTTTTGCAACTGGTCTCTCCCCTGGCATCATGTCTTCAAGGTTCCTGGTGTTGTGCCCAGCATCTGGTATACCTCAGCCCCACATGTGGTCTTATTGCCAAGTGGCACCCCGTTTTGTGGATATGCACTATTTTGTTTAGCCATTCAGCAAATTAATGGACACTTAGCGCGTTCCATTTTGGGGTGTGCATTTGAGTAATGCCGGAGTGCATATTCACGTGCAAGCTTTTGTGCCTGAATTCTCGGGATACAGAAGAATGTTGCTGGGCTATGTGGAAAGTCCACATTGGCCTTTCTGAGTTAAACTCAGGTTGCCAACATAGTTTGGGAGAAAACTGCTAGCTCAGCAGTGTGCGACGATTCCTGTCCCTCCATTTCCACACCACTGCGTGTCGTCGGGCTTCACTCACAGCCAGCCCTCCGCGTGAAGGTGGCACTCCGTGCGATTTTGATTGGCGATTTTTCTCATGGATAGTGGTATTAAGCTTCTTTCCATGCCATCGTTGGGTATTTGTGGATTTTATTTGGAGAAATGTCTGTTTAGAAACTTTGCTTCCTTTAAATGTGGATTTTCTGTTTTGCTGCTGCGTTGTAGGAGTTCTTTATATCATCTAGGTACTTGGCCTTCATTGTGTGTATGGTTTACAAACATTTCCTCCCGTTATATGGGCAGTCTGTCTGTTTTCCTTGGTGTTGACCTTTAAAATACAAAGGTCTTTGGTTTCGATAAAGTCAAATTTATCTCTTTTTCCTTGGTTTCGGTGTGCTTGGTAGGAAACAGTTGACTAACCATTTTAAGACTTTCCATGGAGCCAGCATTGTGGAGTAGAGAGCATTAAGCCAGCATCCCATGTGAGTCTGCCCCACGTCCAGTTCAATTAGCTCCCTACTAATGAACCCGAGAAAGCACTGGAAGGCAGCCTGGGTGCTTGGACCCCTGCCACGCATGTGGGAAACCTGGGTGGAGTTCTAGTTTCTGGGCTTTGGCCTGCCTCAGCCCTGGCCATTGCGGCCATTTGGGGAGTGAACCAGCGGATGGAGGATCTTCTGTCTCTGTATCTCCCTCTCTCTCTGTGACTATGCCTTTCAAATAAATGTGTTTTTTAATATTTATTTATTTATTTGAAAGAATTATGGGTGGAGTGGATGAGACAGAGCAAGAGAGAGAGAGAGATTGATCTTCCATCTGCTGGCCCACTTCCAAAATGGACAGCAAGGGCTGGGCCAGGCTGAGCCAGGAGCCAACAGCTTCATCCAGGTCTCCCACTGTCCACGGAGTCAGTCATGCTTCCGGGGGGTTTCCCAGAGGTGGAAGAGACCTGTGGCGTCAGGTGGTGGCCCTCGTGTGGGCGGCCATGCTGTGGGGCTGCAGTGCAATGTCCTGTGCTCTGTGGAGACCGTGAGCCGTGGCCGTGCACACAGGGCACAGAGCGCTGTACTGAAGTACTCTGGTCCCCACACAGGCCGGTGATGCTCCCTCTGAGACACCGTGTGGAGCTCTTCTGTCCCGAGAACGTGCCTCACTGTTCCTCCAGACACAGCGACACACCCGGGGGCTGCCGAGCCTGCTGCCCTTGGCCGTGTGCTCTGCTGTGGTCTGACCTGCCATGAACTCTCAGGCACAGGTCAGTGTGCTGAGTCCACTGGGCAGCCTGTGGCGTATGGATGTCAGTTGGGGGAGGCACAGGAGGCGTCGTGTACCTCATTTCCAGGCAGTCATGAAGATGAGGCATTGGGAAGGAAAGGAAAGAGCAAATGTGATCAACTGATCTTTCTTTCTTTCTTTCTTTCTTTCTTTCTTTCTTTCTTTCTTTCTTCCTTTCTTTCTTTTTTTTTTAAAAGATTTTACTTATTTATTTGAGAGGTAGTTACAGACAGTGAGAGGGAGAGACAGAGAGAGGTCTTCCATCCATTGGTTCACTCCCCAGATGGCCGCAACGGCCGGAGCTGTGCCGATCTGAAGCCAGGAGCCAGGAGCTTCTTCCCAGTCTCCCACGTGGGTGCAGGGGCCCTAGCACTTGGGCCATCCTCCACTGCCCTCCCAGGCCACAGCAGAGAGCTGGATCGGAAGAGGAGCAGCAGGGACTAGAATCGGCACCCATATGGGATGCTGGTGCCGCAGGCAGAGGATTAACCTACTGTGCCATGGCACCGGCCCGCAAGTGATCTTTGACCATGGCACAGGGAACTCAGTAAAGAAAATACCAACTCTTGACAGAGGGTGCTGGAACAGTTGGGATTCTATCGACTAAAACATGGACCCCAGTCTATATCTAGTGCCAGAGCAAATATTAACTTGATTGGATCATCAACTTTATGTCACACCCTAAAAAGAAAGTTCTAGAAGATAATGTGAGAAAACCTTTGTGACCTTTGGCTAAGCAAATAGTTCTTAGATACGATAAAACACATCAAAGAAAAAAAATGGATATGTTGATTGAATTTTATCAGAATTCACAACTACTGTTTGTAAGAATACTATTAAGAACATAAAACAAGGAGTGGGCATTTTGAGATGCTGGCTAAGACCCTTGGGTCTCATATCAGAGTGCTGGGTTCCGTCCCCGCTCCAGCTCCTGGCTCCAGGCTCCCGCTAATGCTAAGACGCAGTGGTTATGGCAGAGGTGGGTGGGTCCCTGCCACCTGTATGGGAGACCTGGGTTGTTCCTGCTTCTGACTTTGCCCCACCCAGTCCTGGCCATTTTGGGCAAGTGAGCTGGCAGACAGGAGCTCTCTTCCTCTCTCTCCCTCTCTCTCTCTTTTTCTCTCTTTCTCCATCCTTACCTCAAATCAATAAATAACAGAGTAGAAAACATTCGCAAAATCGCTGTGATTTAAACAACTCAATAGCATACTTAAAGAACCCTCACAACTCAGTAATATGAAAAGAAACAAACAACAGATCCGATACAAAGATTTGGACATTCACTAAGAAAATTTATCTGTGGCAAATGAGCACCTGAAAAGATGCTGGAAGTCATTTGTCATTGGGGAATCCAGATGAAAAGCAAATGGAGATAATGCTACATGTGAATTAAAAAAGAGCCAAGAGCCAAGACCCTTCTCCTTTCCCCTCCCCCCTCCCCTCCTCTCCTGCCTTCTCCCCTCCCCCTCCCCTCCCCTCTCCCCTCCCTTCTCCTTTCCCCTCCCCCCTCCCCTCCTCTCCTGCCTTCTCCCCTCCCCCTCCCCTCCCCTCTCCCCTCCCTTCTCCTTTCCCCTCCCCCCTCCCCTCCTCTCCTGCCTTCTCCCCTCCCCTCCCCCTCCCCTCCCCTCTCCCCTCCCTTCTCCTTTCCTCTCCCCCCTCCCCTCCTCTCCTGCCTTCTCCCCTCCCCTCCCCCTCTCCTCCCCTCCCCTCCCTCTCCCCTCCCTTCTCCTTTCCCCTCCCCCCTCCCCTCCTCTCCTGCCTTCTCCCCTCCCCTCCACCTCCCCTCCCCTCTCTCCTCCCTTCTCTCCTCCCCTCCCCTTCCCCTCCTCTCCTGGCTTCTCTCCTCCCCTCCCTTTCCCCTCCTCTATCCCCTCCCCTCCCCTCCTCCCTCCCCTCCCCTCTCCCCTCCCTTCCCTCTCCCTTCCCCCTCTCCCCTCCCCTCCCTTTCCCCTCCCCTTCCCTCTCTCCTCCCTTCCCCTCTCCCCTCCCCTCCCCCTCCCCTCCCCTCTCCCTTCCCCTCTCCCCTCCCTTCCCCATCCCCTCCCCTCTCCCTCCCCTCTCCCTCCCCTTCCCTCCCCTTCCCTCCTTTTTCCTGGCTTCCTTTGAGTAATGAGCAATGTTGGGAGGCTCCAGGGAGACCCATTCCTCCCTTCCCGAAGCCCAGTGTTGACTGAGGCAGAGGGACCACTGCTTCCCCAGGGTGTGGTTTCTCAACTGCAGTGCCCTTGAAGGAGTGGTAATTACAGCAAGTGAGAGCAGCTTCGCTCTCCTCCCCGGGTCTGACAGAGTGATCATAGTTTCAAGGGTGCCAGGACAGGAAGGAGGTCAGGAGGGCTAACAGGATCTTTGTAGGATACTGTTACCATTTAGAGATTCTTTGTATATTTGAATGTAATCCCTCCCTGCCTGCATCCCTCCCCACCCCACAGGTGCCCATCCATCAGCACACCTGTCTGTCCATATATCTGCCTGTCCATCCACCCAGCATGTATTTGAGAAACCCCTAGGCAGTGTCTGACACTCTGTGAGGCACTGAGGACACAGTGGTGAATACGTGCAGACCGACTCCTTCCCCCACCCCCGACTCGACCCCCCTTCCGACAGGTGTGCAGGAAACCCTGGTGTTAGACTCTTAGATGAGGCTCTCTGCCCAGACGCAGGCCAGAGAGTGCTGCTTGGAGTCATGTGATTGAAGGGTCAGTAGCAGTGAGCCAGGCGTGAAAACAGTGCCAACCCAGAGCATTAGGAGGCTATGAGTTGGGGAAGTGGAAGAAGAATGTTAACAGGGACTCTGTGTGTGTGTGTGTGTGTCTCTGATGGGCGGCAGGGTAAAGTTGCTGGGGACAATCGGAGGGGAAGACAGAGGTTACACAGGGGATTTGTGACTCATTGCGGAGTGTGCACTTCGTCTGGAGGACGAGAGGTTTAATGCGAGTAAATGTTTTAGGTTTTTTAGGAAATCACTCTTCTCCTGGAGGAGGAATCGCATTACAAAGGGGATAAAACTGAGGCAGGAAGCCAGATTTGGAGGCATATTTGAAAGTCATGAACTGAATTTCTCTGGAAATGGGTTTTACCTTGCAGTGTTCACTCATTCAGCTGCTCTCATTCCTGCAGATTACCACGGACACCCGTGCCACAGCTGAGCCACGGGAGAGCAGGATCCAGGGTCCAGGGTCCCTGGCATGGCCCGTGCTGCTTAGGGCAGCTTCTGAGCTGGCGTTCTGCACTGCTGGACTTTGTCTGCAGACAAGGCCACGACACAAGGTAAGCGTTTCAGATCACGGGCAAAAGCTGAAGAAGCGAACCTTAATTCGTCAGAGACAGACGTCTCAGCTCTCACCGTCCCTCTTCCCAGAGCCGCCACCAAGGTGTCTGCTGCTTAGTTAGGAATGTTGTAGAAGGCACAGCAGTGGGCCCCGGGGTCTGGATTCAGCTTCCCACTCTTAGAGCCATGGCCCGGTGATGGCCAAGGAATGGGGGTGGGGTCAGGGAGTCAGATGAGTGTGAGGTTGTGAATGTCCCAGACACTCTCATCTCGTCACTGCTGGCCAAAACCCTGGAATCCACTGCCATGCGTGTGCTGAGAGCTGTTGAGGGAGGTGTGGCTGCCCCCCGTGACACTGACATTGTGGCACTGTGGCTCTTTGGAATCATGGGGCCTGGCTCAACCCTTTTTCTCAGGTCTGCTGCGAGGCCCCACAGCCTGCATCTGTCCTGAGCCCCCAGGTGTTGCTGATGCTGCTGGCCCAGGGACCAGGCTCAGCAAAGAGCTGGCGAAGGCACAGTCCTCAGGGTCGGGGGCATGGGGCCGACCATGCTGGGCTGGACCTGCTGAGTACAGTGTGCCCAGCCACCTCCTAAAACATTCTTGGGACAGGCTGGAGATGGGCTGGGAGGGCAGTAGCGCCCCCTGCAGGCTGGAGAAGATGGGAGCGGCTTTCCCAGGTGTGGGTGGTAGGTTCTGGCAGCCCTGATGCACACACAGCCGCAGGGCAGGGTGGGATTCAGAGTGCCTGAGGTGGTGGTGCTGTGGCGAAGGCTAGGAGGGCACCAGGTGTTCAGGAGGTAGAGCCGTGAGAAGTTTAGCAAGGTGCTGCCTGCCCTGTCCACGTGGAGACATCTGGAGTCAGGGACCATGACCACTCAGGAAGGGTCCCTCCAGGAAAATCCGGCCTCCCTGGGTCCGCTGGGGGTGTCCAGCAGATGACTTACGACCTCTCTTACTCGTCTCACGGCTGCCGGCACTCTTCAAGGTCTTCATTATTAACAAGGAGCGTTCTTGTGAAGTGATCGTCTGCTACCCAGCTTCTGTCCATTCAGAATGGGCCATGGTTCTTAGCCAAGCAAAACCGGGTATTTTAAAAAATTAAAAATCAAGGAATAAGTAAAGCAAAATACTTTAGCCTTTTTGCTTTGGCTCATTCTCAGTTCTTTTCTCCCAGGAGAATGAGGCATTCCTCCATTATTGAATTCCCACTGAGCTGCCACTGAGGACACACTTAGGGGAGTGCTCTCTGTAACTGCCAGGTCACAGGGGATTTCCTGTCCTGGCAGGCGATGGGCCCAGTTCCTACTGTGATGCTGATAAGTCCAACTTTCTTTTTCACCAAGCAAACGTCTCAGCTAAGTAACCTGACCAGTAGTTGGACCACTTTTCCCAGTCATTCAAGGATTTTTGGGACATCAAGTCCTTTGGGTTATTAATGTTGGCTTTAAGTATGGAGAAACAACCCCATGATTACCAGTAACTTTTCCCATGTCTCTAGAGATTTCTTTAAAAAGAACTCCAGGGGGCGTCATAGAGCCGTGCTCTAAATCCAGCAGGTGCACGTCTGGTGTGCTGTGTGCCGTCAGGCGCCTTTGGTAACTCAGATCTGCCCTCAGCTACCTTGGTTGTGGTGGACGGAGGGGAGGCAGTTTGTCCCCTGCAGGTGCTGTGAGGCTGCCAGACCAGGCAGAAGTGAGTTAATATGTCACAGATGCCCTTTTGAAGAGCAAGGGTGTAACATTTGTATGTGGAAAAAATTAAAATTATTGAGTAATTAAAGGTTTCCATTTTATAGTAAAAATTACAAACTGCCAATGCAGTGAAATGACGGATAAGGCAGACGCGTGGCCAGACGTGGAAGGCCGTTGATCCCCGTCTCTTCCCCCTTGAAGGGGTTTGGTGTGGCTC
The DNA here is from genome assembly GCF_033115175.1 of Lepus europaeus. Classification (NCBI taxonomy): domain Eukaryota; kingdom Metazoa; phylum Chordata; class Mammalia; order Lagomorpha; family Leporidae; genus Lepus; species Lepus europaeus. The sequence continues at coordinate 123,672,451 of NC_084835.1, forward strand.
CTCTCCTTTGGCTGCTCAGGAAGAAGCATGGCTGAATGTGCATGTGAACATTATGGGCAAAATGTGAACAACTACACACCGCTCAGCTTGATTGTTTTTCATTCCTCAGTTTCTCTCTTGCTACTCTGCCCGGCTAGCACGGGCTGAGAGGAATGTCACCCCGCATTGCTCAGTGCACCCCACATATGCAGCACTGGAGTGTGGGAGTGCACGGGGCCGGTGTATCTTGCTAGTTTAATCAGTGAGATTTAGGAAGGCTTTCAGAGCATCTTCAGTGTCCCCCCTACTGCAAAGTCCTACAGTGAGCACACTCTAACGGATCCACTGAAACGCGTTCATGTGGTTAGCTTGGGTTCCTGAAGGCCGGGCAGTTCACTTCTGGCTGGGGCTGTGGCCGTGAGCCCTCACACTTCAGAAAACCTCAGGCCTCCTTCGCAGTGTGACCAAGGAAAGAGTCTGGAGCCATTTCTGTCCATTTCCCCACCACAAGGCAAGCCTCCGGTCACAATGGGATTTGACTGACAGTGCATGGAGCCTGTAGATGAGTGGCGGGGGTGGGGCCACATTGCTGTAGAGGATCTACAGTCTCTGCCCTCACTTCTCCCACTGCGTATGGGTGGAGAAGGGTAGGCCTGTTTCTCTTTCATCCATCATAGGGAAGCTGGCTTTTTATGTTGATTTTATAATGAAGTCCTTTATTGAACTCTTGCTGTTCTCGGATTTCTCTAGAATGTCTCCAAAAGTGAGACTTTAAAAATTCATCTTACTTGGGTCTTCAGTCTGAATGTTCCAGTTTCTGGACGCAGGGGAAGTCTCTCCTACAGCATCTTTGGTAATTTCTTTACCTCTAGTTTCTCTTGAAGCTTTTCTCCCTCCCTCCCTCCCATCCTCCCTCCCTCCTTTCCTTCCTTCCTTCCTTCCTTCCTTCCTTCCTTCCTTCCTTCCTTCCTTCCTTCCTCCAGTGCAGAGTTAAACACAGAGAGAGAGAGAGAGAGAGAGAGAGAGAGAGAGTTCCTCCATCCACTGGTTCACTCCCCAAATGGTCACATTGGCTGGAGCTGCGCCGATCCAAAGCCAGGAGTCAGGAACTTCCTTCAGGTCCCCCACGTGGGTGCAAGGGCCCAAACACCTGGGCCATCTTCTACTGCTCTCCCAGGCCATAAGCAGAGAGCTGGATCAGAAGTAGAGCAGCCAGGACAGGAACCGGCACCCATATGGGATGCTGGCACTGCAGGCGGGGGCCTCGTGCTATGCCACAGCCCCTTCTGAAGATTTCTTTTATTCAGATACGAGATGGGCCAGACTTTACCTTTGCTCTCACATTCCCCCTCTTCTTCCCCCTCTGGTCTCCCTTCCTCCCTCCCATTCTGGAACAGTTTCCTCCTCTCTCTGTTGCAATTCCACCATTTTTTTTTTTTTTTTTTTTTTACAAATAAATTATAAGCAGGACTAAAGCCCCAGCAAGCAGCATCTTCTAGGTTGTGCCAGAGGCCATTGCATGGTTGGAAATGGAGGACATTGTGTTAAAATAAATCAGGCATAGAAATAAATAAAATAAAGCAGGCACAGAAATGCAGATCCTGCACATGCTCACCCGTAGGTGGAAGCTAAATCAGTTGACTTCCTGGGAGTGCGCAGAACAGTGGTTCCCAGAGGCTGGGTCGCAGGAGGGAGGTGGCGGGGGCTGGATGCCCTGTGCAGAGGTCCAGAGAGGGGGAGGGGTTCCCCTGCTCCGCAGCCTAGCAGGGGGACTGTGGTTTGCAACAACTGATGACGGATTTCATGAGGAACCAGAGGAGGCGAAGTTCCCAGTGCAAAGGAATGACAATGTTTGCGGAGATGCAGAGGCCACAGCCGGGAGCTGATCAGACCCACCGCACACACCAATGCCCCTGATCAATGAATACAAGTGCCGGTGCCACTCTGAGATGCACAGGTGCCGGCAGAGGTCAGCCTGTGAGGGCCTTCTGGTTCTCTGATTATTCCATTTCACATTGTGCGGGTAACGTCTTCTTGAGTCTCTTGGAATATTAATTAAGCTCAGTGCTTTTCCTGTTCCCAGAGAGTTGTCTCTCTCTCTCTTTTTCCTGTTAGCATCTCTTGATCTTTGTCTTTCATATGGCCCATTTAAAAAAATATATCTGAAGCTCTCTACGCTGGATTTATGTTTTAGGACATTTCACCTTGCTGTTGTATAGGAGTGCCAACTTCTCAGTCTAATTCTACATCTTTTCTCTCTATTCAAACTCCAGTTGAGACTGTTTAGCATATGTGAGTTCTTTAGGTCCTGTCCTCTGTCCCCAGGTGTGATAACGTTCCCTGTGGACCACATCCTCACAGCTCCTCGGGGCTTCCGGTCTGGTTCTGGATTTCTGTTAGGCTTCCCCCACATCATTTACTGAGAGACATCTATTTCTAATGCTAATTTGTATGTCTTATACTCAGAATTTATTAGGATTTTACCAACTAAAAACCCCCGCCTGCTGGTTTATCGTCATCTCAGAACTTTGCACCTGCCTTCCGTTTCATCTGGGAGGGCTACACATGTCCCTCCAGCACAACCACATCACTCACTTTCTTCTCCGTCTTTGCTCCCGTTTCTTTTCCAGACGTAAAGTCTGGGCTGTGCTGACAGTGCGTAGAGGAAGACGAAGTTTAAGTGGTGGGAGTGAGGATCTGGGGTACCTGTCAGAGCATCTCTCTTCAGCACATCTAGGCCCAGCAGCAATTTTATGGACTGACCAGGGCTGACCTCTTTTTTAACACAGGTCACTCCCTGGCAGCTGCCTGCATACCAGGGCCCTCTCATACATCCACACGGCCCATGGCTAGGGAACAGAAAGTCACTTTGGTATAAATTTAGGTAAGCGGAGTTGGACTGGCACTACACGTAATGTAAAATAAAACGTGAAGTAAAAACATGTAATGTTTGTGAATTATCAGTCGTATGGTGTTGTTTTTGCTGCTGACCAGTTATATGAGCAGCAGAGGTGATCATATCTTAAACGTGGAGAGAGATGACAGAGGCTCTTTCAAGGAATTGAGATTTCCTCTTAGGAACACAGAAGTGATGACATACTGGCCTGCTGGCTGCATCTCAGACACGAACATTACAAACTAGATGGAAAGAGAACTTAAAATTGCATTTGTCCCATGCTTGTTCTTGGCACTTTACACTCAGGAGCGCGACAACACAGGAGAGGCTGAAAGCACCCGAGTGGAGGAAAGTGGGCAAGACCCCAAACCCACTAGCAGCCAGGCGGGGCCTGCCCCAGGCCTCGGGCAAGAGAGCAACCCTCACGTAGCTCCTTCCCGCTGCCTGTGGCTGCGCTCCAGTGACTCTGCGGCAAAGAATGCCGGGAGATGCCAGGGGACCGCCCGTCTCGTGCTGAAAAGTTTGCTGCAGGAAGAGCTTGGGCACCCCCCGCCTTCACCCTGCCTCCCTTGGCATCCCCTACCTCCGCCCCCGCCTTCACCCTGACTCCCTTGGCATCCCCTACCTCCGCCCCTGCCTGCCTGTGCTTCTGAAGGGGTCTGGAGTTCCTAGCATTGCATGTGACCTGTTTGGGAGGCCACGGTTGGGCTGAGCAGCACACGAACCTTCCGTAAGCAAACATTTGGACAGCCACACAGCAGACCCGATGCCCATGCGTGAAGTTCCCAGACAGAACTTATTGCTGGAAGCCATCTCACCGCTTCTCGTTCACTCAACAAGCAGGTATGGAGAACCCAGACTGAGCCAGGGCTTGTGGCTGTGGCATAGCCCACATGTATGTGGCCTGGGTGCACTAAATCTTTGTAGCTTCTCGGTGTTGTACACATTTGGTGGAAGATCAGTGTGTCCCTGTGTTGCATCCCTGGGAGGATGCATGAGGGAGCAGAGCCCCTTCCCAAGGCCTGGGGTGCTCCTGGCCCTGCTTCTCCACCCGTCACCAGGTAGGACTGAACCCCATGGTCCCCGACTCTTGCGAGGCCGTATCAGCTTGTCTGTCACCCTGCAGGACTTCCCAGGCTTTTAATGCCATACCTTAGGGCTTAGCCTTCCTGCGAGGGTTTCTGAGTCTTTCAGTCTGGAAGTATTTTTCCCAGCGGTTGAACACGGGGTGAGGAAAGGACATTTGGAAGCGCTGTTGATGAGTTAGCATTTACTCTCATTTCAAATTGCAGAATGGGACAGGAAATCAAATCTGGGTCTGGGGGCCAAGGGGAGGCTGGGAGCTTTCGTCTGCTTTGATGCAGCTTTTCCTGTGAACGTTTGGACAGGAGTGGAAGACACCGTGTCCCAGACCACCTGCCATGCCACTGTGCGTGTCTGCGTGGGCCGGGCCCCTTGGAGACAGGCTGGGGAGGAAAGTGTCCGAGCGACCTGGCCAGATGCTAAAAACTCAGCACCTCTAGGACACGTGACTTTCTACAAATCACATGTATGTTTCTCCCCCTCAGAAACAGATTTCATAATAAAGGGCCGTGTGCTGGTGTCAGAGGTCTTGCTGTTTGCATGGTCTTAGACATGCATGGGATATTCCAGGGGGCTTGGTAGTGTGGCAAAGACAAGATGGCACTTTCAAAGCAATGCCACCGTGAAGTTGTCGGTCTTGCTGCCGAGGAGGAAGCTAAGGTTCTCAATGGGTGTGGCTCACCCAAGACATCTGGGGCAAGGTGAACGTGGCCTCGATGTGACACGGAGGCTTTGCTTCTCTGTCTCTCCATCTCGGCCCAGCCTTGGCCACACATGGCACAGTTGTGAGCAAACGGCCTTGCTTGGCTGCACCCAGAGGCAGGGCTGCAGGTGCTGGGCCTGGCTGGCAGCGCAGACCCCCTGGGCCGGACTGCAGGAAACAGGCTGAGGGAGACAGTTCCCCCAAGGCTCTCCCTGCGACGGAAGACAGCGTCTCCTCCGATGCTTTCTAACAAAGCTGAGAAATGGTTTGGATACAGGGGCCAAGTTTGTGACTGTAACTGCATAGGTGACATCAGCAATAACTATTGATATTGGAGTTCAGATGGACTGGAAAAAAGAAATAGTGAAGTCAGATAGTTTGCTCTGAATGTGCAAGTCCACACCGCACTTAGATAAAACGTGTCAGTGACAGAAGTGGAAGACAGGCCATTCTCTAGGCTTAATTAGCCAGAGGCAGCAGGCAGTGTGGGTGCAGCCATGACATGCTAGAATGTTCCAGACCCCCGGCCCCCAGCCACCACGTGGAGTATCCAAAGTCCGGTGTCCGGAACAAGTGCGTTAATGGTGCTGACAGATGTTCAAGTCCTTAGCAGGATGGTTCACTGAGTCTGATGAGATCAGCCAGGAGCGTGGGGGGAGAGCTGTGCTACCCAGGGAGGCCTTGCTGCTGCCCCGTGTGTGTCCTGCAGTTACAGGACACAGGACACAGCCCCTTCTAGAATGCCAGTGTCTCCCCATCGGCCCTTGCTTCTCTGACCTGCGATCTTCCTGCTGCTCCCAGCACAGCTGCGGGCGTTGGCGGGAGGTGTGCAGTCACAGCCCTAGGAGCCATGAAAGGGCGTTTGGAAGCTCCTGGCCTGCCCATGTGGGGTTTGCACACGTTTCTGTGTTCACACGCACACTTAGGTGAGGCGTGTCTGTTCAGAAAGGACTTCTTGGTGTAGGTTTTCTACTGCCGTCCCGAGAGGAAGGATTTGTGTGCTGACTCAGATGTGAGTGAATGGACGAGCAGACGCCTACAGGAGAGAAAGGACATCTTGAAGGAGATTATCAATGTTGGGTGGCCCCCTTACGATGCTTTGAGCCCCGTTGTCTTAGCAATGCTAAGGGTAAGCATAGTGATTACCTTAAATTCACATCAAGAGATAGGATTAGAATACTAGAGATACCTAATCTGGGAGCCAGTCCAAAATCCCCGTGTTCTCACATCTATTTGCTTAATCTCTGTCACCTTTGCCTCGGTCTTTCCTATGCATCTCATTTCTCAAAATGTTCATGAGTATCTGAAGAGCTGAGATGTGCTACCAATCCTTCCCATGAAGCAGTGCGGCGTGAGGTCTTAGTGGGGAAGCTGAGAGGAATTTACCGAGAACAGGGGAGCGGATCCAGCAGCCGAGGGCGGGGCTCCAGGCCCCTGTCCTCTGCCTTCTTTCCTTCTGCATCTCCTGTGCTCTTGAGCGGCTCGCCACACCTGGCAACCACAGGAGCACCACGGTTCTGACTAGCGTGGGCTTCACGGCTCAGAGTATCAGGGCACGACTCATCCATGAAGGCTTTGATTGGCGAGGCCAGAGGGGCCCATTTCCAGGCTGGAGCGAGGACTCCATGGATTCATGAGGATCCGTGCAGCGGGAGCGCGGCTTCATCACGGAGAAGGCAGTGATGCTGGGCAGGTAAAACAGGCACAGAGCTCAGGGCTTTGCTCCACAGTGGGATCTCGGCGTATTCCATTTTGAGGACACCCCTCTCACGGTGCCTGCGCCGGAGGAGGCCTGTGCCGAGTATCTGGTGCCCCATCACCAGAGGAGCACATGTGGACGGGAATCGCAGTGTCACAGGAGCCCCAGTCATAAGGCGGGTGTCCCTGTTCGGAGCTTTAGCCCTTGGCTTGTCCAGTGGCGAGAATAACGCCCACTGTGTAGGCTGTTGTGAGGATTCAGTATGTGCACGTTCCCAGAGTGAGGCACTCCAGAAATTCCTTCCACGTTGTGGCTAACCACGCCGTTGACTTGGTGAACACTGACGCGCTGCTGTTACCACACACGCACACCTGGGGAGTGGCCTGCTGGTTCAGAGAGCAGAGACAGGGGGCGCACCTGTCCCCTTTCAGGCCACACAGTGGGTGAATGAAGGTGGTACTAGTTACCGTGTGATACTAGTTACTGTGTGATACTAGTTACCATGTGATACTGGTTACCGTGTGATACTGGTTGCCGTGTGATACTGGTTACCGTGTGAAACTGGTTACCGTGTGATTCTAGTTACCGTGTGATACTAGTTACCGTGTGATACTGGTTACCGTGTGATTCTAGTTACCGTGTGACACTGGTTACCGTGTGATTCTAGTTACCGTGTGATACTAGTTACTGTGTGATACTGGTTACCGTGTGATTCTAGTTACCGTGTGACATTGGTTACCGTGTGATTCTAGTTACCGTGTGATACTAGTTACTGTGTGATACTGGTTACCGTGTGATACTGGTTACCGTGTGATTCTAGTTACCGTGTGATGCTAGTTACCCTGTGATACTGGTTACCGTGTGATACTGGTTACCGTGTGATTCTAGTTACTGTGTGATACTGGTTACCATGTGATACTGGTTACCATGTGATACTAGTTACCGTGTGGTAGTAATTACTGTGTGATACTAGTTGCCGTGTGTCGTATATTCTCTTCTAGACATTTCCTTTTGATACTATAGCCTGTGCATCATTAGAATTTGGGTATAGGACAGGAATCTTGGGAGCCCTTCCCCCTACCCTTCCCCCACCCCCTACCTCTCCAGGATGCTGAGGGACCTAGGGGTCCCTGAGGGCCAGGGAGGCCCTTGACGTGAGCAGACGGACACAGAGGCTTCACACCCAGCAGAGGTCCCAGGGTTCCAGCAGTGGGTACGGGGTCAGAGCCTCACCCGAAAACCAGGGCTGCTGGGCCTCAGCAGGGTTGGGGGGGAGGCCTGGTGAAGCCCCTCTGCTGGAGCCAGCTGAGGACACGCCCTGGCAGCAGGGATAAGGGCCGCGGGGAGGGGAGGCTGTGATAGGGTCACCCTGAGTGTTCCCTGCAGAGACTTGGAGTCTTTTTTTTTTTTTTTTTGGACAGGCAGAGTGGACAGTGAGAGAGAGAGACAGCAAGAAAGGTCTTTCTTTGCCGTTGGTTCACCCTCCAATGGCTGCCACGGCCTGTGCGCTGCGGCCGGCACACCGCGCTGATCCGATGGCAGGAGCCAGGTGCTTTTCCTGGTCTCCCATGGGGTGCAGGGCCCAAGCACTTGGGCCATCCTCCACTGCACTCCCTGGCCACAGCAGAGAGCTGGCCTGGAAGAGGGGCAACCGGGACAGGATCGGTGCCCTGACCGGGACTAGAACCCGGTGTGCTGGCGCTGCAAGGCGGAGGATTAGCCTAGTGAGCCATGGCGCCAGCCAAGACTTAGAGTCCTAAAGACTGGAGTGTAGGCCCAGCCACATCCTGGACGCCTGGTGACCATGCTGAGAGAAGTGAGGGCAGAGTGGGTGCAGGCCCACCACACCCTGGACGCCTGGTGACCATGCTGAGAGTGAGGGCAGAGTGGGTGCAGGCCCACCACACCCTGGACGCCTGGTGACCATGCTGAGAGTGAGGGCAGAGTGGGTGCAGGCCCACCACACCCTGGACGCCTGGTGACCATGCTGAGAGAAGTGAGGGCAGTTTTCCATGACTTGGGAGCGAGGCAGGCCTCAGAACGGAGAGGAGGCCGAGCTGGGGCCTGCCTGGTGAGTGCAGGGTCCCACGTGCAGTGCAAGGGGAAATGCCGGTTAGGCAGGCGACGCCGCGTCCAAGGGGAAGAGTCACAGAAGAGCCTGGGATGTGGGCACATGGAGCGTCCTGGCTGGGGCAGCAGGGTGTGGGCAGCCAGGAAGCCACAGTACTGCAGAGGGCAGGAGGCTGGCCAGAGCCGGGAGCTCCTGTATAGATAGAAACTGCAGCAGAGTGGTAGCCCTGCCTCACCCCTGCCTCACCTCTTCCTCCTCTGCCTCACCCTTCCCTCACCCCTGCCTCATCCTTGCCCATCCTGCCTCACCCCTCCTTAACCCCTGCCTCATCCTTGCCCACCTTGCCTCACACCTCCCTTTACTCCTGCCTCACCCTCGTGTCACCCGTCTTTTTCCCTTCCTCACCTCTGCTCATCCCTGCCTTTATCTTTGTCTTCATCCATCCCTCATCCCTGCCTTACCCCTGCCTTACCCCTGCCTCACCCCACGTTGTCACCCCTGCCTCACACCTGCCTTACTCCTGCCTTACCCCACATTGTCACCCCTGCCTCACCTGTCTCACCCTGCCTCACCCCACGTTGTCACTCCTGCCTCACCCCTGCCTCACCCCACATTGTCACCCCTGCCTCACCCATCTCACCCTGCCTCACCCCATGTAGTCCCCCCTGCCTCATCCCCGCCTCACCTGTCTCACCCTGCCTCACCCCACGTTGTCACCCCTGCCTCACCCCTGCCTCACGCTGTGCTCCAACACCAACAGCCACAGTCCTGTCCTGGGCTCCTCAGCCCAAGTCCCTGTGTGTCTTAGGAGTGGCCGCTGACCCCACAGGATGAGCACCGTGCACTCCTGTGGGAGCAGCCGCCGTGTTCCCGGGTGCCCTGTGATGGGGGTTTGTGAACACTGGGCACCAGAGACGGGAATGGCCTTTTAGTTCCTCAAATTCGAGCCTGCATGCGTCCATGAAACTTGTTGTGCTCTCTTTGGAGATATTTTTCTACGTCTTTCATTCCTGATACATTTATCACATAGCACTAATTCCATTAAGAAGCAGTTTTCAGACCTAATTTTCTGTCCGTATTATGGACTCCATACGGGAAAGCCTTCCTCAGTGTGAAAGGAAAGCAACCTGAGTGCATAACCAAGCTTTAAGGAAGGAGGGGAGTTCCTGGGATCCAAAAATGATGCCGGAGCCCACAGTCATCGGGTTTTCCAGGTCACGGCCGCTGGGCACTCCTGACAGACACCGCGGCCTCGGGACGTGCTGGGAGAGGAAAGCAGCTTCAGTAATTACAGCGCTTACTGGGACCCAGAAGGTGTGGCTGCTCTGGGGGTCTGGTGGTGGTGGCTCGGGATCCTGCCTTCTCCCACCCATAGCAGAGGCCTCTCCCCGGGTAGACCAGGAGTCTGGGCTAGTGAGCCGGGAGGCTTCTGCCCCTGAAGACTTGGAAGGCATGTTCGAGCTTGCCTGTTCCCACAATGCACCAGGCTGAGCAGTGCAGCTCACCTGAACCCGGAAAGGGGGAGCAGGACATCTGGGGGTCACTTAGCACATCAGCGCTGGCTTTCTAGTTTCATAGGGAAAGATGGCTTTGGGGCTTACCCTGGAGACTTCGAACTCAGACCCTGTTACAAAGCCAGGGCCCAGAGGGACTCCCCCATCACTGTGCATCAGCGGTGAAACGCCCCAGCCAAACGAACGCACCCGGCAGGTTCTGCAGTGCAGGTTCCCACAGCCGAGATCTGTGTCAGGAGAAGAGCCCCTCTCTGGGGTGTGCAGTCCTGTGCTAAAGGAAGGGGACCCCAGGTTTAACCTCCAGCTCTGTGGCCGCACAGCAAATGCACCCCATTTCCTTGGCCAAAGCCTGGAGGGCGTGGGTGTTTCTCATTCCCGGCCCTCAGAGGGACAGAGAGCTGAGCCAGGTCACAGCGTCTTCCAACAGGGAGAGCAGCAAATAGCTGGAGCAGAAAGTTCCAGAATGTTCCGGGCAGCTTCAGAGGCAGCCAGGAGAGGAAGGCAGCTCTGGGCACTGGGCCCAGGTCCCCTCTGTCGTGCGGGGTTTGCAGTCTGGATGCACCTCTGGGTTCCGAGGGTCAGACGTTCCCTGTAGCACGTCCAGAGTTGGCACCTCAGGGAAATGGCGGACGCAAACGAAAATACTTCTGCAGGACTGTGCCGTGCTCTTCACTCGATTCTCACAAATGTGCTTTGGCCAAGTAGAAGTCTAAAGGACAACGTTTTTACAAAATCGGAAGCAAGTCACAAGAACAGGAGCTCAGTTGAAATAATTTAAGCATAATTAGGCTCCAAGGAGTTCATAATTAATTTTTATTTCTTTATTTGCATTTTATTTGGAAGGCAGAGAGACGACAGAAACAGAGCTCTCCGTTCACTCTTCCAAATAGCTACAAGGGCGGGGGCGCAGTCTGAGGCCCGGAGGTCTGGAATTCCTTCTGCATCTCCCACGTGGGCAGCATGGTTCCCAGAACTTCCACACTGTCAGGCTAAGATCACTGTTTATGTTGCTTCTCCTCCTGTGGTGGAAGAAGGGAGGAGACAGAACGAGAGAGTGAGAGTGAACGAGAGAGCACACAGCGATAGAGAACAGAGTACAGGACAAAATGCTGAAAATCAATCCGGAAATCCATACAGAGCAGCAATAACAATAAATAGAAATGTGTGAAATTCACCAGTTTAAAAACTGGAGATTGCTGGCTGGATTCTTAGGTAATTTGGTCCTGTGCTCCTTTGAAGCGGTGCCCTGCACCACAGGGCATAGAAGGGCTGCATAAGATGACAGGATGTCCGTGCAGCTACAGTGCCGACAGACAGCCTCACAGGCCGGACCAGAACAAAACGTGTCACTGTGCTAACCACAGCACACTGAAACAAAGGACAGACAGCCAACCACTCAGACCCACCGGTCTGTCTAACGGCCTGTGCATGAAGAAGCAGCAGGTGTGCGACCCCTGAGCCCGCCTGGAGATGGCTGCGGGAACGGGAGGTATAGAAAAGTGACCTCTGGCCGGCGCCGCGGCTCACTAGGCTAATCCTCCGCCTTGCGGCGCCGGCACACCGGGTTCTAGTCCCGGTCAGGGCACCGATCCTGTCCCGGTTGCCCCTCTTCCAGGCCAGCTCTCTGCTGTGGCCAGGGAGTGCAGTGGAGGATGGCCCAAGTGCTTGGGCCCTGCACCCCATGGGAGACCAGGAAAAGCACCTGGCTCCTGCCATCGGATCAGCGCGGTGCGCCGGCCGCAGAGCGCCTACCGCGGCGGCCATTGGAGGGTGAACCAACGGCAAAAGGAAGACCTTTCTCTCTGTCTCTCTCTCTCACTGTTCACTCTGCCTGTAAAAAAATAAAAAATAATAATAATTAAAAAAAAGAAAAGTGACCTCAGTTCTACTGGTCATTGTTTACTCCTCTAAGCTAGGTGGTGGGCCCACGGCTATTTGATATGATTCCGAGGTATCTGTCCCATGTCAGAGACGGTTCATAAAGTCCTCCCCTGTGCCAACGTCGTGACTCCGTGCAGCAGAGCCGTGCAACACCCTGCACCAGGCAAGGCAGGGACGTGAAGCAGCCCTGACAGGCAGCACCGCTCCCGGAGCTTTTTCAGGTGTCCTTCGGGGCGGGGCAGGTGAGGGCACTGCGATGAGTGGGCCCATCCAGTTTGTCCCTGGAAAACGTGCCAGCCCCCTTGCAGGAGCAATGCACGTGGGACCACAGCGTTGGGGGAGCCGCAGCAGCCTTCCCAGTGCCAGGGAGAACGGCGTGGCAGGGCTGCAGACAGCCCGGGCACTCCACAAACCCCCGCGGGCCCCAGGGCTCCCTGCACCAGGGGCACCCCAGCTCTAAGCCCTCAATCTGCCTCCCGCAGTGCGGCGCCCCCTCCCCTTTGCTGTCCCTACTCTGGGCTGTGCGTGGCGTCCGCTGTGGCTGCCGAGTCCTCATCAGGAGAATGCACGGTGGTGTGTTTGAAAGTAGATGCACACCCAGACGCAAACATCACAGCCAATTTCCGCTCTTCGGCCGGGAACCTCGGGGTGACAAACCCACGTTCGTCAGCGCAGCTGTGCCCGGCGCCGTCCCTGCCGTGTGTCCAGCTTCCGCAGCAGGCAGGGACAGACGTGCGCACGGTTCGGTCAGCGCCGTTTTTGCTGCCCGGAGGAGGAACGCAAAGCCTGAGCTGGAACGCTAAACCTTCCTCCCAATGCTTCCTTCTCCCTGCTGTTGGCGGGGGAGGCTGGGGGCTCTTGGGGTTTGTGTCTGCGGGCGGGAAGCGCCAGCTGCCCGCTGCCCGGGAGACACTGAGCAGCCTGCGCGCCCCAGCGCCTCCCCGTCCAGCGCGCCCTGGAGCGCGCTCCGCGGCCCTCGCCAGGAGCCCGGGCCGCATCCTGCAGCCGCTACCTTCCTCAGACCCCAGCAGACCCGCACCCAGTGCAGGCGCGCGCCCGCCGGTTCCAGCAAGGAGGTGGGCGGCGACCCATCCTGTTAGGACTCGCCGTCTCCGCCCGCACGCCCACTTCCGGGGGTACGCAGGAGGCCCCCAGGGGGCGCGGATTAAAGCCGGGTTAAGTCTTCGCCGCTCTCACCCGGCCCTGCCCACCACTAGGGAGCTCAGAAAGCGCGCTCGCCCTGTGGGCTACTTGGAATCCCAGCAAGACCTGCGAGGGAGTCGGAGGCGCACGCAGCTGGGGAGGTGGCGCCGAGCGCACGGGAAGCGCCGCGAACCCCCTCCGCGAGCCCCACCCTTGGTGCGCTGAGCGCCCGGCCCTGCCCCGGGTGCGCTTCGGGTAGGAGCGGCTCTGGGCAACAGGTGCAGCCGAAGCGGCTCGGCAGCACGGGTCTGGAGCCGCCAAGGCGCCCAGAGGACTCTCACCTGCAGGGCTGCAGCCGGCGGGCCCCGGGGTCGGCGGCCGCGCGGCGGTCCAGGAAGACGCCTGTGCTCCCCGCCGGACGAAGGCCAGCTCCGCGCCCCCGCGCCGGCTGTCCAACGCCGGGCACGAAGACTGCGCTGCCAGGCGCGGCTGCCCCGCCGCGCGCCCGCTCTCCTGCGCATCGGCGGAGGCTCCGGTGGAAACTCGCGCGCTGGCACTCGGGGCGGGACCCCCGGCGCCGGCTGCCCGTGGTGCACAGCCCGCCCCGCCACCCCGCGTCCCGGGCGCCCCCGCGGGCCATGGAGCTGGCAGTCGGGAACCTCAGCGAGGGTAACGCGAGCTGGCCCGAGCCGCCCGCCGCGGAGCCCCGGCCGCTGCTGGGCGTCGGCGTGGAGAACTTGGTCACGCTGGTGGTGTTCGGCCTCATCTTCGCGCTGGGCGTGCTGGGCAACAGCCTGGTGATCACGGTGCTGGCGCGCAGCGCGCCGGGCAAGCCGCGCAGCACCACCAACCTGTTCATCCTCAACCTGAGCATCGCCGACCTGGCCTACCTGCTCTTCTGCATCCCCTTCCAGGCCACGGTGTACGCGCTGCCCACCTGGGTGCTGGGCGCCTTCATCTGCAAGTTCGTGCACTACTTCTTCACCGTCTCCATGCTGGTCAGCATCTTCACGCTGGCCGCGATGTCGGTGGACCGCTACGTGGCCATCGTGCACTCCCGGCGCTCGTCTTCCCTGAGGGTGTCCCGCAACGCGCTGCTGGGCGTGGGCCTCATCTGGGCGCTGTCCATCGCCATGGCCTCGCCCGTGGCGTACCACCAGCGCCTCTTCCACCGCGGCGCCGCCAACCTGACCTTCTGCTGGGAGCAGTGGCCCGACCCGCGCCACAAGAAGGCGTACGTGGTGTGCACCTTCGTCTTCGGCTACCTGCTGCCCCTGCTGCTCATCTGCTTCTGCTACGCCAAGGTGGGGTGCGCGGGGCCGGGGGCGCGGGGCTGGGGGTGCCCGGGAGTCGCGTTGGGTCCGCAGCCCCGCCCGCGGGCCCGCGCGGCCTGGCGGTGTCCGGCGGACGCCGCTCTGCCTTTGCCTCTGCGGGCGCCCTGGCGTTGGAGGCGGCGCAAGGGTTCGCGGAGTTTGCGGTGCTGGGGAAGTTCGCGGGTCGCCAGTCGACCGCCGCGGCGCTGCTGGGCGCGGGGTCCATCCGAGCGCGTCGGGCCCGCCGCCCCCTCCCTGGTGCTGGTTGCGCTGGGTAGAGAGGGGGCGCCCGCCGGCAGCTCCCTCCAGGACCGGCTCTGGGAAGCCGCTGCTCCTTGGGAGAACAGAGCTTTGCTGTAGTCAGCTCCAGCGGGAAGACAGCATTTCCTTGTGGTCCCCCGGGGCCGCGTAGAACCCCTGCCTTCCGCGTTTCCACAGCCAAATCCCTGACCCTGGAGGGAGGCTCCCGGAACACAGCCGCCCTCGGCCGCGCCTTAGCCGCGCCCCAGCTGCAGGAAGGCAGTTCACCTTTCCCTGCACTTAGTCAGAGGACCTCAGGATTTCTACCTTGACCTGTGACACGGCCGGTCCATGCTGCGTCAAGAGGCCTGTGTGTTCAGTGAGGGTGGCATTCGTGGGGTGCGTGCCAGTGTGCACACACAGCCCCCCCATACCCTCAGTGCTAGCCAAGCAGCTCCCCAAATTCTGAAATTTCTGCCCTGTCGGTCTGGCCCCTTGTTTCTGGGAAGGCTGAGACGAGAGGACCCTGAACAGCCCAGGAGGCAGAAGGAAGACGCTGGCTTGGAATCTGTTCCCAGGGCATTCTACCCCCCCCCCCCCCCCAAAAAAAAGCCTCTCGCCACAAGCCTGCTGGTGTTGTTCCTGCTCTCTGTGCATCCAGGTGGGCATCCAGGTGGGCTACGTCTCCTGTGACTGCCAGTGTTTTTGGATGTTTTGTGAAAAGATGTACTGGGGAGTAGGGAATTCAGACATGGCCCCTAGCCTGGCCGCTGGGAGAAGGCTGACTCATCCATGAGTCTGGGAATGCAACCCAGAGGCTGGTCCCCCAGTGCAGCTGTCCCCTGTGTGCCGTGTCACTCGCCTCGCACACCCCGTGGGTGCTGGCTGCTGTCCCCTCTGCAGTGACGAGAGGCGTGGAGGCCCCGGGGGCCAAGCTGGAGATGGTTCCAGAAGGCTTTTCAGCAGGCATGGAGGAGGGGCAGACAGTGGGGGCCTGTGGGCATGGAGCTTGAGACTGGGGGGGATGCTTAAAATGCTGCCTTCCGGGTTCCTAGCTTCCTGCCTTAGACCCAAAGCAAGCGCTTCCCTCAGTTCCCCAGAGGCCTGGGGGAACTTGCTGAAATCCTCCTAGCGGAAGTGGCGGGGTCAGTCTTTAGGGATACACGGCCGTCTTGCCGTTGTTTGAGAGTTTGTGAAACTCAGAGGGCAGAGTTATAAAACGTTTTTAAATACTCAGTCATTTGCAGATTTTCTCTGGAGGTTGCTTGCTTCTAACTGGAAAAGCCTTCTGAACTGGGAGTCATGTGCACAGGTGGAGGTGTGTGGCCTCAAGCGCTCCCTTGGGTCAGCCGCTAGGTGCTCACCACTGTGGATCTCGTTCCTGAGGGGCAGCTTCGGGCCTGGCTGCAAGGGGTTGCTACCAGAGATGCGCTCTGCTCCCCAGACCCTGCTGGCTTCTGGTGGAACAGCTCCGGCACCTGTCAATCATGGGAGCATCCAGAACACATGACTAGAGGACAAATGCTGGTGACCAGCGCAGTCCCCCTGGGGCGCCCACTGCTGCTGTGGAGCTGGCCTTGGGCAGGGCTGCGCCCCGCTCACAGTAACTGCTGCCCACCCCACCAAGATGCTCCACACCCCCAGGGTGTGCCCGGCATGGCCCTGGGGTGGGTTTGACCGGGCCCCTCCCTGTGTGTGGAGTGAGTGAGGTCTGTGGCCACACCGTCAGCCCTGCCTTCTTCTTCTTCTTTTTAAAGATTTATTATTTGAAGGTCAGAGTTACACACAGAGAGAAGGAGAGGCAGGGAGAGAGAAAGAGATTGAGAGATAGAGAGAGAGAGAGAGAGAGAGAGAGAGAGAGAGATGTCTTCCATTCTCTGGTCCACTTCCCAATTGACTGCACTGGATGGAGCTGAGCTGATCTGAAGCCAGGAGCCAGGAACCTTCTCCAGGTCTCTCACATGGGTGGAGGGGCCTAAGAACTTAGGCCATCTTCTGCTCTCCCAGACCGTAGCAGAGAGCTGGACAGGAAGCAGAGCAGCTGGGACTTGAACCAGAGCCCATATGGGATGCTGGCACTGCAGGCAGTGGCTTTACCGGCTCCGCCCCAGCACCGGCCCCAGCACTGCCTTTTAGAGGAGCACCATCGTCATGCCTTGGGCGACCCTCCCCCCTTAACTGCACCACACACAGCAGTGTGTGCAGGGTGAGCACACATTGAGAGGGACACCTATGAAAAATGCACTGGAGTATTTCTCCATTGACCGTTTGACACATTTGATGTTCTCGGATGCTCTGGGGTTACTAAGCTGTGATCCAAGTGAGTTTGTTGAAAGAATAAACTCTTTCCTTCCCGTTTGAAATGGTTTCTTATTTGCTCCTGCAAAATATCTCTTGCTCCACGTGCCTTCCATTCAGTTTTTGGTGCCCTGATTATTCCTGGTGGAGCGGTAGCCTCGTCCACTGCCAGTGCACTGAGGGTTATCCACGCGCTCCCGTGGGGAGTGAAGGCTCGTGCTGTCATAGCTGGTGCACAGCCGTGTCAGGAAGTGGGGAAGAGAGTCTGAAATCAGAAACCCGTGCCACAGGGTCGGCCGCTTGACCCGCTGCGGGGCCTGCAAGTCTGGCAAGCATGCACTGTGGTTTCTCCACTGGAGCATGACGGCTGCTTCAGAAGTGCTGCGTCCTGCTGGACAGGGCAGGCCCCTGCAGGAGTCCAGGCCGCAGGGCCACGGGGAGACCGAGGAGTGGCAGGAACGTGCGTCCCGCTGGACAGGGCAGGCCCCTTCAGGAGTCCAGGCCGCAGGGCCACGGGGAGACCGAGGAGTGGCAGGAACGTGCGTCCCGCTGGACAGGGCAGGCCCCTTCAGGAGTCCAGGCCGCAGGGCCACGGGGAGACCGAGGAGTGGCAGGAACGTGCGTCCCGCTGGGCGGGGCAGGCCCCTTCAGGAGTCCAGGCCGCAGGGCCACGGGGAGACCGAGGAGTGGCAGGAACGTGCGTCCCGCTGGACGGGGCAGGCCCCTTCAGGAGTCCAGGCCACAGGGCCACGGGGAGACCGAGGAGTGGCAGGAACGTGCGTCCCGCTGGACGGGGCAGGCCCCTTCAGGAGTCCAGGCCGCAGGGCCACGGGGAGACCGAGGAGTGGCAGGAACGTGCGTCCTGCTGGACGGGGCAGGCTCCTTCCATGAGTCCAGGCCGCAGAGCCACGGGGAGACCGAGGAGCGGCAGGAACGTGCGTCCCGCTGGACGGGGCAGGCCCCTTCAGGGAGTCCAGGCCGCAGGGCCACGGGGAGACCGAGGAGTGGCAGGAACGTGCGTCCCGCTGGACAGGGCAGGCCCCTTCAGGAGTCCAGGCCGCAGGGCCACGGGGAGACCGAGGAGTGCTGGGAACGTGCGTCCTGCTGGACGGGGCAGGCCCCTTCAGGAGTCCAGGCCGCAGGGCCACGGGGAGACCGAGGAGTGCTGGGAACGTGCGTCCTGCTGGACGGGGCAGGCCCCTGCAGGAGTCCAGGCCGCAGGGCCAAGGGGAGACCGAGGAGTGGCAGGAACGTGCGTCCTGCTGGACGGGGCAGGCTCCTTCCATGAGTCCAGGCCGCAGGGCCACGGGGAGACCGAGGAGTGGCAGGAACGTGCGTCCTGCTGGACGGGGCAGGCTCCTTCCATGAGTCCAGGCCGCAGGGCCACGGGGAGACCGAGGAGCGGCAGGAACGTGCGTCCCGCTGGACGGGGCAGGCCCCTTCAGGGAGTCCAGGCCGCAGGGCCACGGGGAGACCGAGGAGTGGCAGGAACGTGCGTCCCGCTGGACGGGGCAGGCCCCTTCAGGAGTCCAGGCCGCAGGGCCACGGGGAGACCGAGGAGTGGCAGGAACGTGCGTCCCGCTGGGTGGGGCAGGCCCCTTCAGGAGTCCAGGCCGCAGGGCCACGGGGAGACCGAGGAGTGGCAGGAACGTGCGTCCTGCTGGACGGGGCAGGCTCCTTCCATGAGTCCAGGCCGCAGAGCCACGGGGAGACCGAGGAGCGGCAGGAACGTGCGTCCCGCTGGACGGGGCAGGCCCCTTCAGGAGTCCAGGCCGCAGGGCCACGGGGAGACCGAGGAGTGGCAGGAACGTGCGTCCCGCTGGGCGGGGCAGGCCCCTTCAGGAGTCCAGGCCGCAGGGCCACGGGGAGACCGAGGAGTGGCAGGAACGTGCGTCCCGCTGGATGGGGCAGGCCCCTTCAGGAGTCCAGGCCGCAGGGCCACGGGGAGACCGAGGAGTGGCAGGAACGTGCGTCCCGCTGGGCGGGGCAGGCCCCTTCAGGAGTCCAGGCCGCAGGGCCACGGGGAGACCGAGGAGTGGCAGGAACGTGCGTCCCGCTGGACGGGGCAGGCCCCTTCAGGAGTCCAGGCCGCAGGGCCACGGGGAGACCGAGGAGTGGCAGGAACGTGCGTCCCGCTGGGCGGGGCAGGCCCCTTCAGGAGTCCAGGCCGCAGAGCCACGGGGAGACCGAGGAGTGGCAGGAACGTGCGTCCCGCTGGACGGGGCAGGCCCCTTCAGGAGTCCAGGCCGCAGGGCCACGGGGAGACCGAGGAATGCTGGGAACATGCGTCTGCTTCTCGAGAGACTCTCAGTAGTGTGGTGTCCATGCTCTGGGGCATCAGACGCTATTTTTTTTTTTTCTAAATTTCCTCTCAGTTGGGAGGTAAAAATCAACTCAGGCACGAGTTCTGCAAGATTGGTGCTGTTGGATATCAGGTATGTGTTGGGAAGTCCTCCGTATGAGCAACAGTTCTCATGCCGTTGCTCCTGAATATCACACTGCAGGGGACAGAGAGCGCTGCTTTCTGTATTAGCGGAGCCTCAAGGTGACTCACGGACAGGGACGTACATTGTGGAACCTTGCAAAACAGTGGGTTAATCCTCAGTGACGCCGAATTCCTGAAACGTAGGTTGTGTCACAGAGTGTGCTGGGTAGGCTTGGAGCAAGGGAGGAAAGCAGGCCGGGGTGGCAGTGTGCCTGCAGGGGGCTTGCCGTGGGGACAGGCGTGCAGGGAGGGCAGAAGGAGGGGCTACCGAATTAGGAGTGGCCTGCACGTAGGATCTTCCTTGCTCACCTCTGCTGTCCCCAGGGCTGGGGAACTGGACGGAAGGTAGTGTTTCGGTCTATGTGGGATCCAGCATTGTGCCTGACAGCTCGTGGGGACCTGTTGAGAGTTAACGCGTGGACTCCCGGGGGTCACCACGGCAGAGGCAGACAGATGTGTGCCTGCCTGGGCCCCGGCGGGGGTGGCTCTCGAGGAATACATCCCAGGGCCGCAGGTGTCAGGACCCTCCATGCTGCAGAGTGCATCTGGGTGTGCGTCCGACTTCCTGGGACACCCCCGAGTGTGGGACAGCAGGTGCGCTGGCAACTCACTGAGCTTCATCAGCTGCGGGCCATTTCTGTACGTTTTCGTGCTAATGATTTTGTAGGTGACCACAGCAGAGCGTCAGTGGTCATCCGTGAAAAACAAGAGTGAGCGCGGGGGCGTGAGGCAAACCGGGTTCACCCATCTGTGTTTTCCAGGTCCTCAATCATCTGCATAAAAAGTTGAAGAACATGTCCAAGAAGTCAGAAGCGTCTAAGAAAAAGGTAGGGCTCACAGCCTGTGTTACGTATGGGCCTCTGTTTCCGGCTCCTGTTTCCACTGTCGGCTGTCCTGCCCCCACCCAAAGCCTGCCACCTCTGGGTTCCCTGGTGCAGCTCTTTGCCGCTGAGGTGAGGGATGGGGTGGAGAATCGGCCCTGGGCGAGGGACATCGCAGCGGCGCTGAGCTGCAGGTCCGCGCCTCCCCAGGGCGCGTGTGTTGGGCCGACTGGGGCAGAGTGCGGAGTTTCTGACTTGCTTGGTTATAGGAGTGTGGTGATGTCACTCTCTGCTGCTGTCTCTGAAGTGAGTCTCGAGCCATCGTTGTCTTCCATCCCCACAGCCCGCAGAGCAGAGAGCCCCCATCCCTGCTTTCCCACCCGAGCTGGTGCTGTCACTGCGGAGGGGCAGGGCCACCCAGGGGGGCTGGGGGTGCTGCCTGCTCTAAATTGCCCCCCTCGTCAGGGCCCGTGCCTCCCGGGTAACGGTCTAGTCACAGTTTCTCCTCCCTGAGGTGGCCCCGGTTTAGCTCTGACCGAGGCCATGTCTGTTTAATTTCTGGTCCAAGGAAGTGGAGGAGGTTATTAGCGGTGATCAGCTAATGGTGAGCGTGGAGGAGATGACACCCGACACTCGCCCACTGATGTTAGTCATAGCATCCTCCCATGCGTGGTTTCCTTCCTTCTCAAAGTTTATTTTGATCAGTGGCATGCATCATTTTGATACATGATAATTTAGGTAATCATATTTACCCAAATAAAGGACAGCTCTCCTGATTTTCCTTGTTTATCAATGACAATGTGGCTAAAAATTGCACCTGCTCCTTGAGTGGGAAACCAGTGTTTAAAAAGCATAGAATTTAAGACTTTTTCTGGCAGCAAGCATTAGCCTGTGTTGGAGATGTAGCACGTGTCTTTAGGATAAGCATAAAGGGCACACCAGAAGCGAGGAGACTGATACCTTATTGCCATTGTCCCTCCTTGTAGCTCACCGTCTATCAAGTGGGCTTCGTTTTAAGCTTCGTGGCCCCTCTTCCTAACAGCTGACACAGTGTCAAGTTATGTGGGTGGAATAAGTCCTAAAAGCTGGCATTTTCCTGTTCCCACTGATGTGCTATTACGCTGCAACTTTTCCATTTTTCTGGCGCATTAGATTTTCCTCTGAGACACACTTCTCATCTCCAAGAAAGTGATTCATTAAAAGCGTTCGCGGATTGTTTACCACCTCCCCTTGCACAGCAGAGCGCCGGCCTGCACAGAGCTCAGCTGGTCCCCAGGGTTCGGGGGAGACAGCTGTGAGAGTCCCGAGGTGCCGCCCAGTGAGATTCCGGCTTGGAGTCGGGGAGGGAAGGGCGGGCTTCCTGCGGGCAGGTGCGGTCTTGCTGAACCTTCAGAGAAGCCTCTGCTGACGGCTGGTGAGCGTCTGTCGTTGACTCAAAGATCTTCCGGCGACCGAAAGGAGGAAAGCCGTGTTTAGCCGTGTCTGAGGCTGGTGAGGCTGGTTCCAGCTCCGTATCTAAAAGGTGTTGGAAAACAAGTTGCAGATGCCCCAGGAAGAATCAGTGCTTAAACGAAAGGAAATGGGTCTTGTGAGAGAGGGGTGGAAGGCTCCTGTTTACTTTGCAGTAAGAGTAGTGTGATGAGTGTAACAAACTGCACACACACGTGTGTGAGTGGTGTGATGCGTGTGCATGTGGGTATATACATCAAGGAACCCCTGGATAAATAGAATTTAAAATAAACCCACTTTGGTGCAAAAAATTGAAATTGATGCATGATTTTTTCATCATCTGCGTTTTCCATGAACTTCTTAAAATCCTCTTGTGTCCATGGATTTCAAAATTTTTGCACCAAAATAAGCTTACAATTTCATTTCATTTTCTGAAACTTTTTGAAGTACCCTGCTGTGTAGAATAAGTGTGTGCTTATGTGAAATTACCCCTTTGTTCATTCCTCCCGCACGGGAGAAGGTTTGAGCTTCTGGAGGGGCGGCTTTCCTCTTCCCTTCTCACACCTGACAGCCCTGAGCAGATGTCCCATCTCTGCACACAGCGTCCTTGTGTGCACACAGCAGGTACATGTGGCGGCGTTGCGGCATGTGCCTAAGAAAGAGGGGAGAGCGGGGTGGTGGGAGGGGAAGGAAGGGAGTGGAGAGAGAGCAGCAGAGGTGGGGCGGGAGGGGAGGGATGCGCAGCAGAGAGCGAGACTGCGAGGTCACTCCCTGAAGGCAGGGAGCTGGGGCTCAGTGGGGGACTCCCCCAGACCCTAGCCTGGAACCTTGTGTGATGGGTAGCCACTGTGTGATGGATAATGGATCGATGGGATGCAGGCTTTGATGGGTAACGGGTTGATGGGACGCCGATGTTGAAGGGTAATCGTTGGTGGGACATGGATTTTAGTGGATGATGGGACGCAGGTTTCAGCAGTTTGCTGCTTTAGACTCCATCTGCTGTGGCTCCTTTCTCGGCCTGTTCTGGCGCTGTGCTTCTGCCCGCAGGCCGAGCGTCTTACACACACGTTTATTTCTCATCTTTCTGGAGCCTGGCAGTCCAGATCAGGCACCCGCAAATCCACCAATCGGTACCTGTCGAGGGATCGTCGCCAGGCTTGGCGGTGGCACCTTCTCACTGCGCTGTCACGTGGTAGAAGGCAGAGGCAGCACGCAGGGGCTCTTTCCTAAGAGTGGGGCTCCGGCTGGAGAAGGCTCTGCTGCCGTGGCCCCGGCTCCTCCCGTGGCCCCCTCGCCTCTGTGGTTCCGACGCAGGTGTCTTGGGAAGGTGCAGACACTCAGACTGTATCACCGTCACCTCGGGGCTTTCCTGTGGAGATCTGTGGTTACGTGGGGTGGAGAAGTGGGCCGTTCCGGATAACCATGCCGTGAACAGTCACCCCTGTCCTTGGAGGAGTCCGTCTTCTCTTGCAGACCTGATGTTGCAGAATAATTGCCCTATAACTGATTAGATGTTTTGCTCAGGCTCTGCTAGACTTAGAGACGTGTTTCTGGCACGAGGCTGGCTGGGCACGAACGCCGGTCCTTAAGTCACCCTTGGAGTCTTCGGAGGCACTGGCAGCTGCTCTGCCTGGGCGCCTCTGGGAGGGAAGTCGGATTGAAAGGTCTCTGGGTGCCCTGCCGGCGACCGAGGCTTTCTAACACTTGCGTCCTGTGTGTGTTTTGTTTTCTGTTACTCCGGCTTGGAGTATTCGGCGAGCTTTCTGGCTACCGTTTATGAAATGTTTTTCATCATTTTCCTCTTGTAGTCTTTTTTTTTCTTTCCAGCCAGATTCCGTTAGACATCTCAGACGACTTGAAGGAGCGTTTCCTGGTGAGGACAGGGAGAAGTGTTTCCAGGCACTTTCAGTTAAGGAACAAACAGGAATCCGCGGACGAGGACCTGAGCCCAAGGATAGTAAGGATGAGGGCAGAGACTGAGTGCGTCAGTCTACACGGGGACTTCTCCGTCGACGAGTGGTGTGGGCACTCTGTGCTCAGAGAGGACAGGAGCACGCAGCACACGCACGCTGGGTGTGGCACCGTCTCGGAACACACAGTGGTGCTGTGAGAGAGGGAAAGAAATGTGCGTGTCAGAAACGGGAAGAGGATCAGCCTCATGTCCACTGGGAGGTTGTGTTCTGATGCTTCGACAGGAGACGGGACACAGCGTCTCCGGCTCTGTCTGAGGAAGGGGCCGTGTCCATGCTGGGGGCTGGGCCTGGCCTCTGTGACGGTCGTAGTCGCACGTGGGTAAGGGAGTCTGGCTTGTGTCCTGGCTGCTGTGTAGCCCATCAGTGTTCTCCAGTCTCCCTCCCGAGCTTGTCAGAAAGGCTGACTGCTAGGGGGCTGGTCGCAGAGCTGAGGCCTGCGCACCTGCACTTCGGAGACCCCCGCCCCTGACATGAGGGGCCTGTGTTTACTTAAGCCCAGGGTGGGAGGAGCCCACACACGCACCCCTTCCCCGGCTCTTCAGCGTGGGCGCAGCACTGGGGCCAGGCTGGTTTTCTCCCAGCACAGGACCTTGTCCAGTCAGCACATCACCCCAATTCTCCAGGCCCTGAGGCCTGCAAACACTTGTTGCAAGTGGGAAAAGAAGACCCTTGTCTTCTGCTGTCCCCAGCTACGCACATGGGTGTGTCTGACATCTTGGTGTTGCTGTGGCCACAGGGGCAAGCGTCCAGGGCCGGCAGGCGGGGCCCTGACTTGTGTGCTAGCTACGAGAATGTCGGCTGCTAGGGGCTGGGATCCTTGATGAAATGCAGGGCGACTCCAGAGTGACCCCAGTGGGGACCTCCGTCCACTGCTGGGGATCCTCTTGGACTCACTCCAGAGTGACCCCAGTGGGGACCTCCGTCCACTGCTGGGGATCCTCTTGGACTCTGGGGAGCAGCCGTGGACAACGCGGAGTTTGTGTGAACTCCCGTTAAGGATCCTTTTCCGCATACTCACTATGGGTTGCAATGCGGTCGCCTTCCAAGGCCACCAGTAGACCAGGAGACAGAAACAGACCCCAGTCCTAGCTCTGAGAAGTCCAGTGGGGTTGCTGAAAATTTAAAGGTGCACTTCGAATGCTCTACAAACAGACAGATTGCAAACACAGGCAGCGCGCTGCCATGGAAAATGTCCCATGCTGAGGTCACGCCGCCAGCTGCCCTGTGGGTCTGGATAAGATAGGGATCTTATCAGCAAGCTGCTGGGTTTATGTGCCCTGCGCTCCACGCTTCGTAAAAACGCCAGCAAGAAGCAATGAAATGGAATCTCCAAGGGCGATCATCCTGTGAAGCCCAGAGATGCTCTGATTGTCTCGGAAAGGAAAGAGGATGTTTTCTGTTCCATTTGGAGGTACAATCACGTCTAGATTGTTTGATTAAATCACCCCAGAGTGGCATTTCTCATACGCTAATGGGTAAATGGGATGATGGCGGACACTCCCTAGATACATGTGAGCGTGCTGTGTGTTTGCTTTGCATGTCATGTGCTAAGCAGCCGTGGGGTGTGAGCTGGCCCCCCATCAGCTTCTGCATGAACACCTCTCACGTTTAGATGCAGCAGGTGCGGTCTGGCTCATCCTGGGAGTTGAGGCCCAGCGAGGTGGTGTTGTTTCCACACTTACGACACAGACCTGCCGCCCAGCTGTGGTGCCTGACCGTGAGTTGGGTCTTGGCTCTTGTTCCTCCTGGCCACTGGCGTTGGCCAGCCTCCCCCTGGAGTCCAGCCCTCTGCTCTCTCCCCCCTCTGCCTGGTCCCTGGATTCTTTTACTTACTTACTTACTTATTTATTTATTGACAGGCAGAGTTAGACAGTGAGAGAGAGAGAGACAGAGAGAAAAGTCTTCCTTCCGTTGGTTCATCCCCCAAGTGGCTGCTATGGCTGGCGTGCTGTGTTGATCCGAAGCCAGGAGCCAGGTACTTCCTCCTGGTCTCCCATGCCGGTGCAGGGCCCAAGCACTTGGGCCATCCTCCACTGCCCTCCTGGGCCACAGCACAGAGCTGGACTGGAAGAGGAGCAACCGGGACTAGAACCCGGGAGGATTAGCCTAGTGAGCCGTGGTGCTGGCCGGTTCCTGAATTCTAAGTCCTCTCTTTGATAGCTTCCTGCTCGTGTCCTAGTTGGCGCCCACATCAGTCCTGGGAGTCTCGGCCTGATGTCCTGGAGGCGTTTGGCCGTGTGGGGCCACCTCTGCCACAGGGGGCTCTGGTGCCTGTGATGGTCGTGCAGGTGGGGGCGCTTGTGTTGTGACAGTGGCTTCCCAGTCACAACACCTGTGGCCTGCGTCTCACTCTTCACTCCGTGGGAGCATTGAGAACAGCCAGCACCACGGGCTTTCTTCCGCTTCCTTCTCTTGCTTGCCTTCCTCCTGACTCCTTCCCGTGTGCCTCGCCCTCATCACACGGCAGCCTGTGATGGTCGCGTCCGCTTCCCGGCCTGGGAGGCCCGTGTGGTGCCTGGAAGGAAGGCGGTTGTGTTGCTGGCCTGCCATCCAGAGCTGCGGGGACTCTGTGTGGCTGCCGTGGCACGATGGCCCTGGCTCCTGGCTGTGCTCCTTGGATGAGAGCCACTTTGTAGGGAAGGAAGCAGCTGACTGCTGCACATTTTGTAGTGGGAAAATTAGGGCGCCTTAACTGGGAATTTGAATACCACAGGCGTTGTCTCGGTTTGTGCCTGCAGTCCCGGCACGAGCCGCCTGGTGGTTGGTTCCGTGCCCAGAGGCACAGGCAGCAGCGTCCTGTGGCCCATGGAGGAGGCGGGGTCTGCATGCACAGGGTTTGTGCACAGGAGGGTCCTCGTTTAGCACAGACCACTTCCTCTCTCGCCTGCTCAGTAGAAAGCCCGAGGGAAGCTAGTCAACGCTTCTCTGCTTTCCAAGTGTCTGATTTAGGGACAGCAAAGGGAGGGTCCGGCTGGAGAAGGCTCCAGAACACCCGTGTGTGTGCGTATGTGTGGCCTCTACCTGGCTGGTGTTGAGAGAGGAGACAGAAGTCCCCACTCGTGGGCGATGTGCTTCCAACAGCTGCTGCCTTGGACCTTGGTCCGTGTCTGCCCCCAGGGCTCCGAGGTCACGCTGTGCACAATGGAGGGGTACTCCCGGGGAGGCACACCGCAGACCTCAGAGACGCTGTGAACAGACATCGTGTGACGCAACAGTTACCTTGGAGGCAGACTGAGTGCCTTCTGTCTGACCCCATGAGATGTGCATGAAAGGATCTTGGGGCTGGCGAGAGCGCCAGGTTGGTTTTCTGCTGTAATCGACTTCTGTCTTTCCTCTCCTCCTCCCCCACCCCCGCAGACGGCGCAGACGGTCCTGGTAGTGGTGGTGGTGTTTGGCATTTCCTGGCTGCCACACCACGTCATCCATCTCTGGGCCGAGTTTGGCGTTTTCCCGCTGACCCCGGCCTCCTTCCTGTTCCGGGTCACTGCCCACTGCCTGGCCTACAGCAACTCCTCCGTGAACCCCATCATCTACGCCTTTCTCTCTGAGAACTTCCGGAAAGCCTACAAGCAGGTGTTCAAGTGCCACGTCCGCCACGCGTCCCCGCTCAGTGACAACAGGGAAAACAAGAGTCGGGTGGACACCCCCCCGTCCACCAACTGCACCCACGTGTGAGGAAGGAGAGGCCGGGCTGCTCTGGGTGTTCCCTCTGCTTGTGGACCAGACACGTAACACGCACAACCTGCCGTCACCCTCACCGCAGCTCACATTGGTTTCACTGAATCCCACGTGCATTGAGAAATGCCCCGAACCACCTAGGAGATTCTTAGGTCCCATGAGCATTGTTTTCCAGTTTTATTTTATTTTGAAAGCATATACCAGAAGCAAAAGAAAATGCTGTATAGTTTTATACCTCCTAAGAAATGGAAGTTTAATACAAGTCCATAAGGTAACGAATGAACGTCGTGAGAGTTTAGAATTCTGTTTGGTTCCTTCTAGAAGAAGGAGCAACCCCATCCGAAATTTTTGTAATGTGTCTTTTAAAGCAAACTTATTCTGAAAAACTAGTGCTTTGATTTTTCAATTTCAAAGGCAGAGGCCGTGTTTCCAGATGTGGTTGCGGACCCGCGATGGGGATGTTTGCCTCTCTGACGTCGCTGTGGAGACACCGCGGGGTTGAAGCTGACTCCCTGAGGTCCGCGGTGCAGGCGCTCTTGGTGCGGGCCGCCGTCGTGGGTGGAGCTTGTGAGGTTGCACTCAGCCCTCTGTGATCCCCAGCTCCTCAGCTTCATTGCAGGAGGCTGGTGCCGTGCCGTGCCGTGGCTGCTGCTCTGAGGGTGACAGACTACACCGTGAGCTCAGACTGAGGAGTTTGCTAACCAAAGCCGGGAAGGCACCAAGGACGACTGTCCTCGCAGTGCAGGCCCTCAGTGCGTCTTGAGAGTGAAGCCGGTGTAGAAGTTTTATACAGCTTGAGCATCCTTAGTGCCAGATGTTGAAATCTGAAATGTTTTCAAATACAAAACTGTTTGAGCACCCGCACGATGCCAGTCATGGAAAATTCCACACCAAGAAACTCTCTTTCACACACAAAACTGTTGAAAGTATTGAGTAAAATTGCCCCCAGGCTATGTGCGTGCATATGAAACATAAATGACTTTTGTGTTTAGACTTGGGTCCCATCCCCAAGACATCTCACTATGTATTTTTTTAAAGATTTATTTATTTATTTGAAAGAGTTACAGAAAGAGAAGGAGAGGTAGAGAGAGAGAAAGGTCTTCCATCCTCTAGCCCACTCCCCAGTTGGCCACAACGGCCGGAGCTGCGCCAATCTGAAGCCAGGAGCCAGGAGCTTCTTCTGGGCCTCCTGGGCAGGTGCAGGGGCCCAAGGACTTGGGCCATCCTCCACTGCTTTCCCAGGCCATAGCAGAGAGCTGGATCAGAAGTAGAGCAGCCAGGACGCAAACCAGTGCCCATATGGGATGCCAGCACTGCACATGGTGACTTTAGCTGCTATGCCACAGCGCCGGCCCTCACTATGTATTTTGAAGTATTCCCAAATTCCCTCCTCCTCACCAAAAAAAATTCTGAAACACTTCTGATGCCAAGAAGTTTGGGTAAGGAATACCCAACTTGTGTGTGTACTTGGCCAAAGCATTCTCTGTGCCTTGAATGGAACCTACCAGAAAGGAGAGGTCAGGAGCACCAGTGAGGAGGAGGTGTGGGTAGTTATTTCCGCGGGGTGAAGATCAGGCTGGTGAAGCAGTGGTCCTGCAGTGCGCAGAGAGCTGGCCACGCCAGTCTGATTCAGATCGTGTTGGGGCACAGCCGTCCCGTGAGAGGGGACACCTCTGATGCCAGCGTATGGCTTTTTCGTTACATTTCTAGAAATACTTAATGCACATTTCCCCAAATGTTGTTCCCTCTGGAAATACCAGTGTGGGCTTAAAGCCGTCACCACTTCAGCTCCATATGTTTTCATGACAATGTCAAAATCATTCATGTTTACATTAAGAAACGGTAGGAAAATCTCAAATTTTCCTACAGTAGAGAAGTACTTTTTGAATTCTAAGACTCTGATATATTTTCGGAGCACATAAAAGCAAGAAGTTTTCAGAAAAGCACTCTGTGTGACACACACTTGTGCCAAATCCATGTGAGAATATCCACGTGAAATATCACACTCCAGATGAAAGAGCGTGAGCCCTTGGCACGCCAGTTCTTCCAGCACAGATTGCTGTCACTAACCGCATTGCAGTGAGCACTGTTTACATCGCAAAGCCCCAAGCGACTACCCGGACAGGAGAGGAGGTGAGAAGTGACGGGGAACGGCCGGCCCTCCTGCCTGTTGCTGGGGACAGACGTTGTGCCCAGAGCGGGTGAGTATTTGAGTGTTGTCAGCTCCTCGCGGGCACGTCTTTCGCACTTCATTCACGCAGAGGGGCGGGGATGCCTTATCCCGACACGGCTGCCCCGGTCTGGACTCAGAGGAGTCGGGCGTGCTGAGGGACGGCCGCCACCGCTGCTGCTTCCTGAGAGGCCGCGGAGACTGTGCCTCCGGACGCGGCATCGGCCGGTGTGGCCCCCTGGCTCCCCGAGAGCTGCCGGCGGGCAGGAGCTGGGGGCATGGCGCTCAGGAAACCGCCGGCACTTTTAGTCCCCAAGCGGGTGGCAGACGCGCATTCTACTTGGCTGTTCCTCCTCCACGTAGCCCAGGTTGGCTCCACTCCCAAAGCCATGTTGATGCTGAGGACGACTCGCGCCCTCAGAAAGCGGCCGCTGTGTAAAGTTTTCAGAGTGATGAGGACTTGTGGAAGAACTTGGGACAGCCCCGGCCTTGCCCGTGGGGGCTGCCACGGCCCCTGCGAAGCACCTGCTCTTGCCTGCCCGAGGACGGCTGTCGGAGGCCACCCGACAAACCACACGGAGACACGCAGCACTCAGTCAATTCATCACCACGTTTATTGCCTCGTCGCGTTCCAAGCCAAAGTAGGGGGCCCGGCGATGAGGGACTGGAGGCAGTCTCCCTAAGGAAACCCTTCAGTCTCCAGCCCCGAGCACACAGAAAGACAAGGATATATACCCCAGACCCCATACAGATAACATTCATTGTGTGCAATCATGCATAGCACAGGAATAGAGCAAGTTTACAAAGTAGCAATGATCAGGGTACAAGCTCTGCAGATAGAGCAAAGAACATCATAGACCTTCATCAGAAGTCACATCCTGCCTGCAGGAATGTGGGATGAAAAATCTTGTGCCTTCGGCCATCAGGACAATAAGCGCAGGAAACAGGATTAGATAAGGGACAGCCTCAGCCTGCTGCATCTCACGTCGGGCCAGGGCCACTGGCCCCGACAGACGGCTCCCCCCACGCCCCCCCACCCAGCAGCTGGCGCAGGAGGAACACTGCTTGCCTTCACGGGCGGCCACGGTTTGCAGGAAACAGATGCCTTCTTCCTCAGTGCCCCAAGGCAGCGGCTATTTCTTAGAGTTCCGCCTTCCCGTGGGATGTTTAAATCGGAGGCGGGGTTGCCGTCTCACCCGGCCTCTGCTGAGCATCGTCATGGCGGCAGGAGCGCCCTCCGGCACGCCCGGGACACTCCCCGTGCCACCCTCACCTTGTGTGCTCGCCAGTGCCCGTGGAGGGGGCACCAAGGCCACGCCGGGGTATTTCAGGCAGATTGCTTTTGCGTTGACGCGAGTTGTCTGTGTTTCAAGCTGGGGCTGAAGCCAACGTTTGCTGCTGTGACTTCTCCAGGGAGCTCCTGGCTGCGGGGTTCATCTGCGGCCGAGACGAGACCAAGTGGACCGAGAGGAGGTGACCGCTGGCGCCTGTGTTGCCATGCTCATGACTTGGGTGACTCAAGATGGTGGTCTTCCCACGTGCCCTGCCCACTTGGGGTGTCGGCAGAGAAGCGTGGTGCCCCAGCCCCCTGCCTGGCATAGCCATGGCCCACCAAGTAGAGGAAGGGGCCTACAGCTCGGCCCCGCATTTGCCTCAAAGGAGTGACCACGGTGCCGCGAGGCTGCCTCCTCCGGACACTCAGCACCCAGAACACGAGCCGTTGCAAGTACTCCCGGGTCTTCAGTGTGGACGCGACTGTGTGATACAGGAAGCATATTCAGCCTGGCCATTAACAACGTGCAGCAGTTAACCGCTCCATTCCATGCCGGCCACAGGCTTACCTGGTGACTCAGTCGCTTAGAGAAAGGGACCTAAGATGTGGCAGTTTCCTGTTGCCTTGGAAGGAGAAAGCTGTCAAATGGTACCTACGTCTGTCTGAATTTACACAGTGCTCGGGTGTTTCCCTTTTAGAGTGGAAGGACTGAGCCTGAAGAACACTTCCCAGTGCTGACATCTCTGCCGAGGGCTGTTCATACAGGGGGGCGCTGTGCTCAGAGGGGTGTTGGGGGACACGTTGTTCACCTGTAGAGGAGGGTGCTGTGTGCGGTGGGTGTCGGGGGATGTGTGGTTTGTTCGCCTGTAGAGGAGGGGTGCTGTGTGCTGTGGGGTATCGGGGGATGCATTGTGTGTTCACCTGTAGAGGAGGGGTACGTGTGCTGTGGGTGTCGGGGGGACACTTTGTTCACCTGTAGAGGAGGGGTACGTGTGCTGTGGGTGTCGGGGGATGTGTGGTTTGTTCACCTGTAGAGGAGGGTGCTGTGTGCTGTGGGGCATCAGGGGATGCATTGTGTGTTCACCTGTAGAGGAGGGGTACGTGTGCTGTGGGTGTCGGGGGGACACTTTGTTCGCCTGTAGAGGAGGGGTACGTGTGCTGTGGGTGTCGGGGGATGTGTGGTTTGTTCACCTGTAGAGGAGGGTGCTGTGTGCTGTGGGGCATCAGGGGATGCATTGTGTGTTCACCTGTAGAGGAGGGGTACGTGTGCTGTGGGTGTCGGGGGGACACTTTGTTCGCCTGTAGAGGAGGGGTACGTGTGCTGTGGGTGTCGGGGGATGTGTGGTTTGTTCACCTGTAGAGGAGGGTGCTGTGTGCTGTGGGGTATCAGGGGGACACGTTGTTCACCTGTAGAGGAGGGGTGCTGTGTGCTGTGGGTGTTGGGGACGTGTGGTTTGTTCACCTGTAGAGGAGGGGTGCTGTGTGCTGTGGGGTGTCGGGGGATGTGTGGTTTGTTCACCTGTAGAGGAGGGGTACGTGTGCTGTGGGGTGTCGGGGGGACACTTTGTTCACCTGTAGAGGAGGGTGCTGTGTGCTGTGGGGCATCAGGGGATGCATTGTGTGTTCACCTGTAGAGGAGGGGTACATGTGCTGTGGGTGTCGGGGGGACATGTTGTTCGCCTGTAGAGGAGGGGTATGTGTGCTGTGGGTGTTGGGGACGTGTGGTTTGTTCACCTGTAGAGGAGGGGTACGTGTGCTGTGGGGTATCAGGGGGACACGTTGTTCACCTGTAGAGGAGGGTGCTGTGTGCTGTGGGGTGTCGGGGGATGTGTGGTTTGTTCGCCTGTAGAGGAGGGTGCTGTGTGCTGTGGGGTGTCGGGGGATGTGTGGTTTGTTCACCTGTAGAGGAGGGTGCTGTGTGCTGTGGGGTATCAGGGGATGCATTGTGTGTTCACCTGTAGAGGAGGGGTACGTGTGCTGTGGGTGTCGGGGGGACATGTTGTTCGCCTGTAGAGGAGGGGTACGTGTGCTGTGGGTGTCGGGGGACGTGTGGTTTGTTCGCCTGTGAAGTGGCCCAGCTTCCCCCGCTGGTTTCTTCCCGTGCTGTGCCGGCTCACCTCAGCTTTGCCCCCGACACTGGGGATCCTATCCGGATGCTGCCATCTCCGGTCCTTGAAGAGAGCCTCGGGAGCCCACACGGGCCCGGGGCCCTGCTGCTTGCTGCCTTTGGGGCTGTTCCTGTGCTGAGCTGGGCAGATGCCACCACACCTCTTTCAGCTCTGACCGTTCCTGGGTTCCGTGCCGGGTGCCACAGTGGTGGGAGTGGCCATCACTGTGCCTGGGGAATGAGGTGGGCGAGTGTCAGTGAGCTTGTCTCTCTTATTTTTAAATTTGTTTCATTTGAAGTACAGAGTTACAGAGAGAGGGAGAGGGAGAGAGAGAGAGAGAGAGAGAGAGAGAGATCCTCCGTTGGCTGGTTCTCTTCCCACAAGGCTGCAGTGGCCAGGGCTGGTGCCTCAGGCTGAAACCAGGACCCAGGGACTCCATCCTGGTCTCCCACATGGGTGGCAATGGCCCAGACACTTGGGCCACCTTCCTGTGCTTTCCAGGTGCATCAGCGGGGGGCAGTGGGAACAGAGCTGACGGCAGAGTCTGGCTCCCAGCCCTCCTCTCCAGGTGCCATTGGACACCCACGCACATCCCGCTGAACATGAGACCACAGCTGATTCTGGGGCCATGTCACCCCTCGCGTGTGTTCCTCTCCCTCCCTCCACCATTCCTGCCGTTTCCCTCGGCTCAGCCAGGCTCTGTGCCCGGGGTGGTAGAGCTGTCAGCGTGGAGGGCTCGCCCGTGGCGGCAGGCCCCATCCTTCCACGCGTGGGGCTCAACACAGTGACGTGTCCCTGGCGCACGCTCCTTGAGCCAATCGTTTTTATCGCCCATCACGAGTGCAGGAGAGTGGGCCTGGTGGGTGTCAAGCACCTGAGGACTCCGTGGGCAAGGTCCCTGGGCTTGGTGAGAGGGACCCTAGGCCTGGAGGCTGACCCCACTGTGGCAGGGCCTCCTGGCCGCGCTGTGCCCGCTGAGGGTGAATCGCTCCGGCCAGGGGGTGCATCCACTTCTCCAGGAGGTGTGGGCCGGAGAGCTGAGTTTTCACAAACCCTGAGCTGGGGTTCCCCTGGACGCACGGTGTGAGAAGATGAGATGCAGAAGAAAGCTGGACAGCCAGGGGAGGACTCAGAACCAGCCCCGCCCATGGGTCTTGTCGGCCTCAGCCCGGTGGACTCGCTGGGGAGGCACCCTCCATCTAGGACCAGCGAGGGCCCGAGAAAGCCGGAAGCGAGTCAGGCTCATTTTCAATGGGAATCCTCCCCTCCGGTCAGGAAGCAGCCGCGGCGACCAGTGCTGCTGGGCGTTCGCTCAGAGCCACCCAGTCTGACCGTGGGGAAGTGTTTCTTAAGGCTGGATGTGTGTTGGCTTTCTCCCAGATAGGATGTTGTTGGTACCTAGGAGTAACGAAAGGAGCACGTTTCCGTGAGCAGGCTCAGGGTCTGGAAGCCAGAGGGAGGTTGGGCGTTTGTGTCCTGTCAATCTTCCCAGCCGGGCGTCCCACAGAGGGACTGTCCCCAGTGGACACTGGCGATGGACAGATGCCTGGATCTGAGTCTCGAAACGTCAAGACAAGGCTAAGCAAGAACAAAGGGTTGAGCTCAGGAGTGCTCTTGAAATGAAACCCGATTACAACAGAGACCCAGAGCCACACGCCGACGTGCGGTGACTGTCCTGCGGTTTGCTTTTCTGAGTCAGTTTACTGCCATCAGTCACGTGGAGATTGAGCGCTGGCTGGGTGGGATGGGCAGCCCTGTGGTGTCTCAGGTCAGGTCAGCCAAGGGAGGAGGGAGCCGGCACACTGGGGAGGGGTGATGGACACCCGGGGGCTGTGGTCTGGTCCGGTGATGGAACGAGGAGTGTGGGGGAGGTCGAGGCTGCCCCACTGGGGAGGGGTGATGGACACCCGGGGGCTGTGGTCTGGTCTGGTGATGGAATGAGGAGTGTGGTGGAGGTCGAGGCCACCCTAGCCGGCTGTGAACCAGCTGGACTTTTCATGGTGCTCCGGCCTCCCCATAGCAAGGGAGTCGTCAGCTCTGCCAGGTCCCTGGAGAGATCAGAGCAAATGCAGAGCAATGGGGTGAGGCCTGGAGCCCGGCTTTCTGACCAGCTCCCGAGTGGCAGGGATGCCTGGGAGAGCCTCTGGCAGGTGTACCTGGCTGGAAGCTGCCGCAGGTGGCCAGGCCTCCCGTGGGTGAGGGGCTCCGTGTGCCCCTCTACAGCGAGGAGCCACTCATGTTGAGTTGATAAATGGGATTTGAATAATTCAGTTCAGGTTTTTTATTGTTTGGCCATAATCATAAATTATCTGTTCAGTGATGACTTGGCCCTAGTGGTAGAAATTTATGTTTTCAAGAGCATGGAGATGTTGTTAGCTCAACACGTAAGGATTTCAGAGATGATTGTAATTTGTCTTTCAAAAGAATAAGATAAAATAGCTTGATGGAAAAGAGATCTTAAGTGTTCACCTTGCTCCCCAAGTTAGAGTAGCATCTGGATTCTTGCCTGTGAATTTTTGGATGCACTGTTTCAACCCAGTGTTTAAGTTAAAGCCGGGCACGTCTTGTTCCTGCTGACTTTTAAGTGCGTCGTTCTCTAAGGGATAAGCGTGACTTCCCTGTGGTCCAGGTTTTCAGGGGCGAATCTCCTGATGGCCTGAGTACCGTGAGGAAGGAAACATCTGATGCTGTGTTCTTACTTTGCTCCTGTGACTGCTTAGAGCTGCTCTGTAGGCACGGGGCTTCCAGCACCCAGAGCTGCTGTGTTGCTCCCTCGAGAGCTGGCCGTCAACTCGCGTCGTCCTGTCCCAGGAAGTGTACACAGCCAAGATCCAGCAGTCGGGAGCTGTGTTAGTCCACCGCGTGCCAGACGTGGTCCGTGCTCATCACCCGCCCTCTGCACGCGGCACGGAACCCAGCGAGACTTTGTGAAGTGAACCAGTTCGCTTCCGCTGAAATAAAATTTCTCTCACACTGTTCTAGTTTGAGAGTGTGCGTTTTGTTACACACAAAGCAGAATGGTGCCGTTTTGTGAGGCGGTTCCCTCAGCACGGGACAGATGTGGGTTGCTGAATTCATGGAGACGTTATGGAAGCTGCAGACGGACCCTCCTGGTGGGAGATTGATGCCCGTGTTTGTAAACGTTTTGTTTCCTTCCTCCTCTTCCTCTTTTCTGTTTTGATAAATAATGTCTCTTGTCTTTGTACAAACAACACAGAATTGGTATAAGAAGTCATGGAGAGGAGAGTAAGATTCACCCTAAATGTCATTACCAAGATGTAACCTTTGTTACCACCTCTGGAACAGGATGGGAGGGAGGGGTTTCATAAAAACGGGTCACGTGCTGTGTCATGTATCAGGAAAATGACCAGCTTCAATTTTGCTTGAATTTGAAAACCCCTGTGGTGATACAGGGAGCTCTGTTAGACTTTAGATAGTCAGGACTGTGGAATGTTGAAGAAGTGTGGAGTGATTGTGTTCTGACTGCACGGTAGCTTTAACTGTTAACTGTAGTTAACTGTGCTGTAACTAGTACTCACTAGTTAGCAGCTGTTCACCCACAAGGAGTTAGAGCTGGCGCAGCTCCCTCTGCCTCGTTTTGCTGGGTATCTCCTTGTCTTTGCATTTCACACCAAAGTGCTTCCTGTATTTAATTCCGTGTTGATTGATAATTCGCCTCCCACGGCCTCCTTGTCTGCACAGATCTCACCATGTAAATTTGTATTCCCACGTTACTGCGTGGTTGAGAGTATTAACTTGTTTCCTTATATCTGAAAACAGCGTCATGTGTGAAATCAGTTCACTGCGCCTCGTTTTCATCGGTCGTCTGTAGACCCAGCTCAGAACTCCGGAAGCTCCCGGGAGGACGTCTAGAGGGAAACCGATTTCCCCTCTGTTGAGGCAAATAGCATGTCCCCCGGGACATCGACTTTTTTTAAAGATTTATTTATTTTATTTGAAAGCCAGAGTTACACAGAGAGAGAAGGAGAGGCAGCGAGAGAGAGAGAGAGAGAGAAAGAGAGAGAGAGAGGTCTTCTATCCACGGGTTCACCTTCCAATTGGCCGCAATGGCCGAAGCTGTGCTGATCCGAAGCCAGGAGCCAGGAGCTTCTTCCAGGTCTCCCCCACAAGTGCAGGGTCCCAAGGTTTTGGGCCATCTTCCACTGCTCTCCCAGACCACAGCAGAGAGCTGGATCGGAAGTGGAGCAGCTGGGTCTTGAACTGGCGCCCATATGGGATGCCAGCATTGCAGGCAGTGGCTTTACCTGCTACGCCACAGCACCAGCCCCAAGGATATCTACTTTTAAAACTGTTGATGCCTGCTATCTTCACCAAGATGCTTCTTCACTTCCCTCTGCAGTGCCGGAGTCTTGCGCATGAATTAAATTATGATTGAGCTGCTTCGTGAAGGTGAGCAGGATGTTAGTGGAGATCCCCAACCTTTTATTTATTTTTATTCATCTAAGAGACAGAGCAAGAAGCAGAGGGGGTGGGGGGAAGGAGAGAAGGAGATCTGTCTGCTAGTTTACCCCCAGCAGTAGCCAGACCCAAGGCAGCCAGGAGCCAAGGGCTCTACTCAAGACTCCCACATAGGTAGCAGGGACCCCGCCACTCAAGCCAGCATCTGCTGCGTCCGGGGTTCGTTAGCAGGAAGTTAGGGTCAGGAACAGAGCTGGCATTGAACCCAGGCCCTCTCAGGTGGGATGCAGGCAGCCTGTGCCTTCCTCGCCACGCCAACGCCTGCTCCAATGGAAGCCTTTAGAATGTGTATTCAGATGACAATTTCTGTAGTGATAGGTTTTATTTGATTACCTGGCAAAATTTCATTTACTATTGAAGGAGCAGTACAAGTTCTACATGTGTAAACACGGAGAGATGGAGTTAAACTAGGCCAGCAGGCGGGGCCTGTGCTGCAGCACCTGTCTCCCCCACCTCCCTATCTGAGCCCCCCACTGCCGCTCGTCAGGGCGCCTTCCCCGCCTCGCACAGGTCCCTATGTTTTCTGTGTCTTAGGGCTTCGCGAGGCCTGTGCCTGCTGCCTGCCTGGGGTCCAGGGCCTGTCTACACCCCACCCCTCACGGTTCACCCGCTCATGTGTCCAGGTGAATTCAGCCCTGTGCTGCGATCCTCCAGGGAGCTCATCGGTGAGCTGGTGGGTGGAGAGAGAGACGATCTACGACCTTTTGCCACATGATGGGTACAGGGCGGCGTTCCTGTCCTTGCTCCTAACCCGTCACTGACCCTCAAGACCCCAGGCAGTGAAGGGCACTGGGCTTTGTGACACTGATGACCCATGCTCCGGAACCTGGGGCGCCCTCTCCAGCAGGGGTGCTGTGGCGTGTGTCCACCGCGGATCCTCCAGCCCTGAGTCTCGGGGCTGGGCCACTGTGCTCATGAAATAATCTTGGGCAGTTGGTTACATTTTTTCTATGCACAGATGTCTTCTGAGGAGTATATTATTAAGTTTTGAGCTTATCATTTTTTTAAAAGATTTGTTTATTTATATGAGTTACAGAGAGGGAGAGAGAGAGAGGAGATCTCTCCTCTGGTTCAAACTCCAGATGGCCACAGCAGCCAGGGCTGGGCCAGGCCAAAGCCAGGAGCCAGGAGCTTCATGCAGGTCTCCCACATGCATGCAGGGGCCCAAACATCTGGGCTGTCCTCTGCTGCTTTTCCAGACCATTAGTAGGGAGCTGGTTTGGAAGTGGAGCAGCTGGGACACAAATTGGAACCCCTGTGGGATACCAACATCACAGGCACTAGCTTTACCTGCTATGCCACAGTGCTGGCCCCACACTTACCATTTTAAAACTTTAAATTGGAGCAGTTAAAGCTGCCATTGTCTTCTCTGCTTTATCTAAGATGTGACGTGAGCACATTGACTTTATGAGGCGAAGAGGAAAACGGCCTGCAGAGAGTTGAGATACAGATATTGACACACGTGTGGCATTCCACGCTCCACGCTCTGAAGCCTCGTCTGGTTAAGGCGCGGTGCCATGCCCTCCCGTCTAGACACAGTTTCTGGTGGCTGCCTCTCAAGAGGGAGGTAGAAGGACAGTGGGTGAGTTCCAGGAACTGCTTCTTCCCAGTGATCACACCGTCGGTACAAACAGGTACATTAGGTATGCATGGATCTTAAGATACGTATTATTGCCAAGCTGTTATGATGCATGCTGGTTGTACATTTACTATGTTTCCTCTCATTTGAGGATTCTGGAAGATCTTAATCCCTTAATGAGTAACATTTTGTGGTCCAAACACAGATGTTCTGTAAATTGAATCTTCTTGTTGAATCAACCAATAAACATTTTCTGGACAGCGTTTGTGTGCGAGTCATCAAGCTTGGCATTGTCAGGGATAAAAATGAACACAGTTCCTGGTCCTTGTCTCCCAAGGGCTGTGACCACGGAGTTTTAAGAAAGAAGGTGAGTTGTTGATAAGACAAATCACAAAAACATCCAATGACCGAAGAGTGACCGGGCCAAATTGTAACAAGAAGCAGGAGAGGGAAGACCCTCTGAGCAGTTGCTAACAGGGTCTCCAGGGAGTCCCTGGGTCGAGCCTAGGAGACTTAGAGTTCCCAGATGTTTGGTTCTCTCGGTCATGGAAACTCCTCCTCACTGCAGGTGATGCCTGCAGCCAGTGCCACTGTCATGGCGTCCAGCTCTGCAAACATGGATGAATCTTCGTTTGGCTTCAAAGAAAAGGAAAATTGTTAGCCAGCATCAGCAAAATCAGAGCAAAGCAGTACAAGGACAGGAAAGAACAGCTGTGGTTTATACGTCCCTAGATGATCAACACAGAGACATGTCTGTAGCAAAGATCTAATCGGTGGTCCAAGGACATGGTTAGCCAAACTGGCTATGTGCCAATTCTGTTTACTCTACTTTTAAATCTTGTGAAAACAGAGATACAGGCTCAGTTTCAGATATTTTGACGTAGGAGGTTTGGGATGGGATGAGAGTGTATGTTTTTAATAAGTTCAGGAAGTGGTTTTGATGCCCATTTTTGAAAATTACTAGGAAGATTTGAACTTTTTATTATCAATTAAGATTGATCTCATCAACTGGGAAAAATTGGAAACATAATAAGTGACTGGATCTAAATTCTAAGAGCATAGTCTTTATTTTAAAAAGACAATATTCTACTGTGTGTGTCCTGTGTGAATGACTTATTTCAGAAATCAAACAGGATGAATGGTCATGGATGACACCAGTGAAGAAGGCCAAGAAAGACGTCCAAAAACTCACCCTGCCATAAAATCACTAAAGAGCAAAGCAAAGATTAACAGAACCATGTTTTTTGGTTCTGTAGAAATTAACAAAAGATTGACAGCAAACTGGGGCACATTTAGTCAAGAATAACGGTTAAATCTTGGGGAAACCCATGAATTTGACTGAATTTTTAATTATCCTAGCTCCATTTTCTATTCCATTGCTCGTGGTAGCTCTGAGCAGCGATCACCCAGATGCCCTGTTCAGAGGAAGTAGAGCAGAACTGGAGCTATTTCAAAGCCTCCTTTCTCTTCACAAAATCCAGGCTTTGATAGGTCTGGCAGGTGCCTGGAAGATCTTGCTTTAAGTTTTCTTTTGGACCTTTCTTGAACTCCTGTCCTAAATGCCTCTCCAAAGAGCTGTTTGCCCAATGTTTTAATATAAGTTTCCTGAGACAACAGACAATAGCTGGGTCACACAATGGACTCACCAAAAAAGCTTAAAAAACAGAGGAATGAGATCTCCAGAGGGGCTTTGAAACCCTGACACACGTGGGACTCTAGAGAGCTGTGTGTACCTGTAGGATTGTTTGTGTGCACAGGGCTGCCCCACACCCAGGAAGGCCCTGAGATGGTCCCAGGCTCTCACTTCTGGCTGACTGCAGGTCTGTGCAGGCGGGAGGTAAAGGCTAAGGCAGGGTTGTAACTGCCTGGCTGGCTGTGGGCGTTGTACCCTGTCATCCACAAAGACTGGAGGCTTATTGAGCCCAGGTCATGAATGAGAATGTCACCACCGTGAGAGGGAAATCGCATGTCACAATTATGAAATAGCTTTCACCTCTCAGCTGAGGTTTTGCCAGTGAGGCCATTTGGAGCTCAGGGGAAGACCCGGGTGGAGGCTGGGATGTGGACACCATCTGCCTGCAGGTCTTGATGAGATGGCACAGGGCTGTGAACTGGTGATGGGAGGAGCACCAGGACCCCTGCCTGTGCGGCACAGGAGCTGACCTGAAGGACATTGTAGAGGGAGGGCCAGAGGCATGGAGAGAACAAGAGAGAAAGGTGTCCCAGCTAAGGCAGAACCTGGAGTAGTACGCCTCATCAGAGGACAAGAGGAAGTAAAAAACATCTTCCCAGGCACGTGGGACCATGCTGGTAGGGTCAGTCTGAGCAACTTCAATGGAATAGTGGCAAAGTAAACTCCAGGGACGTGAAGAAAGACGGGGAGACCAGAGCAAGCTCTCAGCAGAATTATCAGAAGAGATACGGTTGCAATTAGGACACATTTATGGGTGCACGGGAGCTTTTCTTTTATTTTCTTTCTTTGAATCTGGCAGGCATATCTGATAAAGAGCCATTGTGGGCCGGCGCCGCGGCTCAATAGGCTAATCCTCCACCTGCGGCACTGGCACACCGGGTTCTAGTCCTGGTCGGGGTGCTGGATTCTGTCCCGGTTGCCCCTCTTCCATGCCAGCTCTCTGCTGTGGCCCGGGAGTGCAGTGGAGGATGGCCCAAGTGCTTGGGCCCTGTACCCGCATGGGAGACCAGGAGAAGCACCTGGCTCCTGGCTTCGGAACAGTGCGGTGCGCCGGCCGCAGCGCGCTACCGCGGCGGCCATTGGAGGGTGAACCAACGGCAAAAGGAAGACCTTTCTCTCTGTCTCTCTCTCTCTCACTGTCCACTCTGCCTGTCAAAAAAAAAAGAGCCCTGGTGGTGGCTTCTATGCTCTGAGAGTCACTAAGTAGAGAACCCAGGACTTGGGGTGGCACAGCTGATGGTTTACCAAATGGACTCGAATTCCTCATTGTGCAGTGGGAGACACTTTTGTTTTCCAAGGGATAAAGTGGCAAAGCTCCCGTCTCTGAGCTCTGGGAAAAGAGGGAGGACCAAAAAGACCACCAGGACACATGAAGAAATTGCTAATTTGTAAGGAGCCCCAGCTGAGCGCCGGAGCTGTCCACGTGCTGTGGTGCTGACCCGAGAAGCGGTGCACCTCTCCCCAAGTGAATCTGCAGCCGGCGGTGGAACGTGGAGCAGCCAAGCGGTGAGATAGATAGCCTCTGTCAGGGATTTGCCGTGTGGACATGGTGGAAAGGCAGACGGGAGAGCTGGTGCGTGTAGGAGGGAAGCCGATCGAGCGCTCAAGCCCGAGATTTAGTCTGAATAGACAAATCAGTGTGAAGAGGGGAGACCGATGATTTGGAAAAGAAAACTGAGGAACTGAAGGGCAATCATGATGTCAAACAAAAGGAATATGGAGGTGAGGAAGGGGGAGGTCTGGAGGTCCAAGAAATTGCAGAGTGGCAGCGAGTTTTCAGGGGAGGTGGAGTGACTCTTGATGGTAACAGTTCTTTTCTTGGTTTTAAAGTTCTTTGCTCAGAAGTGCCTCCTCCATGGGCAATTCAAGGAGCAAAAACTCTGCAATTGCAAGTCATTCCTTTGTGGTCCGTGCGCCTAACATTTATTAGACTGTATCTCGGATTTCTCCGGGAAACAGAACCGATAGGAAGAAGGATGCATATCCTTTCATTCAGGCAGACTTAATTCTGGAAAGTAGCTCACAGAGACAGATGCTGCGAGTCCAGGCCTGGGAGGGCCGAGTGCAAGTTTGGTCTGAGGGCAAGGGCAGGAGGTGATGGTCTGGCTTGCAGACAGCCAGACACCTGCCATTGGCTCAGCCCCAGGGGAGGGGTTGAGGCCATCACCTCGGGGGCGTCCACCCCTTTACTGGGTCCGCTGATTCAAAAGCTCACGTCCTCAGGAAACATCCTCACAGACACATCTGAATTAAAGAATGACCACATATCTGGGAACCTCATGGCCATCACGTTGATACAAGAATGAGCTGTCACACATACCCAGGTGATTACTATTCAAGATTCTTTATTTTGACTATTTGGAAGACAGAGTGAGCAGAAAGAGAGAGAGAGAGACAGACACAGAGAGACATCTTCCATGCCCAGGTTCACTCCACATATGGTTGCAACACCTGGGGTTGGGCCAGGCCAGAGCTTGGAAGGCCATCCGGTTCTCCCCCCTGGGTGCAGGGGCCCAAGCACCAGGCCCACCTTCCTCTGATTTCCAAGGCATATTGTCAGGGAACTGGGAGGGAAGCGAAGCAGCCGGGACTTGAACTAGTGGTCTGAGATGAGATGCTGATGTTGCAAGTGGCGGATTAACCCCTGTGCCTCACATGACTGCTATTGTTCAAAATTCTTTGCATTCCTCATCTTATAGCTCAGTCAGCCTATGAGGTAAGCACCATCATTTGCATCTTACAGGCAAAAAAGCAGAAACTCAAAGAGACAAAGTGACCTGCAGTTCTTGGGAGTGCAGCTGAGTGGCACGGTGAGGACTGGGTCTTGGTGAGCCCCATGCAAAGGAAATTTCATTGTCCTGGAAGCCTAGGGACAGCACAGTTCCTGTTGCCGGACCCTTGCCCATGTCTGTGTATCTCAGGGGCGTCTGGCAGTGCCTGGCACTGGCAGGTATCCGTAAGGAATGGGTGGTCAGTTACAGCCCTCAGAGGCTTCTGGACCTGGGCCGGCGGGTGGACAGTGCTCCTGCGGGGACCACTGTCTGGTGATGCTGCTGAACCTGCAGAGTTGGTGTGAGCAGAGGCTTGAGTGGGGGGAGCTTCTGGGAGGACTTCACAGGGTAGGAGAGCACATTGGGTTGCCCCGTGACGGAGGACGGGGTCTGGCTGCAGGAGAAAGCAGTCCTTGGGTTAGAATGAGCCTACAGCTGCCAGCCCAGGCTTGCTTTACCAGATTCCAGGTCAGGTTCCTGAGCAGGAGCCCTCACTCGCCGCCTTCCTCCTCTGACCACGGAGCCTCGGCAGTATTATTTTAGAAAGGGCTGGGGGTCCTGTGGGCTGAGTTGGCTGCCTGTGCCCTGCACGGGACGCTGAGGCCTCGGCGGCTGGACCTTGGTCCTGAGGTTTTCTGCCCTGGGCGGGGCAGTAGCTTGTGAATGACGCCTTTGTGCCTGCACGGACCTCGGACGCCGTGAAGCACACGCGAGGGCGACCTGGTTCGTAGTTGTTGAGTTCTGTCTTTTCCGTGATCACTGCATCCTCGGGTGTTTTTGGAAAGAACGACTTTGGAGCTAGCCAGAAACCTTGCGTGTTTGGTTCACAGCACAGAAATTCCGTTTGCTCGGCACTCACTGCCCGGTTCAGCGTGTGCTTTACGACGGCG
The DNA here is from genome assembly GCF_033115175.1 of Lepus europaeus. Lineage (NCBI taxonomy): Eukaryota > Metazoa > Chordata > Mammalia > Lagomorpha > Leporidae > Lepus > Lepus europaeus. The sequence goes on from NC_084835.1 coordinate 123,716,640, forward strand.
TGGACAGAGGGCCTTACTTCACGTCTGTTCAGTCGCCGAAGCCGCAGGGGCGAGGCTGACGTGGAGTCCACTTTAATTAGAAACCGCCGTGTGTACACAGTGGACACTCCAGCTGCTCTGCCTGCGACGTCACGAGAATGCAATAAAATCCTGCTTTGCGGTTGTTGTGAGGTTGTCAGGCGGTAAAGGGTGTTGAGGGGCCATTTGCTGTTTGGGTGTTGGTTGCTGTCACTGTCACCGTGGCCATCGTAGCAGTGTTTGCGTGCTGTGGTGGTGGCCGCATGGAATTCTGGGTCTGGGGCTCCCTGCCTTCTTCGTGCACTGTGCTGAGCGTCTGTGAGGGCGGGGCTTCACCAGGACGCTGGGGGCCCTTGTGAGCCCCGCACTCCCTCTGTGAGCACCAGGCCTCCCTCCGGCTCCACCCCCGCCCCGGCCACCCTGGCTGTTTTCAGTCCCACGATGGGTCAGGTGCCACAGGCCTGGCCCTGGACGCATGCATTGTCCTCTCGGGTCTTGCTTTATTTTCCCACCTTTCCTTCCCCCTCCACTCATTCCTCTTCCAGGTCCCGGTTTGTACAGCCCTGTGCCAGGGGGGCTTTGCTGGCTCCAGCCCAGGTCTCTGTGCAGCGTTGCCCTCACTCCTGTGTGTGCCGCGGACTCCGGCTCAGGGCCTGTGGCGTGGTTTTCACAGCCGAGGCCCCTGCACATACCGTGCCACATCCGCCCTCGTGGGCGCTCATCACCATTTGTTGAAGATTTGCGTAACTTCACATAGAGAAGACCAGAGGGCGCGCAGAGAGAAATTACAGCGGTCATGAGGCCAGGTGGTGAACTGTGTGAACAGTGGGTCTCCAGGCAGGAGTGCTGCTGTCCGTGATGTGATGTGGGGGTGCCTCGGTTTTCTCACCTGTAAAATGGGGTGACAACAGTGTGGCCCTGTGGTGGGCTCTGTCACGGCCAGCTGTTGGCAACATTGGCATAGCCGGTAGGTTCCCCAGCTGATGTCATAGTCAGTCATAGTGGCGGTGAGTATTTTCCTACTTTACACATGTAATGTGTACAACATCATCAGTGTATTCACAAGTTATAAATGTATAGGTTTATATGTAATATACATATGTGTGCACACACACACACACACTTGGCAATGTACTAGAGCAGTTTGTTGTTGTTTTATTGGTAGTTTTCCTTCTGAGAGAAGTCTTTGGTTTGTAAGCTCATGGAAGGGAAGGGCAGAGGACGAGTCATGTATGAGGAGGAGCCGCCGGGCGCGGGCTATTTCCAGCACGGACCCGCAGTTAAAGCCCTGTCCTTTGGGAGACAATACACACACGTTAGTGCCGAGCCTCCGTTCACCTCACTGTGTGTCATGAGTTTACTTAACAGGCTGCGTGGATTTTATTTTGACAACATTTTACAATGCCATATATTTGGGGTTTTTTTGAGTAGAAAAATCCATAAATGTTAATCAACTTGCAGCAGCCACCATGAAGTGGCCCCTCTGAGTGCCAGAGGCTAACGGATCAATGACTCCATTACCAACTCTGTTACCGACTCTGTTACCAAGTCCGTCGCCAAGCTACCGCCCACGTGCTCAGCTTGGCCACAGGCCCCGAGCTTGGCAGTAACCGCGTGTGACACTGGACAGCCTGAAGACCATCGATCGGCGCCGGTCCTCGCTCCTCTTCACCCCTCCCGCGCTGTCGTTGATGTGAAAGGCCAGGAGCGGACTCCTGGGGTTGCCCTTTCAAGCCGTTGGTGGGGAGCGTGGGGCATCTTAGGCTGTGTCTTATCCGGCACCGCAGGGCGTGTGAACAGTGGCTGCTGGCGGAGTTCTGGCGTCAGAAGCGTTATCTGCTCCGGGCAGCTCTGTGGGGTTGGGCCTGGACCCAGCTGGCTTTGGAGGTTGCGAGCTTGGAGAAGAGGGAGGGCTGTGAATTGGAGCCTTTTGGTGTTGGTGCCCTCCCCCTACTGCTTGTCCTGGCTGGGCTGGGTGACCCCTGTGAGCGTCCATTTCCTGGCACGTTGCATGGGGACATCACTCCGGATCTCACAGGGTGACCTGAACAACAGCGGGGGCAGGAGCAAGGCTCTCCAGCCCTTGCTAGGTCTGCGTGAGTCTGTGGAGGGACATGGGTTTCTGCCGGTAGCACAGTCGGTGATGGAAAGCCCATTTTGAACACTGTCCTCACCTGAGCTCCAGCTGAGGCTTGTTCGGAAGATCAATAAAGTAGATTTGAGATTTGAAGCCTTGCCAACATCCTCGCTTCAATGCTTCTCCCTTCTCTGATGGAGGGTGAGATACCGGGAGCATGGAGGGCGCCTGCCAGGGAGTGGGGCTGGTGCAGAGGGCCCAGGAGTGCAGCTGGCTTGATCAGCTGGGCTGCGCCGCTGGGTGCCTCCTTGTCTCCTTGTTTAGAGACCTGGCAGTCACACGATTCGGTCAGGGACACATCAAGGGCGTGGCAGGCCCAGAGCTGCTCGCGAGGCCCCTTGACGACGGCTCTGGTGCATCGTCAACTTTAAGAGATGACGTGATCATGGATGGAGCAGGCGGAAGTGACGGGAAAATGGGAGAATTTCCAGAAAGCGACTCCCACGTAGCTAAACTCGCCACCTTCCGTCAATAGGATTCTTCCGGCTCTAAGAGGCTTAAGCAGACGACGGTGGTGAGGAGGACGATTGAATGAACTCGGGCATTTCCACCACCAGGCGTCTGGGGGTCCCCGGGCGTCAACACCTGTATGTGCAGGGGTCGAACGGGGTGGTTAGCTGTTCCCTGCTTCCTGGCTCCGCCTCGTGACGTGATCTTCCCTCCGCGTGTGGTCCATCGCCCTCCTCAACACCACAGCCAGACTACAAACCTGCAGCTTCCTTCCTCCGTCATAGATGGGGTATTTGCTGTGACGAGAACGTGGCTGGTGTACATGCTGCGGCCCGTTCCCCACGGGTGCCACACGCCAGCAGGACGAGCGTGTCTCTCACAGACAGTGGGGCACTGCTGTAAGAAAAAAATGAAGGGAAGACTCTCACTATGGCGTTGTGCTGTGGGGTTTCCCCTCTTATTGGTTAAAAAGCCCTAAAGTTAGGAATAACGTCTTTTTCAAGGTCCCACTAAGATATGTTCCTGCTACCAGGGAAGCATGTTTGGGACCCCAGCAGCCCCCAGGGTAGCAGACCCCCAGCAATATCCCTGCCTTGTTAAACTAAAGCAAGTGGCCCAAAGAAACCTGGGGAAATGTTCTATCCTGGCGCCTGCCTTGATGCTGATCACTCCAGGCGGGTGTACCTGTATCTCCAAATACACGGAGTTTGCGGCCAGCAGTAAAGTCTGAGGACCTCTGGTTAACTTTCCGTATGTTCTGGGTTAGGCTAAGGAATCTATCAACGACACCACTTACAGCCATTCTGCTAATTCTGTTCGGCTATTTGTGAAAGATGAGGAGAGACGCTCGCTGGTGGCTATGATTAGAGCCACGCACATGCCCCCGGCCCCTTGCCCTGTGGAGCTGTCGGCCTCGCAGGAACTCTGGATGTGGGGCTCAAGCACGCCTTCGGCAGGAATTGCAAGGAAGGTGGCCCCGGGGCAGAGGTGTGGGCCACGGGTGATGTGGCTGTGGCGCAGCCCGGCTTGCAGAGGCAGGGGCACCTCTTGTGGGCCCAGAGCCCGGCGCCGTCGTGTGCAGGCAGGGAGACCTCGGCTGGGAGACTCACGGCTCCTGTTGTAGCAGAACCAATCCAGTCGCGTGCCGGACTGCGACAGGACAGAAGAGGCCGCAGGGCAGGCTGGGGAGCAGCCGAGCAGGCAGGCAGCAGGGAGGGAGACGCTCTGACTTCGCTGTAGCCACCTTTCGTCTGTGAAACCCACGTTACTAATCTCTCAGAGGTTCAGGGTCCGCCACGCCCCTGCCATCAGGCTGCGCGCTCTCTCCTCGTGACAAAGAGCTGTCCGCTGACAATGCTTTGTTAACCCAACAGACGCACTCTCTCAATTTTAAGGCAAAAGCTCCGAGTCTGGGAACAACGAATATGAGAATGATTTGGAACAAAATGAGGACCAACGGCTCTCAGATTTCTCCTCATACAGAGCCAGGAACGTGATTTTGCCCAGGCAGCGACACTGATGTGATGGGTGCTGTCCACATGCACACACATGCACTCACATTCACACACAATACACATGCAATGCACACATGAGCTTTTTTTAAAGAAAACTTTTATTTAATGAATACAGTTTTCGTAAGTACAGCTTTAGGAATATGGTGTTCTTCCCCCATAACCACCTTCCCACCCCCGCTACTCCCATCCCACCTCTTACTCCCTCTCCTATCCCATTCTTCATTAAGATTCATTATTAACTTTATATACGGAAGACCAACTCTATACTAAATAAAGATTTCAACAATTTGCACCCCCCTCCCACACACACAAAGTATAAAGTATTGTTTGAAAACAAATTTTACAGTAATTCTCATAGTACAACTCATTAAGGACAGAGGTCCTACATGGGGAGTAAGTGCACAGTGACTCTTACGTTGATTTAACAATTAACCTCTTATTTATGACGTCAGTGATCATCTGAGGCTCTTGACATGAGCTGCCAAGGCTATGGAAGCCTTTTGAATCCACAACCTCCATCAGTATTTAAATAGGGCCATAAGCAAAATGGAATCCCTCTTTTCCCTTCAGAGAAAAGTACTTCCTCCTTTGATGGCCCCTTCTTTCCACTGTGGTCTCACTCACAGAGATCGTTCATGTAGGTCATTTTTGACACAGTATCTTAGCTTTCTATGCCTGAAATGCTCTAATGGGCTTTTCAGCCAGATCCGAATGCCTTAAGGACTGATTCTGAGGTCAGAGTGCTGTTTAGGGTGTTTGTCGTTCTATGAATCTGCTGTGTGGACTGCTTCCCATGTTGGATCATTCTCTCTTTTTTAATTCTATCTATTGTTATTAGCAGACACTTGGTCTTATTTATGTGATCCCTTTGACATTTATCTTATCTATATGATCGATTATACACTTAATATGATCATTTTCACACATAAGATGGCATTAGTACCACTCAGCTTAATGGGATCTGGAGTCCCATGACAAGTTTTTAGTTTTACCCTCAGGGGTAGGTCCATGGGAATGTGTGCCGAAGTATACGGCTCCTCCCTCTCTTATTTCCACTCTTATTGTTTTACTGGGATCTATTTTCAATTGATTTTATACACCTTTGATTAATTCTGTGTTAAGTAAAGAGTTCAACCAATGGTATTAAGTAGAAAAATAATAAAAAATAAGATAATAAACTGCTCCTCAACAGTCAAGACAAGGGCTGTTCAAGTCATTGCTTCTCAAAGTGTCCATTTCACTTCTACAGGTTTCCTTTTAGGTGCTCTGTTAGTTGTCAAAGATCAGGGAGAACATATGGTATTTGTCCCTTTGGGACTGGCTTATTTCACTAAGTATGTTTTCCAGATTCATCCATTTTGTTGCAAATGACCAGATTTCTTTTTTTTTTTATTTTACCTCTGTGTATTCCATAGAGTACATATCCCATAATTTCTTTATCCAGTCTTCCATTGCCGGGCATGTAGGTTGATTCTTGTCTTAGCTATTGTGAATTGAGGGCAGTAAACATGGAGATGCAGGCAGCTCTTTTGTTTGCTGATGTCATTTCCCTTGGTAAATTCTGAGGAGTGGGATGGCTGGGTTGAATGGTAGGGTTATGTTCAGGTTTCTGAGGAATCTCCAGACTGACTTCCATAGTGGCTTAACCAGTTTGCATTCCCACCAACAGTGGACTAGGGTACCTTTTTCCCCACATCCTCGCCAGCATTTGTTGTTTGTTGGTTTCTGTAGGAGAGCCATTCTAACGGGGGTGAGGTAGAACCTCATTGTGGTTTTGATTTGCATTTTGCACACATGAACTTGTGTGCACAGCACACATGCACAGAATGCACATAAAGACCTGCATATCTACACATGCACAACACATGTGTATGTACATACAATACACAAATGCAAACACACACATGTGCACACATTCGGAACATGCCAGAGGGAGTTTTGTGACGATGTTGATGGAAACCCTTGAGTCAGCACACGTCAGTGTGGTCCACCTCTGCTTGCCAGGATGCTTCCGTCTTCCTGTCTGAAATAAGGAACCTTGCATGGCACCGTCGTTTTTGTCACACTGAAGTTCTAGGAAAGCTTCACAAGGCACTGTTTCATTTCATTTTCCAGGCCTGTTCACAATGAGGGTCCACTCGGCTCCTCCTGAACCCGGGAGAACAGCGCAGTCTTGGCCAAGTCTGACAGCCTCGCGTGGGCTGGGTGTTAGTGGCGCACAGTGGGGATGCTGTCCGCACTGGCCGGGACCTATGAGCCAAGGGCACTGGGGACGCAGGAGAGGCTCGTGGGTCTTGGGCCCACGTCAGGTGCTCGGGCAGGGGAGCTCCAGCTCTGGGCTGTGCCTGTAGAGACATCCCATGACCGAGAGCTTTGCCCACTTGCAGGCAGAAGTGGCCGAATACGCAGAGATGTGCCCTGTCACCGTGATGAGACCTGCGGCTTCTGGATCCCACAGTGATACTGAGAAGGATGCTGAAGGTCAGAAGCCCATAAAATATTCCAGCCGATTAAATTATCTCAGGGCACAGATGAGCTCAAAGACGCTGCCTCCAGCAAACCCTGTTAATCTGCAGAAATGACTCAGGGCAGTGCGTCAGGCGAAGGCCCCCTGTGGGGCCAGGCCGCCCCGGCTGTCCTCCTCCAGTGCCCAGGGCTCGTGGTGCCAGAGCGGACCCGAGCGGATTCAGTAGCACCGACAGCATTTCAGTGTGACGGCGCTGCCTACCACAGCCCAGAACGGGACGTTGTGTGTGTTCAGAATTTAAAGTGACATTTCCCCAAGCGGGAAATGGACCGGGGAAGTGGACTCTAAAGAAGACACTGACAGCCTGCAGGTGTTAGCAAGAGCCAGCTCCAGCTGCCGACGCTGGGAGGCCGCAGCGATGGCTCGGGTACCCGCAAGCTCCTGGCTTCAGTCTGGCTCAGCCCTGCTTTTGGCACCTGGGTGTGAGTCGGCAGTGGGGGCTCTCTCTGGGCCTCCGAAACAAGGAAAGGAAGTTGGGGATGTGATGTGTGCCATCCCCGGGGTGTGGGGGCGCTGGCGGTCATGGTCCTCACTTGTGCCGGTGCCACGCAGTTCAGAGGAGAAGCGGCTTCTCCACGGAGGTGTGCTCGGAGCTGGCCACAGAGTGCGAGAAGTCCTGGGGTGCTGCCTCGGATGTGTGCTCAGAGAGCAATCGCCGAGCTCCCTGTGGCTGAGTGGCACAGGAAAGCAGAGCTGTGCCCATGCCCAGGACGTGGGGAGCCGCCCCCGGGGAGCCGGAGCAGTGCCCGGGGACCCGTTCCTGCACGGTGTGCGGTGTACCGGGGAATGTCGGTTTTCACCGTGGTGCCAGCAGAACTCATTCAGTTACTGAAATCGCAATATGGGCCGTGCACCCGGACTTCCTGTGGCAGCTGCAGAGTGCGCACCAGGAAGCCCTCCTTGACTGCTCTACGGTGTCACTGTGTCAGTCGCTCTCCCCTTTGCTAATCCATCCTGCTCCAACAGACGTCGGCAGGATGTGCTAACAGCCGCTCACGGACACCGCCTTAGGATTCTCTCCCGTTAGGGAGGGATTCTTGTCTCCACAGTCCAGCTCTCCTGCCAGACGGCTGAGCACGAGTGGCCCTCTGGTTTCGTGCACAGAATTTGGGAGTTGTCAACAGGCAGGAGATACCAGGGGCGCCCCAGGCACACGGCACCTGGTGTTGTGGGGGTTTGAACTTTGGGGCCCTTTTCATAGGTTTGAACGGAGACAAACAGCATTTTAAACCAAATGGGAAACTAGGAACTTAGAAATGACAGTTGGATGTGGTTTCAGGTTTGCAGGTGATAAGGGGAGTTTGAAACAGCGCCACATTTTGCTGAAAGCTCACTTAGCAGTCTCTCAATTCTTAAAGAAACAGGCATGGCCATTCTGGGGTGCATGGAATCTTCCGGGTATAAGGGTATAAGCACAGCCATGTCCCTTTCTACATCCGGTCGTGAGGGGTTCCTCCGTGCCAGGCCCCGCGTGAGGCGCCAGGAGAGACGCAGTGCATAAATTGGAAGGAAGAAACCTGGCTTCCGACTTGGCTTTGGCCGCCTCCCTGCCCCTGGGTGGGCACCTGGACGTGTCCTCCATGCTCCTGTGCAGAGAAGCTGCTCCTACAACTCACAGTTGTTCCAGAAGCCTCCAGCCAGCACCCAAATGACAAGAATCCAGGGCCCCCGAGATCAAGCTGGAGTAAGCTTCTGAAAGGGTCCGAAGGGCAGGGTCCTCGCCTGCTTCTGCACTCACCCTTCTCGGTGTAGCAAAACTTATAATCCAACCATCAGTGTTGCTTATTTTTAAAAGACATTATTTACTTGGAAGGCGTTTACAGAGACAGAGAGAGAGGGGGGAGAGAGAGAGAGAGGGAGAGAGAGAGAGACAGAGAGAGAGAGACAACCATCAGATGGTTGACTCCCCAAATGGCTTCAACAGCTGGGGCTGGGGCTGGGCCAGGTCAAAGCCAGGAGCCAGGAACTCCATCCTGGACTCCCATGTCGGGGGCAGGGGCCCAGGCACTGGGCTGTCTTCCTCTGCTTTCCTAGGTGCATTAACAGGGAACTGGATAGGAAATGGAGCAACCGGAACTCCAACAGGTATGCATATGGGATGCCAAAGTTGCAGGCTTGACCTGCTGTGCCACAACGCTGGCCACGAGGGTGGAATTCCTTGAAAGCGTTTCTTCTTAATAAGCCATTCAGGAATAATAACAAAGACAGTAACAGGTGACTTGGATCTTTGTCCCCAGAATCACGTGCGTGTCCCATGGGAAGCTGGCACTGGGGCAACAGGGCAGACGTGCGGGCTGCTGTGGGCAGACTGTCAGGGTGCACCTTCCTGGCAGGTCACGGAACTGCTTTCAGTTGCTCCGTGCGTGAAAAATCCCCCAGCCAATAAGAGTGAAGGCTGGTCCTTCAGGTGAGGGGAGGGGCTCGGGAGAGCAGGGCTTCTGTCCTCACTCGTCCCTGTGCCTGGGCATGGTGAGTGGTAAGAGCTGTGCTTGGGGCCAGCCCCTGCGTCCCAGCCCCCCCCCCCCGCCTGTTGCCCTCGACCTCTCTGTGTGTCGTGTTCCTTACGTGCAAAGCTGGGGTGACGATAACGGGGCCGCTGGGATCTCATTGCCAGGACGGTGCCTGGCATGTAAAACAGGCGCAGTACGCGTTGACTGCTGCTCACACGCCGGAGCCGGAGGCTGGTGCCTGACTGGACACCTGAGGCACAGCAGGTGGAGCACCCCAGGACGCCGAGGGGTGCCCCCCAACTCCTTGGGCATTTGCGTACTGTCTCGGCCATGGAGAAGCCCACGAGGTCTGAGGACGCCAACGCTCCAGGGCACCGGGCCTCGGCGGGCGGGTGCGGGCCCAGATGTAGCCCAGACGTCCACCCCGTGGGGCCTCCTTTAGCCACGAAGCGTCTGCTGTGACAGGAGGTGATTCGAAGGGCCAAGCCACACGTGTCGTGGCCGTGAGCCACTCCTGTTGGATGGGGTGCGTTCATCAGCTCCCGCCAACATCACCAAATGTCCAGGTCTGGGGGCTTCAGGCCAGAAATTACCTCACACGGTTCTGATGGCCAGGACATCCAGGCACAAGGTGTGCCAGGGTTGGCTTCCGGCTGGGGTTCTCCTCCTGGCCAGCAGGTGGCCCCTTCTCACCCAACTCGAGGGGCTCTGGTGTCTCCCCCTCTTCTGAGGATTCCCATCCTGTTCAGGAATCACTCTTACAACCTCGTTGCTTTTTAAAGTATTTTTGAGAGAGAGACAGATAGCGCCCCCCTCCTCCCCTCCACTGGCTCGCTCCCCAAATGCCCACCATGGCTGGGGCAGAAGCTGGGAGGCAGAAAGTCAATCCAGGTTTCCCATGTGGCTGCAAGGAACCCGGCCATCACCACTGCCTCCCGGGGTCTCCACTCGCAGGAGGCTGCACCCAGGAGCTGAGCAGAGACTTGAACCCGGGTTCTCCAACGTGAGCTGCAGGTGTCGTAACCAGGGGCTTCCCGCTGGGCTAAATGCCCACCCTTGCCACCTCATGCAGCTTCAGCTAGCCCCCTGCAAGCCCTGTCTCCTGACACACTGGAGGTGAGGAATTCCACACCTCAGTTCTGGGGCTACCGTGCAGCCCGGGACAGAGGTCTGTCTGGCTGAGCGCACCCCAGACGTAAGGACTGTCCATCAGGGACACTGCCGGGAAGTCCATTAGCTCTGCAGGTGCTGCCGGTGTCTCCAGGGGACAAAGCATGTGTTAGAGACCGGTGCTCCGGGCTCCTCTCCAACGTCCCATAAAGCTCGTGCACAAAGTTCCGTATTTCAGCATCTCTCTCTGGGGAACACCGGAGAACGGTGCAGGTGCCCAGCTCCCGTTTCAGCCCCTGTGCTGTGCTGAGCAAGGCGGACGGTGAGCCAGGCAGAGCCGGCCTCCTGCGGCTTCACCCCTCGACTTACTCAGAGCAAGACTCGTTGTTGAGACCCGTTTCCATGGCTTGTACTGTGCAACACAGTTAACTTCTTTAGTTGCTTGAGACATGATCGTCTGTTTCCAAGTTCTCATGAACACAGGTAGGAAGGGAAGGGCCATGTGTGGCCATCCCTGGTCATTTCTTTGGGGAAACTTTCTGGAAGTGGACGTCCCAGACAGACAGCACTGTGAGGGTTTGGATAGGGGTTGGCACGGGTAGCCACTGGCAGCTTGACCAGCTTGGAGTGTGACTGTGGAAAGAGCTCTTGCCCTCTCTCCTGCTTGCCCCACCCTGGGGGCTGCGGCGGTGCCTGTGGTCCCAGGAGCCACTCTGCACCTCCTTTCACTCCACAGAATGTCTTCGTTTTGATACTAAATGATATGGTCAGCATCATTTGAGTGGCACATCTTTCATTACAAATGATATTGAAGATTTCTCAATTGTTTGTCCGTCTTTCACATGCCTTCTTGGTGAGGTTCTGTTTAAAGTCTTGCTCAATTTTAGTATTAAAGAGCTTATAATTTTAATGATTTTTAAAGGCTCCTCACCCTCTGTTTTGTCTTTTAAATATGAGGACATGGCACACCGACACAGAGCATGAAGTGCATTGGTCATGATCACAGTGATCGACACGCAGACTGCCCTCTGGCGGAGGCGTCCTGGGAGGGTTGTCTGGCATCTCCTCGATGCAGCACCTTAGCGCTTCGCCTCCGGAGTCCTGGGAGGAAGAAGTGAGGCGCAGGCCACACCGCACCCAGCAGCCAGGCGACAGTGTGGCACAGTTCAGGGACCACTGCTTCTGCGTTTGTTCAGGAATGTGGAGAACTCTGGGTGCAGGTGTGCAGCCTGAAAGGAGGGAAACGCAGGACCCAGCCCCCCCCGCGCAGCCCGCCACACACACGCATCCTTGCACGTTTGGGCAGTGCTAAGGTGGAAAGAAGAGACTTTCTTTGGTTGTGCGATGTGGGCGGCGCTCCGAGGAGGTCAGGGTCAGGCTGAAGCCCAAGGCGAAGGGGCCGATCTTGTGCAGAGTAGCAAGCCTGCGCCAGTTCTGTGCAAGGAGATCTAGAGGGGGATGAGCCTGGCACAGAGACTGGGAGTAAAGGCGGGGAGGAGGCAGAGGCAGGGGCGTCCGGGGCCGCAGAGACCATGTTGAGAATCGTGCCCCTTCTTCAAGAGGACGCGGAAGGCACGTGTGACCGGAGGTGGCGTCCAGAAGTGATGGTGGGCAGCCGCAGCGGTGAGGGCCGCACGGCCCGGCGTGGACGGTGGGGGAGGACAGACGAGAGCTTGGTCATGAGGCTTCAGCCACTGCCGTTGTCACTGTGCGGTTTGTTGTTTGGCTTTTAATTTGCATGCAGTTTTGACCAGAAGTTGCTATTTTATGCAATTGAATTCACTAATATTTCCCGTGAGGTTCTTTTTTGTCTTTGGCCTTTCCCTACCAAGCCTGAATCAATATTCACCTGCGTTGTGTCCCAGGACTTCCATAGCTGGGCTGCTTCACATTTGCATCTCCAGTAACCTTGAATCCGTTTTGCATCATAATAAGATGCTGTAAAGGCATTTCCCTAGCTTCACTGAACAGTCTACCACAGTGGCAGCAATGGCCACTTCCTGGGGTTTCCTACTCCTGTGTGGTTCAGGGTGCTCACTGGGATGGGTGGCTGTGTGTGCCGTCCTCAGTGAGGTGCTGTGCCTGGAGGTGGAGGTTTGGACGAGAGCTGTAACCGCGTGGCTCCGGTCAGTCGGGCACACGACGACCCAGTGCCTCGTCCCTCCTGGACTTCTCCAGTCCCATCCTCCCTGCACTCGCCCTTGTTGGAGCTCCATTTGCTGTCTGGGTCACATGTTTGGCCTTGATAAATCATTTTGAACTGCTAGTTAACTTTTCACATGCATTTGTTCCACTTGGCTACCTCTCCAAATATTGAATCATTTGTATCATTTCCTCTCGTCGGCCTCCCTGGAATTAAGAAGAGAATCATCAAGAACAAGCAGGAGTGGGTAGGAACACGACCATAATCCTCCAGCTCTGCACTTGTGGTAACCTGGACAAAACTGGAATAGCCCAGTTTTTGCTGTCATGTGCACGAGGCTCTTCTGCTGTAACCGTGCACAAAAAAACAACAACAACAACAACAACAACAACAACAAAAACAAAACACAGACCTGACTGTTCTTTTACAAATGGGAAAAACCGGCTCGGCGTGAGCTCCGAGTCGTTCTCTGCCCAGCCTCTTCCAATACTTTGTACTCGCTGATGTGTTCGACACCTACCGTGTGCCAGTGGTGATAGACACTGACCGTGGGGGAGAGACGGGGATGTGTGACCCCAGGAGAGAGTGCGGAGACCAAGCAGCCGCCCCGCCAGCCAGCTGGCCAGCCTGCCAGTGAGGCAGCCAACAGCACGCCCCTAAAACAGACACCCGTGCGCCGGAACGCGAGCTGTGAGTCCAGCCCAGCAGTGCCACCTGTGTGTCACTGACGACTGAAATGACAGCGTCGGCCCCTTGTGCCCTCGGCTTGAATCCTCCAGTGTGGCTTGGGATGAGGCTTCAGATACATTGCACGATTCTGAGGGCAACACTGAAAACATTTTTTTTTACGTAAACATTTATTTTTTGTTATTTCTCTCCCATGATGTTCTGTCCTCTGGAGTTAGCTGGAGGAAGTTTGGGGACCTTTAAGTGTTGTTAGGCACCTATCCAGTGCTCTGTGCAATACTGACACACTTGTAATCTCTCTGTTGCAAGTGAGCAAAGTCAAGCATTAGATACATTTCACAAAAATGAGGAAAAATTATTTTGAAAGATTTATTTATTTGAAAGTCAGAGTTACAGAGAGAGGGAGAGGAAGAAACACACACAGAGAGAGGGGTCTTCAATTTGCTGATTCATTTCCCAGATGTTACAGTGTCCAGGGCTAAGCCAGGCTGAAGCCAAAAGCTCCATCTGGGTCTCCCACAGGGGTGCAGGGCCCAAGCCCTTGGGACATCTTCTGCTGCTTTCCCAGGTGCATCAGTGGGGAGCTGGATCAGGAGTGGAGCAGCCGGGACACGGACCTATGCCCAGATGGGATGCTGGTGTTGCAGGCAAAGCTTTGCTCACCGCACCACAACACCAGTCCCGAGGAAAAATTGTTTTCTACTCTACCTGTAGTATTGCAGAGGGCCTGGCGGGAGAATGGCTGGGTGCAGCTCGGGAGTGTGGGGGCTGTGGCACCACAGCCCTGAGCCCTGAGTAGGGTCTGCAGGCCTCCGACCCACGGACGGCCACGCAGAGGCACGGCGGCCACCAGGAACCCGTGTCCTCTGGAACTGCCCCGGGTCTTCACACAGCGGCGCTTTCCATAAAGCCCCCGGCTGGCTTCCCGAACAACAGAAACGTTCTCCCGTGTGGCTTTGCCTTGAGCCAGGGCAGAAATGGCGTGCTCCTCTTTTCACAGAGCTGCTGCTCATTACAGATATTGATTTTGCTTGAAGAAATAAAATAATGACAAGTGTGGGGAGAATCGTGCAAGGCCAGCCAAAGATCCAGAGGCCACGCGACAGATTTTACCTCTCAGGGGCAGGAGACAGGGCTCCCAGGGTTGAGAAAGTCGTCCGGGGCCACACGGGCTGCGGGCCCTCGGCTAAGCCTAAGCCGGGATTGCTCTGGGCCTTGCTCCTCCATGGAACTGTTCTTGTGAAAGTCGGCTTAGCAAAGTCAGCTCGCGGGGGACACCAAGGTCTGTGGATCGATTCTTCCTCAATCCACGTTTTCACTGTTTCACGTTGCCTCGCTAATGTGAACAGTTAAATAGAATAAATAAATGCTAAAGTTCATAGAACCGTGATGGCGTTAAATCCTTCGTAAGCTGATTGCTCTCAGTTTTTATATAAGTTACTCAGGTATTTCTCATCATCCACATTGCACGGCATTTGCTAAGTTAAACATAAAATAGTATTGCCATTTTAATAAAATTGATTGTACTTTTTCTCATTCCTCCTGTGAAGTAAGTATTACCTCACAGAAACGTCTGGGCACTCAGAATGTGACTGGACGCGGATAGACACCCTGCTGGCCCAGAGCAGAAGGAGCTTTGCCGGCTACGGCAGCCAGGTTGCCGGGGTGCACCCAGGCTTTGGCCTGCCCCAGGCAGCATGGCTGTCCCCATCTGCATGGCCCAGGGGACATCGCACGTCCAGGTCAGTAGAATGCTCCTATCCAGAGACACAGTGCCCGGCAAGGAGTGCGCACGCCGAGCAGTGGCCGCCTCAAAGGTTCTCGACTCAGTTGGGCCCCAGGGCGACGCAGCCGTGGCCGTGAGGGAGTTACCAACACCACCCTGGAAGCTGAAGAGGCGCGAGGAGGCGAGGCTGAAAGAAAACGAAGACCTGGCTGTTGCCAGGGGCAGGTGATGCCCTGGACAGGGAGGGTGGGGAATTCTGCGCAACTCGCACCCACCCAGGTTTCCCACTGACTTGGGAACATTTCCAAGTTTCGGGAAGAGTGCTGACCCCTCTGGTGGGCACCTGGCTTTGCCGGGTCACAGAACCACGGCCGAGCCCAAGCCTGAGCCCCTGAGCCCCTGAGCCGGTCCTATGCTTGCTTTGCATGGTGCTCCATGGCGTTCACATGGTGCGGCTTCTCTGCCTTTGCCCGATTCTCGGAAGGACCGGTGCTGGAAGGGAGGGGCTGCCAGACGTGGACCCAGGACTGACTGCTTCCTGGCTCACCTGGGCATCAGAGGGGTTCCAGACCCACCCTGCTGACCAGCCAGTGGGAGCACGCAGGGGCCAGAAGCCTCCTGTAATCCGATTAGTGTAGACAAGGGCTGCTTTTCCAGGCCGAATTCAGTGGACTCCTTGGCCCCGGCACCATGCCTGGCTGCCACACGGCTGGATGAGGCCTTCAGTGCCTGTCGGGGTTGAAGTCCACAAGAGCAGAGCTGTCTCCAAAAGCCGAGCCCTCCGGGAGCCGGGGGAGCAGACTGCTGTGTCCTCTGCTGGGCTGGGCCAGGCGTCCTGGGACGTGGGTGTGCCAGGACCACATCGCGGTTGCTCCACAGGTCCCCTCCAGCTTCCACGTCGGAGGGCTTTATGGTTTACTTGATGGGATAAAAATAAAAGTCTCAGGACGGGGATGCTCTAAATGTTGCCTCATTGTGTTTGTTCTTTTGACAAACGCACTGTGGCATTTAATTTCGCTCGGGTAACGGGCAGTCATTACTTCCCCATCCAAGACATGGAGGCCTGGTCTCTACGGGGCAACAAGCCGGCACTGGGCTTCTAGAGTGCTTTTTTATGGTTTTATTGGATAGCCCCCGTGGAGCATCTACATGTTTTGTTGCAGCCTTGTTCATTCAAGAACTTCTTCCTCGTGCCCAAAAGGCATAGACCTAGCTGATGACTTGACGCATAATACAGCTAAAATGGAAACAAACTGTAGCCGCCGCCCTTGGATGTGTTCGTTCGCATAATTGTGGAATTCTCGTGTATTCTACCAGCTGGACTGGACCCTGAGTTTTCGCAGTCGCTTTGTGTGGACGTCGCTTTAGCTCGGTTCCAGAGGCAGTAGACAACGGCTCAGACGGAACTCAAGGTCAGAGGAGACGTCCATGTGTCCCCAGGAGGTTCCTGGGTGCCTTACTTGTCTGTGTTCCTTTTGACCCTTTCGCCCTTACTGAGTCTCTGTGGGACGCAGTCCGGGTCGGCTGGCCGCAGGGGCGCTGCAGCCGTGGGCTGTGGTGGGGGCTGCCTTCTGTTCACGTGAGTTCATGTAGCCCCCTGGAAAGACAGAGCTACCCAGAGGGTCAGGTTTGCTCTTCTGCCTCTGCGTTTTGCAGGGCCATTCCAGCACACACACGCTAGGCTAAGTGTGTGTCTGTCGCCTCGTCACTAAGGAGCCGCATTTCCAGAGGACATCTGAAAAGAGTCCTGATATGCGTGCTGATGCCTGGCGTGTGTAATTAAAAGAGAAATTAAACTTTGGGAGGACGGCTCGATCAGGAGTTTCCGGGAAGCTGATGCCGTGAGATTCCTCTGCATCGCCACCTCCGGCTGCCTCCCCGCTTCGCGTGGGCGCTGGCAAACCAGGACGCCGCCGCGTGAGGACGCAGAGGTCATCCAAGAAGATGACAGGGCTGGCGCCGTGGCTCAGTAGGCTAATCCTCCGCCTGCAGCGCCGGCACACCGGGTTCTAGTCCCGGTTGGGGCGCCGGATTCTGTCCCTGTTGCCCCTCTTCCAGTCCAGCTCTTTGCTGTGGCCCGGGAGTGCAGTGGAGGATGGCCCAAGTGCTTGGGCCCTGCACCCCATGGGAGACCAGGTGAAGCACCTGGCTCCTGGCTTCGGATCAGTGCAGTGCGCCGGCCGCAGCGGCCATTGGAGGGTGAACCAACGGCAAAAAGGAAGACCTTTCTCTCTGTCTCTCTCACTGTCCACTCTGCCTGTCAAAAATAATAATAATAATAAAAAAAGAAGACGATGGATGGATGGGCACTGGTGCCGAGGGCTGGGAGAGCAGGCATGGAGGGATGTGTACGCACCAGGAGCCTGCGGCAGCCGCGCTCACCAGCCAGGCACCCAGGGAAGAGTGCGGTGGTCCCAGCTGTCAGGAGCACGCAGACTTCGGAGTGGCCATGGCTCCCACTGGCTGGGCCCAGGCTCGGTTCTAGGGAACGTGCAGCACTCTGTGCCCGGCGTGGCTCTCGTAAACAGCTGCTGAGCACGCTCTCCTAGTGCAAGTCAGACTTCATTAGAATGGAATCACCCTTAGGAGGGCCTGCTAATGAGCACCTGCCGAGGAAGCACGCTGCTGTGCGTCGTGCACGCCTGTGTCGAGCAGTTCCGTTCCCAAGTCCTGGGCACAGGCTACGCTTTCCCCACAACTCTGCCCGAATTGTTTCCTTACGTTTTCAGCAATGCGGCCAACTGCTGAGAGGACCGTGCCACTGTCCCAGGCAGTTTAAGCGTGAAAGCACGGCGGAGTAAGAACACGCAGCCCAAATTGCTGCCGTGCCCAGTGCTCTGGGCAGCATCCAGCCAGAAGCAGCACTGCTGGGGCTTTCTGGTTCAAAGCTCAATGGTGGCGAACGAATCCCCAGGAAATAACTCCTTAAGAAGCTGGACAGAGGCAGGCACAGCAGCGCTGGGCAAGGGTGCGAACCTGGAGACCTCCACGGATGTCCACCAGCCGTCCCCGGCGACGGTGCCCTCACGCGACACCCACCAGCAGCCGGCGCGTGGGCTGTGTTGTCGGGAACAGGGACTGAGATGAGAAGGACACAGGGCATAGAAGCACACCTGCTCCGAGCAGACCGGAGTGGCAGAGAGCTGATTGGAAGATGGCTCACTTCCATCAGCGAGCTTCTTGAAGAGGGGCGAGGCATGCAGGAAGGATTCTGTGTCTGAGGTTCCATTAATTGCACGGAACAGGTAATGAGCTAGGGTTCCATCCCCATTAAGATCAATCCGTGGACAGCCGTTACAGCCTCAGACAGGACTCAGCTCTGAACCAGATCCTCAGAAGAACCATCGTTTCTTTTTTAATCTCCTAATGAAAATCTCAGCCACCACGTTACAGACAGAACAAGAAAGCATCATTGCCCAGATACCCCGAGTTAGAACAGGCAGGGGTGGAGCAGTCCCCAGGGCAGAGCTGGCAGTTAAAGGAATGGAGATGGTGCAATGGACAGTGTCAGAAATGAGGAGTAAAGCTCTGTTTTATCCTGAATAGCAACACTTAGGGAAGTCGTCACCAGAAGCTAGAATGTGATGGAAACAAGGCAGAATGGTTTTAGATTTTAAATGCTTGAAAAAAATAATAAGAATATCTTTCAACACATGTTAAGTCTTGTAAGTTTTGTGCTCCAGCTCTCCACCTGCAGGGCTCAGGGGAAGCGCTCCGCCCACCCTCTGCTCTGGTGGTAACCATCCTTGCAAAGCTCCGTGCTGGCTCCTTCCTGAGGGAAAGTCCTGCCGTGGTGGAGCACCATGGCCCAGAGCTGCCTGGAGCTTCCTTGGATGGAGCTGACTGCTCAGGGCACGCGTGGGGCCTCCCTTGGCTTTCTGGCCCTCGACGAAGCCTCGCGTCTTTAGGTTGTGCACACGCCGCGCCCACTGGCGTAAAACCACCGGAGAGGCATTTTAGAAGCTGCACTCACGTGTGTGCTTGTTCAGCGCATGGCACAGGCTGCCCTGATGTGTGTATACGTGGTGAAAGCCAAGCCTGCTAGCACACCCATGTTTCCACGGTTACTGTTCTGGGGAGAACGGCCTCAGTGTTCTCTCCTCGCAGCCCGTGGTTCCTACCCTCACGGTCCTCACCTCTGCTGCCCCCAGGAGAGATCCCCTCGTCCGGCACTGCTGTGACTTTGTACCCAGGCCACAGAACTCCTCCTTCCCCCAAACTTCTTCCCTGCACCCACAGCTCTCCTCTGTTTCCATGTGCCTCATTTTCTGTTTGTTTTTGAGACTACACGTGTAGATTTTATCATTCAGTATTTTCTGTACTTTTCTTTCTGTGTCCGGCTTATTTCCCTACGCGTGGTGTTGTCTAGCTTCTTCCATGTGGATTCTCATTTTTTCCTTTTTCAGACTGGATGATTTCCCATGGTACCTGCCCATCGTAATTTCTTGATCGTCTGTTCGTGGACAGGTCGACGAGCTCTGTAGACGCTGCCTTTGGTTACTTGGCTATAAGCAGCAGTGGGACTGCGGGGTCTTGTGGGAGTTCTGCTCATTTCCGAAGGCCTCCGTCCTGTTCCCGGCACGGCCACACCGCTGGCTGCTCCGCCTGCCGCACATGCGCACCGGCACACAGCAGCCGAGGTTGCCATCCTGACAGGTGTGGACGAGCTGCCCCTCACTGTGGTTTGGATTTGCACCTCCCGATGGTTGGTGACGCTGACCACCTTTCATAAGCCTGTTGCCCAATATTATGCCTCGGATTGGATGAGTTAACGATGTTAAAATATCCCTATAACCAGGCCGGCGCCGCGGCTCACTAGGCTAATCCTCCGCCTTGCGGCGCCGGCACACCGGGTTCTAGTCCCGGTCGGGGCACTGATCCTGTCCCGGTTGCCCCTCTTCCAGGCCAGCTCTCTGCTATGGCCCGGGAAGGCAGTGGAGGATGGCCCAAGTGCTTGGGCCCTGCACCCCATGGGAGACCAGGAGAAGCACCTGGCTCCTGCCATCGGATCAGCATGGTGCGCCAGCCGCAGCGCGCCTACCGTGGCGGCCATTGGAGGGTGAACCAATGGCAAAAGGAAGACCTTTCTCTCTGTCTCTCTCTCTCACTGTCCACTCTGCCTGTCAAAAAAAAAAAAAAAATCCCTATAACCAACCCCAAGTACAGTTTCAATGCAGTCCCTCCCAAAATTCCAGTGGTATTTTTCACAGAAGTGGGAAAAAACAATTCTAAAATCCATATGGGAACACAAAAGACCCACAAATAACCACCAATAGAGTCTTGAGAAAGAAAAGCAAATTTGAAGGCACTACACTTCCTGATTTCAAATTATCTTATAAAGTTGTAGTAATCAAAACAGTATGGTGCCCGCATTAATAAAGAACATATAGATCAACGGGACAGAAATGAGATCCCAGAAATCAACTCACCTAGCATATATGGCCTACTAAATTAAAGTTTTAATCTATTTATTTGAAAAGCAGAGAGACAGAACTGCCCCACCCACTGGTTTACTCCCCAGTTACTTGCAGTAGCCAGGGCTGTGTCCGTTTGAATCTAGAAGTTGAGATCTCAGTGCGGGTCTCCCACGTGAGTGCCATCACCTGCCACCCCCCGGCCTGCATATTAGCAGGGCGCTGGAGCGGGGAGCGGGGCCAGGACTCAAAGCCGGGCACTCTGGTATGGAGTGTGGGTTCCCAAGTCGGGCCTTAAACACTGCACCAAATGCCCGCCATTTACGTTTTGAGAAGACCGCTGAGAAAGCACAAGGGAGGAAGGCAGTCCTCGATAAATGGTGGTGGGCAAACTGGATTTCCACACGCAGAAGAACGAAGCTGCGCACCTGTCTGCTGCCTACCCAAGAATCAACTCAGAACAGACTAAAGACCCAGTGCAGACCTGGAAACAGGAGCAGGCTCCTGGGTGGTGGCCTGGGCGGTGCTGCTTGGGACACGACACCCAAACTCTAAGCCGAAACAAAGTGAACAACTAGGGCCACATCACTCAGGGAGGCAGCTGACCCGCCACAAAGCTTTTTGCATGTTAGAGGCCTACAATGTCAGATATTTCATTTAAAAATTTAAAAAAACAGCAGTCCCAGCATTAAAAACTGAGCAAAGCCAAAAATGGAGGAAACCCTCAAAGCCCTGTGTTTCCGGAACTCTGCGGCCTCTCCTGGAGAGGTGCGGGATCCTGTGCTGTTAGCTTGTCTGGATTCTGAGACTGAGATGTGCTGCGGTGAGCAAGCTGTGTCAGGCTCAGGGACTCACCTATTTATAGGATGCAGGACCTGCTTGGCACAGTCCCACGCCCACCACGAACAGGCCTTAGCATCTGGGGTCCGATCTTCTGGGAAAGACATGGGAACCGCCACTTTGAAGTGCCACAGTGGAGTCTTGGAAGTAAACAGTTTTTCAGTGTCTAAAGAGAGGTGTCAAATTCATAATAGATGGAGTATGGGTTTTCTTGTTGCTTAACTCTTAGCACTAGAACTACACTTGGAAATGGAAGTCACGTCGTGGAAAGAGCATTCAAATGAAGTCACTTTCCTATATTGCAGTAGTTACATCAATAGGAAAATATGCCGTCTCCATCTAGAATTCATTCTGTTTTATAAGTTGGGAATTGCAACATAGTTCCTTATTTCTCCTGCACTTGTTTCTGGAGACTTAAGGCAAGAATGTCAATAAAATATATGGATGGCTTTCATATAATTATAAAAGTAAGACAATTACAGGCAGGATCACTTAAGTAGGAAAATGTAAAATGACCCTTAATCGCATTATCATTGTTCTGTAGTCTGCTTCCCTAGTTAATAGAAACTTTGATCATATTTCTCAGTCATTAATGGATGCACGGCACACTGTTCCTTTGTTTGAGTTTACCATAATTAATGTAATCTATCATTTCATAGCTTGATTTATTTTCTCTTGTAAGTAAAACTACAGAAAAAGTGCACTAAAGCTAAATCTTTGATCAAGTTTTTGTTTTTCACCTTTGCATAAACCTGTAACTGATCCACATTTATGCACATTTAACAACCTTTTTTCTTACTCTTTGTATTTTTCACATTTGACATTTACTTCATTATTTTTGTTTCTGTTATTCATGGTAATATCAGGATCGCCATCCTGCTGTATTTTTTGACTGGCGTTCTGACAAAACATTCGTAAGTTTCCTATGTCGAGAGCCTCTCTTTTGTGCTTCTGTTATACATTTTGAGCTCAGCTCCATGCGGCTAGGAAATGGCCTCTACCGCCCTCTTTCTGGAGGTCCTTGAGATTCTCTGGCTCAGGAGACGGCTTCTGGGAAGGCAGGTCAAATGTTTGCCGTGTGTGCAGAGGAAAACTTACTATCTGACGCTCCGGGTCAGAGGTTGGACCCTGACAGTAAAGGTTTGTCTTACCACTCAGCTCTAACGACAGCACGGCCACGAGAAGCTGCATCTGTCCAGGCTGTAGCCCCTGACTCCTGGGCTGTGCTTTCCTTCTGCCACCTGCATGGAGAGATGAGTTCGTGTTTCAGTGCTGTTGGCTTCACCTTCAGTCAGAGAGACACAGTCGGACAGAGAATCATGACTCCTAGCCTTAGTTACATCCTGACTTGTGTGTGCTGTATTTTCTCAATAAAAAGACCTTTTAAAATAATGATTAGTACTTTAAGTCTGGAATTCTGAGGTTTTTCTGGTGGTGATATTGCATGTTTTTGGCCATAGTTTTGTGATTTACTGTTTTAACTTGCCTGTTCTTTCAGTGATCAACTCCCAGTGTTTTTCTTTAGTTTTGTGCTTTGTGAGCACTGGGTAGATGGGCACGGTGGATTTTTTGTATTTTTGCTTTAGGTTTGAGGCTTTCCCCCTAAAACTCAAATGGTATAAAACAGGCTTGTTAATTTTGAGTTCCACTAACAAACATCCTTGTAAGATTTTTCTCTTAATCTGGCTCTTTTTATTGCTGGACGCTTGGTCCCTGTCCGTGATGCTGAATCATAGTAAGGGTGAGGTTGGGGTAAAGGAGAGGGCTTAATCCACGAAGATAAGGGGGTAGCAGATTGGCAATCCCAAGAGCTCCCACCCTGGCAGTGAGGATGGTCTGGGGGCTTTAATTCGGTTGCCAAGGACACGGTGATGTTGTGACGGGTGCTGAAGCCAGCTGCGGGTCTGATAAAGTGGTATCTCAGACGTCAGCGTAGTTCCGTGGGAAACTAGCTTATGGCTGGATTTTATCATGAGGCGGGACTAGCAGGATGTTCTGCACGACTAAGCAGAACCAAGACGCTCCTTGGCTGGGATCTGAAAGAGACAAAGGGATTCCAGTGTGTCATTAACCAAGACGAAGCCCAGCCAGCCGAGAGCCCGTGCCTACTGCGCCCTCGTGACCCACACCCCTTTATGTCTGTTATAGCGAACTCAAGCCTCCAGATTGTTCTGAGCTCCAGCTGGCTCTCTCACGGCCAGTTTGTTTCTGGAATTCGCAAGCAAGCAGTTTGTCTTTTTGCATAGACTCTGTAATCAGTCCTAGGTTTCACAGTTCACTTTTGTTCATCAGAATATGAAAATAAGTATGCATTTGGTTTGGTTACATTTTCGTTGTCATTGTAGTTTCTTTAGAAGAGCAATGTGTTTTAATTCTGAACTCCAAAGATTAATTTTTCCTTTGTGGATTGTGTTTTTGGTTCCATATTTAAGAACTTGTAACATAACACTAAAATTACAAAAATCATAAAGACTTTTCTATTTTAAAAGTCTTATAATTTTTACATATGCTTATCATCATGTATAAATCAAATTTTTTCCTTGCATGAGTATCCAATGATTTCATTTATGAATGAAATATATATATGAAATGAATATAATTCATTTATGAATTATCTTTCATTATTATAGCAAAATACTTGAGGCAGTCAATCTTTATAAAGAAAAGTTGTTTATTTTGGCTCATGGTTCTGGAGATTCACAGTCCAAGTTCTGATGATTTGACTCTTAGTGGTGGCCTTCCTGGTAGAGATCAGTGGAAGGAGAGACAGAGACAGAGAGAGCAAGTGAGCGAAAGAAACAGTCCTTCATTGTTTATGTTAACTCATCTCTTCGTGGTCTCTTACGGCAAGATGCTATAGGGATAGCTCCAGGGAAGCCTATTTCCGGGATTTAGATATGTGACATGTCTTCCGTGTCAGGCTTCCTTTGCATGTCAATTTGGCAAGTTCCCTCAGAACTCTGGAGGTGCAGGGCGTCTCGGCCCTGCAGTGTCTGATGTCTAGGCCGCTGTGCAGTCTTCACGTTGGCTTGCTTACCTGCTGAACATCTCCTTCCCCCGAGGACTGCTGCCTGCACAAGGACATCTTTTGTTGTTCATTAGTGTCATTAATTTCCAGATATGTTGCTTCCCTTCTGATGTTGAAAAGCAGATGTGCTTTGGTTTCAGAACAAGATCTTGTAGGTTTGAATAGCTCTTTGGCCATATTTACCCTCTTATTTAGGGAAAAACATGCAATGTTGAAACTCAGTTGGCTCTTACCTATTATTTTTTCTTACTCCTTTAATAGTTTCTTTTCGCTTCTGTTTTGATGAGTTTATGAAATTTGTTCTCTGAACCTACAAAAGTACTTTAGGATGTCTGTGCTGTCTTGTTAAGTAGAATGATTTTTCCTTCCGTTCTTGACCTTCGTGCATCTCGAGTTCAGTCCCTTGAGGCTCATGTTCCCCTGAATGTCTCTGAAACCACAGAGAAGTATTTGCTTGAACTTTAGTTTCCTGGGTCAGTCTTGTTGCTGTTGGTTCTTTCCTCTTAGAGCTTGTGTGGGTGTGGTGGCTGCTGGTCGTACTTACCAGGGCACGTCAGCGCGTTCGTGGGAAAGTGGAACGAAGAGTCTGCATTTATTTTGGTGTAACCTTTTCCCCACCGTATGTGGAAAGTGAATATTGTGATAAATATATTCGTGTAAATGAACGCGCTGTCACTTTCAGATGAGATGTGCAGACGGTGTTGGCCTGTGATGACGTCACCTCGAAGCACACACACGTCACAGCATTCGTGACGAGCCAGGGTTGTTTCTCTGGGCCTCGGCCCAGCAGATCGGCCTGGCTTTTCTCGCATCAGCATCTTACGAGGCCCCTTGGCTCCTGGCGAGGTAACAGCGTGAACCGTCCTGGCATTGTGCGGTCTCTGTCACTCACACTCACCAAGACTGAAGCCACACTAGAAAGACCGGGCAGGCGTCCTCTCTCTTGCATGTGGTCCCGCTTCCGTCATCGTTGTTTGAAACCGCCCAGAACTCGGTGCTCCTAAGAAAGTGGAACACACAGGTATTTGTAAAGAGACGGAACATGACCATTAACAGACCCGCCGTTTGTATGTATTGTGGTGGAAAGTGAATAAACTGGCCGTTGCTGCGGCTCACTAGGCTAATCCTACACCTGCAGCGCCGGCACACCGGGTTCTAGTCCCGGTCGGGGCGCCGGATTCTGTCCCAGTTGCCCCTCTTCCAGGCCAGCTCTCTGCTGTTGCCCGGGAAGGCAGTGGAGGATGGCCCAAGTGCTTGGGCCCTGCACCTGCATGGGAGACCAGGAGAAGCACCTGGCTCCTGCCTGCGGATCAGCGCAGCTCCAGCCGTGGTGGCCATTTGGGGGGTGAACCAACGGAAGGAAGACATTTCTCTGTCTCTCTCGCTGTCTAACTCTGCCTGTAAAAAAAAAAAAAAGTGAATAAACCGAAGGTAGCCACCAAGTTATGTTCCTGTCTTTCTCTCTCTTAAACGCTTTGGACCCTTGTCTGTGCCTGCACAGACCCAGCCTGTGGTTCACTCTGTGACACCAGTCCCTGTTGGGTATCAGATATGAGAGTAAAAAAGATTCTCCGTTTTGGAGACTGAATTATCTTGGAAAAAGAATCTCTCAGACAGAAATTTTATGTCAGGTTTTACATTCTCAGTAGAGGATTTTTATCATCGGGACTTTTAAGTGTTTTAATGAGAAACTGAAAGATCACTCAGATGATTTTTCGAAAACAGAAATGAATTTTTCCAAAACTATCGAATAGTCTTTCCAATCACGTGCTGCTTAGCTCTGTGGAAAACATGTACTGCAGAGAGGCGGAACACGGTCAATGTTTTTGTTACTGCAGGACTGTAATGGAAAAAAAATCAGATGAACTTACAGTATACACGCAACTTTTCTGGGTATTTCAAAACCAAATATTTCTCCTCTAAGGATCTAGAAAAACCACTGGCATCTCAACCCTCCCTTCAGAACAGACTTTATGTTGCGATTCTTTGCATGATTTATACATAAATAACAAGGATTTGGTTTTTGCCTGCTTCCACAATACTTATTTTGTGCAGAACATGGCCCAAGTAAATGTGGTAAGAAATGAGCCAGTTTTTCATTTCATACTCCACAGGTTATGTTCTTATCCCCAATCTGATTTCTCTTGGTTTAGGCATCATCTATTGAATTTTATTGTCAAAGAGGTACCCAGTTCCTACGGAAAAACGCGCTCTGCTGAACGGGGTGTTGCTCTGAATTCTCTAGCTGTTTGCACCAGTGGTTCTCACAACGTGACCAGCAACATCAGCACCGCCCGACTCATCAGGCCCACAGACCTCTTCTCCCTACCCACCCCTGCCCTGCCCTTCTCCCTGCCCCACCCCTGCCCTGCCCTGATCTTCAGAGCCAGCCTCTCCAGGTGGGCAGGCCCACAGGCTGTGATGGACAGCCCTTGGGTGGCTTCTGATGCTGGGCGTGGTCAGGACCACCGTTTTTAAAAAGAATCCACAGTGTCGACTGTGTGTGCATGAAGCACACCTCAGCACGCCTGGGCCCACCGCCCATGTTTCTGTCCTGCCTGCCTTTGTGCCCTCTTCTCCTACGTGACACCTTCTGGCCATTGGTTTTGGGAAAAGATGGTCAACCTCTCTAGGAGTCAGGCATGTCTTAGAAACAGTGAGACACCAGTTTTCTCCACATTGGCTCGGATGTGAGAATACACGCGTTTGTAGATGGTGGGGTGGTAAAGGTGCCGTCTTCGCACTGGAACTTGGGACACCTGTGTTCTGTCCATTCCCTGTGGCTCCGCTCCTGGCGGGGTGCTTGCATGCTGATGAAACTGCAGAATTATTGCTGACTGCAAAGAACTGGAAAGCGCTGGAGTGGGACGTTCTGACCTGGAGCGTTCCTGTGTGTACGTTTATACACCTGTAGGCACCGGCACACCTCGGGAAGTGTGCGTTGGAGCTCCATTCAGTTTTTAAATGCAAGAAGATGTGGGAAGAAAAACTCCCAAATAGTCATCTTCAGGGAGCGGTCCTGAGGATGCAAGTGATGTGGGGTGAATAGGCAAGCAGCTGGTTGGGTCTGCAGGGCGCAGGAAGTGCCTGGGAGCTGACCTGCGATGCGATTGTATCCCCCTCCACGTCAATCAAAACATCCCCTTTCCATGATGCACCTGCTTTATCCAGAACCTAAGGGGACCACCATGAAAATGTGGATGCTAAGCTCCATAGGGAACATGCAGGCGCCATGAGATTCTCATGTCTGTGGAGGGACCACTTCCTAGCTCACGAAAGGGGCCAGCATCCTCTCTACACAGCTGCCCCACCCCCACCCCTCTTCCTTTCGGACAATCCTCTAGCCCACTGCTAGCCCACTCATGTCAGGAATCTGTCTGTGTGCCTGTGTTTACTTCCTCCCCCTTCGGATACATTTTGTTGTCACTTCGCACACATTATATATGTCTGCTTGTCTTCGTATGTGCATGTCTTTGTGTAACACAAGACCCTAGAGTGAAAATGCATCCATGCCCACATCAAAAAGGTGAAAATAGGTTTTTTACTTTTGTTCTAAAATTTTTGTACTATTTTTCAGCCACAAGAATATGTAAGTTTTACAAAAAACCACAAACTTTTCATAAAATATAAGATAGGGGGATGGAAATGCTATTGATGTGATTCCATCAACATACGATGTGTAAGTGTCCTGAAAACCACAACTGTCCGGTTGTCACATGTCCATCAAAATGTAGAAACCTGTGGAGTTTTGAAAAGGGAAATCACTAAAAGTCAACTAACATGAGAGCAAGAGGGAGGCTGGGGGCCCTGTCCGTCGGTGCGGGTGGCTGGGCTCCAGGTCAGAGGGAGACTGCGGGCCCTGTGGGGAGGTGCCTGAGTCTGGGGTGGGAGCTGGGTGCTGAATGAGTGTCCAGGGAGCGCCTTGGTGTGAGGGGGAGGGGGCACCCGAATGCCGCGTGCCTGGCAGACACGAGGGTCCCCAGGGGGTCACACATCACATCCAACATAAGACCCTGCCCCACTGAGCAGTCACGTTTCTGCGGAGGGGCCGCAGGTGTGCAACCTGGTCACCCTCCATTGTCAGCCTGGTCACCGTCCACCGTCAGCCTGGTCACCCTCCACCGTCAGCCTGGTCACCATCCACTGTCAGCCTGGTCACCATCCACCGTCAGCCTGGTCATCGTCCATCGTCAGCCTGGTCACCGTCCACCGTCAGCCTGGTCACCGTCCACCGTCAGCCCGGTCACCGTCCACCGTCCATGGAGAGATGACGTTCCCGAGTGAGAGAATGCAGTGATGGCAGGCACAGGGCCCTGGAGGCTCCGCACGAGGTGGGGGTGTAGAGAGAGTGTTAACCCCCCAAGTGGGGGTGTGGAAGGAGTGCTAAGCCCCCCCCAGGTGGGGGTGTAGAGAGAGTGCTAACCCCCCAGGTGGGGGTGTAAAAGAGTGCTAACCCCCCAGGTGGGGGTGTGGAAGGAGTGCTAAGCCCCCCCAGGTGGGGGTGTAGAGAGAGTGCTAACCCCCCAGGTGGGGGTGTGCCATCCCGGCCCTTTAAGAGTCAGATGTGTTCTCCGGTCTCCAGGTGATAGAGCCCTGCGCCCGCCTGCCTGTGTGGACTGTCTCCAGGTGATAGAGCCCTGTGCCCGCCTGCCTGTGTGGACTGTCTCCAGGTGATAGAGCCCTGCGCCCCCCTGCCTGTGTGGACTGTCTCCAGGTGATAGAGCCCTGCGCCCCCCTGCCTGTGTGGACTGTCTCCAGGTGATAGAGCCCTGCGCCCGCCTGCCTGTGTGGACTGTCTCCAGGTGATAGAGCCCTGTGCCCGCCTGCCTGTGTGGACTGTCTCCAGGTGATAGAGCCCTGCGCCCGCCCGCCTGTGTGGACTGTCTCAAGGTGATAGAGCCCTGCGCCCCCCTGCCTGTGTGGACTGTCTCAAGGTGATAGAGCCCTGCGCCCCCCTGCCTGTGTGGACTGTCTCCAGGTGATAGAGCCCTGCGCCCGCCTGCCTGTGTGGACTGTCTCCAGGTGATAGAGCCCTGCGCCCGCCTGCCTGTGTGGACTGTCTCCAGGTGATAGAGACCTGCGCCCGCCTGCCTGTGTGGACTGTCTCCAGGTGATAGAGCCCTGCGCCCCCCTGCCTGTGTGGACTGTCTCCAGGTGATAGAGCCCTGCGCCCCCCTGCCTGTGTGGACTGTCTCCAGGTGATAGAGCCCTGCGCCCCCCTGCCTGTGTGGACTGTCTCCAGGTGATAGAGCCCTGCGCCCGCCTGCCTGTGTGGACTGTCTCCAGGTGATAGAGCCCTGTGCCCCCCTGCCTGTGTGGACTGTCTCCAGGTGATAGAGCCCTGCGCCCGCCCGCCTGTGTGGACTGTCTCCAGGTGATAGAGCCCTGTGCCCGCCTGCCTGTGTGGACTGTCTCCAGGTGATAGAGCCCTGTGCCCGCCTGTGTGGACTGTCTCCAGGTGATAGAGCCCTGCGCCCGCCTGCCTGTGTGGACTGTCTCCAGGTGATAGAGCCCTGCGCCCGCCTGCCTGTGTGGACTGTCTCCAGGTGATAGAGCCCTGCGCCCGCCTGTGTGGAGTGTCTCCAGGTGATAGAGCCCTGCGCCCCCCTGCCTGTGTGGACTGTCTCCAGGTGATAGAGCCCTGCGTCCACCTGCCTGTGTGGACTGTCTCCAGGTGATAGAGCCCTGCGCCCGCCTGCCTGTGTGGACTGTCTCCAGGTGATAGAGCCCTGCGCCCGCCTGCCTGTGTGGACTGTCTCCAGGTGATAGAGCCCTGCGCCCGCCTGCCTGTGTGGACTGTCTCCAGGTGATAGAGCCCTGCGCCCGTCTGCCTGTGTGGACTGTCTCCAGGTGATAGAGACCTGCGCCCGCCTGCCTGTGTGGACTGTCTCCAGGTGATAGAGACCTGCGCCTGCCTGCCTGTGTGGACTGTCTCCAGGTGATAGAGCCCTGTGCCCGCCTGTGTGGACTGTCTCCAGGTGATAGAGCCCTGCGCCCCCCTGCCTGTGTGGACTGTCTCCAGGTGATAGAGGCTGCGCCCGCCTGCCTGTGTGGACTGTCTCCAGGTGATAGAGCCCTGGGCCCCCCTGCCTGTGTGGAGTGTCTCCAGGTGATAGAGCCCTGCGCCCCCCTGCCTGTGTGGACTGTCTCCAGGTGATAGAGGCTGCGCCCGCCTGCCTGTGTGGACTGTATCCAGGTGATAGAGCCCTGGGCCCCCCTGCCTGTGTGGACTGTCTCCAGGTGATAGAGCCCTGTGCCCGCCTGCCTGTGTTACTGCCTCCAGGTGATAGAGTCCTGCGCCCCCCTGCCTGTGTGGACTGTCTCCAGGTGATAGAGCCCTGCGCCCCCCTGCCTGTGTGGACTGTCTCCAGGTGATAGAGTCCTGCGCCCGCCTGTGTGGAGTGTCTCCAGGTGATAGAGCCCTGCGCCCCCCTGCCTGTGTGGACTGTCTCCAGGTGATAGAGCCCTGTGTCCACCTGCCTGTGTGGACTGTCTCCAGGTGATAGAGCCCTGCGCCCGCCTGCCTGTGTGGACTGTCTCCAGGTGATAGAGCCCTGCGCCCGCCTGCCTGTGTGGACTGTCTCCAGGTGATAGAGCCCTGCGCCCGCCTGCCTGTGTGGACTGTCTCCAGGTGATAGAGCCCTGCGCCCGCCTGCCTGTGTGGACTGTCTCCAGGTGATAGAGCCCTGCGCCCGCCTGCCTGTGTGGACTGTCTCCAGGTGATAGAGTCCTGCGCCCGCCTGCCTGTGTGGACTGTCTCCAGGTGATAGAGCCCTGTGCCCGCCTGTGTGGACTGTCTCCAGGTGATAGAGCCCTGCGCCCCCCTGCCTGTGTGGACTGTCTCCAGGTGATAGAGCCCTGCGCCCGCCTGCCTGTGTGGACTGTCTCCAGGTGATAGAGGCTGCGCCCGCCTGCCTGTGTGGACTGTCTCCAGGTGATAGAGCCCTGCGCCCGCCTGCCTGTGTGGACTGTCTCCAGGTGATAGAGCCCTGCGCCCGCCTGCCTGTGTGGACTGTCTCCAGGTGATAGAGCCCTGTGCCCGCCTGCCTGTGTGGACTGTCTCCAGGTGATAGAGCCCTGCGCCCGCCCGCCTGTGTGGACTGTCTCCAGGTGATAGAGCCCTGTGCCCGCCCGCCTGTGTGGACTGTCTCCAGGTGATAGAGCCCTGCGCCCGCCTGCCTGTGTGGACTGTCTCCAGGTGATAGAGCCCTGCGCCCGCCTGCCTGTGTGGACTGTCTCCAGGTGATAGAGCCCTGCGCCCGCCTGCCTGTGTGGACTGTCTCCAGGTGATAGAGTCCTGCGCCCGCCTGTGTGGAGTGTCTCCAGGTGATAGAGCCCTGCGCCCGCCTGCCTGTGTGGACTGTCTCCAGGTGATAGAGCCCTGTGT
The DNA here is from genome assembly GCF_033115175.1 of Lepus europaeus. NCBI lineage: Eukaryota > Metazoa > Chordata > Mammalia > Lagomorpha > Leporidae > Lepus > Lepus europaeus. The sequence continues at coordinate 123,748,071 of NC_084835.1, forward strand.
CCACCTGCCTGTGTGGACTGTCTCCAGGTGATAGAGCCCTGCGCCCGCCTGCCTGTGTGGACTGTCTCCAGGTGATAGAGCCCTGCGCCCGCCTGCCTGTGTGGACTGTCTCCAGGTGATAGAGCCCTGCGCCCGCCTGCCTGTGTGGACTGTCTCCAGGTGATAGAGCCCTGCACCCGCCTGCCTGTGTGGACTGTCTCCAGGTGATAGAGTCCTGCGCCTGCCTGCCTGTGTGGACTGTCTCCAGGTGATAGAGCCCTGTGACCGCCTGTGTGGACTGTCTCCAGGTGATAGAGCCCTGCGCCTGCCTGCCTGTGTGGACTGTCTCCAGGTGATAGAGCCCTGCGCCCGCCTGCCTGTGTGGACTGTCTCCAGGTGATAGAGGCTGCGCCCGCCTGCCTGTGTGGACTGTCTCCAGGTGATAGAGCCCTGGGCCCCCCTGCCTGTGTGGACTGTCTCCAGGTGATAGAGCCCTGCGCCTGCCTGCCTGTGTGGACTGTCTCCAGGTGATAGAGTCCTGCGCCCGCCTGTGTGGAGTGTCTCCAGGTGATAGAGCCCTGCGCCCCCCTGCCTGTGTGGACTGTCTCCAGGTGATAGAGGCTGCGCCCGCCTGCCTGTGTGGACTGTATCCAGGTGATAGAGCCCTGGGCCCCCCTGCCTGTGTGGACTGTCTCCAGGTGATAGAGCCCTGCGCCCGCCTGCCTGTGTTACTGCCTCCAGGTGATAGAGTCCTGCGCCCCCCTGCCTGTGTGGACTGTCTCCAGGTGATAGAGCCCTATGTCCACCTGCCTGTGTGGACTGTCTCCAGGTGATAGAGCCCTGCGCCCACCTGTGTGGACTGTCTCCAGGTGATAGAGCCCTTCGCCCGCCTGCCTGTGTTACTGCCTCCAGGAAGTGCAAAGAACACCTCCAGCAAAGTTCTCCAGTTTTTCACTTTTCCTTCTTTTTGTGCCAGAAAAAATTGGCAGTTTCTTGGAATTAGCCGAGAGCGAATTCCTCTGTGCAGCACGTGGTCTGTTAGAGCGGGAGGCGAGTGGGCCTGAGTTTGCCCGGTGCAGAGACATTGTCAGGGGCCAGGCGGGAGGGGTTGCCCAGCCCTCGCTGTCTGGGTGCCCGGCTCCCCGCCACCCGCCTTCAGCGTCCTTTCCCGGCCTGCAGAGCCGCGAAAGCCGAAATCAGACTTCCCAGAGTCTTGAAAAAGTGGGTGAAGCTGGGCAAAGCTCCTGGTGGCGAGCAGAAGAGACCTGGCTGCCGCCCGCCGTGCCGGGAGAAGGAAGTGAGCCTCGCCCAGAGGGGAGGCAGGGCACCCCCCCCCCCCAGGGAGGAGGTGCAAGTCCTGGGAGCTGACTCCGCGGACAGCCCCACGGCCCAGGAGAATGGCCTCCCGGAGCCTGGTGCTCTATCCTCTCCCCCCCTCCTGGGCCCTGCTGCCCTGCTGGGCTTTGAGCTGCAAGTCACCCCAAGGGCTTTGAGCTGCAGGCCACCCAAGGGCATGGGGCAGAATGCAGCCTCCGGGGCCTGCTGCCTCCTCTCGGCACGGGAAGGCTCCGAGGACCACCGCGCTGGAGCGTGGGTCGGCAGCTGGCTGCCCTTCCTGCTCTGCGGTGTTGGCCGCACGCGTGGGCCGTGCTGTTTCTCCGTCACGGCTCACGCACGTGGGGCTGCTTCTGAGTTTTTTGGAGACTGAGAATGAAGATACCCAGTCTTGTTCCACCTGCTTTTACTTCGTTTTGGTCCATCCCTCGGGTGTCCTGCCGAGTCATGCAGTGTGTGCTTGATTTTTGAAGGTGCCCAGAAACTGTTTTCCAAGGGGTTTGTACCATTTCGCATTCCCCACAGCGGTGTATGACAATCTCGGTTGCTTTGCATTCTTGCCAGCACGTGGTCTTGTGAGGTATTTGGTTTTTAACTTCATTTTAAAAACACCATTCTGCTAGCTGTGTAGTGATTGTATTTTGCACTTTCTGAGTAGCTGCTGCTGATGCCCAAGATTTCATGCTCCCTGTACCTCTTCTTCGGTGCAACGGAAGGTGCAATACACTGCCCGCTTGGGGTGGGTTTGACTTATTGCCGAGTCATAGCAGCTTTGTATGATCATATATATTCTGGATGGCTCCTCATCAGACGGCGTCTCCCCAGTCATTCCTCCCAGCCACCTGCCGTCTTCTCATGAGTGGTGTTGTCTGTTCACTGGGTAGCTCTGTACACGACTGCACTTTCTCCAGCACTGGCTCGCTATTACACGTCTCTGAACGTGTTTAATGGTTGTATCAGGGTGGAAGTGAATGAAGACAGCTGTGGAAGGAGGACTGATGGCTTCGCTGTCCTCACGCGACGTCACAGCGCTAGATTCTCGTGCAGAATCCCAGCAGTCTGTGCACACGCCTCTGAGCAAGCCCAGCTATTTCACTTGCATGTAGGAGTCATAGTTTTCACCGGAAATTAGCGGGGCGACAAGCAGGTACAACCACGGGCAGACCTGTTCTCTCGCAGCTGTGTGGGTGGGATGGCCCAGGCGTCCTCCCGGGTGGCCAGAGAGAGGCGCTCTGCTGGTCCCCTGTCCCTTCCATCCCCTGTTGGCCACTGGAATTCTTGGGCTGCTGGTAGCTCCCCTGTCTTCAGAACGAGTCTCTGGTGGGATCGATGGAGCAGTCGGGATCACCTCCCGTCTCCAGAGCCTTGGTTCATCACAGCTGCAGGCCCCCTCTGCCCGGTTAGGTCAACGCAGTTCCGGGGTTCAGGAAGGAATGGGGTGGGGCGCTACTCTCCCACCGGCGTGTGTCAGAGGCGGGATCACACACGGTGCTGGCTTAGTGTTGACGAGGACCACGCTTTTAAGTGAGCTGTGTTAAAATGTGCTCCAGGCCTGCCAGCACTTCTTACTGCCCCGGCTTGGGTTCTTTGTGAATGCAAACAGCCTGCAGCCCCCACACGTGCCTGAGGACCCCTCAGTTGCTTGCAGATCAGAGCCTGGCCGTGCATTTCCGCAGGACTCCTGGCCTGCAGAATCCGTCTCTCACCTTTCTCTGAAGGGTGTCTTCTCTTCCCTCGCTCTCTCCCGACTCACGACTCTGGCGACCTGTGCTCAGAGCTCGGCACTGGGCTTGTTTTTGCAATATCTGATTATTTTTTTCTGGCTACGTCCCAGGTTTTCTCTTTGCTGGACTCAGCAGTTTGGGGCTGTTTGCTGCCGTCCCTCAGGCCTAGGGCATTTGAGCTTCTAGAACCCGTGCTCTTTATCCTCAATTATAGAGAGGATCTCTTCCATCTTCACACCCCTGCCTCTCCTAGGGTGTGATCACACGTGTGTCAGAGCACACCCAGTCCCACTGGAAGATGCTGATCACACGTGTGTCAGAGCACACGCAGTCCCACTGGAAGATGCTGATCACACGTGTGTCAGAGCACACGCAGTCCCACTGGAAGATGCTGATCACACGTGTGTTAGAGCACACGCAGTCCCACTGCAGGACACAGGTCACACGTATGTCAGATCACACACAGTCCCATTGGAGGACGCTGTTCACACGTGTGTTAGAGCACACACAGTCCCACTGCAGGACACAGGTCACACGTGTGTCAGATCACACACAGTCCCCCTGGAGGACGCTGTTCACACGTGTGTCAGAGCACACACAGTCCCACTGCAGGACACAGGTCACACGTGTGTCAGATCACACACAGTCCCCCTGGAGGACGCTGTTCACACGTGTGTCAGAGCACACACAGTCCCACTGCAGGACACAGGTCACACGTGTGTCAGATCACACACAGTCCCCCTGGAGGACGCTGTTCACATGTGTGTCAGAGCACACACAGTCCCACTGCAGGACACAGGTCACACGTGTGTCAGAGCACACACAGTCCCCCTGGAGGACGCTGTTCACACGTGTGTCAGAGCACACGCAGTCCCACTGCAGGACACAGGTCACACGTGTGTCAGATCACACGCAGTCCCACTGGAAGATGCTGATCACACGTGTGTCAGATCACACACAGTCCCCCTGGAGGACGCTGTTCACACGTGTGTTAGAGCACACACAGTCCCATTGGAGGACGCTGTTCACACGTGTGTCAGAGAACACGCAGTCCCACTGCAGGACACAGGTCACACGTGTGTCAGATCACACACAGTCCCCTGGTTATGGGTTGCTGTTTCCTCTTTAATCCCTCATTTATCTTTCTATTTTGTTTCTCTGGCCTGCATCGCCCTGGCTCTGACGCCCTGGCTCTCCCCTCAGCCGAGAGCAGCAGGACCAACACGGAAGCTGCCGTGCAGCGCCTCTTCCAGGCTAGGAATGGCAGGCGTGGTGACGCGGCCTGACCCTGGCCAGTGCACAGCCCCTCCCTGCCGACACTGACCGTGCATGGAGGAGCAGCAGGGCCTCCGATCCGCCTTTGCCAGGGGCGGTGTCAACACGGAGTGGTCAGCAGCAGCCTCCGGTCTTGGGAGGGCGGGAGTGGGGGGCACCTGGTGCCAGGGCCCCTGTGTGCTGAGGGCCTGCAGGGCCCCGTGGGAAGCCCCACCAAGGCACAGCAGCCCACCGGCTCTCCACTTCCTAAACAGAAGCAAACCCCTCCAGCGCAGCCGTGGGCACCCGTGCGTGTGTGCACCTGAGGACGCTCCAGCCCGTGCACCCCTGGCCCTCGACACCCCGGTTTCTTGGTAAATGCGCTCAGCTTCATAGCCTAAAGTTCACATTATCTTTCTCTTTCTGAGAGTCCCAAATGAGCAAAAAACATTGTTTTTGAAAATGTCATGGACTTCCAGATATGAAAGGTCAGTAAAAGATATCTATTAGATGAGTCTCTCAGACACAATCATTAGCCCTTGTTCCTTTAATGAAAATGTCAACGCGCTTTGTGGTTACTCAGTAAGTAAATGATGGAGTGGCGATTAAGAATGGCAGGATATGATCGCTTAAGGGAAAAGCAGCCACAGAAGTTCCACAGACGTCATAAATGGGTCCAGTGATCTACCTGACCCTGAATTCTTTCACCAAGAGAATTTCACCCTGGTGCAGAGTGTGCGAGTGGGCATGAGGTCATGCGACAGCACAAAGCAGATGGCCTACTTACTAGCCTGGGCTCTCCCATGCCACCCGCCTTCCCCGGGGCTGGAATTATGCTTGAACTCCATCTGTGCCTCTGTCACTCAGTACCGAGACTACCTCGTCACGGTCAGGTTTTCTAAGCTCCAGTCCTCTGCTAATTACAACAATTATCTACACATAATTCAGGCCAAATCTGAAGCACTTTTAGCTTCCATAATCACTGGCAGTGGCTGACCTGCAAATGAGTTGGGTTCTGACATTCTCTGGCTGCGCTGTGTGCCTTTGTCTGTCTTCTCCGGGGCTACACCCCTTTGCACCCATGGTCCAACACACTGCGGAGTTGCATCCTGGGATCACACCGGGCCAACTCATCAACAGAGAGCGCACAGTTCCTGCAGAGGTGGCTGGGTCACTCCCCCACCCCCGCGGGAGGGGATGCTGGCCCTCCCTGGAAAGCCAGGCTGAGCTCCCTGGGACGCAGGAAGAGAGCAGGCCCGGGCTGGGGTGGGGATCGCTCGAGCAGTGCCTCCCCCGTGGCACCCACCCACGCCTCAATCGCAGTAGAAAAATCTGGAAACCCACGGTGAGCGGAGGGCGGGCCCTTGCCTGCCGTGGGTGTGTGAGTGGGCGGTATTTGCCTGTGGTCCCGGCAAAGGCAGCTGCTGCACTGCAGAGACCTGGGCCGAGTGAACCACACTCAGCTCACACTCACTTCACAGAGGTGCACGTCCACTGGGCAGCGGGAGGCCAGCCTGGGGGGGGGGGTGGTTCCCAGCCAGGACCTGGCGTCGCAGCCAGTCCTGCTCACCCTCTTTACAAGCGGGCACGTCACCACGGCACCCCGATGCCCGTCCCTGCAGAGCCGCGAGAATGACGGTGAGCACCTTGTGGAGTTGGTGTGTGGTCCCTGGGGGCTTCCTTACATCACTCTGTCGCCCTGCTCCTGCCAGGCAACCGAGCCTGGCATAGGCGTGGCAAGTCCAGGCCCTATTTCACCCACACATCTCCTCCTGCTCCATGCTCCCCTCCCATGAGCCCCAGGCTCCTGGTTTGTGGGGCGTTGGTGTCTCTGTGCTCCCCGCCCCCCGCTTCGTTTGGCACGGGGACCCTGGGAGGAGGGCTGATGGCAGGGGTGCCCTGGCCCCTGCCGCCGAATGTGGTCAGTAAATAAGCAGAGTTCTTGTTTGTTGATGGGTTGGTTTGTCTGTTCTCTGGAGAGAACAGGTGCGGAGAGTGTATTTCTCTTGTCCTCTGAAAAACACAAAGGAACGACTTCATCGGCCGGGAGGTTCGCGTGCGGATCTGTGATGTGTCTGGCACCGCGCTTGCTGGCTCCCAGCAGTTGCAGATAGCGCGGGAGACGAGTGTGTAAACCCCAGTGCCTCGGCGCAGCGCTGGCCCTGAGATGCAGGCGTGGGCGGCTCCGGGCACAGGCAAACCCGGTTCTCCCCGGAGCAGGCAGGAGGAGGTGTCGCCAAGGTCTGGGGAGAGGACAGCACCTGGCAACCACACCGCTGCGGCGCCGTGTTTCTGGGAATTCGTTCAAAGGCTGAGAGGCTCTCTTCTGATAGATGCCAATTAGAGCGAGGCTTGCGGCCAACGTCCTTCATTTCAACCTGGGGCCCAGGGGGAGCGTCCTGGCTTCAGCAACGGCTGCAGGAAGAACCCTTGTCTCTCCTCCTACTGGGAGGGGCAGCGAGAATCTGAGACCAAATTCTCTCCCCTCGCCGCCACCCTGAGCGGGACGCAGAGACACTCTGCGAGGCTGTGATGAATCGACGCCTCCTCCAGGCAGCGGCTGAGGGCCAGAGAAGGGGCAGCGAGAAGCTGAGTCTGCTTGCTCAGACACAGTCGGGCGAGGCCGGTGTCAGGGGAGCAGCCTGAGGATGGACGAGGGCCCCTGGAGGACGCCAGCCCCAAACCCCGGAACACGCCCCTCTTCCTCTCTCTCCAAATCTGCTCCTAGAGGGGGAGTTCTCGACTCCCCGATACGCCTCCTGCGACTGGGTTTCCAGGAGCACAGGGGCCGGCCTGACGCTGCCCTGCCCCAGACGCTGGTGGGAGCAGCCGGTGTGGACACTCCAGTGAGCCCCGCTCTGCTGCATCTCTGGGAAGACCAAGGGGGGAGCTGAGCACGGCTTCGGAGCCGGTGCAGGGAGCAGCAGGAGCAGCCTGCGGGGCTGGGAGGGTCTCCAGCATGGCCAAGGGGGAGTGGGACCCTGGAGGGGGGCAGGGAGGAAGCACAGCTTGTACCCCTGGTGCCTTCTGAGCGGATGTGTGGGCTCCTCTGACATACTCACCATGCTGGCTGTGCGCGTGGAATGCAAGTGCTTTCTCACCCAGAGCAACCTCCGTCCACAACGCCGGTTGCTGGGAAAGCCTCGGAACCCCCAAGCCAGGGGTTCCCCCCTCTTCGCTGTCTGTGTGAGGCTGTGTGAAATCCGTGTTCATTCCTTGCAGTTCTGTGGAAGTTCCTCCGTGTCTGGAGAGTCCCTTTGGGAGCTCACTGGCCACTAGTTCAGTTTCTTACGTGGCTACAGAACTAGTCCAGTTATCTGTTTAACCTTGGCGGCGTTTTGAGAGTCTGTGGGTACGGTAGGCAGAATGACAGCTCTCAAAGAAGCCCACACTAGTCCTCAGAACCCCGTAATACACCAGGGTACAGGCAGGTGGAGCTGAAAGGCTGATGGCCCCGTTTAGACTGAGGAGGTCTCCTGGTTATCCAGGGGCCCAGCGGGATGAGAGGCGGGCTCAGAGGGAGGGCACCAGCACAGACCCAGCAGGGTGGTGCCCGGCCCCTGCCCTGGCTCTGAGGTTGGAGGAGGGCCCACGCCAGAGATCACGGCGGCCTCAGAGCCCCCAGAAAGACCAGCCCCTCCCTAGCCCCTAGCCTGAGACAGCACCAAAGGCGGGGGGCACGGGACGGGGTCTCCTGGAGCCCTCTGAGGGGCCGGCCACGTAAATGACGAGGCAAGAGCCATCTCGGATTTCTGAGCTCAGCGTTTCTAAGGCTCGGTTCCTTTCTGCCACCTTTCGTGGTAACCTGGCACAGCTGCCGTGGGAAAAATGCCCGTGTTTTGACAAACTAGCATGTGTCTCCTGGCTGCCGGGTTTATTAACATAGATCCATCGACAAATTCCGTTATGTTTCAGTGTCTGTAGGATCTGTACTAATACCCCATTTCCTTCTAAGTGTTGATCACTTGGTTCTGCTCTTTATTGCCATTTTTCTTAAGGGTTATTTAATTTTTAAAAAATTCTTCTGAAGTTTTAACAAGTTTTTTGTCTCCTTGTTTATACTTTCCTCCTCTGTTTCATTGAACTTTGCTTTTTAACGTCTACGTGGTCTATGAGACGTGCAGATTATTAGATGCACACATAGATAGATACAGTTACTATGCCCCTCCTCGTGCTCATGTGATCACATCACTCTGATCCCTTGTCCAGGTTCTGACGTGGAGATGGTGACGTCACTCTGATCCCCTGTCCGGGTTCTGACGTGGAGACGGTGACGTCACTCTGATCCCCTTGTCTGGTTTCTCGACGTGGAGACGGTGACGTCACTCTGATCCCCTGTCCAGGTTCTGACGTGGAGACGGTGACGTCACTCTGATCCCCAGTCCAGGTTCTGACGTGGAGACGGTGACGTCACTCTGATCCCCTGTCCAGGCTCTGACGTGGAGACGGTGACGTCACTCTGATCCCCTGTCCAGGTTCTGACGTGGAGACGGTGACGTCACTCTGATCCCCTGTCCAGGTTCTGCCGTGGAGACGGTGAGCTGACTCCGCTTGTCTTTCCTAGCAGAGCACACGGTGCCGTGAGTGTCGAGTCGCCCAGAACACGTCAGCACGCCCCCGTCACGGTGTTCAGGAACCGTCATCTCTCTGAGGCTTCCGCGGAGGTGGGGGCTTCCCTGCCGAGTGTGCAGAGAATTTCCTGTTGTGCTGTGACAGCTGACGTGGGCCCACGTAGACGGAGAATTCCAGTTCAGGAGCTGGAAGCCGCACCTCTTCGCTCCGTGTTGCTGTGTTCGCCTTCCTGTCCATCAGGGCCCCGCCCAGGATGTACCTCCTGTTACCTGGGGATGGTACCACGCAGACACTTCCGTTTTCTAAGCTCATAAAAGGCTAGGAAGAGCAGAAGCTCTCTCCCCATCATGGACTCAGGACGAGCAGAGCACGGGATGAGAAATAAATAAATAAAGCCCCAATGAGCCTGTGTATTTTTCTCGCTTTATAAATAAAGTATATCACACTACATGCGGTGTTTGGACCTGAATTTAGAATTCTTTAAGTAAAAGGCAACAGTCTGGAGAATTAATGTGGGCCCCACCCAGCCCACGAGACCACGACACCCGACAACAGCCTCTGCCGGAGCCCCACCGCCTCGGTGTTTGGCTGTGTCCTTCATGCCGGCCTCGCCCGTGTCCTCCGTGCCGGCCTCGCCCGTGTCCTCCGTGCCGGCCTCGCCCGTGTCCTCCGTGCCGGCCTCGCCCGTGTCCTCCGTGCCGGCCTCGCCCGTG